>NC_064643.1:49112500-49739984 GCF_023864345.2 Schistocerca serialis cubense
AATTTCAACTACTTTTCGAGGACCAGACCGCCACCTCCTCCTCCTAGGAACCAGTGCCAAGTTTGAAATCTGCCAGTAAACAAAGCTCACTTGCGCTTCCGCCACCAACCTAAGAAAATTGTTTCAAACTAAGCCACCAGCACTCAACCTCTTCCTACACGTTTATGGTAAACCGACTCACCCTGCACTAGGTCCATGGACCGAGGAACGAATTTACTTTATTTAGGAATGGAGTATATGTATCACACCGACATGTCCCACATCATACATACCTGCAAAACGCTCCTACATAACTCATTTATAATGTTCTAGACACACGCTTGCTAATTGTACACAGTTAAAAATTACTCATAGCACAGCCTACAGACATGCGAGCCGCTCGTAAATAATGCAAAACATTTACCTCCAAATAGCCAAACAACTGCTAATTTTCGGAAATAATTTCAGTGCATAGGCTGATGGAAGGAAGAACTTTATTTGCGACATATCTTTTTGAAACTTTTACTTCTCATAGGTTTCGATGTGTAAGGCTGACATAAGGCAGTTTCTGAACTCCAGTAGTGCACTACACTTGGCAACACAACCAAGATATTCATTCCAATCCAGACCTGTAACTCCTCTACAGATAAATTTGTCCAGTTATTTGTCTACTCACTCACATTCTGACCAGATTGCCGTTATTGCGCAAAAACAGCTCAGACTGCACTGTGCTGCTCGGGGAAGTAAGGAAGGGCTGCACTCTATTTATTTGGAGCCCTTTTATTTAGTCGTGGAGTATATTTGTCACAAAACACTGATCCGACTGTGGTCATCTGACACTGACCACAAACACGTAAACAACTCCTAATTTTACCACACAATAGCAAACGGCTCTTAAATAATGCAGTACACAATATCAGCGGACGAGCTCTGCACTCTTAAACTCTCCAAATAAAGCACCGCACAGTGCACAGACATGCTCGCAAAATAGTGCAACAGACGCGCCCAAACACCACCAGCTGCCAAACCGATCAAAAGGCTCTGCTCGGCCTCCCCCAAACATGACCTCAACACAGTCGCATTCGCACCTATCACCGGAGAAATTGATATCGCCTATGCGCCTTAGATTACGCTCCAAGGCAGGCCGTGCGTGCGTGCGGTCGGCGGGGAAGGGGATTCCAGAGTCTCCGGCCAAGTTCAGCTTCCGAGCGCTCGTGGACAGCCTCACATTTCAAAGCTTCATTGTTCTTCTCATGTATACCGCCGGCGTCTCAGGTCTGGACCTACCTTCACGTCTGTTGACAGAATAGCTCATAGCTCGTTGACACACTCGATTAAGGCGGCCGGGAAAACATTTACTACTCGCATGCAACCGAGATGGTGACGGAAAACCAATCACTCTGATCTGCGCTGCAGGCGCGTGTAATCATTGAGAACACTATTTATTTTTTTTGAACAACTTATTTATTCATACAGTATATCTATCACGCAATCACAAAACACCAATCCCAGATGTGCCCTGGGCCATGTTGCACAGCCCACAGACACGCACCCAATCATAATTTCAGTACACACTATAGCAAACTGCTACTAAATAATACATCACACAGATGTGTAGATACGCTCAGTACTCGTAAACTATCCTAATAACGCATAGCAGAGCCTGCAGATCCGCTCGCAAAATAACTCAGCAGACGTGCGCTGGTACCCTCACTCTGCAGCCTGCCCACAGGATCGTGAAGTCACCCATCTGTCTGATTTCAGACCTCGCACAGCCCCTGCCCGGCCTCCGCAAGCGTGAGTTGGCACGGTCAGTGCGCTCGTCAGCGGTCAAAGCACACACATACGTCCGTCCAGGACCGCGATCCCGAGCCGCGACCACCGAACGCGGGTGAAAGTCAACTTTACATCAACGTAGCATAATTCCAAAGCGCAGCCTCCATACGCTAGACACATCATAGCAGCACATGTCTTCACCTCCTATGACACTGTAGTGGGTATTTGTGAGGGGCTGTAATCATTGTGTACACACTTACCCGACAGACGGGTGTTTACAGAGTCGGTGACGGGATGGCTTTTATTTTTCACATGTTGGACGCTGCTGTTATACGTATCTGTTTGCTTGTAGGATGTACTGGCTGCTAATAAATATCATTTTTTATATAGACCTGATGGAGTAATAGTATTATTTCTGACTCGTGATCTGGTGTGATCATTGGGCACTAGACGTGTCCGTAGGGCTATATTGGGCTCGTATCATAGAAAGGAAAAGTTTTACGATAGGGGTAGAGATAGCACAGCGTAAGGTGACCGGGGAGAAGGATGTATGTCTGACAGGACGGAAAAGTAAGCGATCTAAGGTTATTGCCCGTTTTTAAGTGCTGAACGTTCTAACCTTCGATGCACCGATCATGGACTCTAGAACAATACTTTACACATGACAGGTTGGATGATTTGCTTAAAAATCTATCCAACTACGTTGTGTATAAATATCGCTCCATTCTTGTTCTTCTTAACTGTATGCTATTAAATCAAGGCACTTTGAGATCTGTTACTATAGATCGATATGGTGTGTTAAGCTCCAAGACTTGGTTACATTTCGAGAAATGTGGTGCGCTTGGCTGGATTAGGACTAGGAAAGCTCTATTCAGTCAAGAGAGGTGCAGCTGTATTCGTCTGCTCAGTTGAGGAATAATTGGGTAGCGATGTTGCGGGGTAGGCTGGTCAGTGCCGAGGTGAGGATGGTCTTTTAACGTACGAGGACTAGATAGCTCTGTGACCGCCATACGCAGAGAGATTGATCGAGTACTGTGCGCGAGGTCTTAGAAATATGTATAGCGTTGTCTGGTATAATTTGATCGTCTTTATGTGTTCGAGAATTAAGTGTGAATGGACGTGCTGAGCAGTCATCTATGAATGGTCGCAATGATACTTGCAAAGTAGAGGATGTATGGTTTAGCTATGATACTGAAATTAAGAAAACAAGCTGTCACATGATTGGCCAGTGTTGGACTTACTGTAAAATTTTTCGCGATATCAGCTGTGATGGATAATATTGCAGTAGATCGGTGGTGTCTTATCCATCGCATCTGTGCATTGGGTACGACATAATGATTTACTGACAATGCTTGCTTGAGTTGGGGGAGAAATTTTGGTTGATGGACCGCAACTTCCGGGGTTGCTAGCACCGAAAACGGTGATCCTGTGCTTGTGTGCAAGAATGACCAATCACTAGAAATTGAATGCAGAGTTATAAACTATTCAGTCACTGCGACATATGAGTTTAAATTTAGAGGTGATCAATCACTTTCGAGGTAAGTGGCTACAACGCCAGCAGGTTCTTCTATTTTCCTCGTGTTGTGGGTGTCCTTTATTTAAAATCATTCAATGCTATGCTACCGACTGTAAGAATATGATTTACGAGGTGCAAGGTATAGTTTCCTGTGAGAGTCCGTGCATCAGTCCGTGTTAATGTCTGTTTAGAATCAGACAATGACTTCGAAGTCGTGGCAGAATCTTTTTTAATCAAGATAATGCGCCATGTTACAAGGCCAGGAGTGGTTCGAGGGACACAGTGGGGAGTTCCCATAGATGTACTGGCCCCCACCTCGCCAGATCTGAATCCGACCAAACACATCTGGGATGTGATTGAAAGTGCCGTCAGACCTCGTCACCATGATCTCCAGAATTTATGAGAATTGGATGACTCGTGTGTACAGGCGTTGTGACAACTTCCTCCAGTGACCCGCGAAGGCTTCACTGCTTCCACGCTACAATGTGTCCCATTGTCATCTGTGCCAAATTTGCTATTAGGCAGGTGGTCATAATGTCCTGGTTAATCAGTATGTATTGAAATGCGTATTGGAGAAAGTCTTAGTCCAAATTCAATAGCCAGATTGACTGAGGTAGTAAGTAGAATTTATAACACAAGAATTTGGTCTTGAGATCTACATAAGATCATTCCAGTACTTTTACCAAAAAAGTTCAACGCAAACGAATGCAAGGACCATAAGACAACTACTTTTATAAAGCACGTTACAAAAAGTCATAATACAGGGAATTGAAAAAAAAGTAGACGAAAATGCTGGAAATAAACCACTTCGGTTTCAGAAGGGGTAAAGGAAGAAGAGATGCTAACTGGAGGAACAATGACAAAAATTATCGAGGAGGTGTATATTTGGAGAAGACTTTTGATAGGGTCAATAGGAATATAATACTGGGGATTTTACGAAGTCAGTATAGACTGGGAAGACAGAAAATTAAGTAAGGAGATGTATACAAAACAAAAAGTTACAGTAAGAGTATGGAATGAGAAGGTGAGGGTGCTCACTGCCACCGAAACGGTTCAACACACACGCAGTGGAATTGATAGATAAGGACCTAGAGGATACGGGAGACATTGAAATTCCAGGGGAAATGATTAAGTCTATAAGCGGATGATGAAGCAGTGCTGGTGGAATCAGAAGACGAGGAAGAAATTAGTCTTTAAACTCCCCTCGACGACCACGCGATTAGAGACGGCGGGCACGCCAGGATTACGGAAGGATGGTGAAGCAAAATTGGGCGTGCCCTTCCAAAGGAACCATCCTGGCATTTCGCTGAAGCGATTCAGCGAAATCACGGAAAATCTAAATCAGGATGGCTGGACGCAGGTTTGAACCGTCGTCCTCCCGAATGCCAGTGTAGTGTGCTAACCACTGTCGGTCGGAACAAGAAGAGAAGCTACAGAAGAAAGTCGTAACAAGGGGAAGGAGTATGGTACGGAAATAAATATAGGAAAGACAAAACTGGTGAGAAAAAGCGAGACGGAAATTTTAATTAAGACATACCTAGATGTAAACAAAGATAGAACTAGTAAAATCCTTCCTGTACGTATGAAGTCTAATGAAACGGAAGCTGTGTAGAAGAAACAAGGAGAAGGATATCTATGCGAAAGACAGCATATGAAAACGTACAACAGTTCCTAGAGAATTCCTAGAGAATATTTCAAAACGTGAGAGAGTTACTAGCAGGCATAAGAATTTCAAAAGAACTAACGAAAAGATTTGCTAAATGTTAAGTCTCTTGAATAGTGAATGACATACAGTTAAGAAGACAGAAGAAATATATTTAGAAAGTTTTTAAATATGGAGAAGAACGACTGAAAAACTTCATAATGAAGTAGTGATGATGGGAAATAGGGGGAGAAAGAAGATTATTGGAAGTGATCAGAAACAGAGAAGATATCTTTGCTAGGGCATATGCTGCCTAGGAACTGTCTTGAACAAAGAATTATAGAGGGAATAGTGGAATGAGTGAGGGGAAGAGGTAGGAAGAGAATTGGAAAATGTACGACATTACAAGAGGGCGGACGTATAAACAGATCGAGGAAGATGCTCAGAAAAGGACAAGATGGTAAGTCTCCAGTTGAAACCTGTCAAAAGACAGGTACACTAAAGATGTAGAAGTATCTGTATTTTTCAGAATATATGCACGTCTCCGTTACAGTACTTATTCTCCTGTGAGTCCTAGTTTTGTGTTCCTGAAGTGATGCTACTTCGTGGTGATCATTATTGAAGTTTAGCATTGAACTGTTTCATTGATTTCAACGTGGAGAAATAACTAATGACATTGCTAAATGTCACTTGTTTGGAAGTGACAAAAACTCTTACAGATTTACAAATTTTACAGATCACGAACAGGGGATGCTTTACTTGATTTTCGCGCAGTCAGATGAACATTTGAGTCAGCACCGTCGCCTTAACCGAGCCCTGCGCGTTCACCGACGGTCTAATGTCTGCCGCTGTCGTGGGTGTCGCGCCCGGACCGGACCTGAGGCGCTCAGCGCGTCCGGGACTCGGAACGGCCGGACGCTGCGACACCCTGCAGGTGGGCCGACCGTCACACCTGTCTCACCTAACTGGACGGGCTCAACACAAAGTCCCCTGTCCACATATGCAAAGATGGTCCCATTTTATTAATATGAGATCGTGGCCGAGGACAATTTTGAGGTAGAGCGGCTATTCTTTATTATTTATTATAGAGCGTTCCGCTTGTACACCATCGTTTTCATAAGACAGTATGATCTCCTCCATCTGCGATATGAAATTCTCGTCACCAGTGCTGGCGTGATGGCAGCAAATGCACGTCGAACAGCATCCACAAGTTCGTGATGTGTCGTAAAGTGTGGCAGCGACCCTCTGTGTGATCAACCCTCGTAATGCGTTGTCGCGAGGTGACAGGTCAGGACTTGGGGATGGCCTCTTCGAAGGTGCAGGGAAATGGGCAGAATCGCGTCCAGTCTACTTATCGGGAAATACGTCACTGAATTCGCTATTTAGTTTCTTTGAGAAATATGAAATTAGCCATGGTAGAAGACAGTTTGGTCTCTACCGGCGCTCCTGCTTTCAGAATGGTATGGGGCGCACTGATAGTGCAAGTCCCACAGGGAGGGACTTTGAGTTCTATTGGGAAAGTGACGCTCGCTTTTTTTCCTGTCGTTAAGTTTTGTTTTCGTCCAGCTTACGCCACTGATGCACTGAACTAGCCAGGCTGGGTCTCTTTCGATATGTTTCTTTTCGGAGACAGTAACTCACGCTGTCATGTCTGTGCTTTTAATGAGTGGCGCGCACAATTGAGGTTCGGTGCACTCACTGAAGCGTACAGAATTTCTTTCTTACAAACGCCAGCCACATGGTCTGTTATGAAACGAAAGAACTGTTTTTAATCTAATTTTCTTTTTGGGGGGGGGGGGGGGGGGGTCTTTAATATTATTTTGGTTGTTCCGGAAATTATCGTTCCAGTTGAGATATTCACTCTGCAGGGGAGTGTGCGCTGATATGAAACTTCCTGGCAGATTAAAACTGTGTGCCGGACCGAGACTCGAATTCGGGACCTTTGCCTTCCGCGGGCAAGTGCTCTACTAACTGAGCTACCCAAGCATGTTGGTGGAGCACTTGCCCGCGAAAGGCAAAGGTCCCGAGTTCGAGTCTCGGTCCGGTACACAGTTTTGATCTGCCAGGAAGTTTCATCGTTCCAGTTGTTGTCTTATCGTTGCATTCTTCCATACGTCTATTACGGTTCTATGATCAGTTGTGAATAATTTTCAAATCTGAAGTGAGATAGTTTTAAAAATAGTGCCATTTCCCTCTACGGATTCAGTATTTCAATAAAATTATCAGAAATAGAGGCTGGCAATAAATTCGTGTTTAGGAACTTGCGTCGATGTTTTTGTGTATTTGTGAAGAAGTGACGGTTGGAAAATTGGATTTTTAGACGCTCTTTCAGTGTTCCAGTGTCGCCTGCGCCGGGGGCGGGGCCGTCGTTCCGAGGCACACTCGGCGAGTAAGCGAACAGCCCCTACGGACGCCTCGCGGACAAACGCTTCGTGTGTCGGCGGTGATTTCTCTCAGCGACACCGGCAGCCGTCCTGCGCAAAGACCTCAGCGGCCATCTAGTTGTGGCCAGTACGCACACCTGCGTGGCGAACACGCCCGGCATGCGACGCTGTTCCAGGACAGCGAGAAACCTCATTACCGACTCAGTAGATGCTGGCGCACGTGTACTCGAACCCGTGACACAAACAACACTCTTCACGGAAACATGATTCATTCAATCTGTCGTTTTTCATTCTATGTTTCCATATAACTTTTGCCAACAATTCTTTACGATTCTCCTATGTGCATTTTTGGCACGTAGTAATGCTATGAAACGTCTCTATCGGAAAATATTTATGACGCATTTAGAGTTATCATCATCACATAACTGTGGCAAGACTTACAGAAACGACAAATTAGAAAAGTAATACATAACAATTACATGGCCAAAGTAATAGCAGGAACGGAAGTACATCGAAGTACAAGTTCTAACAATATGGCTAGGAAAGCTCATACAAGTAAGCAATACATGGTGTGCGATTGCCGTTAGGCAGGCGTATTTGCAGAAGACGTCACCAGAAGTTTTTTTTTTTTTTTTTTTTTTTTTTTGGGTGTGTAGTGTGGACTGAAGAGATCATCCTTGATGACTTATTCTTCTAGGATGGGATGTAAGGATAAAAGGAAAACACTTTATTTATTACACATTCAGTTAGGCTTGGGCACGCAATGGGTCCTTTAGCCTGCTTTGGTGATGTCTATCTCTTGTGGAGGATGAAATGTGTCAAGGATGTTATGTGTGACTGCTTCCTCGTGTTATGACAGATTGCCTATGGGGGGTGAAACGTTATTGACTTCGGTACTCTATACTTGTACCATCTTGCAGGGTTTACCGTTCCTACCGATTCTAATTGTCGAATTTCGTCCCTAAGGGCATCGATCTTGTCAAAAACTCGTAGAGCCTTGTCATGGACCTTCTCTTGTATGGTGGTCTCGTGGAGTGCGGTGCGGATGTCGACGTTTCTTGTCCACCATGGAGCTCCTGTGACCCATATATAGCAAATGTATTGCAGCGCTTGGAGTTTGTTGTAGTTAGAGACGCACGTAGTTCCCCACGAGGTGGAGCCATTGTGGGTTCCACCGTTGCCTTATACAATTGGACATTAGTCTTAGGCTTGAGATCCTTACTCTTCAGGAACGGAATCAATGACCTGGCCGTATTCTGGGCTGCCGTCTTCTTGTCGTCAATATGCTGCGTAAAGAGTAATTTTTTGTCAAGGTAGACACCGAGATACTTCACTCCCGGCGACCATGGGATAAATTGGTCAGTTATTTGGAGTCTGTCGTTCAGAACTGGTTTCCTCCGTGTGAATAGAACGGCTGCCGTCTTCGTCGGGTTGATGGTTATCTTATTTTGCAGCGCCCAGCGTTCCATTACAGCAAGTTGCCGTTGCATCATAGCGATTAGCTGGTCCAAGTGTCGTCCAGTTGCCAGAAAGGCCGTATTGTCCGCATAAAAACTCGCCGTAACAAGGGGGACTGTTGGGATGTCATTTATATATAAGTTGAAAAGCAGATGCGAAATGACAGAGCCCTGCGGAATTCCTGCGGAGATCAGTTTCATTTCGGAGTTTTTGTCGTCGACTCGGACATACAGTTTCCTGTCCTGCAGAAAGCTGTCTATGAGTCTAATGTAACAATTCGCAATAGGGGTAGTGCGATGCATTTTGACGATAAGGTTGGGCCGCCACACCTTATCATAAGCTTTTTCAGTGTCAAGGAAGACACCAATCGTGAAGTGCTGCTTGTTGTATCCGTCTTGTATCCGTTCGGTGATCCGCAGAAGTTGAAGTTCGGCAGATAACTTGTCCTTGAAATCGAATTGTTCGGGTCGTATAACATCATGCGCTGTAAGCGTGTCATGGAGCCTCTTCAACAGCACTCTCTCGAGCACCTTGCCAAGGGTCGGCAAGAGGCTAATTGGCCGGTAACTGTTGGGTTCTGCTGGGTCTTTACCTGGCTTGGGTACTGGAACTACTCGAGCCGTCTTCCACGCCGTAGGAAAATATCCCTGCAGAAGGCAGCTGTTGAGAATTCGGGTAAGGAGCACAGTTGGCTTCCTGGGCAAGTGTTTCAAATCGGTGTTGCTTATGGAGTCGTTGCCCGGCGCATTATTCCGAGTCTTCCGGATAATTTTACGGATCTCTGTTGGTGTGGTGAGTTGTAAGCGGCTCTGCACAGGCGCAGTACGAAAAGCAGTCCATTCTGCTGTAACGACGGCTTCCTGTTCTTGCAGGCGGACGTCGTTCACGGGGGCCGCTGGTGTAGACATCTGTTCTTGGTAAGTCGTAGCATACAGCTCCGCCTGGGCGAGTTCGTCATAGAGGAGGCCATCTGGTCCTCTGATGGCTCGTTTAGGTGACCACTGGTGTCGCATGTTCTTGACTACCTGCCATTCGTTCTTGGTTCGAAGTAAGAATTCATGCATCTTATCTTCCCAGACCTGCTGTCGCCACTCGGCTACTCTCCCGTGCAGTTCTCGTGTTAAGACGTGTGTTTCTCGTCTATCGATCGGGTTTCTATAGCGGAGCCAAAGTCGCCTGCTCCTGTTTCTCTGTGTCTTCAGTCCTTGGAGTAGAGGCGGGAACTCGTCGAAAGCTACTACAGGGTAGACCGTGCGAGTAGTTGCCCTCCGTTGGGCTACCTTTATCTTCTGCGTCAAAGTTTGTACCGTGATGTCGATGGCTTCCGGTGTTGAAACGTCCTGCGTCGGGCAGATATTGTTGTCAAGATATGTCCGAAATTGACCCCAGTTCAGAGTTTGTGAGGTTGGGGGCGGAAGGTTGGCCGTTGCGTTTTCCACTATGCTGATAACAGGTCGGTGGTCAGACGAAAGATCGTCGACGGTGCGGAGCTGGAGGTTCGTCTCGATATTTTTGATGATAGCAATATCTAGGACGTCTGCTTCTTGCCGATCGACGTAAGGAATCCGTGTGGGCTCTCGTGGGCCATGGACTGTGATGCCCAGTTCTTCTTCCATGGCAATCAAAGTTCGTCCACGAGGGTTCGTACGCCGGGAATTCCACGCGACGTGCTTGCTGTTAAGGTCACCTCCTAGGAAGATTTTGTCAAAATTGGTGAAGATACTCCTTAGGTCGTCTGGCACCAGGTTTTTACCGGGGCTGTTGTACGCCGCAATGAAAGTGATGTTGCCTGCTTCCGATCGAACCGTTACTGCTGTTGCCTCCAGATGTTGGAGGTGTGGTAGCGTTTCATGATGGTGCCGCAGTTCCCTTTTAAGCAGAACTGCGGTCCCTCCACCTCGTTGGCCTTGTCTGTCCGTTCTATAGACGTACATGTTACGAAATCTGAGCTCAGTTGTTGGACGAAGGTGCGTCTCCGAGACAAGTGCGATGTCGATTTTGTGACGTTGTAAAAATTCAGTGAATTCTGTTTTCTTGTGTTTCATTCCGTTGGCGTTCCATATACAGATTTTCAGGTTTGTCGTGGTCCCAGGGCGATCCATCTTAAGGTGTTTCAAAGGCCTTCAATACACTTTCGATTAAAGAAAGTATCCCCACTAGTTGTTGCTGCACGGCGGTGAGAAGTTTGGCGACATCAGAGAGGGCTGGAGCCTTAGATTCCATCAAATGAGCTGGTGAGACGTAGGTTTCCGGTTCCGGTCGGCGTGGTGATGCTGCGTGGGCGTGAATAATGCTGGCGGTGCTGTCGAGGTGGAAGTGCTTCAGGAGGAGGCTGCGTTACTGGCTGCCGTGTCGCCGCCGGCTGTTCTTGTGGCGTCTGCTGACGGTGGGGCGGAGGGTGTGGCGTCAGGTTGGAGTTCCGTGTTACACGAGTCCTCCGTTGAGATGGCTGCGGGGAAGACCGTTGTGTGTATTTCCTGAGAAGTTCCTGGTATTTCTGGCAACCACGCCATGTGGCAGGATGGTCCTTTTCACAATTAGCACATTTCGGCGGAGTCCCTCGGGGATGAGTACATGCTGAAGATCGGTGTTGCCTTCCACATCGAACGCAGCGAGCAGGCAAGCTGCAATAATCAGCCGTATGTTCGAATCGCTGGCAGTGGCGACATTGAACAGGTCCTTCTTGTCTGTTGTAGGTTTCAATAACGACTTTAGTATATAGAAGGTATTTGATGTCGTAAATCTTGTAGTTTTCCTTTTGGGCTGGCAATGTCACACAGTAACCACTTGAGGTCGTAATTCCTTCGTGTGGTCGTCTCGATTTTTAAACTGGTGGACGTTGATGACAGGGAAACCCTTCTCTATCAGAGCGGCTTTGAGTTCTTCCTACGTAACTTCGGCAGGTAGACGTTTGACAACCACTTTGAGGTCCTTGTCCTCTGTGGCCTGATGTGTAAAAATGTGGATGTCATTCGACACAAAGAAATTGATGGCCCGCCGTTGATCTTCATAGGAGTCCAGTGATATTTGATCCTGTCTCGTTGGTATATGGGCTTAAGACTACCGTCAATATTCGCTTTCAGCGCCTTGTTGAGTTCCATGTAGTTTTTGCTATGGTAAATAGTAACGGGCGGTACTTTGCGTAGTAAGTTCCGACCAGAGCCATCTGTTCCCTCTTTATATGCTTCGAGATTGACATCACTCGTGTGGTCCATACGTTCTGGAGCATCCGTATTATCTTCCGTCGCAATAGCCGCATAACGGTTGGAAGTTTTCAGTTCTTCTGGACGTTGTCGCTTCCGAGAGTTGTTCTGCTTAGGAGAAGCGTTGAGTCGTTTTCTTTGGCGAACCAGTGTAAAATCGCCCTCTCCGTCGGTGGGCTGCATGGTCCAAACTTCTTCAGAGGAGACTCCCTCCATTTCGTCGTCGTCTTCTTGTCGTCGTCTTCGTCTACTTGTTCTTCAGGCTGTGAAGTAGGAACTGTACTAGAGCGGTTGTCGTATACTTCCTGACTTTTCAGAATCATGTGTTGTATTTCACGTCTTAGTTCCCGTTGTTGCCGATCGTTGTGTTAGCTGATGTCGCTCGTCATAGGGGTTTGACGTATGTCGTCCTCCGCTCTGCATTCGCACAGCACTCGTCGTGGTCCTGTCCTCATTATGTTGCCTGTCAGAATCCGTTGTCGTTGCAGGGGTCGTCGCCGTTGTATCCGTCCTGTGGGGAGCGGCCGGCGGGGCAGGCCCCACCGACCGGCCAGCGGCCAGCGGCCAGCCCCGGCGCGACCCAGCCGGCTGGCTCGGCATCGCGCGCTCAACTGACCTGAAGGCAGCAGGCGCGAGGGACGCGTTACGTCGACTCGGCTGCAGGTGGCGTCCGTGTCAGAGGTGAAGGCTGGCTGCGAGTCAAAACGTGTCATGGGACATACACAAAGGTCATACAGCACATTAGGAAACTTGGCATACTATCCAAGTACTCCGTCGAGAAGGAAAACGATTTTTCAATCACAGATTGTCAAACAAAGCGAGCAAGTTTCAACTTATTTGACACCACGGATGGGCCATATCGTAAACAAAACCTCAACACAAAATAATAACTATTACAACTGTGTGAGGGTGGACTGGGAATGAATACGAACAACGGGGAGCGTTTGTGCGGGGCAGGAGGGGGGTGGGGGCACGAAGGCCAGGGTAGAGGGCAGATGGAAACATGTTGAGATACTTGCGGGGGGGGGGGGGGGGGGGAAGAGACAGGGGAAGGTGTTTACCGAAATAGGCAGGGGGTGAGGAGGGGTGGAGAACCGAGTAACTGGAGGGAAGGGCAGCGTGAAGGGATGGAGGGGAATAAAGAAGGAAGGGGCGGGGGCGGGAGATTTTAGCGATCAAGACGTTTCCATGCAATTAGGATGGTCGCATACCTTACAAATGGGAGACTTCACTAGTCAAATGGAAGATATCAACAAGTACAGGGTTATTACAAATGATTGAAGCGATTTCACAGCTCTACAATAACTTTATTATTTGAGATATTTTCACAATGCTTTGCACACACATACAAAAACTCAAAAAGTTTTTTAGGCATTCACAAATGTTCGATATGTGCCCCTTTAGTGATTCGGCAGACATCAGGCCGATAATCAAGTTCCTCCCACACTCGGCGCAGCATGTCCCCATCAATGAGTTCGAAAGCACCGTTGATGCGAGCTCGCAGTTCTGGCACGTTTCTTGGTAGAGGAGGTTTAAACACTGAATCTTTCACATAACCCCACAGAAAGAAATCGCATGGCGTTAAGTCGGGAGAGCGTGGAGGCCATGACATGAATTACTGATCATGATCTCCACCACGACCGATCCATCGGTTTTCCAATCTCCTGTTTAAGAAATGCCGAACATCATGATGGAAGTGCGGTGGAGCAGCATCCTGTTGAAAGATGAAGTCGGCACTGTCGGTCTCCAGTTGTGGGATGAGCCAATTTTCCAGCATGTCCAGATACACGCGTCCTGTAACGTGTTTTTCGCAGAAGAAAAAGGGGCCGTAAACTTTAAACCGTGCGATTGCACAAAACACGTTAACTTTTGGTGAATTGCGGATTTGCTGCACGAATGCGTGAGGATTCTCTACCGCCCAGATTCGCACATTGTGTCTGTTCACTTCACCATTAAGAGAAAATTTTGCTTCATCACTGAAATGGCTGACATCGAAATAAGTGTCCAAGGAATAGAAAAGCAACTGGAATCACTCAATAGAGGAAAGTCCACTGGACCTGGCGGGATACCAATTCGATTCTACACAGAGTACGCGAAAGAACTTGCCCCCCTTCTAACAGCCGTGTACCGCAAGTCTCTAGAGGAACGGAGGGTTCCAAATGATTGGAAAAGAGCACAGATAGTCCCAGTCTTCAAGAAGGGTCGTCGAGCAGATGCGCAAAACTATAGACCTATATCTCTGACGTCGATCTCTTGTATAATTTTAGAACATGTTTTTTGCTCGCGTATCATGTCATTTCAGGAAACCCAGAATCTACTATGTAGGAATCAACATGGATTCCGGCAACAGCGATCGTGTGAGACCCAACTCGCTTTATTTGTTCATGAGACCCAGAAAATATTAGATACAGGCTCCCAGGTAGATGCTATTTTTCTTGACTTCCGGAAGGCGTTCGATACAGTTCCGCACTGTCGCCTGATAAACAAAGTAAGAGCCTACGGAATATCAGACTAGCTGTGTGGCTGGATTGAAGAGTTTTTTATCAATGGAGAGACGTCTACAGACGTTAAAGTAACCTCTGGCGTGCCACAGGGGAGTGTTATGGGACCATTGCTTTTCACAATATATATAAATGACCTAGTAGATAGTGTCGGAAGTTCCATGCGGCTTTTCGTGGATGATGCTGTAGTATACAGAGAAGTTGCAGCATTAGAAAATTGTAGCGAAATGCAGGAAGATCTGCAGCGGATAGGCACTTGGTGCAGGGAGTGGCAACTGACCCTTAACATAGACAAATGTAATGTATTGCGAATACATAGAAAGAAGGATCCTTTATTGTATGATTATATGATAGCGGAACAAACACTGGTAGCAGTTACTTCTGTAAAATATCTGGGAGTATGCGTGCGGAACGATTTGAAGTGGAATGATCATATAAAATTAATTGTTGGTAAGGCGGGTACCAGGTTGATGTAGTCCATCAACAAAGGAGGTGGCTTACAAAACACTCGTTCGACCTATACTTGAGTATTGCTCATCAGTGTAGGATCCGTACCAGATCGGTCTGACGGAGGAGATAGAGAAGATCCAAAGAAGAGCGGCGCGTTTCGTCACAGGGTTATTTGGTAACCGTGATAGCGTTACGGAGATGTTTAATAATCTCAAGTGGCAGACTCTGCAAGAGAGGCGCTCTGCATCGCGGTGTAGCTTGCTCGCCAGGTTTCGAGAGGGTGCGTTTCTGGATGAGGTATCGAATATATTGCTTCCCCCTACTTATACCTCCCGAGGAGATCACGAATGTAAAATTAGAGAGATTAGAGCGCGCACGGAGGGTTTCAGACAGTCGTTCTTCCCGCGAACCATACGCGACTGCAACAGGAAAGAGAGGTAATGACAGTGGCACGTAAAGTGCC
The DNA here is from genome assembly GCF_023864345.2 of Schistocerca serialis cubense. Lineage (NCBI taxonomy): Eukaryota > Metazoa > Arthropoda > Insecta > Orthoptera > Acrididae > Schistocerca > Schistocerca serialis. The sequence continues at coordinate 49,127,873 of NC_064643.1, forward strand.
TTCCGCCACACACCGTTGGGTGGCTTGCGGAGTATAAATGTAGATGTAGATGTAGAAAACAAGTTTCGCACTGAACGCATCCTCTTCCATGAGCTGTTGCAACCGCGCCGAAAATTCAAAGCGTTTGACTTTGTCATCAGGTGTCAGGGCTTGTAGCAATTGTAAACGGTAAGGCTTCTGCTTTAGCCTTTTCCGTAAGATTTTCCAAACCGTCGGCTGTGGAACGTTTAGCTCCCTGCTTGCTTTATTCGTCGACTTCCACGGGCTACGCGTGAAACTTTCTCGCACGCGTTCAACCGTTTCTTCGCTCACTGCAGGTCTGACCCGTTGATTTCCCCTTACAGAGGCATCCAGAAGCTTTAAACTGCGCATACCATCGACGAATGGAGTTAGCAGTTGGTGGAGCTTTGTTGAACTTCGTCCTGAAGTGTCGTTGCACTGTTATGACTGACTGATGTGAGTGCATTTCAAGCACGACATACGCTTTCTCGGCTCCTGTCGCCATTTTGTCTCACTGCGCCCTCGAGCGCTCTGGCGGCAGAAACCTGAAATGCGGCTTCAGCCGAACAAAACTTTATGAGTTTTTCTACGTATCTGTAGTGTGTCGTGACCATGTGTCAATGAATGGAGCTACAGTGAATTTATGAAATCGCTTCAATCATTTGTAATAGCCCTGTACTTTATAGCAGTTCTATAAATGGTTGTTAGATATTGACCTGGTGCTAGCTTTTGGTCAGAAGCATTCTCATACCCTAGCTCATCAGCATGTTATTTTTTGTTTTTAATTCAGGAACAAAATATCCCGCCAGTTTTGTTGTTGCCTAAAGTAAGACTGTTACAGCTATTTTAATTTTCATGCTTTGTTTTCTTTCTTCTGAAGGAGATTTTATTGTTTTAGTGCATCTATACTGTGACAATCGACGCTGCCTACCGAGGGAGCTCGGAAAAAAGCCCCCTTTTTTTCCTTTATTGAATTTCGGTTCCCCCAAAGGGGGCGGACTGGCAGCAGCTTTGTACTCTGCTCTTCAGCCTACAGAATTTTTAAAACATAAGAAGGTAAGAAACAATAAAAGCAGGCGATAAAATGGTGACGTAAATTGTAGAACGGCGGAAAATTGTGGAAAGTTAAAACATAAAACAAACGGTGGGTGATGCTAATAAAATACACAGGAAGCAGTAAAATAGTAGACAGACAATTAAAAAATACGGTGACAGTCTGGTTTCTGTTCGCAAGAGATATAAAAATCACACCCAGCGACGGTATGATGTCCGTTCGCAACACTTCAGAAAAGACACAAAACACTTAACAATCACTGGAAACACTGCACTAAAAAGTTGGCACGAAGATGTCACACCACAGCCAAGGGCAGATGGGGGTTGGGGGGCCTGGACAGATGAGAGGAAAAAAAGGGGGAGGAGAGTAAAATCGAAAGGGGGGAGGGGAACTGACGGAGGGAGAGGACTCATAAGGGGGGACAGGGCAGACCGGAGAGGGAATGGGGAAAGGCAGAGGAGGGAAACGGACTCAGGGAAGAGGAGGGAGGTATGGAGAAAACAGGGTGGAAGGGGGGAGAGGGAGCCCAGGAAAAGGACAGAGGAAGGGAGGTGGAGGTGAGAATCAGAGTTGATAGGAGGGATAAATGGAGGGAGAGAGGGAATCGTGTGGGAGGGGGAGTTGACAGAAGCCACCTCAGGAAAGGAGACAAAGGGTTTAGAGATGGAGGGTAGAGTGGACACAATAGTGAAGGCGTGGCAAAGGGCGGGGGCTGTAGAGGAGTGGAGCAACCAGGGGATGAGAGAGATCAAGGCAGTGGGAGGTGTAGAGTATGCAGATATGTTCGAGGAACAGGAGCGCGTGGGGGAAAGGAATCAGGTCATAGAGGAGCCACGTGGGGGACAGGAGGTGTATACGGAAGGTGAGGCAGAGTCCATGGCGCTCGAGGATCTGGAGGGACTTATAGAATTTGGGGGGGGGGGCGATATTCAGGTGGGACTGTCACAACAGAGGATGGGCCGGATTAAGGATTTGTAGGTGTGGAGGATGGTAAAGGGGCTCGACCCCCATGTCCAGCCAGAGAGGAGTTTGATGAGTCAGAGGCGGTTGTGGGCTTTTGATCAGATAGAGCGGAGATGAGGGATTCGGGTGAGGTGACGGTCAATGGTGAGGCCAAGGTAGGTGAGGGTGGGGGAGAGGCGGACAGGATGGACGCAGATGGTAAGGGAGAAATCAAGGAGCCAGAAGGAGCGAGTGATATGACCTATGATGATTGCCTGGAAGGATTGATTTTCAGGAGCCACTGGTTACACTATGTGGCAAAAAGGTCAAGTTGATTCTGGAGAAGGCGTTAGGACCATTTGCGGGTAGGAGCGAGGGCAAGGAATGCGGTGTCGTCAGCATACTGCAGGAGGTGTACTGGAAGGGGGGGGGGTTGGGGGATATCTGCTGTGTACAGGAGGTTGAGGAGAGGGGAGAGGGCAGAGCCCTGGGGCACACCTGCAGAGGGGTAGAAGGTGCGGGAATCGGCGTTATGCACGGTAACGTAGGAGGGGCGGAAAAGAGACAGAGGTTGTGTAACACGGTCCGCCACATGTCACAACGCGATATTTACTCTAGCTGAGAGTACCTATGTTTTGCTGACTGTGTGGTGGGAGAACGGTCGAACACGGGTCACAGTTCTCTCCCTTGGTGTGAGGCAGCTCGAGTGAGTCAGCACCGTGCCTGGCAGAGCCGGCCGCTTCTGAACTTGGGGCTCTTTCGGTGGGCTTGTCGAGGCCGTGAGACTGCGACAACCCACGCGAGGCTGCGCCCGGCGCCCCGAGGCGCGGCTCGTGCTCGGTGCTCGCACTGCCCCACAGCTTTCCACATTCTGGGAGCTCCGGCAGCCGCCCTCTACTGTTTTCAGTTTACCCGACAAGCGGCCAGATAGTTGTCTGAAAGTTGGCATACGGATTGCTAAGGCACAAACAGTGCGCACAGTTCGATAATTTTAGCAGTGTCGAAAGAGAAATCTCGTTTTCTCAGGCTGGTAATCGCGACAGATTCTTCCTTCGCGGATGTGCTTTCCCAGAATGGAGGAAACTCAGAGTTCCTTTGCAACACAGGCATCTCCACTCAGATCAGTTTGAAGACTTTCCAGTTGAAAGATTTGATTGCTATATTCTCCACGAACAATTGTCCAATCGGCAATACTCCCACTAATTTTTTGATGGCGTAAAATCGCTACGAGAATTTTTATTTTTTTGGCTGAGTTCGTGAGAGTCGCAGGCACTGCACGAGCACTGCTGAACCCCAGAAAGTCTCATTGCAAAACAAAATCAACATGAAAAGAGTAGATTGAGGAGAGACGATGCGAGCTAACATCCCAGAGATGTTCGGTCTCACACGTGGTTCCTCTTCGTCCAGATGTCTTGGCTCAAACTCGTCTAGGGTTGTCGCATTACTCGACCTAAATCACACTTATGGCCCCTTTGTTAAATTGTCTAGCTGATGGCAAGTTTGCAAAATACAAAGTTAATATAACATATAATAACAACAATAATGATAATATCGGGAACTAAATTAACACCGAGCGAGGTGGCGCAGTGATTAGCACACTGAACTCGCATTCCAGAGGACGACGGTTCAATCCCGCGTCCGGCCATCCTGATTTAGGTTTTCCGTGATTTCCCTAAATCGCTCCAGGCAAATGCCAGGTCCTTTGAAAGGGCACGGACGAATTCCTTCCCGGTCCTTCCTAATCCGATGACACCGATGACCTCGCAGTTTGGTCTCTTCCCCCAAAACAACCAACCAACCAACTAAATTAACGACCCATAAATGATGTAGGGCACACAGTTGCGATTTGATTAGAATAATATTTATTCAGAAAGCAAACTAATAGCGAAATCGGTCGTATGTAGAATTACTGTTACACTCGAGCGCATATCCATTTGACACAGTTCGATCATTCACAATCTCATCGCGGAATACAAGTTATCTACGCGAAAAGTTCACACCAGGCGCGCAGTTGTTCACCGCTCAGAGACGAAGTCCCGCGATACCAGACGACTCGAAATTTTCTAAGTTATTTCACTTCCTAGCTGCCTAAAGATCGACTGTCCGCTTTCGCCTCTCAATCCGAACTGTGCCCTTCGGTGTCTAGGCCAGAACTGTCCATTTTCGCGTCTCCATCCTAACTGTCCCCTTTGGTGTCTCGACCAGAACTGACTCTCTGCCCATCCCCGGCCGCGTTTCCCGCGCGCCGAACTTCCTCACTCCTCTGACTAGGGCAGTTCCCTTTCACAAAGCCGTCTATCTTATTGGCTACAGCTTATTCGACATTAATTTACATTTTTAACATACTTAAATAATCAAAGCTTCACCACTTTCACGTTCTAAATAAAGTAACAATATCCATTACATAATAAACATTAAATTCTTTTAGAGGTAAATGGCGTTGGTAGAGTCTCAACGATCTTACACCCTGTTTCCACTGATGGGAAGAATCCTTAACCTATATGAATGAATCTGTTATTGAGATAAGAGCTTTTTGCAATGTTACACACAATACAGACTGTACTGACAGAAAGTATATCCAGAGACCTGTCGGATCTGTGAAATTTTATTAGGTTCCTTCTTCAGAGCCTGTCCTTTTGTGAAACACAGTAGCTGTCCCATTGATCCTTTCTGGTTAAAGTCAGTTGTTGCACTCATTGTCTTTATTTAAGATTTAAGTGTATTGATATCTGCATGTAGCGCAATCCATTTTCCACACCGGCTTAGAACTACATTTAAATCGTAAATTTCGTGCGCACTAGGTTCTACTTCCAAAATTTCTTCTCCACTATTAATTTCCAGATGAAGTTTATTGTCGAGCCTCTGTGATATTCAGAATGCTGCTGTGTGTCTCCAGTCCAATCAGCGCAATGCTCCACTCCCCACTTTTTAAATCAGTCGGTGGGAAGTGGAGGAACGTGATGCGCAGATGCCCACATAAGTAGGTATTCAAGTCTTGTTAGCGATGAAAATTGTAGAAGACGCATCTTCTGTCAGTGAAGTCTCGTTGTAACTCTTCTGGTAGCTGGAGGTCTCCAAATGAGCCGAAATAGAAGAAGTTATTTCTATTTTTCTTAACATACGACATACGCTTTACAGTGGGTTTCTGGTCCCCCAGCAACATCTAAATTCCCTATTCCACATTCTCCAGATTTCCAGATAGTCTTCGGTAATATATCCCACACAAATACACTATAGAATCTTGGGATGTCGAATTTTTCCCTGATAAACTTGAGCAGATTTCTATTTGTAAGTGGTGTATCCAGTAGGATAGCTAACGGCCTTTTTTTTATTTATGAAGAGACCTAATCCTTTCTTGTATGGTTTCAGGAGTAGTCCTTCTCCGACGGCTGCTGCTTCCATCATTTGGTTATGTCTTATTGATTCTTCAGGCGATAGCCACAGCACCACCAGCCACTGAACCCATCGCTGAGAGGTCTGCAAGGGATGGAGTGAGGAAGGGGATAATTCCACCTGGAGTCTTGGGTTTTGGTAGAATCCAGGGTGCTTTAACCGTTCCTTAATGCTTCAGGGCGCTTTTAGCTGCGTACACCGCTGCCAGTATACAGTTTTTCTAACACCCCTTCTTCTTCTTCTTTATCGTTATCTTCTTCTTCTTCAGCATTCAGAATTAGCTTGAAATTCATATCGAAGCCCAACTTAATTTACCACTCGGGATTTTATCAACTATGAACGTTGTAACGCTCTGCCCTATACCGATATCCTTTCTCACCTTGGCTTTATCAACCAAAATTCGACCAACAATGTGGTGTCTGGGGAGATCTTTGTTCTGCGTATGCAGTGTCATGTTCCAAACATGTCACGCAGATTAATCCCCTTATCACCAAGTGCCAGACGTTTTTGCAGCGTTTGCAGTAATTATGCCCTGGAGTGTGTAATTTGGCTGGAAGTTTGTTGAGAAGACCACCACCTCCTATAATGTATTCCCCATCGTGTATGTTATGCTATTATGCTGGTTGTGCTCTGTGCACCCCATTATATAGAAAATCGTCAGTGTCAATACAGCTGTTTCCTGTAGCATGAAAACCAAGCCATTCCCTTGACACCTTATGGCACACACTATGAAAACGTGTGATTGTGAGCTCTTCTGCATTTCCCCAGTGTACTCTTAAAAGCGTCCTGAAATTTTAGTGTCTCTGCTATCCTTCAAGATGTACTGGGATTTTTTCTTTGCACTTTGGAAACTGTGAATATCTCAATGGACCAGTTTGAAAGATATGACTTTTCAAATACTGACTTGTGTTTTGAGATACATACCAAATCACCCACATAAAATTTCTGTCTATGCGGATCCAGCATTTTAATGCGATAGTACACTGTATCCATGGGTCCATTATCACGAACATCAATTGGTCCCATTTTTATTGTGCTATGTTAGGTTCGAATATACTGTGCATTTATTTCTGGAAGTATATCTGTCCATTTGTATGAGCCGTAAAAATTAAAATGCATCAACATTTGACATTTTATTGTTCTGGTCAGATGTTGCATGATAGTTGCTTTCAGGTGGATGATTGTTCAGTAGTGATGTATTCCATACAGCTGCATCACAGTTCTGCAATATCTATTGTAAAATACTCCACCATGACCGGTTTGGAGGTTGTTGGGGAATTGGTTCATATCTGTCTGCAACAAATGCTCAAACACCTCTGTGACATTTCTCCCCATTTTTGTTTCAACAGGTAATGTCCAGACAAATTTGGATTATATATCAATAACAATTACAATATATTTGAATCCATTAGTCTCATGTGAATATTCCCTCGTATCTACAAGATCAGCCTGACATAAGTCAGGCGAACCTCTAACCATAACATGCCTACAAGGGTATGTTTCGTGTAATCGTTTCTGCTGTTCTCTAACTACTGTCTCCATACTTACTGGATTATGCCTCCCTCTCCAAGCTCTGAAATTGCTAACACAACCTCATTTGAATTAGCGGTATTGCCTGCAGCAGCTGATGCCATGAGTAGTCGTAGTAGATCTATTAGCTCATTGGGGTTGTTGTAGCATATATGTTGAGAGTGCTGATTGCCCGCTCTTTTATACTGAATGTCAATACCTTCACCACTGGTATACCGACCATCTAATGACAATGGTTTTTAAATGTCCCTGTATTTCGCACTGCACTGGTTTTCTGCTTTCCCACGTACACCAGCCAATTGCAGTATCTCACCATACGTCTCCAGTACTTTGGTTGAAGATTTCACTGCTTCTGAGAGTTTTAGGAAAAAGAGGTTAAGTAGACCTGGTGTTCTTTGAAATTTCCTATTGGCTATCTGTACTGGTTTTTTCATTTTAACTTATGGGCTGTGTGTGTAACATATTTGGCACCAGTGTTGAAAAACCATATGTCTTATCTATCCTAGTGTCGCTGTGCTGGTTAATGAAACTGGCAATAGCATCAATGTCGTCGTTGTGTAATTTCGCTGAGAGTTCATCGAGAGTCAGTAACTGTTTTAAAGGTGTCTGCTCTCAATCCAAGTGTCTAACCTTAGTAGCCATAGTTTCTTTCAAACAGCCTTCCATGCAGAGATGACCTTATGCTTAGTCGACATCTTGTTATATACTAAAAAGGCTACTTCACAGGCTACACCTAAAATATATTTCATTCAACCTTTACAGCTAAGTCATCCACTTTCTTTTCAGTCCCATCAACCTTTACATCTAAGTCCTCTACTTTCTTCCTCAGAATGATCCAGGTGTACATCTCTAGTCTCTTAACCCTGGTTCGTTGTTCAGTCTCAGAAAGGTCTGGCCATGTATCTCAAGCTCCTTAACTTTACGCCTGAGAGACTGATATTTTCCATCTACATTCTTTGTCTACGCACATCTGTCCTCTTGAACTGAGTGCCTGACATATTTGCGAACTTCTCCATGGCGTGATGTATACTAACATATTCAGCCATTTCTTGAAAGCTATATATGAAGAAACTTCTGGAGTTCCATCTGTTCTTGATTTATCAATAACAAGAAACCTGTACTGTGTGTGATTCCAGCAATCTGTGCATATATTTACAAAATCATTGAATAACATGGTGGTTCCTTCATGCACCTGGAAAATGTGTGTTAAATTCAAATTTTCTTGTCTGAGAGCTATAATGAGATTTGCCTTATCACTTATCAACTGTTTTGGGATTCTAGAAGGTGCCTGACTCAAATAAGATACGGCAACACTCATATGATACTGAAACAGAAATATTGTAGAATTTGATCCTGCTTTTCCACAGAAACATGATCGAATTTGAACATTGTGTTTGGCTTTACGTTTTCTGGTGGGGGGATTTCACTGCCTTGTCTGAATGTCATGTACGTTGCATGTTAGACCTGCATTATCTTTTGCAGTAGCTGGTATTTGGGCTGAAACAGCGTTTCTGAAAAGACCCATACATGCTCAAAATGGACTCCATCCGGGTGTGTTTAGTTGTGACATGACAACATTTGTCTTGCCACAGTTGGATGGACCTACAACTATGGCTGGTACATTATCAGGTAGGAGTATCCCATTCCTCGTCTTCCTCTTCTGGCTGTCTTATATACCATCACAGGACCACTCACCTACAAGAAAATCCTGATGCTTCACCCACACTGCCATGGTACCGACTACATCAGGTTTTGGTGCGCAGTGAACTTTTATTGAAAAATGAATACTTCTAATAATAATAATAATAATAATAATAATAATAATAATATGTGTTGTCACTATGGCGTAACCATCTTACAGAGTGAGGTACAATGGCTACACCTTAGATTAACTAATGAGGGGGTAGTTAAATAAGAAAAACAAGAAGTATTTTTCATAAGAATTTTTGCTTACACATAAGCAATAGTAAACATCAGGAAGAGGTCACTGGTTCAGTTTTCACAACGGGACATTATTTTGCAAATAAAGGTTTCTTGTATGAACAGAATTCAGCTTCTATTTCTCTCAAACTGTTGTGTGTTCTTTTAGCGCCATTTGATATCGGTTTGTTGCAGTGTTCTAAATCGTCTGCATGCACTCTGTTCATAAGGAGATAGTTCAAATGCCTTTATACAAAGTTTGAACACACAGTAGCCCATGGTTCCATCTCTCCAATACAGTCGATAGCACCATCCTTAGGCTGAACAAGTTTGTAACGGTCGAGTCTTTCAGATAAATGGATCGACCTCCATATCTCACCATGAGTGTCCCGCCACCATATAACGATGTTACAGATATGTCAGGAAAGCACAGTAATTGTCCGGAGATGGAAAATACTTGGAAACCATCTGTTGATTGATATAGGGTTCCGCAAGACACAGTTCATCCCATTCCAACTCCACAAACCACACTTTAATATTTCTCAATGCATTTTCAGTCTCTAACATAACATGGGCGTCACTATCCAGAAATTTTTATATACCAATTATTTGCACTTTGAAATTCTAGCTAGTAAATTATAAGTTGAAGTGAAAAGCATTAGAGCACTGGAAGAAATTGGAAGCTCCTCATCCACCACATCAACACTCTGTGCTTGCAGTAACACTGGAATATTCTGAGATGGTGCAATCAGTTCTGGTCTCTGACATATGCACCATGTGGTACAGGGCCCCCAACACTGTATTTCTGAGAGCTGTGGGCTGGCTGAATGTCTTTAACAATGAATGGGATGGATGACAGCAACTCATTGTCCTGCTCCAACATGGGGGCCAGGTGTGCTACAGGATCTCAAGGTCCTGCTGCTGCTCCTGATCCCAACAGACTGCTGCAGGTCCCGACAAGCCGGTGGTGGCTGCTGCTGGTTCAGACATGCTGAAGGTCATTGGAGGTCTCTACATGCTGGAGGGTGCTGAACAAAGAAGAAGAAACAGTAAGATCAACAAAGAAAGACATGGAATTGTACAAAGAAATGGAACTTGACAATGAAAAGAAAGAACCCCAATGTGCAATAATAGTAGCAAAGTCATGTAATGAGTACTTACTTTCGTGCTTCTTCTGCAATGTGAAGGCAGACGAGGATTTTGGCTACTGTTGACACTTCACGGTTCTTCTACTCACTATCAGCAACTGAGAGCATGTTTGTCTTATAGCCCCCAGCGTCATTATCATGTTACCAGATGCAGTGTTCCCACGTTCCTACGGTTTCCAGGTGGGGGGAGGAGTTGAATGCTGTGTTCCTATTGGTTCATATGGGAAGTAGTGGAGGAGAAAAAAACCCGTTCCAAGTGCTCTCTGTGGCAGTTACACGAACTAACTCAGTCCAAGCCCATACTCCAAGGTAAAGACCTCTGGTTCATTACATCTCGGGTAGTGAAACAGGATGAAGTTGTCTTCTTCACTGCAGGCCAGCTCCTGTATGTACTTCTCTCCTAACCAGCACGTTTGGCAATACACAAGGCGGCTGACACATTTGCCCTGTGGTCAGTGTGAAGATGCAATCGGGAAGTTTATCATCGGATAAGGGGTATGGTGGTGGAGGAGGGTGCTTGTGTAATACAAGAGCTAGGATATATGATGAATGTTTTTCCCACAAATTGCAATATTCCACAGAGTCAATCAATTTGATGAGATATTTCCTGCCAAGTTTGCAAGCGATAAATCAAAAGTGCCTCCATGTTTCTGGGTAACCGACGGGTTGCGGGATCAATGCAGTAAGGATTTTGACTTAATTGCACCAATATCCACCAATAGGATGTGAGGTAATGTCATAAAAGTAAAGATACCACAGTGGAGCTATTTTTCACCGTTGTCTCCAGCAAACTGATTAAATAAAGAATACACAGCAGAATATTATTGACAATTATCTGAATTTCACGGCCTGAGATCCTTCCTATGCAGCACAGCTGGAGTTTTTCCTATAGTTTCTGGGTGGGGGATGGGAGGGGAGAAATGAGGGAAGGGAGGGGAGGAGAGGGCTGGGGGATTTTCGAGAAGGGGAAAAAGTGGCTCAGACCAAAACAAGTGCCGGCCGGAGTGGCCGAGCGGTTCTAGGCGTTACAGTCTGGGACCGCCCGACCGTTACGGTCACAGGTTCGAATCCTGCCTCGGGCATGGATGTATGTGATGTCCTTAGGTTAGTTAGGTTTAAGTAGTTCTATGTTCTAGGGGACTGATGACCTCAGAAGTTAAGTCTCATAGTGCTCAGAGCCATTTGAACCATTTTTGAACCTAAACAAGTGCCTCTTTTCCCAGAGGTGTAGGGGTGAGAAGTAGGAGGTGGAGGGGTGGGGGATCCTCAGGAGGATGAGATGTTTGGTTTGAATGTCAGTTTCAGAATCGTTATTGCAGCTTGGGACCAGAAGTTTTAGACGCAGTGATCGTGTACGTCGATGACTTGCTAACTGCCATCGTTTAATGGGAAAGGCGCATCCAGCTGTCGAGAAGGTATTGAGAAGGATTACGGACTACGGAGTTACTGCCAACCTCAGGAAGTCAAAATTCGGGACACGAGATCAAATTTTTAGGCCACGTGATATCTTCAGAAGGAATTCGACCGGATCCCAAGAAACTTTCAGCTATAGAAAACTTAAAGGGTTAATCGGGATGGTGTCATTCTTTCGACGTTTTCCATCTAGACAATGTCTTAACCATCCATCACTACACAACCTGCTGAGAAAGAACGATCCGTGGAATTGGAGGGACGAGTGTAAACGAGATTTCAAGGAGATAAAAGAAGCATTGCTCTCTAGTGATATCTTGAGACATCAAAATTAAGATGAAGACTTCTGTATATCTTGCGACGCTTCCTTTCAGGGTCTAGGCGCTTGTCTCTTCCAGGAAGAACAAGTAAACGGAGGGAAGAAAAGCAGAATTATTAGTTTCGCAAGTCGCATATTGACGGAGTGCGAGCGAAATTATGCAGTAACGGAATTGGAAGGTTTAGCCACCGTATGGGCATTTCGAAGATTCAGTTATTATGTTTATGGCCGAAAAATAAAAGTCTATTCCGATCACTAAGCCCTCAGCTTTATCCTTTCTTGTAAATTACTACACCCGAGGTTGACAAGGTGGTGCCTTTTCCTACAAGAACATCAATCTGAAATTGTCTACATTAAAGGAAAGGACAACATCATAGCCAATGCCCTACCACGCATGTCGGAGGGAATGCCCGAAAATTGTGAATTAGAGGAACAATTACACAACTGACAGATATTGTTAATGAAAGACCCAATTCACCGACACTGCTACCTACAGCTATACAGACAAATGAAGACCTTGCAAGACACCAATAGAAAATGGAATAAAGTAAAGAGAATACTTACGTTAAACTCTCAACACTGGCTAGCGAAATTTTACAAATTACATGAAGGAGTATTATTTCATCGGACGACAGGAATCGGAAGATGGTGTGTGTGCATACCCCATGCCTATGTAGAACATTTGTTGTGGTATACCCACCTGTTTTGGGGACACTAAGGTCCTGAAAAATGCAAGAAGAAAATATCGATGTGTTCCTACGTTCCTAATTTGCATGGAAAAATACACAAACTCCTACGAATTTGTCTAGTATGCCAGAAGGCCAAGCCATTTAATCTGTCAAATGCTTTGCCATTAAACCCCATATTAGCCCAGAAACCAGGGCAGATAGTAAGCCTAGACTTCGCTGGACCGCTCAAGACAGGAAGAGGAGGTGCGAAATACCTTGTGGCACTTCTAGATCTGTTTACAAAATATATATGTCTGTACGCGACGAAGTCCTCAAACGCGCCGCCGATTATAAGAAGAATAGAGTAGGATTACTTCCCACGTTTCGGCAAACTGGAGGCCATACTCTCAGACAATGCCTCGAACTTTATCGGCAAACAATGGAGAGGTTTTCTCGCATGGAACAACATGAAACAAATTTTGATTTCGAAATTCAGTCCACAGACAAACTTGACAGAACGCGTATTTAAGGAATTCAACCGATTCATCTGCACATATATTCAGACACGCCAAACATAATGGGTGGAATTTGTAACCCCGTTCGAGCAGATAGTCAACAACCTACCCCACATGTGAACTGGTTACACGCCAGCAGAACTAATGTCGAATCAAAGGGAATGCAACGAGTGGATCTATCCTATACCTAACATTCAGAGTAATGAAGAACTTGATGAAAAACTAATACAGGCCATGACATCAATTACTGTTCATGCGAATATCAGAAATATTGTTGTGTGCGGACGCGAGCCGAGTTGGTGACACTCCGCACTCAGCTTCAGGCTGTGACGGCTTCGGTTACACAGCTTGAGGCTGCAGTGAATGGGCACCACTGTTGTGGGCCGGCCATGGGGATCCAATGGACGTCCAGCACGTCCGAGTCCTCCGATCGGTTCTCACCGGTGGCCAACCCAGTTACTGCTCACACTGTGACTGAGCCCTCGCCTGTGTTCGAGTGGGAAGTCGCCCCAGGGCGAAGCAGGCGGCGAAAGGCTTCCCAGGCCTCTCCGGCTTATCTGACAAACTGGTTCCAGGTTCTGTCTGTGGCTGACACTGTCGCTCAGCCAGATGCCATCGCCTGTCCTGTTTCAGAGGAAACCACTCAGCCTGCAAGATCTGGGCAATCATAGATGGTGGGATTATTGGTAGTTGGGAGCTCCAACGTTAGGCGCGTTATAGGGTCCCTTAGGGACTTGCCTGACAAGAAGGGTAAGAAAACCAATGTGCACTCCGTGTGCATACTGGGTGGAGTCATTCCAGATGTGGAAAGGGTCCTCCCAGATGCCATGAAGAGAACAGGCTGCAACCATCTGCAGGTGGTTGTTCTTGTCGGTACCAATGATGTGTGTTACTTTGGATCAGATGAGATTCTCTGGTTTCGAGAGGCTAACAGAAGTGGTAAAGACTGCCAGTCTTGCTTGCAGGATGAAAGCAGAGCAGACCATTTGCAGCATAGTCGACAGGACCGATAGCGGACCTCTGGTACAGAGCCAAGTGGAGGGTCTGAATCAGAGGCTCAGACGGTTCTGCGACCGTGTAGACTGTAGATTCCTCGCCTTCGCAAAAGGATGGTTGGGTCAGGTTCCGCTGAACAGGTCAGTATCCACTATACGCAGGAGGTGGCTACACGGGTAGCAGGGTCTGTTTGGCGTGGACTGGGCGGTGTTTTAGGTTAGAGGATCTCGGGAAAACACAAGAAGGGCTTCTGTCACAAAGAGTGCAGGTTGAACACAGGAAGAACGTAGATACAGGAACCATTGGTATAACAGTTGTAAATGGTCGTAGCTGTGTTGGGCAAGTACCAGAGCTCCAAGCGCTAATAGAAAGCACTGATGCTCAAATCGTTATAGGCACTGATAGCGAGCTAAAGCTGGATACAAGCTTAGCCGAAATTTTTGATTAACTAACGGTGTTCCGAAAGGATACGCTAAACACGGTTGGCGGTGGCGTGTTTGTTGCTGTCAAAAGTAGTTTAACTTCTCACTAAATTGAAGTAGATACTTCCTGTGAGTTAGTATGGGCAGAGGTCATTGTTGTCAAACGGAATTAAATAATAATTGGATCCTTTTACCGATTTCCCAATTCAGATGATACAGCTGCTGAAAGGTTCAAAGAAAACTTGAGTTTGATTTGAAACATGTACCCGACTCATACGATACTAGTTGGTGGCGATTTTAATCCACCCTCGATATGTTGGCGAAAATACATGTTCAATTCCGGAGGTACGCATAAAATATCATCCGAAATTGTGCTAGACACATTCTCTGGAAATTATTTCGAGCAGTTAGTTCATGAGCCCACGTGAATAGTCAACGGTTGTGAAAACACACTTGACCTCTTAGTAACAAATAATCCTGAGTTAATAACGAGCATCAAAACCGATTCAGGGATTAGTGAACACAGGGTTGTCGTAGAGAGATTGAATATTATAATCCCCATATCCTCGAAAAATAAGCGAAAAATATACCTATTCAAAAAGGAGATAAAAATTCACTTGACGCCTTTCTGAGAGACAATCTCCACTCATTCCAAATTAACAATATAAGTGTAGACCAGATGCGGCTTAAATTCAAAGAAATAGTATCGGCAGCAATTGAGAGATTTATACCAAATAAATTAACAAACGGCAGAGCTGATCCACCTTAGTACACTAGACGGGTTAGAACACTGTTGCAGAAACAACGAAACAAATATGCCAAATTTAAACAGACGCAAAATCCCCAACATTGGCGATCTTTTACAGAAGCTCGAAATTTAGCGCGGACTTCAATGCGAGATGCTTATTATAGTTTCCACAACGAAACTTTGTCTCGAAACCTGGCAGAAAATCCTAAGAGATTCTGGTCGTATGTGAAGTATGTTAGCGGCAAGAAACAATCAATAATGCCTTCTCTGCGTGGTAGCAATGGAGATACTATCGAAGACAGTGTTGCCAAAGCAGAGTTGCTAAACACAGCATTCCGATATGCTTTCACGAAAGAAGACGAAGTAAATATTCCAGAATTCGAATCGAGAACAGCTGCCAAGATGAGTAACGTAGAAGTAAATATCCTCGGAGTAGTGAAGCAACTTAAATCACTTAATAAAAGCAAGTCTTCTGGTCCAGACTGTATACCAATTAGGTCCCTTTCGGAGTATGCTGATGCATTAGCTGCATACTTAACAATCATATACAACCGTTCGGTCGACTGAAGGTCCGTACCCAAAGACAGGAAAGTTGCACAGGTCACACCAATATTGAAGAAAATAACCCACTAAATTACAGGCCCATATCATTAACGTCGATATGCAGCAGGATTTTGGAACATATATTCTGTTCGAACATTATGAATTACCTCGAAGAAAACTGTCTATTGACACACAGTCAACATGGGTTTAGAAAACAACTAGCTCTTTATTCACATGAAGTGTTCAGTGCTATTTCAGATCGATTCCGTATTTCTGGATTTCCAAAAGGCTTTTGACACTGTACCACACAAGCAACTCTTAGTGAAATTGCGTGCTTATGTAATATTGTCTCAGTTATGTGACTGGATTTGTGATTTCCTGTCAGAGAGGTCACAGTTCGTAGTAACTGACGGAAAGTCATCGAGTAAAACACAAGTGATTTCTGCCGTTCCCCAAGGTAGTGTTATAGGCCTTTTGCTGTTCCTTATCTATATAAACGATTTGGGAGACAATCTGAGCAGCCGTCTTCGGTTGTTTGCAGATGACGCTGTCGTTTATCGACTAATAAAGTCATCAGAAGATCAAAACAAGCTGCAAAATGAATGGTGCGAAAAGTGGCAGTTGACCCTAAATAACGAAAAGTATGAGGTCATCCACATGAGTGCTAAACGGAACTCGTTAAACTTCGGTTACACGGTAAATCAGTCTAATCTAAAAGCCGTAAATTCAACTAAATACCTAGGTATTACAATTACGAACAACTTAAATTGGAAGAAACACACAGAAAATATTGTGGGGAATGCTAACCAAAGACTGCGTTTTATTGGCAGAACACTTACAAAATGTAACAGACCTACTAAGGAGACTGCCTACACTACGCTTGTCCGTCCTCTTTTAGAATACTGCTGCGCGGTGTGGGATCCTTATCAGATAGGACTGACGGAGTACATCGAAAAAGTTCAAATAAAGGCAACAAGTTCTGAATTATCGCGAAATATGGGAGAAACTGTCACAGAAATGATACAGGATTTGGGCTGGACATCATTAAAAGAAAGGCGTTTTTTGTTGCGACGGAATCTTCTCACGCAATTCCAAACATCATCTTTCTCCTCCGAATGCGAAAATATTTTGTTGACACCGACCTACATAGGGAGGAACGATCACCACGATAAAATAAGGGAAATCAGAGGTCGTACGGAAAGATATAGGGGTTCATTCTTCCCGCGCGCTATGGGAGATTGGTATAATAGAGAATTGTGAAGGTGGTTCGATGAACCCTCTGCCAGGCACTTAAATGTGATTTGCAGAGTATCCATGTAGATGTAGATGTAGAGCACAAGATAAGAAGATCGGGAAAGTGGTAGACTACAAACTTAATGAAAAAGTATTAATGAGGACGCATTCATTACTGTACCGTCTTTAGTGGAGATAATTGTACGAGGGTCCTTACATAATTACGCGCAAACCACACATTGGTTGCTCTCTGATAGCCGATCCCGTGTCTGAAAGAATAACGGGTCTATACCACCATCAGGACATTAAGAACTATGCTTCGAGCCGAGGAAATAATAATGACAATTGAGGAAGATTTTGCCGATCACATCCACAAAAAAGACCACTGAAAGATACGAAGAAGAATGAATCCACGAGTCAAGACACTGCCGCACGGAAAAGAGGAAATAAGAAAAGAAAATTACTAAAGAAAGTCGCCGACCAGATTTACAGGAGAAATTATCGGATTAGTTTTAAGTTAGTTATTAAGAAGATGAAGTCCTAAGCGGCTGAATGCCACGGATGCCGATTTATATTGAGGTTTTATTTGAATACAGAGGAAGGACGTAGCCGGTGAGCCGACTTCCGACATTCTACATAATGAAATTTGTTAGATGTAAGACGAAGGTAATTTTATCCGAGGAACAGACGGCGCGACACGATGGAGAGAGAACAATTATTCGTATCCACCGCATGCAACGACAGATATAGACGTGCGGATGATGAAAGAAACAATAACGGCAAGTGAGATAACGAACCACGTGGACTGAGCGGTAAGAGGAAAAACAAGCCAACATCCGACGTGCCCCTGGCGGCAAAGACCCGCGGAATTTATCTGTCATTTGTCCCTTGATACTCCCAGCTTAAAATATTTACGGATCGCCGCGCGAAGCGAATACTACACAGCGCAGGAAGGCGGAATAATGCACCACGCCTATTCAAAATGAAAGTTTCCACATTTAAAGATATGATCAAGCTACTAGAATATTGAAGCGTTACAAGAACGAAGACCAAAGTCTTTTGCTATTTATCAAGAAGTGTGCAACCAATACAAAGGAGGGATACAGGAGTCTACGAATTTAAATCTGTACTGTTCTACTATTAAAAGCCAAATGTAAATACCACCACCCATGAGGAGGCAACCTGATATAGACATTGTAAATAAAATATAAATAGATAGAAAATAGTATTAGAAGTAAATTTAGAAGGAATTTGAATTCATTGATACTTTTGATGTGGCAGAAGTGTCACCGAAATTTTTTGTCGTCAAGATTTCAAGGAACTTTAACATTTTCTTCTCACTATGTATGTATGTATATATCCATGAATTCCTACCTATCCTACTCCCATCCTAAGTGAGCGTCAGTAGTTGAATGTAGGACATGTAAACGGAATGCGAACACACACTGGATGCAAAGGATTCTCACACTTTGTGACTTCGCGCATCTTCCAAATTTCTGTTAACCCTTTCAGTAACTTTCGTCCCGCGATCGCGTATTTTGTGATATGATTTTACCGCGAATGGTCAGTTATCGGTCATTTGTCTTCTTTATTAGTTTTATCGACTGGAACACATGAAATTGAAAATCCGAATGCCGTGACAGTTCCAGTTGGATGAAGTCACGTTCTCGCTGTTGCGACTAGGCAGTTTATCTGTTGGCACACAATTCTATCTGATGCACAATCGATGAAAGTAAATGGTTTACAAATCATAAACAAGAAAGTAACAGAAATTTGTAAGAACCCCATTAAATTTAATGAGTATCTTTGAGACAGAATTCCAAATTAAAATTAATCTGAAAGCGAAACCGAATTGCTATACCGACACCAAAAGAACTGGCTAGTAAATAAACTATACATACTAGTGATTAAGCAAACATTGTGACTAATAGCAATTTTGCTTCGTAAATTGAAACGAAGAAAATATGGACATGTGCACTGCTCATGTGAATCATCGAGTGACAAAAACTTTTTTTTACCCATGTGAATCGGGAGTGACCAAGTTCAAGTCTACAATCACCGATTAACGCAAAACATCACAAGACACGTTAGGCAGTGAGAATTATAAGCAGTGCTACGAATTTTCACTCCAGCGTGCATGCTGAAAATTTTAAATGTCCTTACCTGCAGGCAAGTCTTGCAGCTTGCAGACGACGAACCCCAGCAACGATCCAAGGACCACAAAGTGAAGTTCACCCTGTAGTGAGCTTCGCAGATGCGTCGAACACACTCACGATGCAGTCAAGTAATGAGTTATCAACGAAGGCAGATCAGCTAACTCGCGCTTACCGGCTACAACCGCCAAGCCTGTACTGCGCGCTAACGGCCAGCCAACAGTGGCATGTATCACCTCTGACAATGTTAGCTGATTGACTTTTAACAGTCGCGTGCCCAGCGGCAATTCAAAATACGTACATGGACATTTCCCAGAACATAGAGACCTGTATAACAATAAATGCATCCAAACTAAGGACTTACGCCAAGTACCGAGTGTACACTAACCACGAACAGTGGTATAGTCATTTCGGAGCGAAAATATGATATTACTGAGTAATGTATAAATGAAGTGAGCGAGTACTCACTCTAGTTTTACAAATCTGGTGTTCACATCCTTATCCCTTACCCTGTTAGTGATGTAAGCTTAGTGTTAAGCAGAACCTAACTCAGGTTTTCTTTATTGTTTCATGATTAAAAAAAAAAAATGCACCAAGATGAACACGCGTCATGGACATTTATCTACATGGACGAACAATTAACATAATGAGATTCCAGCTTCGCAACGTCCTTGTCTTGTCTTGCCCACCAAACCATGTCAAGATGCGGTGAGACAGGACCACAAACTACCATCGACGAACCATCGCGAAGAATGTCACATTGTTCTGTGTTCGTGTGCAACATGAAAACGATAAGCAAATGCCGTGTCATTCTCACATAAAATAACTCTACAAAAGAGACAAAACCCCTGAACTAACTAAAACATCGTACAAATGTACAGACAGTGATTGGTGTATAAGCCATCTACCTTCGATTTTCATGTTAGATTATAAGTTTCTCTCTTTTCAGCAGTACTGAATTTATTAAATTTAAGAATATGAAAGCTAGATCAATGTGTTGCACAATTATTTTTCAAAGAATGAAGGTCACCACATGTCCATTGACAGACGAACGCAAATGACCGTGGCACCGACAACAATGGACTGAACCATAATAGTGCGAAAATAATGGACTTTAAGCTCAAGGCATAAACACTTCTGTGCACTTATTTGATAAATTTTATGGATATTATGATGTGTATGTTATGTTAACTAATTTAAGTGTGTGATTTTTACAGTTTACATAAATGCGTGTACTGTGTGCAACTAAACATCGCTGGAATTGCGTGTGAATCATGAGAATCCAGTAGGTGTTCTCGTTCTCCACACGGGAGGCGATGAGATGTTGTATTTTCACACTGCCACATCTCGTCACATAACACTGATTTGAGTAGTAAAAGAGGCCAAGAGTCATTTATTTGCCAATGTATAATATTTAACTACGCATTGTAATGATGTAGTTTGACGATTTAAAGGAGAAATGAATCCAACGCCACTGACGCACCGAAGAAGTCTAATTCTGTGCGCATGTAAAAATATCGATATTAAAGACAGACTCTGAAGATATTTGACTATTTTTTTGAAAAAAAAAAAGCGCATCCCATCGTCCAGTGCCGGACGATATCACTCTCTTTTTATCTCCTGTATAATACGGACGCACCATTACATAGGCGTCATTATAAGATTTGTAATTTGTGGAAACCTACAGAGATATTATACTATCATTTTGTTGCATGTGGGACTAGTATGTGTGAAAAACGCAGAGTGGTTAATCAATGGACATTTCTACATGGTTTCTAAACTTTTCAAACCAATCAGGCTCTGTCGTTGTTATTGACATAGGTGTTAACATGTTGTGTGTACTTTAAGTCCAAGTTCGTAATTATAGTGTCAATTATTCTAAATTTGTGTTTGCTTATTCATTTACTATGTACCAAGTTTTTTACAGAGCCAACTGTGTCCTATGTGTCATTGTGCGGACAGAACAGTCGAGGCTGACGTTAACATACTACTTACATTCCCACCCCCCCCCGCCCCCCCCCCCCCCTGTAATATTCTTCAAACTCAGTTTTAAGCAGGCCCTTCGGTATACTTACAGTGCGAGTGACGTCCGGGAATTTCTTCGCAAACTTTATTTCTCCAACCGCACATTGCTCGCACAAATCCTCACTGTTCCACAATGGTACGCGGCACTTTCTAAACGGGAAAACGAGCCACGCAAGTATATGTTGCTTTCCCTCCTCAATGTGTGCTTAATAGTAATAATAATAATAATAATAATAATATTTCCTTACATCAGAAGGACTAAATATATTCAGGGGGTCATAAATCAACCATCACGGGTCATACATCACTCAGCGAAACAATAGGTTATGGGGGGATAGAAAGGCAGATTAACTGATCAATTTAATTAATTAACCTACAGTAGTGTGACCAGGAGAGAGCTGGTGCATTGTGTTAGTGCAGGTTGCCTACATCAGGAGCAGGTACATACTCAGGCACTTAACAGAACAGTAGGTTAAGGACCTGTCTATAAAAGGAGAACAATAGGTTAAGTGGTTTTCCTTGTCACCACACTTAACCTACTGTTCCCCCCCACTCCCCCTCCCCCCAATCCACCCCCCCCCCCTCGCTGCTATAGGTTTGAGTTATTAAAATAGCTCCTGCCACTACTATCATATTGATTGCTTAATTAAGTTGATCAATTAATTAGCCTCTCGACCTCCAGTAAACACCCTGGTACACTTTTTGAATTTCACATGCTTTTGAACGCCATTTTGGGCGCATCCTTCTCTGTCACCCACCCCCTTAAAGTGTTATACTGCGTTTTACATAAAAAATTATTCAAAGTAATGTAGTGTTCTGCATTTAACCTGCCGTTCTGCTCCATGTCACCCACTGACACACATCCTCCCCTTAACTATAGTACCGCTAACACCATGTTGATACAAAAAATTTATGAAAAGTAATTAAATCGATATTCTTCACATGTATAGGGACGTTTTTTTTAATTCGTGGCATCCTATCTGTCTTAGAGCATTGTTCGTCTGTATGGGGCCCTTACCAGTTGGGTTTGATTCAAGAGATTTAGAAGGTTCAAAGAAGAATGACAAGATTCGTAACTCGTACATTTAGCTATCGTGAGAGCATTAGAAATCTCATTGAAAGTCTGAAGTGGCACACTTGCAGATAGGATTTTGGAATTTAGTGAGCAGCCCCTTCCGTCTATCTTCACCTACGTTGTAGAACATATATTATTATCACCAACTTTCATATCGCGCAATGATCACTATTCAAAGATAAGGAAAATCAGAACACATACTGAGGCATTCAGACAGTCATTTATCACTCGCGCAATTCGCGAGCAGAACAGAGGGGGTGAAATATGACTTTGACACGAATAGTGCCCTCCACCACACACCGCTTGATGGCTAGCAGAGTATATATTTCGATGTAGATGTAGATGGAATATAGTTTAAACAAAAGATTGCTAGTAAAAATCACATCCTGCCACCCAGCACCCGACGCCAGAGTCGGGGTGCTGCGGCCAGCCTGGCTCAGCTAAGACACGACCATTCGGGCCTTGCAAGGATGAGGTGGTGGCATCCCTTTCGTACTCGATACCTGAGAAATTCCTCTCGAAATACGTGATCACTCCTGTCTGGCTGCGTCAGCAACAATGCCTAGGTGAAGACCTATTTGCAGAGTGTAGATGCTCCGAGGCATGTGGGCATCGACACCACCACCAGACGCGAGCCAGTGCGAGCATCGCTCTCGCGCCGCTGTTCCCTACAGCGAGCAGGTGAAAGTTGCGTCTATTTTCGGGTATACAGTTAGAGTTTTTAAGTGTTATACTGATGTCACGGGCAGCAGTTGTGTTTGCCATTGCTGACGCGATACTGACGTCACAGGGTGCATTGTTCCTAGCAGGACATGCGAGCAGCGTCTACCCGTGCATGCGTACCCAGTGTGGCTGATGCATCGCGCGAAATGGACGTCCTGCTGTCAACATACATCTCAGAAACGTTAAACGTTCTCACGGCAAAAGCCTGTGCGTGCTGACGAAAACACCATTAATCATAAAAGCAGTTCTTGTTTGGAAAGAAAGCGCACTCTAAGTACAGACGGGCGGAAATCAGAACAATTATACAAACAGAATTCGAAGTGCTGTCTTACAGAAAAGAAAAAAAGGCCCAAATTTGCAGTATACTGCAGCTACAGGTCTGGAGATGTCTTAATGCCGCAATGGCGGATGAGTGACGGCATTTCCATCAGAGATGGAGGGTCTGCTTCAATTTGTCTTGGAACACTCTCTTTCTCAGAACTATCTGTGCATACCATGTCTCCATCTTGTTTTCATCAGTTTGTAGATGCTCCTACATCCCGGCACAAAGGATGTCTTGTGAATGAATAGTGCATTATGATTGTATTTTGTATGGATCACCATTTTGCACCGGCAATTAAACCCTGCAATGTGCCCTACATATTGTGAAATATGAGAAGACTCTTACTCAATTACTCTGTTCTCCCACTGAGGACAGGAGCTTGAATATTAGGGTGTGAAACAGATCTCCAACCCAGCAATATATCACCACATACCATGTCGATGTAGTACACATAAAATTCGTATCCAGCACCATAAAAAATCAGCCCTTTAACATAATTCATACATATACCACGAAGACAGACAGCACCGTATACACTCACCGCAGCACTAGATATTTCCCTGCGAGGTCGGCAGTCATCCGCCCCCAACGCGTGACCAGAGTGCCCTCAGTGGATCGAAGTCACTCTCAGAACGGTTCTACAAATTCGGGCTCGTTTCCCCCTTGGCAAAGACGCATTACTGTTTCTGGTCCAGACCTCCTTGCTTGCTTGCTTTTCTACACCCATCTCCAGACTCTGGGATAACAAGAACACATGCATTTTCGCTTGGTTTGCAAAAATATTATACTATTTTCGCGGTACTTCTCGATATCAAGCACACAACAGTATCCTACTGATCCCTCGCGCAACAAAATTCCGAAGTTATAGACTGGAAATTATTTCTCTACAAACCTGAAACTTTAGCGAGGTGGGGCACGCTGTAGACCATTGAGTAACTAGAAACTTACCTGTCTGCGAAGACCTTCACGTGAGAACTCGAAACAAATAGAGGAAACTGATATTTTCACTTGTGAATACCGATGTCGGTGATATAACAGATTCCAAATCATCCTTATGAGAAACACGTTAGTTGACTGTAAATTATGTCTCGAGAACCAGCAAACGTGTCTTCCACGTGCTAGATGCACACACCACAATCGATGTTCCATCATCTAAATAGAGGCACGAAATGTGCAGAAGCAGTCAGCCAAACAATTTTCATGGGAGGGAATAACGGTTCAGTGCAAACACACCTCCATATTTAATCTTCTCAATTTTCCACGCGATCACGAAAGCTATCCAGCACATACTAAGTATTAGTTCGCTATTCGGTCGTCTAGAGGACAACAGGGTTAAGTCATCTACATTCCTACACTCCACCAGCGGTTAACGGAAATGTGTATCAATCCCATCACCCGCGCTGCACGCCAAGCACACATAGGCAGAATCATCCTAGAAAACCGATCACGTACATGTTTTATCATTGTGCTTAGAATTAAATGTTTTGATCACAGTCTCAACTGAACAACATTCGACAATGAGCGAAGTATCGTAAATACACCCTGCTGACGGCTGTGACTCTGGAATTAGAAATACCTGCACCATTCTTATGACTTGACATACTCTTCCCTCTCCTATCACAGTATTCCACAGATATCTCATTTGCACATGTCTGCCCATAAACACACACTATAAAAGCCTGATGCTCAAGGTGAACGTATCACACATCGTTTACTACTAATAAGTATAATACTTGACCAATAAATGATTCCTGACGATACAAAATAATACTGGTGATCGGACTGCTGGTCTGGTAATTTATACACTCCTACGGTTACACATAGCCCATGATGCAACCTCGTGATAAAATCACT
The DNA here is from genome assembly GCF_023864345.2 of Schistocerca serialis cubense. Taxonomy (NCBI): domain Eukaryota; kingdom Metazoa; phylum Arthropoda; class Insecta; order Orthoptera; family Acrididae; genus Schistocerca; species Schistocerca serialis. The sequence goes on from NC_064643.1 coordinate 49,152,866, forward strand.
CAATATTGAAGGTGATTCGGCTAAGGAGCATGGTATGAAACCGCTACCTGCAACTCCGTCACGCCCTCCAGTATGTGTAACGTATTCTGTGTAGATACCATGTCTGAGGTTCTGTGATATATCCACTGAGTTATAGGCGATGACTGATTGAAAAGGATCACAAACAGTAGTAAATGGTATGCTGATTGAGGTCGTGAGAAATGTACACTAGCTTTTCAGATCCCTAGTGTTACGCTATCTGCTAGAAGTGATGTCTATGATTTGGAATCAAGTCCTGCCATTCAACCACATACCTGTGTTGGATCGCAGCCACAAGTCAATCATATTTCTGGCACTCTCATTTGTCGAAACGAGTCAACTTTCTCGTACCTATCTGCTACAGTAAAATTCCAACGAGGTTTTAGTTAGTCCCAAGTCATCTTGTAACTGCTCCCATTTCTGCAGCTTTGCGCTTGTGATCGTTCCAATTTAAGTCGGAACTGAGCAGATATCGGAGAAAGCCACATCCACCACCTTCTACAACGTGTATAGAAACAGAGCGACCTTAGTTAGTGTGACAGGGCCATGTTTTGACCATTCGGTGGAAATGGGTAGGCAAGCCGCAAAACGTTGTTAAACACCACATAGCAGCTTTTCTGTAAGTTATTTGTTCGCTGACACCACAAGCACGTGACTGAGACAGAGTACAGCGGGGAACACTGTACATTCTGCTGTTAGAGTGTAATACGCTTAAACGGTCTTACGCAGGGTCGAACACACGGTGCATTGTGTAGCTGTATGTTGCAACCTGCAGCCTGGCAATGCCGTGCTCTTTAACCAAAGAAAACGTAGTAGTTTCTTATAGTCGCGTGTCTGCACACATTATAAAATATGTAAGGTGGTTGTCAATAACTTTGTTTACTTCTTGACTTGTGATCTGACATACAAATGTGTTATGTACCTTTAATCTACAATTGGAGCTCATCCACAATCCACACTGAACAGTCTATTCCAGCCATCTTAGAGTTGTCTACAATAACATTACTGCTTCCCTGGCAGTCTCCTACAGTGTAGGAGTCGTGAGTTGATGTTAGCTAGACGCACATCTCGATTTTATTAAAACTTCCGGCAGTGTGACAGCAGGAGGAATATTGAACACAATCGGTAAGGAAGCACTGGAAAACATTTTGAAGAAATATAAAAATCCTGTGGCTATACCATATGAAGTGGAATTAGCTGACGTTGATAATGATTATCTAGCGGAAGAGTTGCCTGTAACGTTGCAGCAGCTACTTGTAGACGATTATTACCTTTTAGATTTAGATATATAACGCAAGCTTTTGCCGGAATTTTCATTGAAATCTTCGTAGACAGACCAAATTTACATCTACATCAATATGCATACTTGGCAGGCCATTGTACAGTCTTAGACATAAAACCTGACCGCCGGCCGGCCGCCACAGAGACGAAGTCCGAGTCTTTCACTTAAGGTGGCCAATAAAACTGACCGCCCCTGACAACTCTAAGTCCGGCCATCTGCACAATCTGGCAACACTGTAAGATGGGGAAGTGTTAGGAGGAAGTGTTGTCTACTTCCGAGTTGGTCGCAGTCCGCCTTTAGCCGCGGAGCAGCTCGGACTTGTTTACGTCCCGGCTGCGAACGTTCGCGGAAGAAGCGGTGTTTACACCGTCGTCACTCGCGTGTGTTACTGTTTGAATCGAACGCAATGGCACACAATTTCCGAAAAACCACGATACAGTTCACGTTCTGTAACGAGTATGCACGACCGAAGGCATTCGAAATCGAACGTTTCTTGAGGGACGAAGTGCAACTTAATTACACGGAGGTTATCGTAATTCATTTATCGATCGTGAGCAGCACTCTTTACGTAAAGATGACTGACGACGCAGCATGCGATAGGATCACTGAAGCCGCCAAACGAGGATTCCAATTCCGACACTCCGATGGTTATATTGGCGAAGTTTTAGTCGCTCATTCGGGCCTGGGCGTGCGTACGATTCGAGTCTTCGAGCTGCCTTTCGAGATACCAGAATCCTTGGTCACTGAATCGCTCCAGCCATATGGCAGAGTTATCAGTCATACGGCCGAACGTTGGGCAAGTTTTAGCACGTATCCAGTGCTCAATGGTGTGCGACAGGTGCGAATCGCGCTTACGAAACATGTGCCATCGTACATCAACATCGGCGGCTGTCGAGCTATTGTCATCTATGATGGACAGCCCCGGACATGCTCCGGGTATGGTGGTGAAGGACATCTTCGATCTGCGTGTATGCAGAGGAGACTCGTGCAACTCCCCAGCGGAGACCTCCAGAATCCGACTACACCAACGTCACTGCCGATGGCTTACGTGACGGCGCTTCGCGGGGAGGTGACGCCGAGGTCGGAGCGCACTATCGAACCGACGCCGCAGTTGATTGAGGCGCCTTCGGACCCCACTGAAGAAGGAATGGCTCCGACCAACCTCCAATCCCAGACATTACAGGTGGTGCAGAAAGTGGATGACAGCATCACAACAGGCATGGAAGCTGAAGTGCAACGGCCCCAGGGCGTTGTGGCGGCGGCGAGAGCGCAGGTGATGCAAGATTCGCCAACACCAGAGGCCGAGGTTAGGGCCCGCAAACAACGCTCGCCAAAGCGCCGCAAGAAGCGCCGACTAAACTCTGCGGAGACGCTCCCTTCTCTTCTTGGGAGCCCAGATGAGTCTAACACTATGGAACTGTCTGACTTGGAACCACAAGCTTCGGATGTCGCAGACCATATGAATTCGGACAGTGAAAAGATGTCATGTCGCTCAGAAGACGCATCCGCTCAGGGGCCTGCTACCCCTTCTGCGGTGGAGTCTACAGCTGCGAAAGAACAACAGATGTCACACATCAATGCCGCACATGAAAATTTGGAGCACCCCAATAATATCAGCTGGCATGAGCAGGACGACGAAATCATCGATGCGGACCATTCTACTGGTGGGGACTCGCATCCGTCCGCATCTCAAGAAACCTGATGCCGCAGGGACACGTACGTCGGGTGACCCTCTGCGGATGTGCAAAGGGACTATCGATACGGTGAAACTTTGTCATTTTAACATCATGTGGAGATGACAGCTACTCGACCCCAGGCATACAGAATAGGGACAGTGAATGTAAATACCAATAGATCGCCCGTGAAACAGCAGTTGTTTAGGGACATGATATACGCGTCGGATGTGGATATACTGATGGTGCAGGAAATTTACATTCCTGAGTTCCAGGAAGTCCATGGATACATCTCCTACACCTCGCCGCACTCGAACGACAGTGGAACGGCGATATTGGTCCGGGACGGGATTCCGGTTCGCGACCTGGCTTATCTACCTTCGGCACGAGGATTGGCGATAACTGTTAATGGAATTCGCATTCTCAATGTTTCTGCCCCTTCCGGCACACACAACAGACGGGCGCGTGCTAGATATTATTCGGAAGAGATTGTGCCCTTATTTACCGGCAGATTCGATCATTTCATTATAGGTGCTGACTTCAATTGTGTTTTAGTGCAAAAAGACCAGACTCCACATTACAATACCTGTCGTGAATTGCATGTGCTATGCCGGGATCTGCAGTTAAGCGACACCTGGGACATGATACATAGGAACCGTGAGGGATATACTTTTTATACCAGTCACTCGGCGAGCAGACTCGATCGAATATATGTTTCGGTTGGCCTACAGGATAAGGTGGTCGACGCGGAACGATGGCCTGCGGCATTTACTGATCATCTGGCTTGCATGTGTACCATATCACTCCCTAGGCAAAGTGTGTGGAGAAGCCGCGGACATGGAAGCTCAGTTCGTCACTTTTGGCGGACCCTGAATGTCGTCAGAGAGTCGAGGAGGTATGGGCCACATGTCAACGCTGTCTACCAACATATACCTCCGTGCTTCAATGGTAGCTCGAGTGTACTAAGCCGGCAATAAGAAGAGCTCTCATACAGTATGGTCGGGATAAGACGAGATGGCAAAGAGACGCTCTTGATTATTATTACACCATGCTTCGTGAGCTGTCCTTCCAGGTGCCGTCTGCAGAACATCATGCGGAAGTTCATCGTGTCAAGGCACAAATCCTATCGATCACGCGACGACGACTGGGTGGCATCCCAATACGGGCAAGATGTCTCGACACCATCACTGGGGACGTACCTCGATGCACCATGTGTCGCGGGAACATAAACGTTACCGCCGGGCATTGGTAACAGTGCTCCACGGTTTAGATGGCCGTCAACTGACAACACAACAGGACACTGCAAATGAATTTTTAGAGCATTTCCACCACCTCTATGCCGGTACACCGACGGACCGTCTGGTGGGGGAAGAGATACTGCAACATCTGCAAACGACACTGACAGAGACGGATGAGGCAGCGCTTATGGAGCCACTCACAGAAGACGATATAAAGGTGGCACTCACAAAAGGAGCGCCCCATAAATCACCAGGGCCAGATGGGATTACGCTAGAGTTTTATCGAGAATTCGTGGACATGATGATGCCACAGTTGGTGTCGATGTACAATGAGGCGATGCGTCCGGACATGCGCCTACCGTCGGATTTTGTGACGGGCTTTCTTCTTCCCATCCCGAAGATGGCGGGGAGTCGCAGTGCTAATCAATATCGGCCTCTCACTATGCTAAACAGCGACTATAAAATCTTTGCACGGCTACTAGCGTCTCGTCTCAAGCTGGCGATATCCAGGACAATATCCCCTGATCAGGCTTGCCTAGGGGTGCGAAGCAATATCTTCTCGGCGTTAAGTGAATACCGTGACGTTATCGCCCTTGCGGAAACGTGTAAAATGCGAGCAGCGATGATATCAGTGGACTTCGATCGTGCGTTCGACAGGATAAACCATGACTTCTTGGTGTCAGTCATGAGCCGAATGGCGATTCCTCCTGTTTTCATCTCCATCGTTATGAGGCTAATACGAGGGGCTACATCAAAGGTGATTGTAAATGGTCGGGAAGCGGGCTCGATTCCTATTAACAGCTCAGTCCGACAAGGGTGCCCACTCTCCATGATGCTGTTTGCGATAGCGCTTGAGCCGCTGATGTGTGTTATGAGACGCTCACTTACTGGGATAGCGCTCAATGAGAACTCTTTCGTTTGTCGCGCATATGCGGACGACCTGATCCTTCTTGTCAGATCACGACATGAAGTGCGTCAGGCAGTGTCGTTAACATGACGAAATCCAAAATTATGCACATTGGCCGGGGTCTGGAAGACGTACCGGGACCGTTTCAGACGGTGGAATCACTGAAATGTCTGGGGATTACATTTACCCGTTCGCTACGGCTGTCAGTGGCGGCGAGTTCTCGGCGGCTTCTGCAGAATGTTCGTCTGACGATACGCAACAACTCACTGAGAGCCTTTGACATGATATAACGTGTGGCATACACCAACGTTCACACAGCGTCACGACTGCCCCATTTAGCGCAGATCCTACCAATACCGAAGGGTATTGCAGACCGCCTCATGGCTGCCTTTGGTTACTATGTTAGTGCTGGGATGTTATTTAAGATCAAATATGATACGTTAACGCTACAGTTCCGGAACGGTGGCCTCAACCTCACAAACGTGCGAAACAAAGCTCTGCCGCTTTACATGCGAGCGATGATACGAAATTGGCAACAAAGAAAGCATACCATAACGTCAGCTCTGATAAAAGTACTTGTTCCGCCTTCGTACGAACCCCCTATTGCGGTGGGCAATATTTCGCCTTCTCTTGCACACATTGCCTCATTACTTGTTGATTACAGTTATGTTCGTCTGAAAGTACCCTCGACGAGAATACCCACGACTCAGGAGATCTATAGATGCTTGATGGATCAGCATGGCCGCCACATAATGGAATTCAAATACCCGTCGAGAACGTGGAACCACATTTGGTGTGCAGTGCATACTCCATTACTGTCAACAGCAGCGAGATCGATGTGGTATATTCTTATAAACCGTAAACTTGTGACCAGGAGTCGATTACATACAATTCATATGGTCGATTCTCCTCTTTGCACAAACTGTGGACTGTTAGCAACGGAAGAACATGGTTTAGTCTGTGGCGCAGCGAGGGACGTCTGGGTGCTGACGCGTCGAATACTGGCCTTCCTTCGGAGCACGAACTACACAGAAATCACATCGGATGTACTTTTTCTACCGGACAAGACCTTTTTTCCGAAACAAAAGACGTATGCGGTCAATTGGATCGCTGGACATGCGACGAAATATTTGTATTCTTACGATATTATATCCGTGATGGATTATTGGATGTATATACAAGAACAACAAGAGCTCATACGGAGTCATACGAAATACAGGACTTACTTTTCCAATTTTTTAGGTTTTTCACAATCCGCCCGACAGCTGGGGTGTCCCAGAACTGGGAAGACTCCTGCAGCAGAACGACTAGAGACAGTACTGCGCGGTTCAATTATATTGGCCTTTAGCACACTGAGAAGAAAACTGGCCAGTTATGGCTGCATTATGTTAACGTGAAAAAAAACACACACACACACACACACAACGATGGTAAACACCGAAACCGCCTCAGATAATGGTCCTTCGAATGGTCGACGCAGGAGAAATAAATACCGCCCACACTGGCAGAAATGGTCAAGATTATATGGCTTTCTGCCAGGTTTATGATGCGACACCGCGTGCTGCAGGGATTGTGATGCGGATGATAACTTGATTTTCACTCCCGCCCGCGACTAGGATTGTCATTTACTTTATTCCTGTTACAAAAGAAAAAAGAAAAAAAAGAGGGCGGCCTTTGCGTTGATTTTACGGTATCCAAATTGTTTTTGCTGTCTCGACACTTTTCTTCTCCCTAGGATAGCACAATTGTACGAATAAAGATTGTTTGTTTACCCTGCCTTCCTGTTCCCAAAAAAAATAAAAAATAAAAAAAAAAGTGGTCGCGTTGCTGGACCATAAAGCGGAGGAACCGCGTTTTTATTTTTATTTTATTTTATCAGAAAAAAATGGATAGAAAAAAAATATATAAAAAAAGGCTGGATAGAAAAAAAAAGTGGTCAGAGTGACGGATTGCCGTCCTACGGGCCTGGGTTCGATTCCCAGCTGGGTCGGAGATTTTCTCCCCTCGGGGACTAAATTGAAAAAAAAATAAAAAAATAAAATAAAGTGGCAAGCGCCGTGCGTTCTAAACTTTGATTGAACATCGAAGTTAATTCGCTTAACATTCTACCACCCGCAATAACAAGTATTCCAGAAAAAATTCCGTAGGACAGCTAGTGGCTGCGTCGCGATCATAACGGCTTACGCTCGAGCGTTTCCTCGCGCTGCAGCGGCTACCGGCCACCGGCCAGACGCCACCCGCCGCCTGAAATCTGGCGCCGCGTTCACATCGCCACGCTGTTACTGTATGTATCAATGCCATTTTCGATTTTGAAGTTCTAGTTGTCATCTTACAGTTAAGCATTGCATTTTGCATACTTGAAAATCGTGAACTACGGTTAAGCATTGTTAAATTGAGTCGCAACTGGAAAAAGGTGTAACATCTGAAACACAATGTTTACTTTTGGTATAACAGAGGGGTGAATGTAGAGGAGGCAGCTAGAAAGATTTGAACTGTGCGTGGAGCGAGTGTTTTTGGGAAAAATACGCCAAAAAAAGATATTCTTGTTTCAACAAAGATCGTTCTGGCATGAATGATTAAGGAAGTCTCGACTACTGATATATGTGACAGGTTACCATTTTACCATCATGCGACATTTGCATTCAACAGACAAAGTTCAGATGTCTGCTGTAGGAGTACTGCATGCTCTAATTCGAAACAACAAAAATTAACGGAGTGACTATTATTGAACGTCATCAGGTCGCTCATTGAGCATTCCTATGGAGTACTGTTACTGGTGACGTGTTATGATGCCTTTATCGTTAACTTCATAAGAAGAAATGAAAGGCTGAGCCCCACCAAAAGACGTAGACTAGAGTAAAGTGTACTGCGAACATAATATTTTACATCTGATAACTCCAAAAGTGTGTTTTGGCCTACGAATTCTGCCCCAAGGGGTGTGTGCAACACAGCTGGAATTTGTTGTCAACAACTGAGACACCTTTCGGTCGCAGTGTAAGAAAGTCGAGCAACCAAACTACATCACCTATGCTACTGCATGATAACTCACTCTGTTGATTTGAAAAACAAAGCTATCCAGGAGATTGATAGGAAAGTCGTCTCTCGGACACTTGTATTGATAGGGAAGTCTTCTCTCAATCGCTTGTCCCTCTCGTCATATATTCGTAAAATATTACCTTTCCCCCTCTTGATCGATCAACCGCCAAGGCAATTAATTTCTAGACGAAAATACTCTTAGAACTACACTGGTTTAATGACATCGTTAGAACCAGTGGGTTTCTACAGGCGTAGAATTTGCAAACAACTTTGGCATAGTCTGATTGTTGTAGATATCGTGAAAGAAAATTCACCTGCTGATTAATTTCTCTTTGATGATTAATGTTGCGATTAGTAAACTATGGAAAATGCAATTAAAATATTCACTGTACTAATACAAATTAACTTCAGCTTACTACAGAAACATCATGACGGCAATATCTTAATAAAGCATTATGTGTCTGTAAGACGATTGAGCCTACTTTAACACGAATTAGTAGAATATTACCGAATTTTGACTGCGAAAAGATCTGTATTTACTTAATTTCCTGTATCATTCGAAAGTATTATGAAAATGTGGCTTTTCATAGATAAAATTATGTACTCAGAACATCAAAAAATATGTCGGCAGATAACAAAACTGGCATTATGAAATTGACAGTACCGTAAGGTTTCCGCTCTGACAATAAGGGTTACTGTAAGGAGCAAGCCGAATTTTGCTCGAGCGTTATCTTACGATTCCCTTATTGAGTTTGTATCTGCCTGCTTGTAGCTCAGCTACAAAAGAATTAAAAATCTGGCTTTCAGCGAGTCTCGAAAGGCGAATGACAGCAGCTTGCACCTGGTAGCCAAGCATGTTACCTGGGAACTGGTTTTTCCTCAAGTGGGAAACATCCTTTTGTAGTTGAATTGTTGGCAAATGTCAGTCAGACGTGTGCCGTTGGTCTAAGCGTTTCGGTATGTTGAATTTGTACCAATGATTTTTCTACATTTTTTTTTCTGTTCCAAATACAGAGTTGAAGTCTTCCATTAGTATTTTCACGTCATCTTGGTGAATTATGCTCATAGTATTTTCGAGTGTGTTCCAGAATTTTTCGACATTTTTGTTGTTTTTCTTATTTTCGATGTTGGTGGGGCCATTTGCATTGATGAGTGTATATTTTTTACTGGGGCTCTGAATGAGCCTAGTCATAAGTCGATTGTTGATGGGTGTGATTTCTTTGACAGAGTTGATGATAGATCTGTGTTCGAGAAAAGCAATGCCGACGATTGGTACTCCTTTCGCTACCTTTTGTTGTATTTTGAAGATGCAATGGTTTCCGTAATGCAAGGTTTCACTGTCAGTTAGTCGTGGTTCGTGAAGAGCAAGGATGAGAATTTTTTGTTGGTCGATTTCTTTTGTGAGATTATTTAGTTTTCATGCTTAGATCAATGTACCGATGTCTAGTTTTCAAATGCATGTTTTCTGCATGTAGGGAAGTTTACCAGAGATCTTCGACATTCTCTGCCGTGCTAACCTGGCCTCCCCAGAATCAGAAATTCCAACAGCCGCCTGTCGACAGTTTGCACAGTTCATGTTTGCTTGTGTTTCATTGGTTTGGCCTGGGTGATTCCAGGACCGGACAGGACCAGAGGGTGTTGAAGCCTTTGGAAGCAAATATTTTCAGCCGAGCTCATTGAGCTAACAGACGGTGGCCAGAGTAGCGGAGGTTTTCACTCAGACGTGCGTGGATTTTGAGTTCAACGGATTGAATAGTCGTTGAGGATTGTGTTAGTATTTGGTTCACCCCAAGTATTTGATTTCCTCGGTACCACCCATATGGGGGAAGATTTCCCCCATCGGCCCCACGGGATTATTGTTATTATTATTATTGTCATTATGTCATCAGCAAATCCGATATGGTGCATCTTCCCACCACTGAAATAGATGTGTATTGTTCGACTCAGTATTTTCATCACATAAATATGGGTTATAATTACGTTACACTGCTGCTAGTAGACATATTTCGCACTTTTTCTTGGGCAGTTGCTGCCTATTACTCCATCATAGGAATTTATGTGCGCAGCATTGTTGCAATACAGATGTTCAAATTATCCGATTTCTGTAATTTCATTTCGATACCAGATCGTTCTAATCGGATTCAGCCAGTCAGGCTTAATGTGGATATCCGAATAGACTGGGTAAACCACATTCTTAATCGGACGGTTGAATCTAGATCACTTATTTATGACAGGGCCTGAATCCTGAAACACTGTGAAAAATAATAATACAATGTGCTTATTACTAATATTTTATTTAAATAAAAATATATCAACCAACGAGATTATTTACAGGAGCAGAGCTCCATCCATCATAGCAGAGCAGAGCGAGATTGGTTTCAGGGCCAAGAGAGGATAAAGCTGTTGCCGTTTGTTCCACGATCACCGAACATCAACCAGATAGAGAATATGTGGGCAGAGGTAACAAGGTCATTGCCATGTGGACCTACAAATGCAAGCGACCTTTGGACGAATATAGAAAACGTATGGTGGGAAGTAAACCATCACGCTACACTGTCGACGACTTAATGAAAACAATGCCCCTACGCCTTCGAGAAATCTTACGTAATGATCGTGGGTGGGTTGGTTACTAAAAGTATACTCGTCCACAAAACCCATGTGGACAATTATCTGATAGCCGGTCAAGCTTTGCTTTGTCGCAGCTCTTTACATACAAGTCCATTTCAGTCTCCTCCTTACAATTCTTGCAATGCAAGGTAATTGAAATATCTCATCCACTCGACGCCAACTGAGGAATTGACTGGTGCATGTGTTGTTCAGCACACAGTACTTGTCACCCTCACTGGAATCAATGACTGTTTGTGTGTGTGTGTGTGTGTGTGTGTGTGTGTGTGTTTTCGTGTTGACGCATAATCTGAATCAATACTATTAACACTAGAGAGACAAACAACAATAAATATTGCATTAAATGTGACTGTAAAGTATTTTAATGCGATGGGAAGTTACAAACTGAATTTTTACCCATCCCACGTCCTGCGTATTACGTTAAGTAAGATGTATTAACTCCTTAGTATCGTTAGCAGAGACAGTGCGCTCTTGTTGTCGAGGCTCGCGACAAGTGCAGCGATTAGCAGTGCCCAGTGCCTCCGCGATTTGTTTATGTTGGCTGAGCGTGGACACTGCAGCAGACGCTTCGCCATAAACATAAAGAAATCACTTTGGCTCTGACTGCAGTGAGCGGATATCACTGCCTGCGTGTTCGTATAGTAACCAACGTGAGACTCTACTCACAGGTACCATGGGGCAATTGCAACGGGTATCATGTCATTAGTCATCAGAATATTAGCCAGGGATTAAATGTCCACTCTATTTGAATCCCAAGAAAATAGGAATCTTCTCACAAAGGAATGTGAGGTGATATCAAAATTTATCCAACATACAAAAATTAACTGAAGGGCTTTCATGTATGCAGTAGTAGCACACAAGGGAATATTATGTCTTGTAAGCGTATATTTCATTTTCTCTTCTCATATTAACGCCCTTGTTTTGGTATGAAGTGAGAAAAAAACATGAAAAACTGAAGTTCCTGAGAAGCATATCAGTTATTTCCTCTCTCATATCATAACTTTTATTTTAGTATGAAGTAAAAAAACAAACAGTTTAAGTTTGTGAAGCATAATATGACACAAGATTCTTATCGTAGGCGCTATCGGAAACGCAAAAAGCAGGGAACTGTCCATTCTTTTGTCCAACCGTCTGTCTCCTTTCGTGCATTACTCCCGCTGGGCGATTCTAATTTAAGGACTCGTGGGCATCAAGTTCTTCATCAGAACAAGCCTTATGTTATTGGGCTGATCACGGTATGGGAAAAATGCAACAAGGACGATTTCTCCTAAAGCAGTGAGGATATTTGCAAATGTCTGTATTCAGCAGTGACTGCCAGCTGCCATAACACTTCTCAGAATCCATGGGGCAGGTAACACAACTGTGCGTGCACTTCACACTTCATTCAGTAAGACGTCAGGAGATGGACGGAAACGTCAAATTAACGTCGCTTTCCGAGTCGTATTCAATCCAGAATGAGGTGTTATTAAGGTAGTTGAGCGTTCTAGCAATTACTCTTTTATAATTCCCATATGAGTATTCCGATATCCAAAAGAACCCGTTAGTGTGAAACTATCGGGAACTGCATTAATATCAAACTGCAAGAACATCAGACAATACGTGGACTCTTCTCTTCGCTGGGTGAAATATTACTGTTATTTAGCATTCTCTCCGTCCTAGGCGTAATGCAAATGGAACTTCAAAGGCGCTACCGCTATTCTTAACGAACATCAGCAACTTGTAATCACTGCGAATTACAACCGCGTGATGATATGGCTCATGTGGTCAGTAGTTGTGGTGGTGTTATGCTGTCAACCTGCTTACAGTAACGTTAATGGTGGCACACATAATCTAGCGCTGACTACCTACTTAGGTAAAGATAGTGTTGTGGCGTCGTCGCTTCTCTTTATTTGCCCTCATCTTGAGTAATCCGATTTAACGAACATAGTACTCCATTCGCGGGCTGCTAATGATACAATATGACTACAGAGATCATCGTGCGGGTATTACATTAATTCTGCAATGGATTGCTTAACAAATATTACCCTCAGCTATGCAGCTGGAATGACTCATTACATAGGTACTCTATGTTGCACTTGGTTAAGGGATCAGTTCGGTGCAACCCTGCTTCTACTGTTCGTAAATACTTGTATACTTCATAATGGTTCAAATGGCTCTGAGCATTATGGGACTTAACTTCTGAGGTCATCAGTCCACTAAACTTAGAACTACTTAAACCTAACTAACCTAATGACATCAGACACACCCATGCCCGAGACAGGATTCGAACCTGCGACCGTAGCGTTCGCGCGGTTTGTTACTGTAGCGCCTAGAACCGCTCTGCCACCCCGGCCGCCATACTTGTGTACTGACCATTCGTTATTTGACTGAATGTGAACTACAATCTTATTCGCATATATAAGACATGTGTGAACGCCGGCACAAAACAATGCCTAAGCGTTGGATGCCGTTGAAGTCCCGTTACACTGATGGAAAGACAAATGTTCGCAAATCACCTCTATTGCCTCAAAAAACAATTGCATCTTAAATATCGAAGGACCGACGTCCACACTGTCACGGCGCGTTGAAATACAGCTAAAACGGCAGATGAATATTTGTGACCGACTGGGCTTCGAACCTGGGCCTCCTGCTTACTAGACAGACGTGCTGATCAGTGCACTATTTTTTTTCTAAAAAAGTCTGAGAAGACCTTCAGCACCAGGTAGGCGGAGGCAAAGAGGGCAGGGGTCGAAGATCCGACGCCTGCCCTCAATGCCTCCCCCATACCTGTCACTGAGCAGCTGTATTATTCCCATGTACTCCATGTTTGCACCAATATATACCTTTAAATTGTGGAACAAAATTGAAGTAGTAATTAAGGAAAATTAAATTAGAGATTGCCGCCTCCAATGGTGTGCGTTCCTTGTAGAACATAACTTATAACAGTGAAAAGGGCGACGGTAAAATACATAACAAACATTCATTCAGAAATATATTCACAAGTTAAGCAATTTTGCACTGGATGTATATGAGGTCTATAAGGAAGCCATATATTTTTCCACAAATGAAAATAATTTCGGAGCCGGTGGGATTTTGCCAGATTAGAACAGTTCTGATTTTAGAACCAACGTAAAAGAAAATTCCAGGAATAAAAAAAGTGAAAGAATAGTATTCTGCTTCTAATCAAAAAAAAAAAAAAAAAAAAAAAAAAAAAAAAAAAAAAACTGTCCATCTCTTCGTAGCCCACATAAAGCAATAGATAAAATAATTGTAAACCATTCCTTATATTTGTTATTCTTCTTCAGCGTAAAATGTTCTTCTGCAATATAAAACATGTACTCTTCTAAGTTCTGTTTGTTACGACGTAAAACACAAACTGTCCCAGAAGCCACGAATAACTGTTATTCTTTGCGGACGAGTAACATTTCCATTTGGGTTGTAAAGCTTCAGTTATCGGTATATGACTTTCTGCGGTCCTGTTGATAGTGCTAATTTCTTCCTAGTCCAGTTCCAAATTCTGATTCTATTTTTACATAAGGAGATGTGGCCTACAGTTTCTACAAGCCGACATTTGTCTCAGTATGGAGATGGTTTCAATTTGATTTTCCATAATCGTTCCACTGAGGGTATGGTTTCGTTCACAACATCGAACCATACGGCACTGAATTTTATTGTTGATATTTTTCCTGATGTTCCTCCAGTTTTTTGTGGGTTAATTTACCGGAATTGGTTTGTGAAGACGATGTGTGGTAATATAATCATAGACGGTCCTAATGTTGGTTTGTGCTGGTGGAAGTCTTATACAGCTCCAATCGCCATAGTGCTTTCGGACGTAATCTAGGCTGGCATGCTACATTAACAGGAGCCTTCCTATCCCCAGGATCTAACGAGAGGAACAGAAGTTTCGTGATGCCTGTCTTAGTGGCATGTATTAATTTAAAAGCACGTCTTTAATTCCAAGTCCTCCATTTTGCCTCTGCAAAGTCGCCGTGTGGAGGGATACTTTGAAGATATTTTGTTTCCACACATACCAAGAGGCTACAGCTAATATTTTATGTGCAGTGACCTGCAGTATCGGTAAGACTGCTGCGACATGGTATATTTTGCTACGTATGTATGTATTTATAAAGTGAACTTTCTGCAATCGGTCTAACAATCGCATGTCATGGTCCTTCAACAAGGTTCCGATGACATTAAGTTTCCGCTCACAATTGTTCGTGGCCATGCGCTTGGGATTCGGCCTTAACCTCAAGCCGAGTTGGAGTCTCTCTTCAGTTACATCTAACCAGTGCGCACCTGTTGCACTATTGTAAGAACCGAGATGCAGGTTCATTTGGCTACAAGCATGCGTATGTTCCTCCAGCTCCTGCACATTCTAATCGTCAGGTGACACATTATCCAACCCTAACATTTCTCGGAAGGTGGATCATTAGATACGGGCATTATTCTTGGCCTTCAAGGTCCTCGGACCTTATCTCTTTGGATTTTTGCCTGCGGGGATGGTTAAAGGCGAAGTCTACAAATAAAAAGTAAACCCAAGAGCCGATTTGATCGTTCGGGTTATGAATAGTGCACCCCCTCATAAAAGTACGCAAAGACGACCTCAGTAAGGCTCCACGTGGTGTTATCAAGAGAAGTCAAATGTGCATTGAAGTTGGTTGGTGAATTTTTGAAAATAAACTTTGAATGTCCTCATTTACCTTTTATTTGAGTTTGTTAGCGTTACGTACTAACAGCTGTATCTCTGTACTCAATAAAAAGTGGACGCATTTATATAGAATTTTTTTCGTCTGTACTACCACCTTCTCAAATATGTACTATTCCTCCTGAAACACCCTGTATATGGATATATGTGTGGTGTCTGTTCTTTCGGACATGTCCGAAAGAAAATGCTTCATGGCATTCTGCAACGACCTTCGATCTAGTTGCAGGGGCTGATACAGATTTCAGAGCTGCTTGGCTGTCTGAATAAAAGTAGATGCTACGATTTTTGTAGGGTCTACTCTAATTTTCCTCCGTGCACATGCTGACAAAAAGAAAACGTGTAATACTGTGGCCATCTTCCCTATAGAGATTCTAGGCAGTACACCAGACCTGGTACTTTCATCTGATTTCGACCTGTCAGTAAACCACTATATTATGTCTCCTGCACGGTGTTGTGGTTCGTTTTTCCACTGCTCCCTGCTTCCAACTGTTACATGGCAAAGTTTA
Organism: Schistocerca serialis cubense; assembly: GCF_023864345.2. Lineage (NCBI taxonomy): Eukaryota > Metazoa > Arthropoda > Insecta > Orthoptera > Acrididae > Schistocerca > Schistocerca serialis. The sequence continues at coordinate 49,168,835 of NC_064643.1, forward strand.
TTGAAACAGCTAGAAGTTATTGTGTAGTTAGTCGGCATTTCCCCAACCATCGCCTTACTGATTTGGGATTCCGTATATTCTAACTATATCCAGTTATTTCCAATTTTTAGCCTTTATGTCCCTGCCGCTGCCTCCATTTTAAGCCACAGGTGTAAGGCGGGCATGCTAGGATAATATCCATTCCAAGAGTGGATGTCCTGCTAATTCCATCTGTTTGTGAAAGCAGGCCAGTCTCTGCACTTTGCCAGACTCCCTAGCAGCCACCTTTTGTTCGACTTTGTTCATATTATAGGCCAATAAATTACCATTGGTCTTTTTGCAGGGATGTATGTCCAGTACGTACTGGGTTTAGACCCCAGTTTACCCTACAGCAGCTTCTAGTGCTTGTAAGATTATCTTTCGCAGTAGAAAATATTCTTTATGTGTGGTGTTCATAATAGTTTTCCATCCAGGGCTACCTCTAGATACACTACAACCCTCTCTAAAGTTTCATCGAGAAACATAATTTTTCAGTATGTGTGCTGGACATGCTTCCACATAAATAATACTACACTAATTTTCGTGGGGTTCGTCTTTAAATACTTTTTCACAATATTCAGTGCACATAGGTTGAACAGTACTAGTATATTTTCTAAGTCTTACTGTGAATAGATCGTCTACTTATTCTTTTCAAGAGTCGTCTCCCGCATTCAGCTCATATATGAGTTCATTCACCACTAAGTTCATCATCTCTAACCATTCGTTATTTGACTAAATGTGAACTACAATCTTATTCGCATATATATGACATGTGTGAACGCCGGCACAAAACAATGCCTAAGGGTTGGATGCCGTTGAAGTCCCGTTACACTGATGGAAAGACAAATGTTCGCAAATCACCTCTATTGCCTCAAAAAACAATTGCATCTTAAATATCGAAGGACCGACGTCCACACTGTCACGGCGCGTTGAAATACATCTAAAACGGCAGATGAATATTTGTGACCGACTGGGCTTCGAATAACTCCACATCCAGCAAGAGGCAGAGAGCATCCAGAAAGGGTAGTGCTTTTTCCACTTTCCCAACAATTTGGTGAAGTGTTACTTCACATGATTTGCTTCGCAAGTATTATGAAAATGTGGCAGTTCATAGATAATATTGTGTATTCACAACAACAAAAAACATGTCGGCAGAAAACAAAAACGTGGCATTATGAATTTAGCAGTACCTCAAGGTTTTCGCTTTGACACTAAGGGTTACTGAAAGAAGCTAGACGAATTTTGCTAGAGCGTTGTCTTACGATTCTCTCACTGAATTTTTATCTGCCCGCTTGTAGCTCTGCTACAAAACAATTAAAAATCTAGCTTTCGGCGAAGCTCGAAAGGCGAACAGAGGCAGCATGCACCTGACAGGCAAGCACGTTACCCACGAGCCAGCGAGTAGGCGCGGTGTCCAGATACTAATCGACCCAGTAAGCGCTATGGCAGATACACCGCAACATAAGAGGCGACAGCAGTTGTATTTCCCATGTGGAACGACTTTCGTGGACTCAAAAGGATTAACTGATATTCTTATGCCACATCTCAAGCGAAAATCCCTGAGTATTAAATTGAAATGATACGATAATATCAAGTGAATTTAGGAGGGTAGTTCTGTGCCATCAAGGAAGTAACTCGTCGGTCACAGAGTTGCCAAAGATATTCTGCGCTGTTGACAAGTTTCAGTTATACCGCCAGGAAGGATTCCAGCTGATGTGTTCTGTGAGTGACCTCGGAAGTGACTATAGCTTCGTTTCAATGTTGCGGGTGGCAAGGGCCGCAAGATCCTCATTATACAGGGCTATTACAAATGACTGAAGCGATTTCATAAACTCACTGTAGCTCCATTCATTGACACATGGTCACGACACACTACAGATACGTAGAAAAACTCATAAAGTTTTGTTCGGCTGAAGCCTCACTTCAGGTTTCTGCCGCCAGAGCGCTCGAGAGCGCAGTGAGACAAAATGGCGACAGGAGCCGAGAAAGCGTATGTCGTGCTTGAAATGCACTCACATCAGTCAGTCATAACAGTGCAACGACACTTCAGGACGAAGTTCAACAAAGATCCACCAACTGCTAACTCCATTCGTCGATGGTATGCGCAGTTTAAAGCTTCTGGATGCCTCTGTAAGGGGAAATCAACGGGTCGGCCTGCAGTGAGCGAAGAAACGGTTGAACACATGCGGGCAAGTTTCACGCGTAGCCCGCGGAAGTCGACGAATAAAGCAAGCAGGGAGCTAAACGTACCACAGCCGACGGTTTGGAAAATCTTACGGAAAAGGCTAAAGCAGAAGCCTTACCGTTTACAATTGCTACAAGCCCTGACACCTGATGACAAAGTCAAACGCTTTGAATTTTCGGCGCGGTTGCAACAGCTCATGGAAGAGGATGCGTTCAGTGCGAAACTTGTTTTCAGTGATGAAGCAAAATTTTTTCTTAAAGGTGAAGTGAACAGACACAATGTGCGAATCTGGGCGGTAGAGAATCCTCACGCATTTGTGCAGCATATTCGCAATTCACCAAAAGTTAACGTGTTTTGTGCAATCGCACGGTTTAAAGTTTACGGCCCCTTTTTCTTCTGCGAAAAAAACGTTACAGGACACGTGTATCTGGACATGCTGGAAAATTGGCTCATGCCACAACTGGAGACCGACAGCGCCGACTTCGTCTTTCAACAGGATGGTGCTCCACCGCACTTCCATCATGATGTTCGGCATTTCTTAAACAGGAGATTGGAAAACCGATGGATCGGTCGTGGTGGAGATCATGATCAGCAATTCATGTCATGGCCTCCACGCTCTCCTGACTTAACCCCATGCGATTTCTTTCTGTGGGGTTATGTGAAAGATTCGGTGTTTAAACCTCCTCTACCAAGAAACGTGCCAGAACTGCGAGCTCGCATCAACGATGCTTTCGAACTCATTGATGGGGACATACTGCGCCGAGTGTGGGAGGAACTTGATTATCGGCCTGATGTCTGTCGAATCACTAAAGGGGCATATATCGAACATTTGTGAAAGCCTAAAAAAACTTTTTGAGTTTTTGTATGTGTGTGCAAAGCATTGTGAAAATATCTCAAATAATAAGGTTATTGTAGAGCTGTGAAATCGCTTCAATCATTTGTAATAACCCTGTATGTCAGTGAGTCTTATTCGCATTTCTGTAACTAGGTTTAGGGGCTAGAGGGCAATTACTTGTAATACATCAATGCACTGAATGCAAACTAAATGTCATAAATTAATAACTGCGGCAATTATTTGTGTTTTACTGATTTAATCGGACAGAAACCTTGAAAGCGTATTCACCAGACGCGATTCACAGTTTTGGATCTTCTCAAGTGGTTGAGTTGGCAATGTATATTTGCTGTACAATATTGTTATTGAGATCACTGTCATTGGCATATCCACCAGAAGACAGGCATGGCCTGGCTTATTGTTGTCAGCTCTCCTGACGGATATTCTGCCTTTGTTCGAAACGTGAAGACTTAGGGTGAATTCGAACATTCCATATGGCGAAAATTTGATGTTTCTATTCTTCCAGCTCTAACATTCAAATAACGGTTACAATAAGCGGCAGAAAAGCGCCTGTGAATCTACAGTTAATAATGCAATCATAATTAGTGGAATCTGACAAATTCCATCTGTCATCTGATAATTGTGAAAAACTACTTTTTTCATCTTCACAGCACCACAATATGAACTCAAGGGTTTCATAGGATACCTATACTTAATTTCGTTGTGATCGTTTTCAATGACAGTACGGGAGGAGCAAAGCCATCTAACATACTTTTCCAGCGGGATTTGAATCTTTGGCTACAGTTGCAGTAGCACGTCCAGTGAGGTATCAAGAATGTGAGCAATCACTCATTGCTATAGTATAGGCTAGGGCAGAGAGAAGCAGGTTTCCGACAAAGTAAACGATGAGAGACACTGTCGCTGTCACTTATTAAACAGGAATTGTTCAGAAAATTACAACTATATCTAGTGAAATGAGTAGGTTGATGCAGCTCCAATCCGGCACTATCACTGAGTTGCCAAACATTTTCCGAATACCACTTAAGAAAAAAATGTATATATATATATATATATATATATATATATATATGTGTGTGTGTGTGTGTGTGTGTGTGTGTGTGTGTGTGAGTCTGTTCTTTCGGAAATGTCCGAAAGAACAGACACACACACACACACACACACACACACACACACACACACACACACACACACTGTTCTGTCTGTTCTTTCGGACATTTCCGAAAGAACAGACACTACGAATCGAAATAGACAGCCTTGTTAATCAATTAAAGATTGAAGGACAGATGTCCAGTCTATCATGCGCATTAAAATAGAACAACGGCGTCAAATGAAAATTTGTGCCTGATCAGGTTCGAACCCAGATTCGTAGTGTCTTTCCTTTCGGACATTCCCGAAAGAGCCGCGCATGTGGTATGCGGCAAAGATGGGAATTCGCGTCTGACGAGGAGCGTGTGTAGAGAGGTGCAGAAAAGTGGTTGGCTGCTGCGTCCTGACGGTGCCCACCGTCGGTCGGAGGTTCGAGTCCTCCCTCCGGCATGGGTGTGTGTGTGTGTGTGTGTGTTGTCCTTAGCGTAATTTAGTTTAAGTTAGATTAAGTAGTGTGTAAGCTTAGGGACCGATGACCTAAGCAGCTTGGTCTCATACGTTCTTACAACGAATTTACAAAATTTTAAATCCAAAATACTGCATCTCGGTTCTTAAAATAGTGCAATAGGTGCGCACTGGTTAGCTGTAACTGAAGAGAGATTGTGGTTAAGAGCATAATAACTTAAATTGTGAATATATTTCTGTATGGATGTTTGTTATGTATTTTTCCGTCACCCTTTTCACTGTTATAAGTTATGTTCTACAAGTAACGCACACCATTGGAGGCGGCAATCTGTAATATATTTTACCTTAATTACTACTTCAATTTTGTTCCACAATTTAAAGGTATATATTGGTGCAAACATGGAGTACATGGGAATAATGCAGCTGCTCAGTGACAGGTATGGGGGAGGCATTGAGGCCAGGCGTCGGATCTTCGACCCCTGCCCTCTTTGCCTCCGCCTACCTGGTGCTGAAAGTCTTCTCAGACTTTTTTAGAAAAAAAAATAGTGCAGTGATCAGCACGTCTGTCTAGTAAGCAGGAGGCCCAGGTTCGAAGCCCAGTCGGTCACAAATATTCATCTGCCGTTTTAGCTGTATTTCAACGCGCCGTGACAGTGTGGACGTCGGTCCTTCGATATTTAAGATGCAATTGTTTTTTGAGGCAATAGAGGTGATTTGCGAACATTTGTCTTTCCATCAGTGTAACGGGACTTCAACGGCATCCAACCCTTAGGCATTGTTTCGTGCCGGCGTTCACACATGTCTTATATATGCGAATAAGATTGTAGTTCACATTCAGTCAAATAACGAATGGTCAGTACACAAGTATGGCGGCCGGGGTGGCAGAGCGGTTCTAGGCGCTACAGTAACAAACCGCGCGACCGCTACGGTCGCAGGTTCGAATCCTGTCTCGGGCATGGGTGTGTCTGATGTCATTAGATTAGTTAGGTTTAAGTAGTTCTAAGTTTAGTGGACTGATGACCTCAGAAGTTAAGTCCCAAAATGCTCAGAGCCATTTGAACCATTATGAAGTATACAAGTATTTACGAACAGTAGAAGCAGGGTTGCACCGAACTGATCCCTTAACCAAGTGCAACATAGAGTACCTATGTAATGAGTCATTCCAGCTGCATAGCTGAGGGTAATATTTGTTAAGCAGTTCATTGCAGACTTAATGTAATACCCGCACGATGATCTCTGTAGTCATTCTGTATCATTAGCAGCCCGCGAATGGAGTACTACGTTCGTTAAATCGGATTACTCAAGCTGAGGCCAAATAAAGAGAAGCGACGACGCCACAAAAATGGTTCAAATGGCTCTGAGCACTATGGGACTCAACTTCTGAGGTCATTAGTCCCATAGAACTTACAACTACTTAAACCTAACTAACCTAAGGACATCACACACATCCATACCCGAGGCAGGATTCGAACCTGCGACCGTAGCGGTCTCGCGGTTCCAGACTGCAGCCACTAGAACCGCATGGCCACTTCGGCCGACGACGCCACAACACTATCTTTACTTAAGTAGGTAGTCAGCGCTAAATTACGAGGTGTGGCTAGAAAAAAACTGGACTAGTACTGGTGAAACAATAAAACGAATGCAATAAGGCTGAAAGTCGCGTGGCCTGTCACGTGACTCTCGCTCCGCCTACTGCTCGAGTTTCATCTGCCTCCTGCACTCAGTCTGCCCGTGGCGTCTGTTTTAAGTAGTTGACGTTTTGTCTGTGCGTCGGAAAATGTTGAGTGTACAGAAAGAACAGCGTGTTAACATCAAATTTTGTTTCAAACTAGGAAAATCTGCAAGTGAAACGTTTGTAATGTTACAACAAGTGTACGGCGATGATTGTTTATCGCGAACACAAGTGTTTGAGTGGTTTAAACTATTTAAAGATGGCCGCGAAGACACCAGTGATGACACTCGCACTGGCAGACCATTGTCAGCAAAAACTGATGCAAACATTGAAAAAATCGGTAAACTTGTTCGACAAGATTGCCGTTTAACAATCAGAGCAGTGTCTGAGTTAACAGAAGTTGACAAGGAAAGTGTTAGGCAGATTCTTCATGAAAGTTTCAACATGAACAAAGTGTGTTCAATAATGGTTCCAAAGTGTCTCACAATTGAACAGAAGGGACGCCGAAGAATGATTTGTTCTGACATCCTGGAAAACATTGAAAGTGATCCCACATCCTTACAAAATGTTATTACTTGCGATGAATCGTGGTTTTTTACTTACGATCCTGAAACTAAACGCCAATCGATGCATTGGAAAACTCCTGGTTCTCCACGACAAAAAAAAGCACGAATGTCAAAATCGAAATTCAAGGCAATGATGATTGCTTTTTTTTTGACATCAAAGGGATTGTGCACATTGATTGGGTACCAGAGGGACAAACAGTGAATCAGCATTACTACATTAGCGTCCTGGCTACCCTACGTGAGCGAGTACGGAGAAAACGGAACGATTTGTGGAGAAAAAAGTCATGGATCCTTCACCAAGACAATGCCCCAGCTCACAGTGCGTTGTCAGTGGAGACGTTTTTGGCAAAACACAACATTCCCATCTTAGATCATCCACCCTACTCACCTGATTTGGCCCCCTGTGACTTTTTTCTTTTCCCTAAAGTCAAGTCAGCTTTGAAAGGAACTAGATTTGAGACTGTTGAAGCAGTAAAAGAAAAAGCGACGGAAGTAATGTATGGACTTACCGAAAATGATCTGCAGCATTGCTATGAACAGTGGAAAATTCGTATGGAGCGGTGTAGAGACCGAGGAGGAGAGTACATTGAAGGGGATAATATGAAATTGTAAATAATTGTAAATAAATGTTTTTTCCAGCATCAGTCCGGTTTTTTTCTAGCCGCACCTCGTATGTGTGCCACCATTAACGTTACTGTAAGCAGGTTGACAGCATAACACCACCACAACTACTGACCACATGAGCCATATCATCACGCAGTTGTAATTCGCAGTGATTACAAGTTGCTGATGTTTGTCAAGAATAGCGGAAAGCGCCTCTGAAGTTCCATTTGCATTACGCCTAGGACGGAGAGAATGCTAAATAACAGTAATATTTCACCCAGCGAAGAGAAGAGTCCACGTATTGTCTGAAGTTCTTGCAGTTTGATATTAATGCAGTTCCCGATAGTTTCACACTAACGGGTTCTTTTGGCTATCGGAATACTCATATGGGAATTATAAAAGTGTAATTGCTAGAACGCTCAACTACCTGAATAACACCTCATTCTGGATTGAATACGACTCGGAAAGCGACGTTAATTTGACGTTTCCATCCATCTCCTGACGTCTTACTGAATGACGTGTGAAGTGCACGCACAGTTGTGTTGCCTGCCCCATGGATTCTGTGAAGTGTTATGGCAGCTGGCAGTCATTGCTGAATACAGACATTTGCAAATATCCCCACTGCTTTAGGAGAAATCGTCCTTGTTGCATTTTTCCCATACCGTGATCAGCCCAATAACATAAGGCTTGTTCTGCTGAAGAACTTGATGCCCACGAGTCCTTAAATAAGAATCGCCCAGCGGGAGTAATGCACGAAAGGAGAGAGACTGTTGGACAAAAGAATGGACAGCTCCCTGCTTTTTGCGTTACGCTAAGCGCCTACGATAAGAATCTTATGTCATATTATGCTTCACAAACTTAAACTGTTGTTTTTTTACTTCATACTAAAATAAAAGTTATGATATGAGAATAGGAAATAACTGATATGCTTCTCAGGAACTTTAGTTTTTCATGTTCTTTTCTCACTTCATACTAAAACAAGGGCGTTAATATGAGAAGAGGAAATGAAATATACGCTTACAAGACATAATATTCCCTTGTGTGCTACTACTGCATACATGAAAGCCCTTCAGTTAATTTTTGTATGTTGGATAAATTTTGATATCACCTCACATTCCTTTGTGAGAAGGTTCCTATTTTCTTGGGATTCAAATAGAGTGGACATTTAATCCCTGGCTAATATTCTGATGACTAATGACATGATACCCGTTGCAATTGCCCCATGGTACCTGTGAGTAGAGTCTCACGTTGGTTACTATACGAACACGCAGGCAGTGATATCCGCTCACTGCAGTCAGAGCCAAAGTGATTTCTTTATGTTTACGGCGAAGCGTCTGCTGCAGTGTCCACGCTCAGCCAACATAAACAAATCGCGGAGGCACTGGGCACTGCTAGTCGCTGCACTTGTCGCGAGCCTCGACAACAAGAGCGCACTGTCTCTGCTAACGATACTAAGGAGTTAATACATCTTACTTAACGTAATACGCAGGACGTGGGATGGGTAAAAATTCAGTTTGTAACTTCCCATCGCATTAAAATACTTTACAGTCACATTTAATGCAATATTTATTGTTGTTTGTCTCTCTAGTGTTAATAGTATTGATTCAGATTATGCGTCAACACGAAAACACACACACACACACAGGCACACACACACACACACACACACACACACACACACACACACACACACACAAACAGTCATTGATTCCAGTGAGGGTGACAACTACTGTGTGCTGAACAACACATGCACCAGTCAATTCCTCAGTTGGCGTCGAGTGGATGAGATATTTCAATTACCTTGCATTGCAAGAATTGTAAGGAGGAGACTGAAATGGACTTGTATGTAAAGAGCTGCGACAAAGCAAAGCTTGACCGGCTATCAGATAATTGTCCACATGGGTTTTGTGGACGAGTATACTTTTAGTAACCAACCCACCCACGATCATTACGTAAGATTTCTCGAAGGCGTAGGGGCATTGTTTTCATTAAGTCGTCGACAGTGTAGCGTGATGGTTTACTTCCCACCATACGTTTTCTATATTCGTCCAAAGGTCGCTTGCATTTGTAGGTCCACATGGCAATGACCTTGTTACCTCTGCCCACATATTCTCTATCTGGTTGATGTTCGGTGATCGTGGAACAAACGGCAACAGCTTTATCCTCTCTTGGCCCTGAAACCAATCTCGCTCTGCTCTGCTATGATGGATGGAGCTCTGCTCCTGTAAATAATCTCGTTGGTTGATATATTTTTATTTAAATAAAATATTAGTAATAAGCACATTGTATTATTATTTTTCACAGTGTTTCAGGATTCAGGCCCTGTCATAAATAAGTGATCTAGATTCAACCGTCCGATTAAGAATGTGGTTTACCCAGTCTATTCGGATATCCACATTAAGCCTGACTGGCTGAATCCGATTAGAACGATCTGGTATCGAAATGAAATTACAGAAATCGGATAATTTGAACATCTGTATTGCAACAATGCTGCGCACATAAATTCCTATGATGGAGTAATAGGCAGCAACTGCCCAAGAAAAAGTGCGAAATATGTCTACTAGCAGCAGTGTAACGTAATTATAACCCATATTTATGTGATGAAAATACTGAGTCGAACAATACACATCTATTTCAGTGGTGGGAAGATGCACCATATCGGATTTGCTGATGACATAATGACAATAATAATAATAACAATAATCCCGTGGGGCCGATGGGGGAAATCCTCCCCCATATGGGTGGTACCGAGGAAATCAAATACTTGGGGTGAACCAAATACTAACACAAACCTCAACGACTATTCAATCCGTTGAACTCAAAATCCACGCACGTCTGAGTGAAAATCTCCGCTACTCTGGCCACCGTCTGTTAGCTCAATGAGCTCGGCTGAAAATATTTGCTTCCAAAGGCTTCAACACCCTCTGGTCCTGTCCGGTCCTGGAATCACCCAGGCCAACCAATGAAACACAAGCAAACATGAACTGTGCAAACTGTCGACAGGCGGCTGTTGGAATTTCTGATTCTGGGGAGGCCAGGTTAGCACGGCAGAGAATGTCGAAGATCTCTGGTAAACTTCCCTACATGCAGAAAACATGCATTTGAAAACTAGACATCGGTACATTGATCTAAGCATGAAAACTAAATAATCTCACAAAAGAAATCGACCAACAAAAAATTCTCATCCTTGCTCTTCACGAACCACGACTAACTGACAGTGAAACCTTGCATTACGGAAACCATTGCATCTTCAAAATACAACAAAAGGTAGCGAAAGGAGTACCAATCGTCGGCATTGCTTTTCTCGAACACAGATCTATCATCAACTCTGTCAAAGAAATCACACCCATCAACAATCGACTTATGACTAGGCTCATTCAGAGCCCCAGTAAAAAATATACACTCATCAATGCAAATGGCCCCACCAACATCGAAAATAAGAAAAACAACAAAAATGTCGAAAAATTCTGGAACACACTCGAAAATACTATGAGCATAATTCACCAAGATGACGTGAAAATACTAATGGAAGACTTCAACTCTGTATTTGGAACAGAAAAAAAAATGTAGAAAAATCATTGGTACAAATTCAACATACCGAAACGCTTAGACCAACGGCACACGTCTGACTGACATTTGCCAACAATTCAACTACAAAAGGATGTTTCCCACTTGAGGAAAAACCAGTTCCCAGGTAACATGCTTGGCTACCAGGTGCAAGCTGCTGTCATTCGCCTTTCGAGACTCGCTGAAAGCCAGATTTTTAATTCTTTTGTAGCTGAGCTACAAGCAGGCAGATACAAACTCAATAAGGGAATCGTAAGATAACGCTCGAGCAAAATTCGGCTTGCTCCTTACAGTAACCCTTAGTGTCAGAGCGGAAACCTTACGGTACTGTCAATTTCATAATGCCAGTTTTGTTTTCTGCCGACATATTTTTTGTTGTTGTGTATACATAATTTTACCTATGAAATGCCATATTGTCATAATAGTTGCGATTGATACAGGAAATGAAGTAAATACAAATCTTTTCAAAGTCAAAATTCGGTAATATCCCACTAATTCGTGTTAAAATAGGATCAATCGTCTTACAGACACTTAATGCTTTGCTACAGTCTGGAACCGCGCGACCAGGAGGGTTGCAGGTTCGAATCTTGCCTCAGGCATGGATGTGTGTGATGTCTTTAGGTTAGTTAGGTTTAAATAGTTCTAAGTTCTAGGGGACTGATGACCTCAGAACTTAAGTCGCGTAGTGGTCAGAGACCTTTGAACCATTTTTGAACTTAATGCTTTATTAAGATAGACTGCCGTCGGATGTTTCTGTAGTAAGCTGAATTTAATTTGTATTAGTAAAGTGAATATTTTATTTGCATTTTCCTTTAGTTTACAAAACGCAACAGTAATCATCAAAGAGAAATTTAACAGCAGCTGAATTTTCTTTCACGATACCTACAACAATGTGACAATGCAACAGTTGTTTACAAATTCTACGCCCGTAGAAACCTACTTGTTTTAACGATGTCATTAAACCATAGTAGTTTTAAAGAGTGTTTTCGTCTAGAAATGAATTGCCTTGACGGTTGATCGATCAAGAGCGGGAAAGGTAATATTTTACGAATATATGACGAGAGGGCCAAGTGCTTGAGAGAGGACTTCCCTATCAATACAGGTGTCTGAGAGACGATTTTCCTATCAATCTCCTGGATAGTTTTGTTTTTCAAATCAACAGAGTGAGTTATCATGGAGTATCACAGGTGATGTAGTTTTGTTGCTCGACTTTCTTACACTGCGACCGAAAGGTGTCTCAGTTGTTGACAACAAATTCCAGCTGTGTTGCACAGATACAGGCCCCCCGGCAGATGCCATTTTCCTTGACTTCCGGAAGGCGTTCGATACAGTTCCGCACTGTCACCTGATAAACAAAGTAAGAGCCTAGGGAATATCAGACCAGCTGTGTGGCTGGATTGAAGAGTTTTTAGCAAACAGAACACAGCATGTTGTTCTCAATGGAGAGACGTTTACAGACGTTAGAGTAATCTCTGGCGTGCCACAGGGGAGTGTTATGGGAGCATTGCTTTTCACAATATATATAAATGACCTAGTAGGTAGTGTCGGAAGTTCCATGCGGCTTTTCGCGGATGATGCTGTAGTATACAGAGAAGTTGCAGCATTAGAAAATTGTTGCGAAATGCAGGAAGATCTGCAGCGGATAGGCACTTGGTGCAGGGAGTGGCAACTGAGCCTTAACATAGACAAATGTAATATATTGCGAATACATAGAAAGAAGGATCCTTTATTGTATGATTATATGATAGCGGAACAAACACTGGTAGCAGTTACTTCTGTAAAACATCTGGGAGTATGCGTGCGGAACGATTTGAAGTGGAATGATCACATAAAATTAATTGTTGGTAGGGCGGGTACCAGGCTGAGATTCATTGTGAGAGTCCTTAGAAAATGTAGTCCATCAACAAAGGAGGTGGCTTACAAAACACTCGTTCGACCTATACTTGAGTATTGCTCATCAGTGCGGGATCCGTACCAGATCGGGTTGACGGAGGAGATAGAGAAGATCCAAAGAAGAGCGGCGCGTTTCGTCACAGGGTTATTTGGTAAGCGAGATAGCGTTACGGAGATGTTTAACAAACTCAAGTGGCAGACTCTGCAAGAGAGGCGCTCTGCATCGCGGTGTAGCTTGCTCGGCAGGTTTCGAGAGGGTGCGTTTCTGGATGAGGTTCGAATATATTGCTTCCCCCTACTTATACCTCCCGAGGAGGTCATGAATGTAAAATTAGAGAGATTCGAGGAAGCACGGAGGCTTTCAGACAGTCGTTCTTCCCGCGAACCATACGCGACTCGAACAGAAAAGGGAGGTAATGACAGTGGCACGTAAAGTGCCTTCCGCCACACACCGTTGGGTGGCTTGCGGAGTATAAATGTAGATGTAGATGTAGACCCCTTGGGGCAGAATTTGTAGCCCAAAACAAACTTTTGGCGTTATCAGATGTAAAATACTATGTTCACACTACACTTTACTCTAGTCTACGTCTTTTGGTGGGGCTCAGCCTTTCATTTCTTCTTATGAAGTTAACGATAAAGGCATCGTAACACGTCACCAGTAACAGTACTGCATAGGAATGCTCAATGAGCGACCTGATGACGTTCAATAATAGTCACTCCGTTAATTTTTGCTGTTTCGAATTAGAGCATGCAGTGCTCCTACACCAGACATCTGAACTTTGCCTGTTGAATGCAAATGTTGCATGATGGTAAAATGGTAATCTGTCACATATATCAGTAGTCGAGACTTCCTTAATGTGGATAATCATTCATGCAAGAACGATCTTTGTTGAAACAAGAAAATCTTTTTTTGGCGTATTTTTCCCAAAAACACTCGCTCCACGCACAGTTCAAATCTTTCTAGCTGCCTCCTCTACAATCACCCCTCTGTTATACCAAAAGTAAACGTCGTGTTTCAGATGTTATACCTTTTTCCACTTGCGACTCAATTTTACAGTGCTTAACCGTAGTTTATGATTTTCAAGTATGCAAAATGCAATGCTTAACTGCAAGATGATAACTAGAACTTCAAAATCGAAAATGGCATTGATACATACAGTAACAGCGTGGCGCCGCGTTCACATGTGAACGCGGCGCCAGATTTCAGGCGGCGGGTGGCGTCTGGCCGCTGGCCGGTGGCCGGTAGCTGCTGCAGCGCGAGGAAACGCTCGAGCGTAAGCTGTTATGATCGCGACGCAGCCACGAGCTGTCCTACGGATTTTTTTCTGGAATACTTGTTATTGCGGGTGGTAGAATGTTAAGCGAATTGTCTTCGATGTTCAATCAGACTCATAACTTTAGACCGAAATGTGGTTAAAAAAAAAAAAAAAAAAAAAAAAAAACAGTTGGACCCGAACATGCGACTCTAAATTTAGAATGCAAGCTGATTACCGCAAGACCACGGGCTCACTCCATCCATACCAGCTCGGAAGTAGACAACACTTCCTCCTAACACTTCCCCATCTTACAGTGTTGCCAGATTGTGCAGATGGCCGGACTTAGAGTTGTCAGGGGCGGTCAGTTTTATCGGCCACCTTAAGTGAAAGACTCGGACTTAGTGTCTGTGGCGGCCGGCTGGCGGTCAGTTTTTATGTCTAAGACTGTACATTGTATGGCGCCCAGTACCCTGTACCACCACTAGTCATTTCCTTACCTATTCCACTCGCAAATGGAGAGATGGAAAAGGGGCTATGCGTATGCCTCCGTATAGCGCTAATTTCTAGTGTCTTGTCTTTGTGTTACGTAGGCAAAATTATGTTGGTGGCAGTAGGATCCTTCTGAGGTCAATTTCAAATGTGTAAATTTTGTTGCTCGAGGAGAACGTCGTCTCATCTTCAGTGATTTCCATTTGATCTCTCGAAGCTTTCGCCCACTAATTTGGCAGGAGACAACAGGAATGCTTCTGCAGGTCTGCATGCCGGTGGCGGCGGCGTGGGCTTGGTTGGGGGGGGGGGGGGGCATCGCGGCGGTGGGTGGGGGTGCAGCGCATCCTGCTGCGCGGTAGACTGGCGGGTCTCAGCGGAGCTGACGCACAGGGCGTGATTGGCGGAGGATACCGTCAGTTATTTGACTACAGTTGCCAGCGATTTTGCTATCCTAGCCTGTAGGAAGCCCTCATAGACGTTACAGAAGTGTCTGTAAAAGTTACCTGGCAGGTGTAATCTGACTGCAGGAAAAAAAAATGTGAAGCAAAGGACTCTCATGATCAATATAATTAATTAGTCAATCAATTTGATATCAGTGACGTGCCACAAGGAGAGTAGATGTGAGGGCGAGAGTAGCACGGATATGATTCGTGAGTTGGAGCGGTAATCGAGCGTTTTTTCGTTGTGGCGGGATCGTTTAACGAGATTTCAGATTTCCGCCTATACAGGGAGAAGTGAGCATCGTAACAAAAAAAGAACAGCTGTACTACCGAATTTTATAAAGTGATGTAGAGTAGCAGCCTGATATTTACAACTCCTGTGTGCTGCTACCTTAAGAGACTTTGTGGGTGATGAGCCGTTTAGCTGCTTTATGAGAGTTCGAAAGCGATGAGGTGTCCTGTGACAGAGGTAGAGAATGCTGTTAGCACTTCATCGTGAGCCAAAAATGAGTCCAGTGATGCAGGGCGTAACATACACTCCTGGAAATGGAAAAAAGAACACATTGACACCGGTGTGTCAGACCCACCATACTTGCTCCGGACACTGCGAGAGGGCTGTACAAGCAATGATCACACGCACGGCACAGCGGACACACCAGGAACCGCGGTGTTGGCCGTCGAATGGCGCTAGCTGCGCAGCATTTGTGCACCGCCGCCGTCAGTGTCAGCCAGTTTGCCGTGGCATACGGAGCTCCATCGCAGTCTTTAACACTGGTAGCATGCCGCGACAGCGTGGACGTGAACCGTATGTGCAGTTGACGGACTTTGAGGGAGGGCGTATAGTGGGCATGCGGGAGGCCGGGTGGACGTACCGCCGAATTGCTCAACACGTGGGGCGTGAGGTCTCCACAGTACATCGATGTTGTCGCCAGTGGTCGGCGGAAGGTGCACGTGCCCGTCGACCTGGGACCGGACCGCAGCGACGCACGGATGCACGCCAAGACCGTAGGATCCTACGCAGTGCCGTAGGGGACCGCACCGCCACTTCCCAGCAAATTAGGGACACTGTTGCTCCTGGGGTATCGGCGAGGACCATTCGCAACCGTCTCCATGAAGCTGGGCTACGGTCCCGCACACCGTCAGGCCGTCTTCCGCTCACGCCCCAACATCGTGCAGCCCGCCTCCAGTGGTGTCGCGACAGGCGTGAATGGAGGGACGAATGGAGACGTGTCGTCTTCAGCGATGAGAGTCGCTTCTGCCTTGGTGCCAATGATGGTCGTATGCGTGTTTGGCGCCGTGCAGGTGAGCGCCACAATCAGGACTGCATACGACCGAGGCACACAGGGCCAACACCCGGCATCATGGTGTGGGGAGCGATCTCCTACACTGGCCGTACACCACTGGTGATCGTTGAGGGGACACTGAATAGTGCACGGTACATCCAAACCGTCATCGAACCCATCGTTCTACCATTCCTAGACCGGCAAGGGAACTTGCTGTTCCAACAGGACAATGCACGTCCGCATGTATCCCGTGCCACCCAACGTGTTCTAGAAGGTGTAAGTCAACTACCCTGGCCAGCAAGATCTCCAGATCTGTCCCCCATTGAGCATGTTTGGGACTGGATGAAGCGTCGTCTCACGCGGTCTGCACGTCCAGCGCGAACGCTGGTCCAACTGAGGCGCCAGGTGGAAATGGCATGGCAAGCCGTTCCACAGGACTACATCCAGCATCTCTACGATCGTCTCCATGGGAGAATAGCAGCCTGCATTGTTGCGAAAGGTGGATATACACTGTACTAGTGCCGACATTGTGCATGCTCTGTTGCCTGTGTCTATGTGCCTGTGGTTCTGTCAGTGTGATCATGTGATGTATCTGACCCCAGGAATGTGTCAATAAAGTTTCCCCTTCCTGGGACAATGAACTCACGGTGTTCTTATTTCAATTTCCAGGAGTGTAGTTAAGCTGATGAGAACGATTTTTTTTTTTTTTTTTTTTTTTTTACCAGATGAGAGAATACTTACAGGAAATATACTAAATATACCCTATCCCAAACTGTTGTACATGATTTTTACAAGAAGTAATGATACTTTAGTGATGTGAAAATGCATGTAGGATCCGATTTCTTCTGTGTTTGAAAATAATTCATATAAACGGGAGGAATGTACGTTTTGCGTGGGACATTCGAGCTGTATCGACAATATGCCTATTTCAGACTGGTAAAATGGATTTAAAAAAATCCATACACTGTCTAGTTTAAAAAACTAGGCAGTGTCCGTCGGGCGTGGATCTGCAGTTAAACCTACGTGACCACTGCTCGACTCTCAGCGTGCCACGGCCAGCGGCAGGAGTGGGCACGAGCCTCGGGCTCGGGCCCACCGGAGACTGCAGGAGCAGCGGGTGCGCAGGACGCTCCCACCTGGTGGTTCTCGGCCGTAGCCACGGGGGCGTGCGCCGGCGGCAGCGGTCGCGGCGCCAGCCGAGCAGCCGGTGCGCTGGCTGTGCAGCGGCGGACGTGTGTGTTGCACGAAAGGACTCGTCGTGGCGAGTGTCTACGCAGGACGATTATTCCGTCACCCCACCACCCCCCCTCCCCCCCCTCGCCCCGCACGTAAATTGATCTGTTGACTGCCCGGCGGTCACCATTACGGTTTCTCCGGGCTCTGAGAGTCTGGTCTGGCCAGTGTTTGGATACCTGGGGATTTTCACACGGCTGCTGGCGTAATCGATACGGATGCGGTTCTCTAGTCCTCTGACAGGCGTCACAGCCACGGCTCGCTTCGTGATTGTTAGTGTGTGCGATCGGAAGGCTTTTCTTCCGCTCGGTGTGTTTAGTGTGAGGTGGAGGAGGGTGCTTCTGCTCTCAAATGTGGGTGCGTACGAGACCTCAGATATCTTTAGCGCTGTGGTATATTTGTGACAGAAATTTAATTCCTTGAGTCACAAAATGGTTGTATGTAACTCTCAAACAGTGAAAATATGTTTTATTACGAAGAAATATCATCGCAAGGTGGTAGTGAGTGTTTTAAGTGATCTATTTGACTCCTGTAAACAATTAATTTGATAGACTAGTGAAAATGGAGTATTTCCTGAGATTTTTGATATCGCAATTGCGACAGCGCTCCCTTTGTCCCCAGCATTATCTAATAGGAACACAATATTCTGAGGAGGAATGGAAACCTCCATCCGCATGTTTGTACACGTCGGTTTACAAACTCTAGACCGAGACAGACGGGAATTTCTCGATCGAAGGAAAGCCCCCACCTGTTGGAGCCCTAGGGATGGTTACGCATCTCACTTGGTCTATGGGTGTTCCAACAGGAGGTAGCCACTTGAGAGAGTGGAGGTGATTTCCCTGCTTACGAATATGAAAGTACGGTGACTCCTGGTTCACAGTCAGTAGTATTTAATCCCACAATCTGTAATTAGGGCATTAGGCGGTTTACGACCTCTGTGGCATGCAGATGTGTGCGCTCATACACGTACGTGGGTGACCCAAAACTGTGGCTCATATACTGCACTTCATTCTATTCCTCAGAGCTTGCAGTTACTGCATCGTGGGAAGTCGAGGTGGGTGTGTAGACGTGAGCTCTACCTGTGTGCAGGAGCCCTGACTCCCACAAACTGACTGCCAATAATGTATTATTCAATACAGTTTGCATATTCTTTATTCATTGATTTGAATTTGGTGACACGAGACTCTTCCTCTCCAGGACAGACTGGGTCTTTTTCCGACGAATTTCCAGGTATGAGAGTGGTGGGGGGAAGTGAGGAAAGTGTGGGGAGGGCTGGGGGTTTTACCAGGAGAGGGAAAGGGTCTCAGAATTGGGAAAGGGTGACAAAAAGTGCTCTATTCCCAGAGGGGTGGGGGGATTAGGAGGGGGAGGATAGATGTTTGGGGGGAGGGATGTTCTCAGAAGCTCAGGGCATCATAGATCGACCCCCCATGGGATCATAAACCACTTAGTAGAAGAGTAAGTTAAGGGGGAGGGGTAGTTTAATTGACCAATTTAATTAATTAGGATATCAATTTACTATCAAAAGTATGCCATAACCCCTTTTATTCTACTACTTAAAACCTGGACTTGGCACAACTTGAAGAAAGCCATTTAGTCGGATGAGTTCTGTTTCACACCGTTTCCAACTTGTGCTCTTGTGACGTAAACTTGGCAACAACATCACAGGGCTTCGGCGGTGATTTGGGCAGTGATATCGTGGTGCTCCGACGCTCCAAAGGTTGCTGCGTAAGGCTGCATTATTGCCGAGTAATGGTTGATCAGGGCCGTCCCATGGTAAGATGTTTGTTCATCAAATGTGACACCGTGTTCCAAGATGACGGGGCCGCTGTTCACAGAACCTGCATCGTCCAGGACTGGTTTTCTGTGTACGAGGATAAATTATCGCAACTCTGCTGGCCGCCACAGATCTTAATGTTTTGGAGAGACGGTGTGCGGTCGTTATCCACCGCCATCACCCTTACCTGAACCTGCTGTACTTGGCTTGAAAACCGTGCAGAAGCTGTACTCACCCATTCTGAGGTCACTGCAAGCTGTTTTGGATGACAACGGTCTTTGTGCGCCGCATCAGGCTTGGTAATGTGTTCTGTTCGCGGCGCACCCCCTGCATATCACTAAACGGGTATCGCGGTTGGCGGCTCGTGAGTGACGTTCCCAGTTGCAGGTTGCTTATCTAACGGCGTCCAGATTGAACAAAATTTTCATTTTCAATATGTCGTATAATTGTTGAGCAAGTATAAAATGCTGTCATAATCTACTCATAAAGAGGTTTTATTGCGTTAAACCTTTAACATGAGGGTGTAACAAGTACTACAGTTAGAAACTGTGTGTTTGTCTCGCCGGAGCATGAGTTAGCATACCGAAAAATCCAGGTTATGTTTATTCAATATTTAAGAATGAAAGAACTTAGTAAATGTAACGAACTTTACACATAGATTCACATCCTTGCGAAACTTTTCCTCGTTGAAAAAACGATGAAAGGAAAAAAAAGTGTCAGTTACAATATTTTTGCTGTTCATGCAGTAAAACTTCAACGTCAGGAACTACACTTAAAAATTTAAGTAGGCTAACATTTTTGGGAAACAGCGATCTCGTAAGCTATATAAATTTTATATTACGCTTTAATTTATAACTTCTTTACTATGAATCCTACCTGCAACATATTTTGCTGACCGTATCTATATATACCTCTGACTGTAGCTGCATAATTATAGCATTTACAACACATAGTTCGGGAGAAATTACGGCATAAACATTGAGGTGCATGAAAAACTGGCTTTTGTTTAAAACAGATCCCATAATGAGGGCATTTAGGGGCTTCCAACAAATATTAAACATAATTCCAACCCTTCTCTGAATTTTTCTCTCTTACATGCTATAATGTCAAATATTTAACACTTTCAGTCTTTTGCAAAATGATCACACGTTGACTTTTTTCCTTTATAGCATCGGGGCTTTCGTCACAAGACATTGTCCTCATAGCTGAGCGTTGTGACACCATGAAGCAACCATCTCTGTCTCGGACAGCTGCCAGATACTCTTAGAGCCTCTTGAAGAAGTAGGCCGGAGATCATCTTGATGTGATCTATTCACCTGTTCGCTGCTCTTCTCATCTACCTCACGCCATCGATATTTCCTTCAAAGATTATTTTTCCTCGATTTTCTCCACCTCTTCTAAAAAATAAGTTTTTCGATTGACACGAGAAGAAAGGATCCTGGAGATACTGAGTTACTGTTTGAGTCCATTTTATGTGCACCATCATCCATTAAGAGTCCACGTTTCGCTAACATAAAAGAAGAACCACAGACCTTGCCGTTGGTGGGGAGGCTTGCGCGCCTCAGCGATACAGATAGCAATACCGTAGGTACAGCCTCAACGATGGGGTATCTGTTGAGAGGCCAGAAAAACGTGTGGTTGCTGAAGAGGGCCAGCAGCCTTCCCAGTGGGTGCAGGGGCAACAGTCTGGATGATTCACTGAACTGGCTTTGTCGCAGCAACAAAAATGATCTCACTGTGTTGGTACTGTGAATACCTGCAAGCAAGGGGAAACGACAGCCATAATTTATCCTGAGGGCATGCAGCTCTGCTGTGTGGTTAAATGATGATAGAATCCTCTTGACTAAAATATTCCGAAGGTAAGATAGTCTCACGTTTAGATTTCCGGGCAGGGCTATTCAGCAGAATGTCACCATCAGGAGAAACAAACTGGCGTTCTACGGATTGGAGGGTGGAATATTAGGCAGTTAGGTACGAATGTAAGAAAAGAAATGTATAGGTTAAACTTAGATATAGTGGGAATTAGTGAAGGTTGATGGCAGGAGGAACAGGACATCTACTCAGGTTATAAATGCCAAATGAAAGAAGGATAATGAAGGTGTTGGTTAAATACTTAGATAATAGGAACACGGGTAAGGTACTACTTTGGGGGATATGGTTCACGACTAACTTGGCTACGAAAATGCATTCACCTTGCTGTTCATAGTAAAAGTTTATTAGCCAAATTGCTCCACAGATGATGAAGTGATAGTTAAATTTTCATCTCCCTTAAGTTCCTGAATAATTTCTTTTATCTCATCATACATTTCTTCTGTGCTGGGAGACTGGGATTCGATAGTAGGAAAAGGAAGAGAGACAAAATAGTAGGTGAATATGGACCTTGGGAAGGTTTCAGATAGATTATATGTTGGTAAGAGAGAGATTTCGGAATCAGAATTTAAATTGTAATAATTGCCAGGGGCAGATGTGAACTTTGAGCACCGTTTATTGGTTATGAACTGTAGATTAAAACTAAAGAATTTGCAACAAGGCAGGAAATTAAGCAGTCGGGACTGTGAAACTCTCAGCAACCTCTGGTTCTTTCAATTTTCTGAGGGAGTATTAGGCATCGATTGACTAGAACTGGGAAAAAATACAGTAGAAGACCACTATTTCATCTCTCACAGCTACCCTTTGAAGGCAGCAGAGGATCAAATAGGAAAAAGACAAGGCTTAGTAGAAACACTTGGATAGTTCAGGATACGTATATTGAATTTAACTGATGAAGAGAGAAAATACAAAAATTCAATAAATGAAGGAGGCGAAAAGAAATACAAACATTTAAAAAAGGAGACTGACAGGTAGTTCAAAATGGCTAAGCAGGAATCGCTAGAGAACATACGTAAGGATTTAGAAACGTATATCACTAGAGGAAAGATAGACATCACTATAGAAAAATTAAAGAGGCCTTTGGAAAAAGAGAAGCAGCTGTATGAATATCAAGAGCTGGGATGGAAAAACAGTCATAAGGAAAGAAGGTGAAGCCAAAAGCTGGAAGGAATGAATATAGAGGGTCGAACCCTTTACAAATCACATTTAAGTGCCTCTCAGAGTATCCATGTAGAGGTCTCTAGAAGGCAGATGAACTTGAAGACAATATTATAGAAGGGTAGAGAAAATAGATGAAGATGAGATGGGAGATATGATAGTGTGAGAAGAACTTAACGCACTGAAAATGTTAAGTCGAAACAAGGCCCTGGGAGTAGATGACTCTCTGTCAGAACTACTAACAGCTTTTGGAGAGCCAGCCATCAAAAAACTCTTGCTATGCAAAGATGTATGAGAGAGTCCAAATACCCTCAGACTGCGAGAAGAATGTAATAATTCCAGTTCCAAAGAAAGCAGGTGGAGACAAGTGTGAATATTATTGAACTATCAATTTAATAAGTCATGGCTGCATAATGATAACACAATTTCTTTACAGAAGAATGTAAAAACTGGTAGAAGCCGACCTCAGAGAAGATCAGTTGGTATTAACGAGAAATGTAGGAACATGCGAGGCAATACTGACTTATTTTAGAATACAGGTTTTAGTCTTAGACAATGCTTTTGATAATGTTGATTGTAAAAGTTCCTTTCAAATTCTGAAGGTAGCAGGGATAAAATGCAGGGACAAAAAGGCTATTTATAACTTGAACAGAAACAGGACGGCAGTTTTAAGAGTCGACGAGCAGAAAGGGAAGCAGTGGTTGAGAAGGGAGTGAGACAGGGTAGTAGACTATCCCCAATGTTGTTCAATCTATACACTGAACAAGCAGTAAAGGAAAGCAAAGAAAAATTTGAAGTGGGTATTGCAGTTCAGGGAGAAGAAATAAAAACTTTTAGGTTTGACAACGACATTTCAATTCCGTCAGAGACAGCAAAGGACTTGGAAGAGCAGCTGAACGGAATGAACAGTCTCTTTAAAGAGGTTATAAGAAGAGCAAAAGCAAAACAACTTTAATCGATTGCAGTCGAATTCCATCAGGTGATGTTAGGGGAACTAGATTAGGAAATTAGGCACTTAATGTAGAAGATTGAGGCAGCAAAATAACCGATTTCTGAAAGTATTTGTATGGAGAGAAGTCATGTATGGAAGTGAAACATAGACGATAAAAATGTTAGACAAGAAGAGAACAGGGGCTTTTGCATTTTGGTCTTACGGAAGAATGCTGAACATTAGATGGGTTGATCGTGTAAATAGTGAGAAGGTACTGAATAGAATTGGGGGAAAAAGAAATTTTTTGCACAACATGAGTAGAAGGGACACATGGGACATCAAGGGATCACCAATTTCGTAATGGAGGGAATGATGGGGAGTAAAAATCGTAGAGGAAACCAAGAGATGAATACAATAAGCAGATTCAGTAGCATGCAGGTCGCAGGAGTTATTCGAAGATGGAAATGAAATGAGCGTTTGGCGTCATTGGCTGGGAGGCCCCTTGCGTGGCAGGTCCAGCCACCTTGGTGCAGGTCTTATTACATTCGACGCCACATTGGGCGGCCTGCGCTCCGAATTGGAATGAAATGATGATGAAGACAACACACTACCCAGTCCCTGAGCGGAGAAAATCTCCGACCCAGCCGGGAATCGAACCCGGGCGCGTAGGACGGCAATCCGTCAAGCTGACCACTCAGCTATCGGGGCGGACATTCGAAGACGAAGAGGCTCGAATGGGATAGAGTAGCACGGAGAGCCGCATCAAACCAGTTTTCTCACTGAATAACACAACAACAACAACAATAACAAAATAAGACGAAAAATGCGAATGTTTCAACAAGTCATTTCTTTGTGGCGTTCGTTATTGGTCTGTTCTGGCAGATCTAATGGGCTTTTCATGGACGCTTCTTATCTCATCTTCACAGCTTCCCCTAGTAGCAGATGGTTGGCCCGAGATAGATGAAAGAATGCACAACTTCAGTTCCTTTAATCGACCTATGAGTTGAACGTGTGGCCTTAGATGAATTACCCCGTGGCTTTGCTCACTTCTAAATTCTTGTGAGCTTCAGTCGTGGGTTTGCTGGGCTGTAAACATAATGCAGGCTGTGAAATACGCATTTTCAACGGCTCTTGCCTGAGCAGGTATTGATCGCCGGTCGTATAAGTATAGTGACGTTTCTTGTAGTTTTGGCGAATAGTGCTTCGTGCAAGAATATGTGACACATTTCTTGTGAATCCTGAATAACTGCCACACTTAGTGATTATTGAGTTGAAGGAAATTCCATGAAGTGAGGATAATATTGACTTTGTCTCTCTCTCTCTCTCTCTGCTGTGCCACTTGTCCCTCTCCCTCCCCCACTTCCACTGTCTGTTCCACCAAACGCGATCGTCGCTGGGGGCCGGGAGGGGGGGGGGGGGGAGTCGGTGGTTAGCCGCGGCCCCCGTTGGCTGGAGCAGCCCAGCTAGAGGGGAGGGGAGGGGAGGGGAGCAGCCTCTCCTCCGCTGCTATAAAAACGTCAGCCCGCCCCGCACGGGTGGGACACGCCGGACTCGCAGTCGAGCAGACGACACATCGACTCGACGTCTTCTGCGGGCCGCAGCTCACACCAACACACCCACACACTCGCAATGGTTCACCGTAGCATACGAGTCGCCTCAGGTAAGTTAGAGCGACTTCACGCGACGAGGTAGTCTGGTCTGCGCAACAGGAGAGGCATGGTACATTGTAGAAATGTTAACTGTTGAAATTCCGAGGGAGTTAGTTCCAGGAATCGTCAAGCAGTGTAATCCCTCTACATCCACAAGCACAGGGCAGTCGATTTAAGCAGTTATTCCAGAACTATTTAAATTAACATAATTCTGTTTTCTCAAAAACGAATTCAGAAAAAGCCCTCACTAAATATTACGCGAAAATGTATATTAGCGGCAGCAGTATCGTTTTGCAGTGTGATGCCAATTCCCTAAATTTTCTCAATAGTTACGAATTCGCAAGTACCAGGCCTTCGACTCTGTATAAAATAAACGCTTCCTTAATGGACGGGAAAATCGTAACGGACGAGCACAGGTTGTGAGCCAAAGAACGACTTGCTGGCTCCGACTCCCGGTCCGGCATAACTTTTCTTTGCCGTCATTATAATATGTAGCCGAAAGTGGTTCACATTCGCAACTGTGTGTGAAAAGAACTTGCACATCCATCCACGGATTCCCTTTTGAGTTCACAAAGCATCTGCGTAACACTCGAGCGTCGTTCCAACACGCTGGCACCAAAGGCAGCGTTGCTTCGGTGTGTCTGTTTTATCTGACGTGCTGGACATCCGAAACACTCCAGCAGCAAACAGGGTGGGTTTTATTCGAGGTCTCCTTTAAATGTGGATCATACTTTCCTAGAATTCTGCGAACAAACTCAAGTCGACCATTCGTCTTGCGTACTATCGAATTTCGTGCTCGTACCATTTCCTACAGAGCTATTGGCATCTACTTCGTTTTCTCCAATGGAACTATAGTAATTTATGGTGCCAGTACCAGGCGAATTCAACGGTGTTTCACTGTTCAAAATACTACCATTAGTTCTGGAGTAATTAAGTATTTAGAACTCAGAGTATGAAGCGAAGTGCTGTATTATATAGAGGTTGTTGTACGAAAGTGTCGCGACGGACCGATGGAGTTCTCCAACAGGACTCAACTCTGTCAAGTGAAACAGAAAAGAAGTAGCTTAATGTAAAGCTGATACTGACCACTCGTATCTCATGTGGTTGGACCAACACACCAACTGGAAGGCAAAGCGCGCGACATACAAAGGGGGATTCACCAACTAAGTACTGTAACAGTTCAGCCATTATTTCTGCACAAACCTCGAAACAAAAATGATTGTGGAACATTGAATGGATTAAGAAATGTGGACGTCAAACACTAAACGGATTTGTAAGAGTATTGTCATGTAATGAGTGTTAAATAATAACTTCACTTCACCAGTTTAATGTCAAAATAGACACTGGCACTGCAAAATTACAACAGCAATAGCAGTAAAAAGAAAATCACAAAGCAACGTACTCACAAACTTTCCTTAAAAGTCCGTTTATGTCTTCTAGTGTTCGAAATTTGTTATTATTCTGAAACTAGCAATCGAATTTTGCAGAGTCGAACGCCACTGAATTCGTCTTTTTAGAAATACGTCACTGTCAGCACAAATTACGGTAATTTCATCTGAAAAAGAGACGTTGATTGCAATATTTGTGTAATCAAGAATAGCGGTAAAAATTTGCTTAGGTCGCTTAGTGTGGAGTTCCTCACAATTCGGTTGGGTAAAACAGAGTTACATCGTAAACGCTTTAGGAAAATCTGAATCCGCCAGTAGGGTAGTCGGCGAAGTGTATAGTAAACTTGTGCAAGATGGCGCACTTCAGGTTTAATTGGCTATTTACTGAAGTAAACTTAGCAAATTAAAGTGATATTTCAAGATATTTCGTCTGACTTTTGGATATTATTTAACAGAGTCCCAAAGGGTTATCTGAAATTTAAACTGTAATGCACACATAGTGACAGGAGTGTCGCAAATCCTCAGACTCAAACGACTGGCGGTGTAGTAATCCTGACAGGTGCACTTTGCAGAACATCTCGACTTGAGGAACGATTGCTGCTCTGAAACATCACCGTCTGTAGGCCCTAAAAGTCGGGACACAAAAAATAAAGACCCAAGTTTTCCATCATTCGATAACTACCAACTTCCGCCAACCGCGAATTTTTAAACAACGGTACTCCCGTGTACAAAAAGAAACAGCATCTTCTAAGAAAAGCTATGTTTCCACACATCTTAGTATTTATGACTTTATGTCACCGTACAGCGTAACGTTGAGGAGATATCATTTTACAGGCCCATTCAGTGGTATTCGCGGACACTGCCCGAAAACTGTGTTGCGTATACAGTTAGCAGTAAACGAGTAATAAATTGAGACGCCGTGCGTGCTCCTGAAGGAGCGAAAATGTAGTGATTGATAAACTTTTTTCCTTCCGTCATTTTTCGGTGGTTGTCAGCGAGGAGGAGTTCCGCAGACTTTTGAAATTACGTTTGAAGGTTGTTGAAAGTAGCTAAATGCTCTCGTTCTCTGACACTGAATGAAATGAGATACGCGAGTTGAGCCGTCTCGCAGTTTCTGAGTCTCGTACGCGCCTCACTGTGTCGCACAGGATTATACCTCTTAATGAGTAGATTACCACAGCATTTCAGTTTCATAAATTCTGTCGACAACTACGGGAAATGTTGACAAGCGAATTCTTGTCGCCCCTACACTGCAATTCGTACCGGGTTCCGGGATAGCATTTTACCTCATATGCTACACAGATAGCACGTATCGTGCTAGTGGTTTATTACATTTTAATTATTTACCCACTGTCTGGCCACATTACTCAGCTGCAACACTGGAAACAGCAAGTGTCTGCACGAGAACGAACAGGCCGAGATTTGTGCGCGTCGCGTCGCGTCGCGTCAGTCAGACAGTGAGTGCGTGAAGGCTGGCGCCGCTTCGCCAACGTTGACAGCATTTCGTTAATAGTCTGTGCTCTTGAAATCTCCTTGTTCAACGATTCGTATAACCTCGTTGTCTTTTGTATTGTCGTCTAAAGCAGTTTATGTGAAAGAATAGTTGAATTACCACAGAGAAAGGAGCCTACCGGAAAGATAAACGTGGCTACTATTCAGTTGTCTCCCTGGTGCTGAATTGTCGTGGTATCAGGTTTTAATTTTGTACAGGTGGCAGTCAGTGAGCGGGTACGTAGGCGTGGCAGCTCCGAGCCGGGCGCTGCACCCCCGCAAGCCGCCCCTCCGCCGCCGCACCCGTGGAGAAGGTTTCGGTTGCAGGGGCCGAGTTCGAAGATACCGCCGTGAGAAGGGAGCGTCGTGCCGGTGAACATCTTACGAGAACTCGGTAGAGTAGCTGCAAATCGTGTGCCGAGGTGGCCGACAGTGAGCAGGACGTTCTAGAATGTTCCAAAATGTTGGGGAATGTTGCAGAATCTTACATAGTGTTACACGAACCTTCTGAAAGATTCTGTATGTTCTGCAATACAGCAAACTGTTCTACTCCCTTTCAGAGAGTTCTTAAATGTTCCATAATGTTCTAGAATTTGTCAGGACGTTCGAGTATGTTCCGGAATGTCACTATTATTTTGGAAATCGATTACAGCGAATCAAGGAAGGGAGAAAATGTCCTCGAATAGTTTTGAATTATTGAATCTCCTCGAATGATTTGGAATGTTCTGATTTTCTAGACAGAAATCACGATCAATCACAGTCGTTTATTTCACAGTGCACTTGAGAGCATTTCTGAGCAATCTAGAGTATTTTTGAGCGTGAAACACTAACATTTATTACGATTTTTTTGAAGTTCGTATTTTAGATATAAGTGATCAAGGATGTTCTCAGAAAACAAAGAGCAAGAGAAGTGTGTTTTTTTCAACTAGTCTCTGTGCAAAATAAACACAC
Source organism: Schistocerca serialis cubense (assembly GCF_023864345.2). Lineage (NCBI taxonomy): Eukaryota > Metazoa > Arthropoda > Insecta > Orthoptera > Acrididae > Schistocerca > Schistocerca serialis. The sequence goes on from NC_064643.1 coordinate 49,197,658, forward strand.
TGCTTTATTTAACGCTTTTTAAAACTTGGGAAATCGACTCTCTCTCTTCTTCTTCTCCTTTCTGTCTCTCTGTCTCTCTCTCTCTCTCTCTCTCTCTCTCTCTCTCTCTCTCTCTCTCTCTCTCTCATTCCATTAGATTTTAGAAATGGACATGGGGAGATCGGAGCCTATGCCGAGTATCTAGTCATTCATCAAAGATAAGTGTCAATACTTTAAGGTATCGATACTTTTGCGATTACGGTGGACTAAAGTATAGACAGTTTTCGTTCGATAGCGAGTGCCTAGTAGTGGCGACTAGCGTACCGTAGCTCGGGGGTTCGGGTTCTGCGTCTGATGACGTTTATCTCCAAGTCGACTAGAAGGGAACGTTCTGTGGATCTTTAGAAACGAATACAACTCTTCAGAATCTTCCATAATGAACGAAAGTACAACACTTTTTTATCCTATTAGGTTTTAAGAGATTATTAATCTTCCTACATCGCTTTGCACACGCAGCTACACGATCGTGTCGGTCAGGTTTCCTTTCCTTTCCTTTGCTGTCGCGCGTCGCCTACTCTCTATGGCGGCGGGAACGCTCTTCACAGCACACCACAGCCCTGTTGACGAGGACGAGGACGGCTCGCGACTTCCGCAATCTGAGCTGCTCCGCCGCTTCCTGCGCGTCGTCGTTTTCAGAGGAGTGTTTAAAATTGCACTATCTAGAATTACTTGTAGTCCCACGTACATACGTAGTAATTGTGCGTTAAATTTCCACTGGCACGACAGTGCGGGCTGGATTTCTCCCACACAGCTTTGGCCTCGGACGGACACGGCGGTGAGCCCGCACCGCCACAGCTTTTTGTGTGATACATCTGTTAGTGGGGAAGGTCTGGTGCACATCAGCTTTGTTGTGTGCAGTTATAACAGAAAATCAGGTTCGTTGCCTGTTAGAGGGTTCTCATTTGGTTGGCTATTCGCCAGCTGTTGGAATCCTGCAGGGATGTCCATAAATCCGTAAGAGTACGAGGGCGTGGAGACCCCTTCTGAACAGCACGTTGCAACGCATCCCAGATACGCTCAATAATATTCATCTCTGGGGAGTTTGGTGGTAAGCGGAAGTGTTTAAACTCAGCAGAGTGTTTCTGGAGCCATTCTCTGGCAATTCTGGACATGTGTGGCGTTGCATTGTCCTGCTGGAATCGCCCAAGTCCGTCGGAATGCACAATGGACATTAATGGATACAACTGATCAGACGGGATGGTTACGTACGTGTTACCTGTCAGAGTCGTATGTAGACATATGAAGGGTCCCGCATCACTCCAACTCGACACTCCCCGCACCATTGCAGAGCCACCACCAGCTTGAACAGTCTCCTCCTGCTGACACGCAGGGTCCATGCATTCAGGCTTCGTCTCCATACCCGTGCACATCCATCCGATCGAAACAATTTGAAACGAAACCCGTCCGTCGAGGCAACATGTTTTCAGTCATCAACAGTCCAACGTCGGTGTTGACGGGCCCAGGCGAGCTGTAAAGTTATCTGTCGTGCTATCATCAAGATAACACGAGTAGGCCTTCGGCTCCCAAAGCCCGTATCGATGATGTTTCGTGGAATGGTTCGCAGGCTGACACTTGTTGATCGTCCAGCACTGAAATCTGCAGCGTTTTGCGGAAGGGTTGCACTTTTGTCGTCGCTGGTCCCGTTCTTGCAGGATCTTTTTCCAGCCGTAGCGATGTCTAAGATTTGATGTTTTACCGGATTCCTGATATTCATGGTACACTCGTGAAGTGGTCGTACGGGAAAATCCCCACTTCATCGCTCCCTCGGAGATGCTGTGTCCCATCGCTCGTGAGCCGACTATAACGCCACGTTCAAACTCACTTAAAAGTTGATAACATGCCATTGTAGCAGTACTAACCGATCTAACAACTGCACCAGACACCTGTTTTCTTATATAGGCGATTCCGACTGCAGCGCCGTATTCTGCCTGTTTACATATCTCTGTGCCTATAGCAGTTTCTTTGGCGCTTCAGTGTATATTCAACTTGTCTAGCAACATTCCACGCACGATCTCCAGTTTGTTGGGTGAGAGTGATTACAGAGAATTACTTGCAATTTGTGGACAGTGCACTTCACAATTTCGATGGTGAAGGTAGCATAATCGCTCTGCAAACATGTAATTACGAATGTGAAAGCTTCGACAGTAGTCTTAATTGTAAAGCATATTAAAGATACAGGGTACTTATAAAAACATCGATTTCTCCGACGTTTATAACTTTATTTTGTTCTATAGTCTTTCTTGATTACATTGGCATATACATTATAGGGATTCAAATGAAAAATGACATATATACCAAATTTTAAGGTTACAGTCATGTATGCCGCCAAGCCCCCTTTAGTTCTGTTACAGTAACCAGCATTATTTCGAAAAGAACTATGAACTATCTGTTTCCAGCGATTATACGTATGATACATTGTATATGTTGGTAACAGTGCAGATTTCTAGAGTCTGTAAATGATCAGTTTTGCTAGTATTTACTTTCGTTTTGTTTGTTCACGTGTTACTGGAAGTTTGTATTTATTTCACACTGAAGGATATGTACTTCCACAAATATATGTAGCACTTGGGCAACAAACTATGCCACGTATCACGAAATTCAATAAAAGGAAATTCCGTGGTAACAAGTTCACAAAGCAAGCCACGCTGTTGAAAGTAACCTATGCATCAGTTCTTCAGGGAAGAAACTCCCACATGGCTCGCCTCCTGCTGAATGAAATTTTTGCGTTAACAATGACGCTGTTTGTAGTGGATTTATTGTTATTGATGTGATGGTGGAGGCTGTCTGGAAGTAACTGAACAACAAAATAGCAGGAAATTAGTTGTTCTGTGTAGATCCTGCAACAAATCTACCTCGAAAATGACTTCAAATTCACATAATACGAATTATGCAAAATTTTCGAAGTTAATGTATGCAATCCGTGCAATAGGTAAAGGAAAAAAGGCTGCTCAAACGTTTTGTTGTTTGATGGACCTTTTTCCTCCTCCCAGTAGGTTCAGCATGTACATAAAAATACTTTTAGGTGCCTTGATGGTTGTATCTCAAGCATCTATGAAACGTGCAGCAGAAGAAACCGTAAATATTTGTGGAACCAGGGACATTGCTGTTGCACTCAAGCACGTCAGAGTAAGTGTTTTGCATCAGTGTAATAAATATAGTTTGTCAAATCCGTCACTAAATAAATAGTTCCAAAAATAAGTAAAGTACACTCCTTCCTCTCTCCAGTAGCCCATCGCAGGCTGAGTCCTTTTCCCGCCATTTTTCCCCTCCAGACCACCATCTTGGATTACGTCACAGAAGGGACGAGGCGCCCTCTCATGGCAGTAGTGTGTACTAGGTCAGTTGGTCTTTTTCCCGCCAATTCCTAGGAAGAGGTGGCGGTCAGATGACGTAGGTTAGTGGAGGTATCCCAAGTGACCTATTATCCCGCCATTTTCTTAGGTTAGTGGAGGTAGCTGTGGTGTGTTGCTGTGTCCTGCTAGAATTTGAGCTTCCCGCCATTTTCTTGGGGAAAGGTGGGAAGGGCAGAGGGGAGGGGATTACGTTAGTGGAGGTAGCCCAGTTGCCCTATCTTCCCGCCAAAATTTGAACTTCTCGCCATGACGTCATTGCGATGTTTCCATATCTATCGCCGCCATCTTGAATAAATTTGGCATCAATGGAGAGAGGGGTGATGCACAGTTTGTTCTACTACTGGTGTGCTTTCCTATCTATGAAAGAATCGATTACTTCATCAAAGTTTGTCAAACATATGGCTACATGAAAAATCAAATTGTCATTGTCAAATACTGTAAATGCTTCTAATACGAATAGTACCCAATATTAGTGTTCAAATGGTTCTGAACGCTATGGGACTTAACTTCTGAGGTCATCAGTTCCCTAGAACTTAGAGGTACTTAAACCTAACTAACATAAGGATATCACACACACACCCGTGCCCAAGGCAGTATTCGAATCTGCGACCGTAGCGGTCGCGCGGTTCCAGCCAATGTTGGTGTGGTTCCTCGATTCGATCATGTCTATTTTGTTAGTGTCTGCTAGAGAAAACGAAATATCCCTTTCTAATGTCAGCAGTTGTAACACATGGTAAATAAGCGAGTGTGTTTTGGCACAAATGGTCATTTATTTGTACCTCATTTACGTAAGTAACACGACTGAATATAAGGCACGAAGTACCAATATGAAATGCGTATTAGGCCTACTACAAGAAAAAGCATTAAGTTAGTAAATAGTTTCACATTTGATTCGTATGGTCCAGTTTCTCAAGCATGAGATGAAAATATCAGTACGAAATTTTTATGTAAATTTGGTTCAAAATGGTTCAAATGGCTCTGAGCACTATGGGACTTAACATCTTAGGTCATCAGTCCCCTAGAACTTAGAACTACTTAAACCTAACTAACCTAAGGACATCACACAACACCCAGCCATCACGAGGCAGAGAAAATCTCCGACCCCGCCGGGAATCGAACCCGGGAACCCGGGCGTGGGAAGCGAGAACGCTACCGCACGTCCACGAGATGCATGTAAATTTGGAATCGTCATTTTCTTCCCTACTATTTATGTCTTGTCCCCGTTTCTTCTCCTTCCTCGTCCTCCCACACACTCCTGTCATTACTAATTGTGTAACTATTCCTGCCACTGTCAAAACTTATTCTCCAGTTAACTTCGGTAACCCTGCCACAATCAGCGGTTCAGTTATCTCGCATCTGGATAGGCATTATTACATGTTCGTACAACGTGTTTTTAGCGCTTTTCCGACTTATTCTGGAAATAGAAGCGGTTACTAACCGAGGCTCTTAATAGCATAGCCTTCTGCAAAAATTTTCTATCAAATTTTCATTTTTTCAGATACGCCTAGAAGATAATTGTAATCTTAAGTACCTGTTATTCTTTTTAGTCGTTTATTTCGACTTCGGTAGTCTGAATTTATGGATTTCGCTAATAATTACAACAAAGCTGCTCATTCGCACACCCAGTCAACCACATAAACCAACAGCGATTGGCATTTATCTGGTCGGGTGTATTCGGCTCAGCTCATATAGCCCCATCCCCTTTAATCTCTGGGAAAGTTTTTTATTTCTAGATGCGACGGGGATTTCGCTCGGAGAAACATCACGTAAGCTATGCAAACGTTCGAAAATGACCTTATTATTCGTTCAGAAATCAACTAAGAATTTGTTCAAAAATATTCAAAAACAAACTGGGATGAATAATCGGTAGACCAACGTGTGCTGGATGCTAGGCCTTCCTGAAACAAGGTTTTTTTCTTGAAGAATATGATTTGGCGCCCCCTGAAACTATCGCCCGGGGCAGATACCATGGTTTGCCAACCCCCCCCCCCCCTCCCCCTCTCCCGTCACCAGCCCTAGATCCGGGCCTGCGTGATGACAAGATTGTTTGAACTAAATATAGTGTGCACAGAGACGTTTAGTCTTTTACTGCGCTTCAGACGTGAATGGCACAGAAGGGAGCCCTAACAACTGGTGCAGTGGAGTGTACTCTCTGCAAACGAGCGTGAAGTGCGTGGCAGAGTGTGGATGTAGATGTCGTCGAAGATGTAACAGAGACTAGGGCACATGCAGTTGAATGGAGTTATTTTTCCCTCGTTCATTACGAGCATCGAATGGTACAGAGAATTAATAAATTCGTTACGTAGCAGGCTAGAGCAGAGCCGTGCGGCCAGCAGGACTGGGAGTCACTGTCAGTTCTAATAAGCCAGCAGTTGGCTACACTGCGGCGCACGCAACAGCTGCTGCGGACGAATCTGCGCGGCGGTGTCGTCGCTGAGCGGTGCCCTACCAACGACCATGCGTTATTTTCGTGTGAAATTTTGTAAGGCAGTAATAAGCTCAGGAAGTTGAACCTTATACTGCCACGTACTGCGATACACTGTCGTTCTTATGAAGCCTCGTCTACCCTGGAGAGGCGTTCAGTTTTTCACCGAACTGTTCGGTGTGGTAGACATAGATTGATCGTTGTCCGTCTACATCTGCATTGTTTGCGATATTTCTTATATGTACGTAACCTGTTCGTGAATTAAAAAACCGTAATAAAAACGAAGATTCCTACTGATTTGGTAAGCTAGTATTACGGTAGTATATTACTAGATCACTTTAATCGTATCGTTGCTTTATGGCCCACAATTCCTTTAGGTAAACCCGTTTCCTTTGCAACATGTCGTATCGTTCTTTATGCATTATTATTTTGATTGTTACAGGAATGCTGCAAAGAGCATTATGTACTTAAGAGAAAAAATAGATTCACTAGGAAAATGTCCTGGTGGTTCTTGTAGCCACTACATTTTAAAAGCACAAAATGAAAAATCCTGCAGTTGGGTCAAGGAAGCAGCCGACGACCACCAGGCCGGAGGAGCGGGCTGCTCGCACTCTTCTAGTGTAAAGAATGGTGGGGTGAAGGCTGTGCTGTGGCAGGAAACGCCTTTAATCGGTGCGATCAAAAAATGTTTCGAGCAGCATTAGTAAATTCATTGTTCCACTTGTGGTGATTTAAAAGAGAAAATAGCTGCAACTGAACTCACTAAAGCGTGTAACGCGATGCAGCATGGACACAGTTACAAGTTCTCTGACCGTTGGCGACCGCCGGCATTCTTCCAGAGGGGGCAACATTCCGAAATATACATTTCATTTTACCTAACTAATGCGGTGATTCACTAAATGCGTTGTGCGCCAGTAATTAAATTTGACCTGACATACACAAAATTTATTATACTTCAAACGATTGATAGTTATCTAATTAGTGTTCTCGAGGCAGATTGCTTTAATATCTCAACGATAAGCATAATCGGTTGTATATATAAAGAGCTTTTTGTGTTATTAATGTGAATATGTATGCCACTTTTCTCGTTCAACGATCTAAAATTTCATGCTCATGAAAAAATGTGTATACAGGGTGGTCGATTGGTCGTGACCGGGCCAAATATCTCACGAAATAAGCGTCAAACGAAAAAACTACAAAGAACGAAATTTATCTAGCTTGAAGGGAGAAACCAGATGGCGCTATGGTTAGCCCTCTAGATGGCGCTGCCAAAGATCAAACGGATATCAACTGCGTTTTTTAAAATAGGAACCCCCATTTTTTTATTACGTGTTTGTGTAGCACGTAAAGAAATAGGAATGTTTTAGTTGGACCACTTTTTTCGCTTTGCGATAGATGGCGCTGTAATAGTCACAATTTTAGACGAACAGTTAGTAACAGATAAGTTCACAAAGGTACATGTATCATATTGGAAGAACCGAAATAAAATGTTCAAACGTACCTACGTTCTGTATTTTAATTTATGAGCACACATGCTGTTACAGCATGATTACCTGTAAATACCACATTAATGCAATAAATGCTCAACATGATGTCCGTCAACCTCAATTCATTTGGCAATACGTGTAACGACATTCCTCTCAACAGCGAGTAGTTCGCCTTCCGTAATGTTCGCACATGCATTGACAATGCGCTGACGCATGTTGTCAGGTGTTGTCGGTGGATCACGATAGCAAATATCCTTCGACTTTCCCCACAGAAAAAAATCCTGGGACGTCAGATCCGGTGAACATGCAGGCCATGGTATGGTGCTTCGACGACCAATCCACCTGTCATGAAATATGCTATTCAATACCGCTTCAACCGCACGCGAGCTATGTGCCGGACATCCATCATGTTGGAAGTACATCGCCATTTTGTCATGTAGTGAAATATCTTGTAGTAACATCGATAGAACATTACGTAGGAAATCAGCATACACTGCACCATTTAGATTTCCATCGATAAAATGGGGGCCAATTATCCTTCCTCCCATAATGCCGCATCATACATTAACCCGCCAAGGTCGCTGATGTTCCACTTGTCGCAGCCATCGTAAACCGGCATAATATGCACTATTGGGCAACAGAAAATCCACGTTACGCTGTTGGTGAATGACGCTTCGTCGCTAAACAGAACGCGTGCAAAAAATCTGTCATCGTCCAGTAATTTCTCTTGTGGCAGAACTGTACACGACGTTCAAAGTAGTCGCCATCCAATTCCTGGTGCATAGAAATATGGCACGGGTGCAATCGATGTTGATGTAGCATTCTCAAGACAGACGTTTTTGAGATTCCCGATTCTCGTGCAATTTGTCTGCTACTGGTGTGCGGATTAGCCACGACAGCAGTTAAAACACTTACTTGGGCTTCATCATTTGTTGCCGGTCGTGGTTGACGTTTCACATGTGGCTGCACACGTCCTGTTTCCTTAAATAACGTAACTATCCGGCGAACGGTCCGGACACTTGGATGTTGTCATACAGGATACCGAGCAGCATACACAGCACACGCCCGTTGAGCATTTTGATCACAATAGGCATACATCAACACGATATCGACCTTTTCCACAATTGCTGAACGGTCCAATTTAACACGGGTAATGTATCACGAAGCAAATACCGTCCGCACTGGCGGATTGTTACGTGATACCACGTACTTAGACGGCGCAGTAATAATCACAAACGTATATCACAAAGCGAAAAAGTGGTCCAACTAAAACATTCATATTTCTTTACGTACTACACGAATATGTAATTAAAAAAATGGGGGTTGATATCCGTTTGACCTATGGCAGCGCCATCTAGCGGGCCAACCATAGCGCCATCTGGTTTCCCCCTTCAAGCTAGACAAGTTTCGTTCTTTGTAGTTTTTTCGTTTGATGCTTATTTCGTGAGATATTTGGCCCGGTCACTATCAATGGACCACCCTGTATGGGTCCATAATGCGGCACGGAACGAAAATTAAAAATCTGAAACAGAAAAACTGAGGATGACTGAAAAAATCATGTTGACCATCAACAAAAGCAACAAGCAGTAATACTCCTCAAAGTGGAGGAACGTGCTGTAAACTTTGAAAAAAGGTTTGTTAGATCTGATTTTAATTGAAAAGACTTCACGTTAGTGGCTGTATTTCGTGACTTCCGTGATTTCTAATTTTTGATACTGAGTGGTATAACAAAAAATGAAAAAACGATCACTTTCGGACCTGGTTGTGTTTTCTAGAGTCTGCTGCAATAGCACTGCCATGTAATACCGGATGCGGAATTTACGCACCGTCGTGTGTCTTGTTTGTCCACAGAGGAACGGTAAACCTGTACTGAGATGCCGTTGTGCAGCAAGGGGAGGATGCATTTTTCAGGATATTTGGGAAGAATGGCAGATACGTGCGCTTCAGGGAGCCTTTCTGCAGTGCCTTCCTGCATCTCCGAAAAGATGTACGAGGAAGAGACAGGGGAGAGGCTGTTGTGGGGTAAGGCTCCGCGCCCACACTGACTGTGGAGAGGTGCCGAGACTGCCGCCAAACCAGGAGAGGCGCTGCAGGCGGTACCGTGCTGTTAGCAGAGGCCACCTGGTGGCAGCGTCCGGTAACACCTTGTGTCCGCAATACTGCCGCCATCTGTAAGTGTGCATATCGCTGCCCCAAGACTTTTGTTACCTCACTGTATAATAGATTATTGCTCTACACCTGAACGTGATCAGCTTCGATTAGATTAGATTCAGTGTTCGTTCTGTAGATTCAAAAATGAGATGATTCTCGTGGGTGTGGAACATGTCAGAAAGTGTAACATGAAAAACGTAAAACATCTGAATAGACGGTCAACATATGTGAATACACACTGGAACTAGTAGTATTTACAGATTTAGTACACTGTCATAATGAAACACAGTTATGCACTTTTAATAAATTTATCGTACACAAAATACCTGTCTCGACTGTTGCGACCAAGTGCTGTCAAAACTGAAATCTAACAGACTTTTTGCATAACTTGGTATAACAGTCTCCATTAAGATATTCATTTACAAAGTAGAAGGAATAGCCTATCAAAAATCCTTTCAAGCTCTGTTAAAACTTTGGTTTCAGATAAAGTACAGTTTAAAGTCTCATTCCGTCAGACATTTTACTCCCACATGGCAAGATATACTGTGGCCGTGCGGTAAGTGGCTCCAATCAGTTCAGTCTGCTCTACGAGTACTTCGTGAATGGAAGAGATTTATTTAGACAGCATTAACCTTGTGAGAAGTGTGGATATTCATTGCATCACCAGCAAGGGACCACAACATGGTTACACTGACAACGACAGGCCTCTCAAACCATCACTATAAGCGTCACTACCAACAACACAGCAATTAAGCACTTCTCAGTCATTCTTTACAGCAACGTATTTCACAGAAAGCTCACTTGTTGTTGTTGTTGTTGTTGTTGTGATCTACAGTCCAAAGACTCCTTTGAAGCAGCTCTCCGTGCTACTCTATCCTGTGCAAGCCTCTTCACCTACTGCAACCTACATCCTTCTGAATCCGATTAATGTACTCATCTCTCGGTCTCTCTCTACGATCTTTACCCCCTTCATGCCTCAGAATGGTCCAATCAATCGATGTCAGTTGTATTCAGCACCTCCTCACTAGTTGTACCACAGATGTAGGTTTGCCTTTTCTTAATCTGTCTTCTAAGATAAAACGTAGGGTCAGTATTGCCCCACGTGTTCCAACATTTCTACGGAATCAAAACTGATCTTCCCCGAGTTCGGCTTCTACCAGTTTTTCCTTTCATCTGTAAAGAATTTGTGTTAATATTTTACAGCTGTGACTCATTAAACTGATACTTCAGTAATTTTCACACCTATCGGCACCTGCTTTCGTTGGTATTATTATATTCTTCTTGAAGTCTAAGGGCATTTCTCATGTCTCATACATCGTGCTCACCAGATGAAAGAATTTTGTCACAGCTGGCTCTGCCAAGGCTATCAATAGCTCTAATGGAATGTTATCTACTTCCGAGGCCTTGTTTCGACTTAGGTCTTTCAGTGCTCTGTCAGATTCTTCACCCAGTATCATATCTCCCTTCTCATCTACATCTACGTCTTCTTCCATTTCCATGATACTGCTCTCAAGTACACGTCCCTTGTACAGATCCCGTATACACTTCTTCCACCTTTCTGCTTTAATTTCTTTGTTTAGGACTGGTTTTCTATCTGAGCTGTTGATATTCATACAGGTGGTTCTCTTTTCTCCAAAGGTCTTTTTAATGTTCGTGTAGGCGGTATCTGTCTTACCCATAGTGATATATGCTTTTGCATACTTATATTTGTCCTCTAGCCATTCCTGCTTAGCCATTTTGCACTTCCTGACTATCTCATGTTTTAAATATTTGTATTCCCCTTCACCCGCTTAATAGTGGAAAGTATAGAAAAATAGAAAGTAGAAAATATAAAAATGCAAAAAAATTAAGTTCAATATCTCTTGTGTTACCCAAGGATATCTACTAGCCCTCGTCTTTTTACCTACTTGATCCTCTGCTGCCTTTATAATTTCATCTCTCAAAGCAACCCATTCTTCTTCTACTATATTCCTTTCCCCTGTATTTGTCAATCGTTCCCTAATGCTCCATCTGAAAATCTCTTACATCCTCTGGTTCTTTCAGTCTATCCAGGTCCCATTTCGTTATACTCTTGCCTTCTGGCATTATTTTAGTTTTAGTCTACAGTTCATAACCAATGAACTGTGATCAGTGTCCACATTGACACCTGGAAATGTCTTACAATTTAAAACCCAGTTCCGAAATCTCTGTCTTACCATTATATAATCTATCTGAAACGTTCCGGTGTCTCCAGGTCTCTTCACTTGTACAACCTTCTTTCATGATTCTTGAGCCAAGTGTTACCTATGACTAAAGTATGCTGTGCGCAAAATTCTACCAGGTGCCTTCCTCTTTCATTCCTTTCGCCCACTCCTGGTACTTTTCCTTCTCTTTATTTTTCTACTATTGGGTTCCAGTGACTCTTACATTTTCGTCTCCCTTAACTATCTGAATAATTCCTACTATCGCATCGCACATTTCTTCAATGTCTTTATCATCTGCGGAGCTAGTTGGCGCATGTACTTGTGTTACTGTGTTGAGTGTGGGGTTCGTGTCTATCTTGGCTACAATAATGTGTTCACTATGCTGTTCGTAGTAACTTATCCGTGTTCCTGTTTCTTAATTCATTATTAAATATACTCTTGCATTACCCCTATTCAATTTTGCATTTATAACCCTGTATTTACCTGATCAGAAGTCCTGTTCCTCCTGCCACCGAACTTCACATCCTGTACGTAAGGAAAGGTTACACACCGCTCTCCTGATGGAGAAATAGCCTTTTATTGTTTTGCAATTGAGAGATATCGCGCTATGCCCTCTGGGGGACAAAGAAATGTCTGTGAACTGGTGTCAGTATTCAACAACGGTACAGTTGTGGCCTACAGAGAGTACGGTTTACCGTTCCGCGGTACTGCCGCCCACGTGGGTCGGGATGCCACGGTTGTCACGCCAGTGTGGAAGCGACGCGTTCAGAAGGGTGCAGTTCTGCGTTCTGCTCCGTGCTGGATCTCGGCAACCCCACGTGATTAGCGCCGCAGACGGCAGCACAGCCAGCCAATACGACGTGGCGCACCTCGTCTGCAGGAGAACAGGTATCCACAGGGCCAGCGCGATAGTATTTGGAGCACCACAGATGTCGGCACGGTGACAGTGGGTCCTGTTTGCGTTGATACGCCAGCAGACACAGGAGCCACTTATACAAAATGACAGTCACAATCTCATTATTTATTTTGCCGACAACCGGTTGGCGATTGTGACTGTAATTTTGAATAATTGATTATAAGTAAATTAATCGCTGCTATCTCCACACAACTATGTTGTCTAAAAATTTAGACACAGGGGCATTGCCGATGGTATGCCTGACGACAACACTGTGCACCGCACTGTCTTTTCAGAAGAGCTCCTGTTCTGCCTACAGAATCGTCACAGGGATATCCATCTACTGAGGGTCCGAGGGGAACGAACATTGCGATATTACATTCATTACCATCGTACGAGCCCGTCACCTCTAATTACACAGGGTACCACTGGGGACACGATGCAGTCACCTCTGGTTCACATAACCAGTAATCTGGACAGCAGCCATTCTATATTCGCCTTTTGCCTTATCTTTGACGTCTCTGTGAAGAAATGTTTCAACAAGATGACATAAGAACAGAGGTAGCCTATTCTGTCCTTAACTATGTCGGTACAGGGATTGCACTGGCCAGCATGTCCTCCAGATCTTTGAGGTATTGAACCTGCTGGTCACAGGTTGCCGAGAGACTGCCACACCACTCCTTTCCAGGCACTAAGATTAGTGATTTGGCACGGAGTCGGAGCGCCACAGAACTATGTACTCCCATCTGTTTCTCGAGGTCAGTGTGACGCAATGCCAAAGCGGGTCGGAGCTGTTGCTCTTGCGAGAGGTGACAATTCTCTGTATTAAGTTTAACACTCCTTATTCTGCCAAATCACCTACAACTTGATGATGTTTTCTTCCTTCTATACCGTGTGTGCGCAATAAGTAAAATTTTATTTGCCGTTCTTCCCGATATTGCAATTTTAAGGCTCGAGAACGTGAATCGGCGCTGTTCAGACCATAAAGATCGAGTCGTTTTGGAACATCACAGAAAATGTAAATCTGGACAGCTCTCGGAGTGCGGTCGAGTTTGACAGAGAAGAAAGGCATTAGTACAGTCGAGGTGTCACCCCCGTACCAGGGCTGATGCCTGGCAGTGTTAGGGTCTGAACTGCCCTAGCCCACTTCCAGGGTGGTGGTGGAGACGCTGGAAGCTGGTCCCCCAGTTGGCGGTCGAGTTTCAGAGCCGGCGTCTGCAGGGGCGGGGGCGGCGGCGGCGCCGCGGTGGTGGCTGGGCGTGGCGGCCGCGCTGCTGGCGGCGCCGGCGCCGGCGCTCGCCGTCGTGCGTCCCGACGCCTCGGAGGCGTCGCAGGCGCCGGAGCGCAGCCCCACGGACGAGTGCCAGCTGACGCCGGTCATCCACGTGCTGCAGTACCCCGGCTGCGTGCCCAAGCCCATCCCCAGCTTCGCCTGCACCGGCCGCTGCTCCAGCTACTTGCAGGTCCGTACACTACACAGTTCTAAAAGTACTCGCGTAGAATCGTGCAGCCAGTAACTGTGCCCAGCGGTTGGAGACGGCAGGTTGTTCCAGGGCAGCGCCAGCTTGCCGAGCAGCCCTGCCTGCCCACCTGGGCTCGGCTGAGCGCCAGCTGCTCGGTCGCCGCTGCCCGCCTCTGCCCGTGGGCGCGCCGCCTCGCCTCGCCTCGTGCAGCTGGCTGCAACACTCTGGTTTACGAGAAGAAAACTTCCGTCCAGTGTCTGTTGTGAAATCTTACAACATATTGGTTTTCTTCTTCTGGCCCATTGCAGCTACGTTCGGTCCTTCCATCTCTTCCCATGCATCTTTTACCTTGCTGAACATATTGCCAAAAATATAGTGGTAGTCTTAAATCTTCCACTTGCAACAGATTGAATATCCGTTTTCGCCACTTTTCTTCAGCCTTTTCGTTTACATCAAATGTTTTCAATTCCTTCCTAATACTTGTTCTTCTTTCATTAACTCATTTTGTGAATACTGCTGTGTTTTTGACGAAGTTTCACTGTGTTAGCTCATAGGCTTCCTTTGCCTTTCTGTTTCACTAACCAAGATTCACACCCACACAGCAAATGTGGTACTGACGTAACTTTATAAAATTTAAGATTAATTTCTGTCCTACATTTTTTAATCTTCCAGTTGTAACGTTAGGTAACACAAATTCTCAGTTGTGTGTTTTTAATGTCCATCTCCTCTGTGTGTTACCACGATCACTAAAAACTGAAATCCTGTGATTTTCTTCTCTGTTATTATTCTTCCCCTTATTTTGTTCCTCCCTTAGGAAACCGTCACTGTTGTTTTCTGTACTGATGTCGACATGTTATATGTCTAATGTTTTTTTGTGTAATTCATAGTCAGCTGTTGTATGTTTGAACGTAATGAGCTGCAGGAAACGAATAACCTCTTCTCGGTCAACCCAACTGGATTTTGTAAGCATCAGTCGTGCAGAACCTAAATTGTGCGTTCTTCACACGATATCCTGAGAGACGTGGATAACGGAAGACATGTACATGCAGTAACTCTTGTCTTCCAGAAAAGCATTAGTCGGTGCCACCCCAACACTTCTTACCGAGAGCGCAATGGAGAAATTTTTGGCTTGTTTGAAAATTTGGTAGGCAGAACGCAGCATATTATCTCGGATGGAGAGTCATCGATAGAACTAGGACTAACTATGAGCGTTTCTCAGGAGACTGTGTGCTGTTCGTACATTTATTACTGACCTGATAGACATTATTAATACCAATCTCAGAGTATTTGCAGATGATGCAGCTATCTAAAATTAAGATGCATTTGAAAAATGCTGCAGAAAAATATCCATTCAGATCTATTTCGTAGCAGTGCAAAGATTCGTAATTTGCTTTAAATGCTCATAGATGTAAAACTGTGTGCTTCAAAAAAAAACGCAAAACCATAGTATCTACATTATAAAGAACCTGCAATTTGCGTCAAGAAATTCATTCAGTCTGTACGAATATAACTTGGAACGATCATACAGGCTAATTCGTATGTTAGGCAGGTGGCAGACTTAGGCTAATTGCCAAGCTAGTGGGGAAAAGGCAGACATCTGCAAAGGAAATTGATTACAAATCATTTCTGCGTCTCATCTTTGTGCCAAATGGTAGTGACAGACGAAGTTGGACGTGTACAAAGAAAGAAAGCGTGAATGGTCACAAATGGTTCAATGGCTCTGAGCACTATGGGACTTAACATCTGTGGTCATCAGTCCCCTAGAACTTAGAACTAATTAAACCTAACTAACCTAAGGACATCACACACATCCATGCCCGAGGCAGGATTCGAACCTGCGACCGTAGCAGTCGCGCGGTTCCGGACTGAGAATGGTCACAGACGTGACTTGACTAATGACGGAGCGTCATGGAAATCCTGGGAAAACTGAACTGGCAGGCTTCTGAAGAAAGATGCCATCTAATCCATGAAGGCCTATGTACAGAATTCATAAATTAGTATTATGTAAGGAATGCAGGGATATACTACAACGCCTTATGTATCGTGTAAGCAGGATTAGATTAGTTACAGAGTATACAGAGGCACTTAAGCAGTCAGTCTCCCTTGAATAGAGAATGCTCACAGCCAGAAGGCTCAGTGGGGTGAAAATGTGTGTAGCTAGCAGGCAACCATGCCACAAAGAGACACTCGCGCTTCCGGCAGCCAGACTGTGAGGAGGAGGAGGAGGAGATTAGTGTTATCGTGCCGTCGGCAACGAGGTCATTAGCGATGGAGCACAAGCTCGGATTAGGGAAGGATGAAAAGGGAAGTCAGCCGTGCCCTTTCAAAGGAACCATTTGCCCAAAGCGATTTAGAGAAATGACGGAAAGCCTAAATCGGGATGGTCACAAAAGGGTTTGAACTGCCATCCTCACGAATGGCCCAACTGTGGCCTCCTGAGTGGCGTGATGGTCCTCTGGGAGAATTTCAACACAAGCTGGAGGTGTTGCATCAGTTGTGCAACGGTGCCGGTATCAGTGGTCACGCGACGATTCTCACACCTGTAGACGATGTTCTGGATGTCCAGGGAACACAGACGCCCGCCAGAGCCGTCGTAATGGCAGCAGTGGAAGATGGCACAGGTACCATAATTCAGACACGAGTGCTTGTGAGCCCAGATACAACACGAACTGTTACAAACCGGTTGTTAGCAGTGGGACTAAGGGCACGCACACCTCTAGCCTGTCTGCCACTCGCGCCACAGCGTCGACGTGCACAGCTCAACTGGTGCCATCAAAGGGTCACTCAGAAGACGGGACAGCGCAATGTGGTCTTCAGCCATGAAAGCAGATTCAGCTTCCACCGAAGTGATGGTCGTTTGTGGCTAAGACGTGGACCTAGTGGGCACAGTCACATAGAGAGAGACAAATTGGGTTTGTGGTCTGGGATGTGATAAGCTACGACGCTCATTCGTCTTTGGTGTTTCTGTAGGGGAAGCTAACTAGCGCTCGATATATGCAGAATGTTGTTAGAACCGTACTTTGCCATTCTTACAACAGAAAGGCCACGTGTTGTTCCAATAGGGACACACTACTCGTGAAATGCGATGTGTTCTGCAAGACATGTACCAACTTCTCTGGCCAGCACGATCTGCACACTTGTGGGATACAACGTTACAATGTGACAAAAAGTGACTTGTGCGACTTGCCAACGGGCAACTGTTGGAGAACTTGGTGAACAGGTCGAGTAGGCGTGACATAGCATATGCCGGGATAGTACCTGCCTTCTTCGCGAACGATCGGATGTGAGAATCAGCATCTGCGTTGCTGCCTGTGGAGGTGACAGCATGTACTAATGTGGTCGATATCGGGTACCTCAGACTTGCTTGTGTTATTGATTTGTAATCATTTCATATACTCCACATACACTGTTGCAGCAATAAATCTCGAGTGGATTGGAAACCTCTAAAAGGGTGTACTAATTCTTTTCTGGTAGTGTAAGTGTATAACACTGAGTCATAGGTTAGTTTCTACGAAGCAACCATTTCAGTAAGTTGTACCTACTTTTGTGCAGACTGAAAAAGAGCAAAAACTTTTTTCCCCTTGGTGTTTGGTTTAGAATGGGAAAACGTGTAACATGACAGAAGCTAAATTCAATGCTGCTTACGGTGATGTTAGTAGGAGGAGAAGAGGGGTGCTACCCCTCATTACATTGTTGCCAGATGTATCCAAGATGATGGCGATGAGGTCATCCAAGATGGCGGCATGTAGACTTGGCAACAGCGAATGGTATCATCCAATATGGCGGCCATGACGTTATTCGAGATGGCGGATTCTGGTGGGAAGTTTGAGTTTTGGTGGGAAGAAGGTCAATTGGGCTACCTCCACCAACCTAAACCCCCTCCCCTTCCAACCCCCAGAAAAATGGCGGGAGGTTCAAATTCCATAAGCATAATGCATCACACCGAGGTTATCTCAACTAACCTAAGAAAAGCGAGGGAAAACATGTCCCTTGGGCTACTCCTACTAACCTAAGTCATCCAACCACGACTTCTTCCTAGGAACTAGTGCCAAGTTTGCATTTTGGAGGGAAGATAGGTCAATTGGGCTACCTCTGATACCCTAAGAAAATGGCTCGAAAGAAAGGACACTTTGACTACTTCCACTAAGCTAGGGAGTCGTGGGAGGAGGACTCAGCCTGCACTGGGCTGGTGGGGAGAGGAAGGAGTGTACTTTATTTATTTTGGAACAATTTATTTAGGGATGGAGTATATTTATTACACTGATACCACACACACGCTCTGACATGCTTGGGGTCTTGTCACACAGCCTACAGACGTGTGAACCACTAAAAGACTCTGGTGCACGATTTCAACAGTTGACAATTAGCAAGCATGTTTGCAGTCTTTATTTAAACAATTAGAGCGACTACTGCCACCCACTGTGTTCGTCACGAGATCCAGAGCACAACTGCCCTTGTGCACAGCACCACCACCAGAGTGTGCTATCATCCCTCTCATCTCTTCGACCGCTTTCTAGTGCCATTCTAATGGGACAGCTCTGACGTGCAGATACCGACATCACAGATCGTATTGTCCCACCGTTTGTGATGTGTGTGTGATGCCCATACTGAAATTACAGATCATGCTGTTCCACTGCTCGTGACTTGTGTATGAGTGACGTGAATATGGACGTCACAGATCATGTTATATAAAAATTGTTCCACTACGGACATCACAGATCATGCTATACAAAAATAGTTCCACCACTCTTAAATAATTCAGTACACTGATGTGCAGGCCCGAAATCAACTTGTAAACTGTCCAAATAACACATAGCATGGCCTACAGACCTGTTCGCAAAATAACCCAACAGACACCCTGTCCACTACACCGCACTGGAGGCTACCAGTGAAGTGACGCAACTGTCAGCTGCAAAGTGATGCACAGCTGCCCGCAATCATGAGGCAGTGACATCCTATTCATACTCCGCACCTTAGAATTCCTCTCAAAATACGTGTTCACCTGGACACAGTTGCTGATGTGGCAGGACGAGAGTGAACACAGCGTGCTGTAAACAACTGAGTAACTAGAAACAAATAGAGGAAACCTCATATTTCCACTCTCAAATACTGATGTCGGTGGTGTAAATTATAGCGATGATTTGGAATCTGCTACAAGCCAACTAAGGTTTTCCCTTGTCTAGAGAACGGGGAAACATGTCTTCAACATGCTAGATGCACAAACCACAATCGATCTTCTCTCAACTAAATAAAGGCGTGAAATGTGCAAAAGCAGTAAAATGAGCAATTTACATGGGAGTCAATAACGCTCCAGCGCAATCGCACCTCCATACACAGTCTTCTCAAACTTCCACATGATCACGAAAGCTACTCAACACATACTGAGTATTAGTTCACTATTCGGTTGTCTAGACGACGACAAAGTTGACTCAGATACATTCCTACACTCCAACAGGCCTCTGTATTCGAACGGCTGCTGCCGTTGTCAGGAAATGTGAATCGTTACCACCACAGGTCATGCATACATGGAATCATTCTAGATAACTGGTCAAATATATGTTTCATAATTATACTTACAATTAAATGTTACAATCGTGGTCTCAACTGAACAGCATTTGCCAATGAGTGAAGTATCGGAAATACACCCTGCTGAAGACTGGCTCTGGAAATGGAAATATTTGTACCTTCCTTACAACTGGACACAGTTTTCAGCAGGGTGTATTTCCAATCCATCGCTCATTGTCCAATGACGTTCAGTTGAGATCATGATCATAACATTTAATTGTAAGTATAATGATAAAACATATATGTGACCAGTTTTCTACAATGATTCCATGTATGCATGGCCTGTGGTGCTAATGATTCTCGTTTCCCGACAATGGCAGCAGCCATCTGAATGCAGAGGTCTGTTGGAGTGTAGGAATGTTAACTTTGCCGCCATCTAGACGAGCGAATAGTGAAGTAATACTGTGTGTTGGGCGGCTTTTGTGGTCAGGTAGAAATTTGGGAAGATTGTGTATGGAGGTGCGATTGCGCCGGAGAGTTATTGACTCCCATGTAAATTGTTCTGTAGACTGCTTCTGCACATTTCGCGCCTTTATTTAGTTGAGAGGCGATCGATTGTGGTTTGTGCATATAGCATGTGGAAGACATGTTTGCCTGTTCTCTAGACATGGGAAAAACCTTAGTTGGCTTGTAAATTTGAGGGATGATTTGGAATCTGCTACATCACTGACATCCGTATTCGAGAGCAGAAATATCAGTTTCCTCAATTTTTTTTCTACTTAGTCAGTGGTTTACAGCACGCTGCACCTCACTAAAGTTTGAGGTTTGTAGAGAAATATATTTCCAGTCTATATCTTGGGAATTATGTTGCGCTAGCGATCGGTAGGATGCTGCCTAGAGCTTGATATCGGGAAGTACCGCAAAAATGGTATAATAGTATGGAAAACGATGCGAAAATACATGTTTTCTTGTAATCTCCCAGTCTGGAGATGTGCATGGAAAAGCGAGCAAGCAAGGAAGCAGGTTCGGATCAGAAACAGTAATGCATTTGTGCTGAGGGATGACAATCCCGAATTTGTAGAACAGTTCTGAGTGTGACTTCGGTCCGCTGAGGGTGCTCTGATGTAAAAGGGATTATTTTGTATAGTGGAGAATATGAATTGTATGTTTACTAGATCGGCATGGTACGCGGTGATATATTGGTGGGATGGAGATCGGTTTCACGCTCTAATATTCAAGCTTCTGTCCTCAGTTGGAGAGCAGTGTAATTGAGTAAGAATCTTTCCGCATTTGACGATATGTATGGCACTTTGTGAGGTTTAGTTGGCGGTGCAATATGGTGATAAGTGTAAAACAGTTTATTGCCACTGAATGTCACGTTTATAGAAAGAAAGAAAAGGTTGACAATTCTTCCCTAGGGCTGAGGAGCATCATGACATATAGCCAGTGTGAGTGTAGGCACGCCCTAATTTTTTTGGGTGCTGTACAGATATAAAAGATAACTACACTGTTTATATAAAATGTGTGTATATTGTATTGTTAAGTTGCTGTGGCTTATGTTGTAGCCAGACTAGAGAAGATGAGTGTGGGATGTATTGATTCAGCACATAGATAACCACGAGGGTATGAGAGAGATTTTTTACATGGAAAATTATGCGTTATAGATATGAATATTCGTTCCCGAACCACAAGTGTCAAGAGCAGAAATTACATGTACATAGATCGGTGTGCCGGCCGAAGTGGCCGTGCGGTTAAAGGCGCTGCAGTCTGGAACCGCAAGACCGCTACGGTCGCAGGTTCGAATCCTGCCTCGGGCATGGATGTTTGTGATGTCCTTAGGTTAGTTAGGTTTAACTAGTTCTAAGTTCTAGGGGACTAATGACCTCAGCAGTTGAGTCCCATAGTGCTCAGAGCCAACCATAGATCGGTGTCAGACTGTAATCATAATAATATTTAAGTGTAGTTAGCTTGGTAAATATGTTCCTGGCTTCCGATATTCTTCTGAGTCTAGTATGTATGTATTTGATGATCAGTAGACAGGTTTTGTGGGTTTAACTGTGAGTGCAATTTAGCGATCTGTGGAAAACAATTTTAGTGCTGAAAGTCTCCTCTGCAGAAAACAATGGTGAACGGTGTTCCCACTGGACCCGTACAGCAGGTATAGTGTGAACACACCTTCAATGTTAAAAAAACACATGAGCGCACGGTCCAGAGTCGGGGTGAGTGTGCCCCGAAAAAAGAGGTGTTCACTCTCACCTGGTCGTGTCAACAACTGTGTCCAGTTAAACACATATTTTGAATTTCTGAGGTTCGGAGTATGAATAGGATGTCACTGCCTCATGACTGTGGGCAGCTGTGCACGACTTTGCAGCTGACAGTCGTGTTACTTCACTGGTACCCTCCAGTGCGGTGCAGGGGATAGGGGGCTGTAGGTGGTGCTTGCGTGTGTCTCTTGGATTATTTTGCAAACAGGTCTGCATGCCGTTCTGTGTGTTATTTGGACAGTTTACGAGTTGATTTTGTGTCGGCACATCAGTGTCCTGAATTATTTAGGAGTGGTGGAACAATTTTTGTATAGCACAATCTGTTATGTCCGTATTCACGTCCTGTACACACACACGGCACGAGCAGTGGAACAGCATGATCTGTAACATCAGTATGGGCATCAGACACACATCACAAACAGTGGAACAATACGGTCTGTGACATCGGTATCAGCGAGTCAGAGGTGTCCCATTAGAACAGCGATAGAAAGCGGTCGAGGAGATGAGAGGGATGATAGCACACTGTGGTGGTGGTGCTGTGCACTAGGTCAGTTGGGCTCTGGACCTCGTGGCGAACACACCGGATGGTGGTAGTGGCTGAAGTTGTTTAAATAAAGACTGGTGCATGATTTCGACAGTTGACAATTAGCAAGGATGTTTGCAGAGTCTTTTAGTGGTTCACATGTCTTTAGGCTGTGTGACGTGACCCCAAGCATGTCAGAGCATGGGTTTTGCATCAGTATAATCCCTAATTAAACTGTTCCAAAATAAATAAAGTACACTCCTTCCTCTCTCCACCAGTCCAGTACAGGCCGAGTCCTTCTCCTACGAATCCCTAGGAGGAGGTGGCGGTCGGGTGACTTAGATTAGTGGAGGTAGTCAAAGTCTTCTTTGTTTCACACCATTTTCTTAGGGTAGTAGAGGTAGGTGAATTGACCTATCTTCCTGCCAAAATTCAAACTTGGTGCCAGTTCCTAGGATGAGGTGGCAGTCGGATGACTTAGGTAAGTGGAGGTAGTCCGAGTGTCCTTTCTTTCACACCATTTTCTTAGCTTAGTAGAGATATGCAAATTGATCTTTCTTTACCACCAAACTCGGTGCCAGTTGCTAGGAAGAGGTGGCGGCCGGATGATTTGGTTAGTACGTGTAGCGCAAGTGACATATTTTCGCTCTATTTTCTTAGGTTATTGGAGATAAACGTGGTGTGATGCATTGTGCTGTTCGAATTTGAACTTCCCTCCCCTCCCCTACCCCAGAAAAACAGTGGGGAGTTAGGTTAGTGGAGGTAGCCCAATTGACCTCGTTCCCACCAAAATTCGAACTTCCCGCCAAAATCCACCATCTGGAATGACGTCACGGCCGCAAACTCGGATGTCGGCATTGCTGTTGCCAAGTCTACACGCCGGCATCTTCGATGACGTCATAGCCGCCATCTCGGATACATCTGGCAACAACGGAATGTGGGATAGCACTGCCCTCGTCCCCCTACCGACGATTCGCAGTGAACGGTACAGGTCAGATACCGCTCCGAGCCTCTTATACGTGGTCGAGCTTTGTGATTTGGTAAATCTGTTAACAATTTTCGTCGATTACCGCACGGAAGTTTCGACACGGGTCGTAGTATACTGATGAGAATGGTAGTTGACATTTTACACAGTGTGGTGGCTTATAATAAATGGCTGGAATCCGTTCGAATAACTTGTAGAGTGCTGTGCCGATTTAGTATTCGCTAACTGGTCGCCACGGTGACGAGCTACAGAACAGTGTGGAAAACTGAAAGCTGTCTGCACGTGCCGGTTGCAGTGACCGACTCGACAGTGTATAGTGTTAGTAAACGAGTAAGTTATTTTATACTACCCAGTGTTGTGTAGTGACAAATTTCAAATTTTGGGAAAAGCTCAAAACGTATCGAAAAGTGAGACATAAAGGTGGACAGAGCACCTCTGCAGGTTTCGGTGAGTGCAACAGTAGTCGTCAGGCGCGTCAAAAGGTGGCGCGTGACGGAGTGGTGCGCGGGTTTTGCTTCTTCGAATCCACTAAATGCGTTAGTGTCGAGCGGCAGTTCCGCATCGAATATCAGGTAAAAGCTCCAGCAGACAAGCTGGTGTAACACATTTCGCGGGACCGGCTGCCAACGCTGTGCGGAGCAGCCAGTCGGCAGGCAGGTGCCGCAGTCGGCTGTTTGGCGCGTCCCTCGCCAACTTGTGCCGTTCTGTCGCGACGCTCAGCTGTTCTCACTCTGGCAGGGACCTGCGACGGCTGTTGCAGCGAGAAGCAAAGGCGGGCTTCAGTGACGAAGCCACGTTTCGTGTGTCCGAATCGTCATAAAGCGCGTGTTCGGGACACAGAAAATCCGCACGAGGCTGTGGAACACAGGTGACGCCTTCCGCACCGCGTCCCACGGAGCGCGTGTCATTCCAGGCAGCAGGGCGCGCGGGCCGGACGCGGCTCTCCGCTCCTCCTGCGCAGCCACCCCGGGACTCCGTGTGATTTCTTATTACGAGCTCGCGTCAAAGACCGTGCGCTCGTGCGTACACTGCCACGTAATTTGAAAGAGTTGCAAGGAGGTACAGTTAATGTGTTCGCTTATATCGAACTGACGCGTCGGAACACGTACCGCAAGATTCTGACCTCCGTACTGACATTTACCGTGTCACAAACTACGCCCGTAACGACCGCCTGTAATTTGAGTTAAAAATTTGGAGAGGTGGTCTGTGCACTGATACCTGTCGTTTTTCTGTTTATCGTCGTGTTTTCCACAGTCGTCTTACGAGACCCTGGAGGTACTTCTGAATAATCCTGTACATTACATGTGTTTATCCTTAGTAGTTTCAGTCAGTTACCTTAGACTTCAATGCAATCTTTGCTAAACCTGTGGAATGTGGGGAGGTCTGTTTGTTTAGTCTTTGTGTATTTCAAAACTGCGTCACGATGAAAACTACGTTTCCTCGATTGCCTTCATTTTCCTGACCGACACCTAATAAACAAATAAATGGCGTGTGGCTAGGGCCTCCCGTCGGGTAGCCCGTTCGCCGGGTGCGAGTCTTTCGATTTGACGGCACTTGGGCGACTTGCGCGTCGATGGCATTGAAATGATTATTAGGACAACACAACACCCAGTCCATGAGCGGAGAAAAATCTCCGACCCAGGCGGGAATCGAACCCGTGCCGTTGGGATTGAGATTCTGTCGCGCTGACCACTCAGCTACCGGGGCCGGACACCGACACCTAATAGAGGATACGGACGAAGCTAGTTACTGTGATTTAAGCACATAAAATTCCACAAACACTTCCTGGTATGAAAGACTAAAAATAAAAGAGATTCCGCTTTGTACTTTACACATAGCTTCCTTTATTCTTCACAGTATCTACTTCTTTAATAGGAAACAAATAATAAATTTCAGCTTTGACACTTTTTTCCGAACTACAAATGTTAGCATCTAAAAAATATTTTCTTATCGTTGTTTTTGTTTCTTCGAGGGCTGTAGCCGTGTGGAACAAATCCATGCGGCGACGGTGGCAGGGGACAGTCGTACCCAAGGTTTCTTTTTATTATTTTTAAATCATCAGATGATTATTACTATATAAAAATTATTAATTAAGTGACTAATTATTACAGATTTTAAATTATTTCTTTTTATTAATCACATTTGCAACGCCTGATGGTTCATGCCTAAGAGACAATACTGCTTTGACAAGTAGATGATACCTCCAGTTTTTTATGCTTTATATCTCCGTAATATGCTGCCCATTGTTGGTCTTTGGTGGGTTAGTCTACTCAAAGAATACAAATCACATGTGACAAATTCCAAAGAAAGCTAAACTTTTTTTCATTTAATACTCTATGCGAGGGCCGTAGTTTTTTTAGCACAGACACATCATCCAGAACTGTTAAGTCTACCGTTACATCAACGTACACCCATACTGAGCAAACAGCTGTTAAATGCATGGCAAAGGGTACTTCCCATTGTACCAGATAGTAGGTCTCCTTCCGAAACCCTTCACGTTTGGAGGGATGGAAGAATTATTGTGTAAAGGTCTCCGTGTGTGGTGGAGTCTGTGTGGTCACTCTGGGAGCAGTATGCAGGGGGTTGTACTGTACTCCTACATTCCCCATGTAATACCATTTCTCGGCACTACAATGGAGTGCATAACTTACGGACGAGAGTCACTTTCGCATAATGTGTCTCCGCTAAGCAACGCAGCTCCGCGAAACTTGGATCGTACATAGAAAGCGCTACTACAGCGTAGTACAGTGCAGTACAACAGACAGGGCAACCGAAAGAAATGCGCAATGAAACGAGCAGGAAGGAGACTTGTATTCGAAGACAGTTCGTACACTGAGGTCAAGGCGAGTCGTGATGATTGGCTGAACATTAGGCAGGGTAGGGCTCGGTTCTCATCAGAGTGTGTGACCACCGCGGGAGGCGCTGCATGCTCTGCGACCGGGTGACCGCGAGCCCGGCGAGGAGTGGGTGCGGCGCGCCGCCGCTCACAGCTGCTGCACGCTGCAGTAAGTGCTCGATGGGGGGCGAGCTCATTATCAGTCGAATACCTCTGCGTTCTGAGAACTCTTACTCCTGGGCTGTTCAGTGAGATCTCGTGCTGTCGTCTGTAAAAGTGAAGTCAGAGCAGAATACATCCCTGAAGAAAGCCACACGGGGAAGGAGTAGAGTCTCGGAATGACGGCACACTTGCTGGTCAGTGTGTTCAGAGTCTCGGAGGTCAGTGCGGCCGTGCAACATTATGCTCCTCACACCGTAACACCTCGACCACCGAAACGATTACTGAGCCGTGGTAGGGGAACAAGGGGGACACAAATAGTAGCACCAAAAATTTTTCTTCAGCAGGATGGCTTTATTGGAGTGAACAGTAGACAATGAAATTTAAATAACAAGTCCCACAAATATGGCTTCACAAGTAAGATTAATTTTATGATAGTTAAACTTTTTTTTAAAAAAAAGCTTTGAACAAATATCTCTTAATGCCTTTAGTAAAACAATAAATGACAAACCTAACGAGAAAGTGCAATCCACCCCAACATTTCCATAGAGCATAAATTGTGCAACTTGTGTCTAACCCCAAGGATTTGCCAAGATAAAATTTCCCCAAAACGTAAAAGATAAATAATTACACTAAAATGCTGTATCAGTTATCAACATAAAAACTCACAAGGAGCCAAAGGCTAGATTTTAACATTTCTGACATCGCAGCAGTAGGCAAGATAAAATTAACTCAGTCAACGAAATACATTTACACCAAAGCTCAAATACAAGTTAAATTTTAACACACATGGCGACAACCGCCAGCTTACAATAGTTCAAACATTATTCAATCTCATAGGTGCGCAGATGTCATTACCAAGGTGAATGTGCGAACCAACTCGACGCAACTATATCACGGCATAGACCAAATTACAGATTCGGCAGTCTATGCAGGGAAGTCGGCAAGAAACGGTAAACAAGTCAGGAAACGATCACCGTCGCCCACTTACACACTAGCGCACAGGCACAGATGAGTACAGGGAGATAGGACAGGCAGGGGGCCGGCCGAAGTGGCCGTGCGGTTAAAGGCGCTGCAGTCTGGAACCGCAAGACCGCCACGGTCGCAGGTTCGAATCCTGCCTCGGGCATGGATGTTCGTGATGTCCTTAGGTTAGTTAGGTTTAACTAGTTCTAAGTTCTAGGGGACGAATGACCTCAGCAGTTGAGTCCCATAGTGCGCAGAGCCATTTGAACCATTTTTTTTGACAGGCAGAGTGTAAAAAAAAAAAAAATAAAAAAAAAATCGTCACGGGGCCCACCGAACCACAGGACGGGAACTACCAAAATTAACTTACCTTAAACTTCAAGCACGAGCCCGGGCGAGGAAACGGGAGATCGTACGGGCACAGGCCAGCAAAAACCCCGGACAAACACACAGAATACCGTAAATTGCAAAACATAATTTAATCAATTATCCCCCAAAACCCCGGAACTTGGCACAAGCGAAATTACAGGCCACAGGATCCGAGGCACTCTGTTTAACCTTTTCCCTCTTTACACTTCTGCAAAGTTCTGCAACGGCACAATAAAAGGCCAAGAGAAACACACTTAGTAAGGTACATCACCGCACTGAATGCCGAGAAACACGAACACTGGGGTTTGTCCACGATTCAAACACAATCATAACAACGAAGATAATCTTCTTAGGCATAGCACGCTGAAACACACAAACAGCACCAAACTTCCGAGGACGGAAAAGTACTCCCGTGTAACCCATATCCGGGAGCAGAACAGCCACAAGCTCCCGCCGAGGTGCGGTCCAGGGAAATCGCCGCGAGAAAGATGATCCGGCACGAGTATGGTGACCCAGACCTCAGCGAGGCGCAGTCAGGCAGGGCAGGAAGGCTGGCAGTCGGGCGACGACCGACCCGGGGAGCAGCGAGTGACGCCAGGCCCGGCCAGCGACAGCGCGCAGGGACCCACCGTCCGACGCACAAGGCAATGCTCGCGCCCAAACTCGACTGGCCGCGCACACAACACGCCACCGGCCAGAGGCGGCGCCACCCGCCGCCAGGAGGCGCCCCGCAACTCGGAGGCCCAACGATCGAGAATCGATCAGGAATGCCGCCGCCAAGGCACAGTTACGTTTGGCAGTGCTGCCGGGTGCATCACGTAGCCTCATATTGCGAGAGTGCGAACACATATTGCACACAGGCACATTCGTAGAGCTACGCTAGTCGGCAGTGATTCATTACGCAAAAGTTACTTTCCTCCTTAAGTTATACACGCCAGCGTAGGTTTTCAGGTGTATTTCGTGTCTGTCTTCGAGCAGCTGCGAGTTTGTGTCCTTCTGCATTTGCACGGCTAGCCCGCATCTCGTGGTCGTGCGGTAGCGTTCTCGCTTCCCACGCCCGGGTTCCCGGGTTCGATTCCCGGCGGGGTCAGGGATTTTCTCTGCCTAGTGATGGCTGGGTGTTGTGTGCTGTCCTTAGGTTAGTTAGGTTTAAGTAGTTCTAAGTTCTAGGGGACTGATGACCATAGCTGTTAAGTCCCACAGTGCTCAGAGCCATTCCATTCAGCCATTTGCACGGCTCTCTCTCGTCGGTCGAAAAAAATCTGTAAACAGTATTAGCTGTTAGTTCTATTTAGTACGGGCAATGAACAATATTCGAGGACGGTATGACTGTTTTGCAAGCGTTCTTATTTGTAGAGTGATTGCTTTTCCCCAGTATCCCGCCACCTGCCGTACCTGAAGCTGAGCCTACGTCATAGTGTGAGGTTGCCCCCACCTCATTCGATAACTCCATCTGAGAAAAAGTTGTGTGTCCTCCAACTACGAAATTGTCAGTCCAATCGAGAATTCCGCTCGATTAAGTGGTGCCATTGTCAATGTGCTTCGGTGTGGTTCTGATTAAAATCGAGAAATATTGCATAAAAGCGCGACGATTGTTATAAGCTGCGCCGACTGAGTGTGCTGGTGACGGGCGGCGCGTGTGCCCGCAGGTGTCGGGGTCCAAGATCTGGCAGATGGAGCGGTCGTGCATGTGCTGCCAGGAGAGCGGCGAGCGCGAGGCCGGCGTCTCGCTCTTCTGCCCCAAGGCCAAGCCCGGCGAGCGCAAGTTCCGCAAGGTACGTACCGCGGCTGCGCGGCTGCCCGGCTCCCCGCCGACCCCACGCACCACAGCGCCGGCCCGACGCGCTGGCCAGCCGGTAGGGCGGCGGCAGCACATTTCTCAAGTCCTGCAAGGTTTGAGCGCCACCACCAGCGTCTCCTCTGCCACTCAAGCTGATTGTGCAACGCTGGCCCAGTCCGGCGCAGAGGGAGGGAGGGAACTTCCACGTCCGAAATCTGTGGGATCTCCAGGGAGAAAGCGAACCTATGATATTGGTGATGACGACAATGATGGTGCTGAGGACGAAGTGGAATAGGAGGAGGACACTATTTTCCAAGTTCTGCAAGATAGATACCACTTGTCTCATCTCTCGTGCTGGGGTCAATTGCGAGCACACGACACGAACACGATCCCAGTGCGGTGGAAGGCCATCTTGCACATCCAGTAGAACTGTAATCCTCCTGGGGAACGAGAAGGGGAGAAGTTCACGTGTTTTGCAGGTGGTACACATACATAACTTGTGGTGGTCGGGCGTCACGACAGGAATGCGGGACCATCGAGTTGCCGGGGGCCGTGTCCCACAGTCGAGACAACTGGCGTCCTCAGCTGTCTTCACACCCGAGCGGAGCTTGTGGGCTTTCAAAAAAATTAATGGTTGCCCTCAACTACGTACCCTCAGACTCAGAGTTGAAACATTAAAAGTTTGTGCTGGTTTCGTTGTATAGGGGCTGGGATACACAGTTGCCGCATTACATGCCAAATACTGCTGACTCTACAGTATACAATATGAATACAAACGTGAATCGAATGGTCGAAGGTTCCTATCACCCAACAATTGCGAATTTTGAATGTAACATAGAAATTTATAAATGGAAGATCTGCAGGTACTATTTCAACGACTTTAAATGATGAGTACGATAGCAGAAGTACCTTTAAGAATGCCATTTATTACTGTAAAGCACTTATTGGTCTCGATGGTCCACCACAAGTCGAATAACAAGGAAACAGTAGATTCCTACTTCACGTAATTAGTTATGAGCAACAACGTAGCTCGTGAGATATTCACTTCCAAACGCATACTACATCTTCAGTGCAGAAGCCACGGAAATCTCACAGGTGCACAAGTCGTCACTACGAAACATCTCTGTCTCCCGCAAGCACGTGCAAACTGCTCGTCACTCTGCAAGATTTGCCGCGACCGTCCGTCGCGCCTTCCCGCCCAGCACTCCCCCGTGTCCTGTGCCACCCGATGCTCCTCCCCCACTTCCATACAGTCTCCCCGTTGACCTCGGCAATCGCCTACCGTAGTAACGAGCGCTGTGATTGGCCAGAGCGCTTCCTCCACGTCTCCAAGTCAACGCACACTCACAAACTTCTTGAAACACATACGAAATACTGGATTTACATTTAAATACTTGAAATTAAATAAATATTCCTACGGCTGCACCATAAACACGCTCTAACACACATTATTAAATACATAAACAAATCAAATAAACATATATCAAAGGAACAGAAACAAAATTAGCCCAGTAGTCTAATGTCTCTGTGCTTTCTAAAACACAGTAAAAATTTGACCAATTTCTTCATGACTAGTATACATCGAATATAAACAAAGACATAGACGAATAAATACACTCCTGGAAATTGAAATAAGAACACCGTGAATTCATTGTCCCAGGAAGGGGAAACTTTATTGACACATTCCTGGGGTCAGATACATCACATGATCACACTGACA
Organism: Schistocerca serialis cubense; assembly: GCF_023864345.2. Lineage (NCBI taxonomy): Eukaryota > Metazoa > Arthropoda > Insecta > Orthoptera > Acrididae > Schistocerca > Schistocerca serialis. Next base: position 49,228,761 of record NC_064643.1, read on the forward strand.
GAACCACAGGCACATAGACACAGGCAACAGAGCATGCACAATGTCGGCACTAGTACAGTGTATATCCACCTTTCGCAGCAATGCAGGCTGCTATTCTCCCATGGAGACGATCGTAGAGATGCTGGATGTAGTCCTGTGGAACGGTTTGCCATGCCATTTCCACCTGGCGCCTCAGTTGGACCAGCGTTCGTGCTGGACGTGCAGACCGCGTGAGACGACGCTTCATCCAGTCCCAAACATGCTCAATGGGGGACAGATCCGGAGATCTTGCTGGCCAGGGTAGTTGACTTACACCTTCTAGAGCATGTTGGGTGGCACGGGATACATGCGGAACAGCATGTTGGAACAGCAAGTTCCCTTGCCGGTCTAGGAATGGTAGAACGATGGGTTCGATGACGGTTTGGATGAACCGTGCACTATTCAGTGTCCCCTCGACGATCACCAGTGGTGTACGGCCAGTGTAGGAGATTGCTCCCCACACCATGATGCCGGGTGTTGGCCCTGTGTGCCTCGGTCGTATGCAGTCCTGATTGTGGCGCTCACCTGCACGGCGCCAAACACGCATACGACCATCATTGGCACCAAGGCAGAAGCGACTCTCATCGCTGAAGACGACACGTCTCCATTCGTCCCTCCATTCACGCCTGTCGCGACACCACTGGAGGCGGGCTGCACGATGTTGGGGCGTGAGCGGAACACGGCCTAACGGTGTGTGGGACCGTAGCCCAGCTTCATGGAGACGGTTGCGAATGGTCCTCGCCGATACCCCAGGAGCAACAGTGTCCTTAATTTGCTGGGAAGTGGCGGTGCGGTCCCCTACGGCACTGCGTAGGATCCTACGGTCTTGGCGTGCATCCGTGCGTCGCTGCGGTCCAGTCCCAGGTCGACGGGCACGTGCACCTTCCGCCGACCACTGGCGACAACATCGATGTACTGTGGAGACCTCACGCCCCACGTGTTGAGCAATTCGGCGGTACGTCCACCCGGCCTCCCGCATGCCCACTATACGCCCTCGCTCAAAGTCCGTCAACTGCACATACGGTTCACGTCCACGCTGTCGCGGCATGCTACCAGTGTTAAAGACTGCGATGGAGCTCCGTATGCCACGGCAAACTGGCTGACACTGACGGCGGCGGTGCACAAATGCTGCGCAGCTAGCGCCATTCGACGGCCAACACCGCGGTTCCTGGTGTGTCCGCTGTGCCGTGCGTGTGATCATTGCTTGTACAGCCCTCTCGCAGTGTCCGGAGCAAATATGGTGGGTCTGACACACCGGTGTCAATGTGTTCTTTTTTCCATTTCCAGGAGTGTATATTTGTAAGCATGCTGCTACCGTTTCTTCGTGTAACTGTGGCGTACTTATGTCCTGACGCGATCAAAAGTAATTGGCCACTTTGACCTCCAATAACATATCTACTATTCAAGTTAGGTAGGCGTATAATTCGTACCAATTTAGGTTTACACTAATAGCTTTCTAAAGACATGTCGATCGACAAAATCGGATGAACCGTTTAGATTTTGGAAATTCGTTTCTGGGTGTTACTTGTATAATTTACAGCCAGATACTAAACTTTAAACTAACAAAGATATTGAAAATCGGATTAGACCGTCAGAATCGTCGTGCAAATGATGATGTACATGTTTCTTTTTAAGGTACCATGATTCCTCTGGCGGTTATTAATTTCTACATTAACTGTGAAATATCTGCCATTACGGTTTCACAAAGTCCGCCGTCTTTGGCACTCCCGGCATACAAATCTCCTTCGTCAGCACAAAGCCCACTCCTCGACACAGCACAGCGTCAACACGGAGTCCCCGGCGCCCGGCGACGCGGCCGGCCTGTGCCACGCGCTGGGGCTGCCCCTCTCCCTCCAGCTCACAGTTCGGCTCCGCGCGGCTGCAGAGAAGCCGCCGCTTGCCGAGCGGCCCGTGCGGCCACGCCAGCTCCCAACTTAAGAGTGTTTCCAGGGCGCCACTGCTCGCCCGTCGCCGCACAGCCTGTTCCCATGTACCGTTTGTGAAAACTTGTGACACTTCTGTTTCGAAATCAGAGGTGGAAACAGACACCGTGGAAAGCCTGAGTGGGGCCTGCAACTATGCTCGGATACGTTATTGGTGAAGGTGGCTGTCTGCAATAAGCAAAGAATCTTGCTTCTATAGAACACTGGTTTTGTACAGTTTTTCGGTTTCACTACATATTGAGTCTCCATTTCAGTTTGTCTCTAGAATATTTGTCCTTTAATGTTTATGCGGTATTTCATTTCATATTCAAATTGGTATCAGCAAGAAACATCAATTTCTGTCTTTTGCCTTGTATTTCAATTAATCCTTTTTTGTCGAGCAAAAAACACACACATAGTAATCAATACCTTGGTAAGCTATAGGTACTGATACTTTTATTCCCATATTATCGAGATATTGATTCAGTTTTAGGTGCTGCACTAATACCCAATATTGTATTTGTACCGACTCTTTTTTTTTCGAATATTATTTCACATTCACTCATTGAGTATGTATACTTTTTTTCCAGTGTTATCCACACACAATACGTAAGACAGCAGTGATAGCTTTTATTAATATCAAAAAGATTAGTCAGTTTAAGGGATTTGACACCAAATATTATATTAGTGCTAATCTTTTTCTGATATGAGTGAGACACCAGTACTATTTTAAGTGTTGCAATCAATTAGAATTATTGTATTATTTTTTCTGATATTACTTAGGTGTCGTACAAGTTAACATGATGAAGTTAATATCAAATAACCTACCGTATCGGTATCAATACCCTTGTTCCATTATTACCAAAGTTACTGACACAATTTTTCGTCTCACTACTCGTATGACAATTGTGTTACTATCGTAACCTTTTTCTCATACTCTCTAGATGTTGTCGGACTCTAGCTTTAGCTGTCGATATCAAATAACAATATGAGTTCCACTACCATCAAGGTATCGACACCTTGATAATACCTTTCTCCTGTGCCTCTGGGACAGAAATATTTAATCTTCCAATCTGTCAGTTCTTAGCCGTACAGCCGACTAGAAGGCGATTCGGTGACAAGAGAGTCAGCACAGCAGCACGACTCGTGTCTGAGAATAAATCGAAGTAAATGACGATCCAGTAAATTGACAATGATTATAACTCACCTGTTGAACCGCCAAGCAGAGAAGACAGAGTACGGACGTGAAGCGACTAGTGTCCTTTAACTGCAGCTGAGAAAGCTCGTCCCGGCTGGTCGCGTCCTCTGCCAGTCACCCTCCCGCGGCCTCCTTGGCCACTCCGTCGGCCCCTGCACGTCTGCTGAGCTGGCCGATGCTCCGTCCTGTGACAGCGCAGTTTGTTGCGCTGTGCAATAAAGTTCACCCCCCTCTCGGTGGACTCTTGACTATGTGTCAACTGTAAGGAAAAATACCGTAGTTGCACTATACGTGCCGACAGGGAGCAAAAATGATTTCAAGTTTCATGTCTGACTAACTACCAAAAGAGTAACAGTCACTGAACGAAAACACCGATACGTTATTACTTCGATGTACGAACATACGCCGTCGAGCCCTACGACTTCCGCACGTCCAACACTTTCAGTCTCTAGCAACCAGTTTATGGTTTTCACCCTAACTTGATACTATAGTTAGAACGCTCGTACAATGTCTGACAATGTTCATTTCGAACTATAAGTTCTCGTTTAAAATTGCACAGTACGCCACACGGAATTTTAATTATTCGAAATAAAGTCACATCTCGAATTTGCCGAATCGTCATTTGTGGTTTTAATCTCCTAAAATCGTACAATTACTCATTACTAGTACATTTTTGCACAGTTGAGGGCAACATGTCCGATCACAAGAGCTCGGCACTTATCCATCCGACTCCACATCTCTGACGCACTCACAAGCCTACTGTGCGCAAAGATCGTTCACTCCCGATTGGCTGAATCCCAAGGTTATATCAACACCGTTCCACGTACTCTCTCTCCAAACGATCACATTTCCAAAACACTATAGACACAATTATTAAATAATATGTTTGAGATAAACAAATGAAAGTAAATTAGTTCCATCTTTAAATGCCTGAACTACTGAAGTACATTTCATAATTTAAAACTACCGTAAATTGACTTCTTATAATTCACCATTTCCCCGATGCCTGTGACCGTCAGATGCAACACCCACGCACATTCTCAAGCTCTTGCGTGCTGAGTTACTTACTCGTGGAATCAGAAAGACTGACAGGCAACACACATTCCACATTTAGTCCTTCTCTCACTCAGACAATAATATTAAATAATGAGTTTCATTTTTTTAATCATAATTTCTGTAAATCTCAAAATTATTACCTAAAATAAATGGATCTACAGAAAACAATTCGAAGGGCTAGACACATCGTAAAACTTCCTCACTGACGTTTACCGAATACAATGAGGGGAAAAAACGAACGCAACACCGAGAAGCAGTTCTGCAACGTAGACCGAAGTTGCTGTGCATGTTCCTTCATACGCAGGGTGATGTCTGTTCAAATTTCGTGCCGGTGGCAAGAACCATTGCGAGGATGCAAATCATGTTTGTTTGAAATGCACGCTGTATCGGTCGTCGAGATTGAACGCGGTGAGTTGATGTTTGTCACATCTGAAGGTGACTTGACTAAGAGGTCATTATCAGCGCCTCGCTGAGTTCAGACGAGGCCGTGTAATAGGGCTACGGGGAGCCGGGTGTTCCTTGCGCCACAGTGCAGAGTGGCTCGGCAGGAATGCAGGCAGTGTACACGACCGCCGCGCCGGCAGCGGTGGCCACGGGAACGTAGGCTGCTGTCGTGAGGCGGCGGCGCCCTGGACGGCCGCCCGTCGCTACCCAGGGGGAAGACCACCGCGTGCGGCGTCGCACTGCATCTGCAGCAGCAGCAGCCGGCACCACACTGACACGACCGACTCTCACAAATCGGTTAATTCGAGGACAGCTCCGAGACACACGCCCTGTAGGGTGCACTCCACTGACGCCAAACCGCCGCCGTTTGCGACTTCAGGGATGGGTCTGCCGTATTTCCTGATAAAAGCTGGCTGGCTGCGTGCGGTGCCAGTGGAGGCAGGTCGAGGGCCTGCAGCCAGCCTGCCTGTGTGGAGTCACGGCCTGGGCAGCAGGGCGCTCTCCTTGCTATGCCACACACCACGGTTGCAAATCCGTTGTGCAGCCGTTGGTGAACAGCGTTCCACGGGCTGTTCTCCAACCGGACAGTGTCTGCCACATAACGCTGTAGTAGCCAACATGCTTTACAGCGTGTCGACGTGTTGCCACGGCCCGTTCCATGGCCAGAACTGTCTCCAATTGAGCACAATGGGACATCGCACGACAACTCCAACATCATCCACAACCAGCATTAACCGTGCCTGCATTCACCGACCGAGTGCAACAGACATACGTCTCACAAACTGAGATCCGGCACCTGTACGACACAATGCATACACGTCTACACGTCTGCATGCTGGCGTTCAACATTCTGGCGTTTACACGGGTTGGTAATGTGACAGCATACACATTTGCTATGACTTGTCTCAAACTTACACTAACCTCTGATTTTTCATCCTTAATCACTTAAATATTACCTAGACAAAAGTATTCCGACAATCGCATTACACTAATTACTTTTTGGTTTCGCGACTTATTTTTTTTCTCGTCAGTGTACATTCGAACTCTGAATTCTGTGTTTAATGCTGTCGGTATGAGGCTGAAATTAACACCACAAACAACCCTATAAAGTTTTATTGCTCTGGTGTATGGCAAAAGTATAATTTAATTTACAACAGTGTACGCAATACTCGGTCACTGGTAAGGCGGCGACATGGCTCGTGTGACAACGCCTGCCGCGGTGCAGCCCTCGACTTGTTGCACGTGTGTCAGCCGCCGTCCGCCGTCCGCCGTCCGCCGTCCGCCTCTGTGTGGGCGCCGAACACCGCCGTGCCGAGTGCTCGTACTGTGCGTGTACTCTGTCGTGTGCAACTTTCACCGCACTCGCGAGGAATCTCATAAACATCTGGCTTTTGCAAAAGCATATCACCTTTCACAGACCCCAGAACAACTGTCGTCTCGGTTATTCTGGCAATTTATGAAGAAACATTTCTCATATACAGGAGAAAGGCCATAGACTTTTCATCGACATTGCACGGGCTGCGCGACCTAAACTTTTCCGTACAGTTGTAGTCTGCATAGCATAGTGGTAGCTCGACACCTGCAAGTGGATGGATTGTGGTTCACGCAATGCTTTAAAAATCCACCAACCCTAGGTCAAATTAATACGTCCAAAACCCGTAGGCAATCATTCATTTCCTACTCTGTGATATTTTCGAGAGAAGAGCTAAGTTGTTCGTCAATAATTTATCCGTTCTGTGCGACCAAAATATGAATTGTCATCGATTTAACTTCGGACCACTGTCGGTTTGAAAATTGCAGCATTGAGGGCTGCTTCTTTTATACTGCTGCCACAGATGTATCTCCAAATGATGATGGAAAACAGTATTCACAGGGAAAACTTGAAGAATTACAATTCTAGCGGTTGGTTTCTATACGTAGTATTGTATCAGTGTCAATGTTTCTTTCCATTACGACCGAGGTAGCAGTAGTATTTTAGACGTTAATATTAATATCAAATATTGTATCTATTGAAATTTTTGTGACACTGTTGACGTTTTGTACAATTTCAGGTGTTGGTGTCATATACTGCATCGGTATCAATATCTTTTCCCGTTTCATCAATGTGTCCTACAATTTTAGATAGTATTGATGTATTTTCCGACGATATCAAGGAATCATATGATTGAACATGTTTGTGTCAGTACAAAATATTCTATTCCATTGAAATCCTTGTTTCGTTTTAATTAGGCATTGAGACAATATTGGTATCAATGTCTAACATAAATATCAGTATTTTTATGACATTACTGAAGTATTTTACAATTTAAGGTGTTGATATTGATCCCAAATATTGCACTGGTACCACTATTCTTTTACTGATATTATCGAGACCTTTAGATGTCGATATCACATACCGCACGATTACCGACACTTCTGTTGAAATATTATTGAGGTATTTACACTACTGTGAGAGGTGATACGAATACCAGTTATCAGAACCTACATTTTCTGCATTACTAAGGTATCGACACAATTTCAGATATTGATCCGATACCAAATATTATGTACCCATATCTTTGTTCCTATATCCGAGCTGTGGGTAGAATTTTAGGTGTCGGTATTGGTAGCAAGACCCGTGTCAACCCTGGTGTCGGTGGCCACACTGCTCCCTCCTACAGTCCCAGAGCCCCCCCCCCCACCCCCCCTCACGACGTGAGCTGTGACGACGGCGCCTGACGCCCGCCGTTTGTTGTCCCGCAGGTGTCGACGAAGGCGCCGCTGGAGTGCATGTGCCGGCCGTGCACCGGCGTCGAGGAGTCGGCAGTCATCCCGCAGGAGATGGCCGGCTACCCGGACGACGGGCCGCTCGCCGCGCACTTCCGCAAGTCGCAGTAGGGCGCCGCTCCGCGCCGAGCCGCACTTCGCCCTCTCTGTACCGCCCATTTTCCTAATAAACTGACTTGCACTCTCAACACCGACCGCTGCTCATTTACCCACTCCTGTCCGTGCGTCAGCAATGCAGGTGGAGCACCACAGTAGCGAGTTCCCGGACACGCAGCTGTTGCCGCTTGCGCTGACTCGGTGTCAGGTGGAGCACCGCCTCCAGTAAATAGCCGCGGCGCATCGGTTCATCTTCACAGTTCACACCCGCGGCTGATCTAGCGGCAGTCCCATCCTAGACACCGAGGTGCGCACAGGGTTTCGTACCTCGAACTGACGCTACCCCCTCGGAGGAGCATCCGAGTTTTGTTCTTCTGGACAGGTAGCCGGTCTCGTATGACGGCCGCAGGGGGCTCCAGCCTGACGCTGGACAGCGGCCGCGGCGCCTCCGAACGGGCAGTATCAGCTGCCCGAGCAACAGAACTCACTTCCTTCGTTTAGTGTACCGTTTCCCTGTCTCATTCCCCCACCACCGCCTGAATGAGGATACAGTCCGTTATCCTTCGTTTATCTTTGTTCATTTTTACCTTATAACTTCTTTTCGTCTCATTATCTGTTAGATTAAGATGATCTTTCAACTCCTTTCCTGTGTCTGACATAATTACAATCTTTAGTCAACCTAAGCAGCTTTATTGCTTCTCCTCGAGTATCATTTCCTCTTACAGATGTGTCCTCGGTTATCTTCAGTGTACCGACAAATCGACACGGCGGCCACTGCCCTGTCAACAATGCTTATTAATGCAGATTGATTTTTTTACAAATTGTTCATAATTCCTTCGCTCTGTGTATTTTACCCCTGAGAAAACACAGGTGTGAATGTGCAAACATAGTTATGCAGAAAAAGTAGTACGTTTGCACCACGTTATCACTTTCCTACTATTACGAAAAAATCAACTGCCCTTAATTATCTGAAAGCAGTCGCAAGTTTGATGAGACAAGTCATCACAGCATCGGTATAAACATAATGTTTCCACTGCTCAGAGAACATTATGTCTAAACTGAAATGCTTATATCATCGCAGGTAACATTACAGGTAGAAAGCTATGTGCATAGTATTGAGGACTAACACAGAATGGACTGATAAAACAGCTCAGGCGCTGACACCATAAGGGCATAAGGCACACCATCGACAATTTTGCTACTGTGTTGTATATGGATACTCCTGAGATTTGTTGATCTTATGGTGAACCGGCTTTATCTTTATCTGTAGGCTCATATTGTATACAGGGTGTTACAAAAAGGTACGGCCAAACTTCCAGGAAACATTCCTCACACACAAATAAACAAAAGATGTTATGTGGACATGTGTCCGGAAACGCTTAATTTCCATGTTAGAGCTCATTTTAGTTTCTTCAGTATGTACTGTACTTCCTCGATTCACCGCCAGTTGGCCCAATTGAAGGAAGGTAATGTTGACTTTGGTGCTTGTGTTGACATGCGACTCATTGCTCTACAGTACTAGCATCAAGCACATCAGTACGTACCATCAACAGGTTAGTGTTCATCACGAACGTGGTTTTGCAGATGCGAAGTTGGCAGATGCACATTTGATGTATGGATTAGCACGGGGCAATAGCCGTGGCGCGGTACGTTTGTATGGAGACAGGTTTCCAGAACGAAGGTGTCCCGACAGGAAGACGTTCGAAGCAATTGATCGGCGTCTTATGGCGCACGGAACATTCCAGCCTATGACTCGCGACTGGGGAAGACCTAGAACGACGAGGACACCTGCAATGGACGAGGCAATTCTTCGTGCAGTTGACGATAACCCTAATGTCAGCGTCAGAGAAGTTTCTGCTGTACAAGGTAACGTTGACCACGTCACTGTATGGAGAGTGCTACGGGAGAACCAGTTGTTTCCGTACCGTGTACAGCGTGTGCAGGTACTATTAGCAGCTGATTGGCCTCCACGGGTACACTTCTGCGAATGGTTCATCCGACAATGTGTCAGTCCTCATTTCAGTGCACATGTTCTCTTTACGGATGAGACTTCATTCCAACGTGATAAAATAGTAAATTTTCACAATCAACATGTGTGGGCTGACGAAAATCCGCATGCAATTGTTCAATCACGTCATCAACACAGATTTTCTGTGAACGCTTGGGCAGGCATTGTTGGTGATGTCTCGATTGGGCCCCGTGTTCTTCCACCTACGCTCAATGGAGCACGTTATCACGATTTCATACGGGATACTCTACCTGTGCTGCTAGAACATGTGCCTTTACAAGTACGACACAACATGTGGTTCATGCACGATGGAGCTCCTGCACATTTCAGTCGAAGTGTTCGTACGCTTCTCAACAACAGATTCGGTGACCGATGGATTGGTAGAGGCGGACCAATTCCGTGGCCTCCACGCTCTCCTGACCTCAACCCTCTTGACTTTCATTTATGCGGGCATTTGAAAGCTCTTGTCTACGCAACCCCGGTACCAAATGTGGAGACTCTTCGTGCTCGTATTGTGGACGGCTGTGATATAATACGCCATTCTCCAGGGCTGCATCAGCGCATCAGGGATTCCATGCGACGGAGGGTGGATGCATGTATCCTCGCTAACGGAGGACATTTTGAACATTTCCTGTAAAAAAGTGTTTGAAGTCACGCTGGTACGTTCTGTTGCTGTGTGTTTCCATCCCATGATTAATGTGATTTGAAGAGAAGTAATAAAATGAGCTCTAACATGGAAAGTAAGCGTTTCCGGACACATGTCCACATAACATATTTTCTTTCTTTGTGCGTGAGGAATGTTTCCTGAAAGTTTGGCCGTACCTTTCTGTAACACCCTGTATATGAACATTCGTGAAAGCTATCTCATCGACTACTCGGACATTCATTTCCATATGGGCTCAAAGCACAAAGCATAATTATGTTCCTCTGAACTGCTCAATTGATGTCCAGGGTTGCCAACATAATTTAGTGCGTATATCACGTAAGTGATACCAGTTCTTCGTAGTCAGAAGTATAGCGGCAGTATTATCTGAACCTCAAGCCAAAGAATACGCTTAATTAAAATTATAACGCGGATCATGAAATGTTGGAATAGCTCATAATTCTGTGTATGGTACATTTACATCGAAGCGCCGAAGAAACTCCTACGGATATGCACATTCAAATACAGAGAAATGTCTTATATAGGCGCTGCCGAGCGCTGCGCCTTATTCTAAATGTTTACAACACGTGTGTGGCGCAGTCGATAGATCGGTTACTGCTGCGACAACGGCACGTTATCACGATTTAACCCAGTTTGAACGTGGTGTTATAATCGGCGCACGAGCGATGGGACACAGCATCTCCGAGGTAGCGATGAAATGGGTATTTTCCCCTACCACCATTTCACGAGTGTATTAATATCAGGTATCCCGTAAAACATTAAACTTTCGACATCGCTGCGGCCGGAATCTTGCAAGAACGGGACCAACGGCGATTGAAGAGAAGCGTTCAACGTGACAGAAGTGCAACCCTTCCGCAATTTGCTGCTGATTTCAGTGCTGGGCCATCTAATGTCAGTGTGGGAACTATTCAACGAAATATCGTCGATATCAGCTTTTGGAGCTGAAGGCTCACTCTTGTATCCTTGATGACTGCATGATACAAAGCTTTACACCTCGCCTAGGCCTGTCAAAACCGACATTGGGCTGATGATGATTGGAAACATGTTGCCTGATCGGATGAGTCTCGTTTCAAACTGTATCGTGGGGATGGGCGTGTACGGGTATGGAGACAACCTCATGAATCCATGGACCCTGCATGTCAGCAGGGAACTGTTCAAGGTGGTGCAGGTTCTGTAATGGTGTGGGGTGTGTGCAGCTGGAGTGATATGGGACCCCTGATACGTCTGGATACGACTCTGACAGGTGACACGTGCGGGAAGTGTCCTGTCTGAGCACCTGCATCCATTCGTGTCCATTGTGCATTTCGACGTACTTGGGGAATTCCAACAAGATAACCTCACAGTCCATAACTGGTACAGAGTGGCTCCATGAACACTCCTGAGTTTAAACACTTCCGCTGGCCGCCAAACTTCCCAGATATGAACATAATTGAGCTTATCTTTGATGCCTTGGAACTTCAGAAGGGATCTCCACCGCCTCGTACTCTTACGGATTTATGGACATCACTGCAGGATTCATGGCGTCAGCTGCCCGCAGAACTACTTCAGATGTTAGTCGAGTCCATGCCGTGTCGTGTTGCAGCACTCCTGCGGGCTCACGAGGGCCGTACACGATATTAATCACGTGTACCAGGTTTTTTGGCTCTTCAGTGTAGTATCTTCTTTTTATTCTGATTCTAGTTTCACATTAATTGCAGACTTTACAATTGTCAAAAGACACTATCGACGCTAGATTGTAAATAAATAATTTGCGAATTAACATTAACAAATTGGTTTGTATTTATTGTTAGTTGATATTTCATTAAATGGGCACATTTTTTATTATGAAATACAGGATGTTGGTACTTCATTAAAAATGAATCAGTCCTATGACACTGGTTTTATGTTGACAAACAACTATTTTTCTCAAAATTTTGTGCTGTGCTTTAAGCCATTATAGTTTTCAGTGCGTCAATCATGAAAATCGTGTCACAATTGCGTTAGTCTAAAAAACGTTAGAATATCCACGAATTTTTGAGTAAAAATGAGGGCGTGATCGATTTTATGCAGAAGGTATCAAAGAATTTGTAAATTTTCGTTAACACAGCAGGTACTCTGACACACATCGTTTCAGCAAACATTCATTTCTCAGAAGAATATGAGAAATTTGCGTTAATAGTTATTAATTACGAAAAAGATTATCTTAGCATTCTTTGCAAATAGTAACATCCACACAAAAAGCTGTAGAGGTCAATTGAAATACCAGATAAACTGTTTATGTTTACAAATAAATATCTCTCTCTCGGGTTTATTATATTCTGCTTAAGTTCACTTTCAGTATGTTTCAGTAACGTTTCTTTTAACATCTGGTAATTCATTCTGCTCTTTTTTAGTTTTCAATTTTCTTTTTTTCGTCAAATCAGAAATTTTTGAAAGCTTAGGAAGCTATAATAATGAATGTGGTTGAGAATATAAAGAGAGTTTTTTCTGAAAAAAGTTTAGAAAACAAAGTTCATTCATTTAGAAAGCCTGCCTTCGCTGTGTCACCATATAAAAACAGTTGCACTGCCTTACATAGTTTTCCCACCAATGCTGCCATTCCTCATTTGTAAACTCACGTTGTCCTGTATTCCTAAAACAGCTGAGGTAACCAAAGTTATCGTCATGCTCCCACTTGCAGCTCAGACTGGAAGTTACTGCAGGATCTTTAGTAAAGACGTGTGACAGCCCACAGCAGTAGTCATTACTTGGAGCCTGCCCAATATTCGTTACGTTGGGCGGTCTGAAAAGACACGGAGGACAGAGGCCATTCAGTTGGGATGCGTGTTTCAAAACCTTCACCATAGTGGTACACAGTAGCACTCACTGGAGAGAGAACATATGAGAAGTCTGCCATCTCAGGTGGCAATCGCTGCTACATACTGGGGAGTACACATATACCCATCGCACCTGCAGTATGCCTTTCATCCAATCATCCAGTCTCACGAGGCATACCCAAGTGCGGACTGGCGAGAAGCCATAGAAATGTGGTGTGTGTTTCAAAGCTTTTGCTGACTGTTGCAGTTGGAGGGTGCATTCACTTGCTTGTCATCGAGGGAGAACTCACAAATGTCATATGTAAGAAACCTTTCATGAAACGTTGTGTCTTTACAACGTGTTGAAGTGTATATACTGTAGGGATTATTGTAGAAGCTTGCCGAAAAGCAAGAAGAGCGTGCCAGACTCAGAGGCAGAGCCTTGCTATTGACGAAAATACTTTACTGGAATTGACTCTCCGGGACCAACTCACTACCTACCCTCAAGGCTTAGATTCTTTCACTTCAGCTCCCGATCAGAAAGAATGCAATACTGTACTCAGTTTAGACGCCACACAGAGTCGAGGTTGGTGATAAATCTTTCTGTTGTGCAGGTAAAATGAAAGCACACATTTGTCTGTGTATGATGATAAATGTATGACATTGGTGGGTTGCCGCAATTGCTGGCCTATCTGTAGTGTACGACAAAGCGTGCTGCCTGAAATCGACAGGTGTCTTGCCACATCTACCACTAATGACATCTTTCGATGCGAAGCTGCGTGCTGGTGCTTAAAATATCTACCGCAATCGCTACACCTGTGTGAGAGGTCTACTGAATGGATTGCTTGCTGCACGTTGTTTCAGATGAGCAGGGAAAACTAATGACATGTCACTCTCGTGATTCGCATTTGTGCTTCCCATGTCTGTGACTGTTTGTTGACATCTGGGTAAGTCGACATCTTTTGAAATGGATCGATAGCATCTGTCGGCATCACCTCTTTCAGGCTGCTAAACATACTTTCCTGGAATTCGACAGTAGAAAAAGGAAGAGAAGGAAAAGTAGTAGGTGAATATAGACTGGGAGTAAGCAATGAAAGAGGAAGCCACCTGGTAGAATTTTCCACAGAGCATAACTTAATGATTGCTAACACTTGGTTTAAAAAAATCATCAAAGAAGATTGTGCATGTGGAAGAGACCTGGAGACATCTGGAGTTTTCACATTGATTATAAAATTGTAAGACAGAGATTTAGGAACCAGGTTTTAAATTGTAAGACATTTCCCAGGGCAGATGTGGATTTTGACCACAGTTTATTGGTCATGAAATATTGGTTAAAACTGAACAACCTGCGGAAAGGTAGGTGTTTAAGGAAATGGGACCTGGATAAGTTGAAAGAAGTAGAGGTTCTAGAGAGTTTCAGGGAGTGTAAGTAGGCTGTTTAGGTTTTTATATTGGTAACGCCACGTAGCGCTCTGTATGAAAATCACTGGCTAGTTTGCATTGTTGTCTGCCATTGTAGTGTTGGGCAGTTGGCTGTTAACAGCGCATAGCGTTGCACAGTTGGAGGTGAGCCGCCAGCAGTGGTGGATGTGGGGAGAGAAATGGCGGAGTTTTGAAATTTGTAAGACTGGATGTCATGAACTGCTATGTATATTATGATTTTTCAACACTATTAAGGTAAATACATTGTTTGTTCTCTATCAAAATCTTTCATTTGCTAACTATGCGTATCAGTAGTTAGTGCCTTCAGTAGTTTGAATCTTTTATTTAGCTGGCAGTAGTGGCGCTCGCTGTATTGCAGTAGTTCGAGTAATGAAGATTTTTGGTGAGGTAAGTGATTTGTGAAACGTATAGGTTAATTTAGTCAGGGCCATTCTTTTGTAGGGATTATTGAAAGTCAGATTCCGTTGCACTAAAAATATTGTGTGTCACTTTAGTGAATGTTAGAGTACGTTCAGTTTTGCTCAGCTGTTTGAAAAGCAAATAATGTAAGAGGATTTCCAGCACAGCAATTCATAAATTTTTGTAAGGGAACGTTTCATATGGCGACCCTGCCTGGATACCTCACTGGAATCTTCTGATTTTTTTCTTGTAGTTTGTGCAATTAGTGCAGCCTTTGTTTATGGCTAGTGCATAATCGTAGAGAGAATTTCCTTTGCAGTTGCAGTCTTTCATTCTTGTATAGTAAAACAGTTGTGGCATGTATGTAGATTTGCACCAAGTATTTCGCAGCTGTGCTTGCAATTAACTAGATATTATTTTCAGTGCTATGTTAATGCGTTCTCTTATTGTTGCTCTTCAAATTGTGCTTTTCTGTGTTGTCGTGTGAAATATTGTGACAATAATGGCGTGTGAAAAACGTAACACTAGGCTCCAAAGTAAACTGAGAAATAATAGTGACGACGAGTGCAGCTTATCAGCACCACTGTCTAATGAATTAATAGATATTCATAGTAGTAATTTGGTAATTGTGCATAGGGAAATGGAGCGGGTGGCAAATTATGGCGTAGACAGTGAAACAATTAGAGAACAGGGAAGCATTATCAATCGATCGGTCGGCATTAGCTCGCCTCAGGAATCCAGAATGACAGGACACACTCTCGCAAATACTGTAGATTCAGGTTTTGGGTCCTCACCGTTTTCTCAAACAAGTCAAGACACATTTTCTGCTTGTCAAAATGTGAATGTTGCCGGTGCAAATTCACTGCAGAAAAGCACTGAGGAACATGTTTCAGACACCAGTGCATTGTTATTACAATTAATACAACAAATGGGACAAACACAGCAAAAGCTTCAAAAGTTAGACACAATGGAACAAAATCCTAGGAAGTTAGACACCACGCTTGAACAAATGCGTGAAGATTTAACTACTGAGTTACAGAACATTGAATCGGAAAGTCAAAAAGTCTGTAATGACGTAAAAACACAAATTTGTGAGCATTTTCAACCTATTTTTTCGCTGCATGGAAATGCATTACAGAATCACGAAGCAGCCATAAAAGAACTGCAAACTGTTGTTCATGAAAATCATGAGACCTTGCAAGCTAAAATTGACTCAGTTGCATCTACCGATTCGGTTACGCAACTTGCAAAAACTCAGGAAAGCTTAAAGGACACAGTAGATACTCTGAAAATTGGTTCAGAAAGACACATGGAAGAAATTAGTTCATTATCACAGGAAGTAATTGAACTTTCGGATCAGCTAAATAATTTATCTACGAAGGTAGATGATAATCTGAATGACACAAAACCGGTAGTCTTTAATGACACAGAAAAGTGCGAACAAATTAGGAAATTCAGACAAAATCAGAATCAAATTAATGTGCAACACCAAAGAGAAATCCGGGAAGTACAAGATCAGCTGACACAGATAATACAGGAATTACGTTTTTCAGAGGACACTCGCGCTCCAACACTGGAAGAGGGACTTAGAAATATGGAACAGCCACAAAATAATAGCACAGGGCATTTCGGAAATTATGAAATAAATTGGCAAGGTGCACCGAATTTTGAGATGGAACCGCCGACACGACGTAACAATGACCGATATGTGACTCGCCGACACGGTGATTTTGACTATAAGCTGTTCATTACTACATGTAAATTCAAAACATTTAAGAATTCCGGCAACGACATTCATCCACAAGCGTGGCTTCATCAATTCTATCATTGTTTTCCTCCCAACTGGTCATTAGAGCACAGATTAGAATTTATGTGTGGCTATTTAGAGAATGAACCAGCTGTAAGAATGCGATCGGTCATTCATGATTGTCACAGTGAAGGAGAATTTTACCATGCCTTCCTCTCAGCATATTGGTCTCAAGCTACACAAGACCGAGTAAAATATAGCATCATAATGATGAAACATTTCGAACAATCTGAATTTTACAGTCTTGTGAAATATTTTGAAGACATGTTGCACAAGAATCAGTACCTGTCAAACCCATAGAGCCCCTCAGAACTCATCTGCAAATGCTTAATCAAATTGCCTGAACATTTACGACATATTATTTTGGCAGGACGTTGCAAAGACGACATTGAAGCTTTTCAGGGACCCTTACAAGAATTAGAAATTGACACTGATAATCGCGGGACGCGAAAACAGGAGCACAACAATTACAGGTCACATCCGTCACAATTCCGCGATGAAAGAAATAATAACTGGACACGACAAGACTATTCTCACAACACAAATCGTCACCAAAACAGACACCACCGGTATTACAACCGTTGGCACAGTAGTAATAATTACAGAGAAAGATCGCATTTCCGTAGTAATGAATATAACAGAGACAATCATAGAAACAGACAATATGGCAACCAGAACTATTATTATCACGGGAGACAGAATAACTTCAGACGCAACGGTCCACCGTGCAGTGATAATTCAGGGAGAAATTCTCCACCACTTAACCGACAAGAAAGAAACTACAGGAATTATCAACATGACGACGGACGATATAATCGTAACGACAGACTTGAATTGCTTCAGAACTGGCGAGATTCAAACAGAGCAGGGCACTCTTGACAAGGTGAATTTGTAGAAGTTAGGTCTCCTAATCCTAATAACGACGCGCGCCAACAAAGAGACAGAGAATGACTCGCACCGCAGGCAGCCACGCGCGCCGGCTGGCTCAGAGAAAAATAACATATATGCTAACCTTGAAAAAATTTTAGCATTCCTTACCGATGTATACAACATGATAATTGCTTTGAAGTTAACTCTGAGCACTAGGAAGAGTAAAGGCTTGTACCACATTTCACATGTAACACCGTTTATTGAAAGATATCTGCTTTTTAACTTAGTCTTTGCCATAAAATTTTTCACTTCACACTACTAGTACAATTTGTCACACTGAGAAACTGTTAACATGCAACAATGTTTTGAAGGTAACTATCCAGTCTAGAACCTAGGGAACATACTTAGACAGTATTTACGAGTGCATTGTTATAGTGAACAGACGACACAGTGTTATTGTGTGTGTACATTCTTGTTTGTTAGATGCACAATTACGTAACGACTATAAGGCTCACATACTTAGAACATATACAGGTACTACTAATGAGATTTTACTACAACATTTTGGTTTACTTGAAAATACATTATGGATTTAAAGTGCTTTCTGAGAGATACCAGACGACACAGTGGTTAGTTTATTTGACATCTACATGACTATATCACGATGCTACTAATATGTGACACAATTTACATTGTTGCTTTTGCGGTGTATCTGTTTTATATCTGCACAGTTTTTCTGAACTCTTCTGGAAGGTAAAACATGTTTTAATAATAACTTTTGTGGAATAGCTACAATGAGACAGCCTTTTCCGTAGCACAACAATACATTACATTATAGTACTTTCTTGATCACGGCGAGGTACGTAATAACTACGATATCTATACGCAAAGAATCTCACTTTCGTTCATGATGAGGTAAGTACATTGACTTCAGCAGAACTTTGCTTACGGAGGATGATAACTACTACACTCCCACAGAATTATCTTACAGCAAGACGCACTTTTAGCGCTACAGGACAAGCAGTTGAGTGATTAATTTTGTACTTGAACCATTTATTTTTCAAGGTTTTTGAATTACACAGAAAGCTTTCCGTGATACATTTCATTCCATTGCTGTAATCTGTAACACCTGAGGGTATAATTACATTAATCCTCAGGGGGGTACACGCTTACTTTGTGTACCATGTGTTTGGCAATCACAAGAAGCCCTAGCTAATATGGTATTTGCTTATACAACTTTACACATCGGTACCATATTTCTCTAACACTGAATTACACAGCTATCTGATTATTTGACAGAGAAACAAACATTCTTTTTACTACGTCAGTGACACATGTTTACGTAATTGCACAGTTGGATAACTTCACACTTATGAAATTGTATTTTGTCTGCACTGTGTTTTTGGAACCATTGTGATACTATGAGAGCTTCGAATGTCGTATTTGGTAAGGGAGCATGATTTTTAAAGTACGTTTGAGGTAGATGACACTATTGACATGAGCAGAGAATTTTTTAGGTTTTGACATTATTGCAGAAAGTTACGACGTTCGTGAGATTTGGCTGAGTTTTTATGTTATTATTATCATAACAATGTGTATTATGCTGTTGAGGTATGTTTATGATCAATAAGCTGATGTTATATGAGGAATTTGATTATGCTACATATTTATCATGGTGAAATATTGAAGAATGTCGACGAATATGTATATGTGTAATAAGGTAAGGAATAATGAGTAGTGGTTAGGGATGCTGATTTGTGAAAAAGGATGTTGGAAACCAAGAATCGTACTTTAAGAGTTATGAAATGTGTGTAAATGCATGAATGTATTACAATGCCGATGAAAATTTTTTTTTTTTTTTTTGGCCGGCCGAAGTGGCCGTGCGGTTAAAGGCGCTGCAGTCTGGAACCGCAAGACCGCTATGGTCGCAGGTTCGAATCCTGCCTCGGGCATGGATGTTTGTGGTGTCCTTAGGTTAGTTAGGTTTAACTAGTTCTAAGTTCTAGGGGACTAATGACCTCAGCAGTTGAGTCCCATAGTGCTCAGAGCCATTTTGAAAATTTTTTGGACACTGTTATATTTATAGGATTTTGTTTCTACACATTTGTAACGCAAATTCTCGACCTGTGAAATTTTTTGTGTGAGACTGTCATTGTAGCACAAACTGCTGTCATAAATATTTTGGTAAGAAACCTAAGGGAACTTCACGTAATGCATCGTGGGCACCCAGCTGCACGACAGTCGCCTGGAAAAAAGCCATTAGTGTGTGCCTTTCAGAGGCACAGGTGGAAAAAAAAGAGGCCATTATCCTCGCTATTGACATTTCTTTGTAGAAAGTGTCGCTAATACGACACGCTCAAACTTGAAAACATATGATTACACTGTGGAGCTCTTAATTTATGATATTTACTGAAATGCCTAGTGAAATGACGAGAAATATTTTATGTCTATAAACCTGATTATGACTACCGTCTTTCTAGTTGAGAGATTTTTTACTGCCTTATGAAATGCCATATGGCTAGCGAATGATGTTTCATGCTTTATTTTGTACATAGTTGCTTATTTTATTTGATATCTGTTTTCCAAGTGTGTTGCATCGTTGGTTTTATAAAATAAAATGAAATGCGTTTGGTAATGTGAACACTTTCTGTCGACAGATCTGTTAGATGATAATTTTATGATCCACATTCTTCGAAAAAGGAGCACTTTGAAAGGAAAGAACAATAAGAAGGGACTAATAACAGTAACTGTATACATAATTTTGTTTTCAAGTACTTGGTAATTTCTTTTGTAGAATAAATTGTGATACATCACTCTAGTATTAAGATGTGACATAGGTATTAAAAATGGCCATTTTAGTGTACTATTTTTTCTGCTTGAGCTTTGTCATGTTTAGGTATAAGTATTTGCATTTGCTGCTGCTGTGTACCAGGCATAGTGCTACTGAATTTCACTTTGCATTACTCTGTTAAGCCAGTTTTACTACTGATTTATTTTTCTTGTTGCTGCACATTGGCTCATATTAGTTGTAATGTTGCATTTTCTCTGTTAATTTAGATTTACAGCTGCTTGCTTTGCCAATTTGCATTTTTTGTCATTGCAGTTTGTATTAATTGTTTTGTGCTGCTGCATTGCCTCGTCCCTTAGTTTATGCATCTGAGCTCAGTAGATTTAAGTTAGCTTAAGATGGGGTAGGCCATCTAAGAGAACGAGTTGTGATGAATTGGAAGAAATGCATTGAGAAGCTATAAGAACATGGTTTGGCCAAAAAAGTATTTTTGAAAGAGGTTGTGAACAGAATACAGAAAGCATGCTTGGATAGGATTTTTTTTGGTGGAAACAAATGTTGAAATAAGAGGAAAGATATATGGAATGATGTTTTGTGTTGGACTGCAGTACCAAATGTTACACTGAAAACAAACCCTGTCCTTTCCTCCTGTGTGATCCCACTATGTGTTTGTGTACCCTTGTGTATTTGTTTTCTTCCTGTTTCTGTGTATGGTTTCATAGAATTTTTTTCTCTTCTAATACTAAGCTACATTCACTATGATGAGGAATACTGTTATCCTCAAATATAATTTGCATTAATAATATGTTATTTACTTTGTAAAGATGTTTAGACATTATTTATTCTGTTTTGTTTTAATGCTCATGTGTGAAGTTGATGTTTCAAAAGTTATTCTGATCTTTTATGTATGTACTCATGTCATAATTCCTGTAACACTGATGTATATGTTATTTCTATTCTTTTGTAAAGCCTGTTTTACTACAAATGTTATCTGTATTGTTATGTTCTTTAATGATGTATTTTGTACCTTTGTTATTGTATTCTTATGTTATAAAATTGTAATTGACACCAATTCATCAAATTAAGTAACTTGTAAGTTACATTTCACTGCACGCGTTTCTGTTGGTCATAGTATATGGACAATATGTGAGAAGTAGGGACTGATAGTGTTTGGACTTGTGTTAATAATTCAGCAAGGGACTGATTAACAGCATTGCTGGTTCTAAGGACAATTCCAAAAACTTTGTGCGTGCACAAGTGGTGGTTTATGGACTTACTATATTCTCCGCAAGACTCTTCGATGGTGATTGTGCACCTGCACAGTCACAACAGATGGTTGCTAGCCATCTCTACAAGAACTACAGTGGGTCTACACCTTTGATGACTCACCAATACCATTATCTCTACAAGAACTACAGTGGGTCTACACCTCTGGTGGCCCACCAATACCATACTCTCTACCAGGACTACAGTGGGTCTGCTCTGTGATGACCTACCTACCAATATTCTTCAAAACTTCGAATGACTCTGCTGTGGGTTTGCTCTGTTGTGGCCCATTATCTGTCTGCATGTCGAGAGTCAGCACTGTCTTTCCGTTGGAAGGACAACACTACTTCTTCAAGACTGCATGGAAATCCACTACTTCCGTGTGTATTTTCTTTTACTGCTCAGACTTTGAGAAAAACACTGCAATTTTACTGTGATGAATGATCAGGACTGTCTTTATGGACTGTGAGAAATTTTAGCTTTTGACCAACATTGTATCAATAAGTGTGTGCATTTGATTTCTTTGTTATTGTAATTATGAAAATTTTTTTCAAATCTATATTGGCCAGTGCCCAAAACAATTTGTAAAATTTTTGGTGGGGAGCATGGGGGCTATGTAAGTAGGCTGTTTAGGTTTTTATATTGGTAACGCCACGTAGCGCTCTGTATGAAAATCACTGGCTGTGCTGTGTGCAGTCTGTGGCTAGTTTGCATTGTTGTCTGCCATTGTAGTGTTGGGCAGTTGGCTGTTAACAGTGCGTAGCGTTGCACAGTTGGAGGTGAGCCGCCAGCAGTGGTGGATGTGTGGAGAGAAATGGCGGAGTTTTGAAATTTGTAAGACTGGATGTCATGAACTGCTATGTATATTATGATTTTTCAACACTATTAAGGTAAATACATTGTTTGTTCTCTATCAAAATCTTTCATTTGCTAACTATGCGTATCAGTAGTTAGTGCCTTCAGTAGTTTGAATCTTTTATTTAGCTGGCAGTAGTGGCGCTCGCTGTATTGCAGTAGTTCGAGTAATGAAGATTTTTGATGAGGTAAGTGATTTGTGAGACGTATAGGTTAATTTAGTCAGGGCCATTCTTTTGTAGGGATTATTGAAAGTCAGATTCCGTTGCGCTAAAAATATGTGTGTCACTTTAGTGAATGTTAGAGTACGTTCAGTTTTGCTCAGCTGTTTGAAAAGCAAATAATGTAAGAGGTTTACCAGCACAGCAATTCATAAATTTTTCTAAGGGGACGTTTCAGGAGAGCATTGGGAAACGTTTGACAAGAACAGAGGAAAAGAATACAGTAGAAGAAGAGTGGGTAGCTTTGAGAGATGAAATAGTGAAGGCAGCAGAGCATCGAGTAGATAAAATGACGAGGGCTAGTAGAAACCCTTGGGTACCACAATTGAATTTAATTGATGAAAGGAGAAAATATAAAAATGCAGTAAATGAAGTATGCGAAAAGGAATACAAACGTCTCAAGAATGAGGTCGACAGGAAGTGCAAAACGGATAAGCAGGAATGGCTAGAGCACAAACGTAAGAATGTAGAAGCATATATCGCTAGGGATAAGGTAGATACCGCCTACAAAAAAATTTAACAGATCTTTGGAGAAAAGAGAACCACTTGTATGAATATCAAGAGGTCAGATGGTAAACCAGCGCTAAGCAAAGAATGGAATGCCGAAAGGTGGAAGGAGTACATAGAGGATCTATCTATACAAGGGTGATATACACTCCTGGAAATGGAAAAAAGAACACATTGACACCGGTGTGTCAGACCCACCATACTTGCTCCGGACACTGCGAGAGGGCTGTACAAGCAATGATCACAC
Organism: Schistocerca serialis cubense; assembly: GCF_023864345.2. Taxonomy (NCBI): domain Eukaryota; kingdom Metazoa; phylum Arthropoda; class Insecta; order Orthoptera; family Acrididae; genus Schistocerca; species Schistocerca serialis. The sequence goes on from NC_064643.1 coordinate 49,252,110, forward strand.
GCACGGCACAGCGGACACACCAGGAACCGCGGTGTTGGCAGTCGAATGGCGCTAGCTGCGTAGCATTTGTGCACCGCCGCCGTCAGTGTCAGCCAGTTTGCCGTGGCATACGGAGCTCCATCGCAGTCTTTAACACTGGTAGCATGCCGCGACAGCGTGGACGTGAACCGTATGTGCAGTTGACGGACTTTGAGCGAGGGCGTATAGTGGGCATGCGGGAGGCCGGGTGGACGTACTGCCGAATTGCTCAACACGTGGGGCGTGAGGTCTCCACAGTACATCGATGTTGTCGCCAGTGGTCGGCGGAAGGTGCACGTGCCCGTCGACCTGGGACTGGACCGCAGCGACGCACGGATGCACGCCAAGACCGTAGGATCCTACGCAGTGCCGTAGGGGACCGCACCGCCACTTCCCAGCAAATTAGGGACACTGTTGCTCCTGGGGTATCGGCGAGGACCATTCGCAACCGTCTCCATGAAGCTGCGCTACGGTCCCGCACACCGTTAGGCCGTGTTCCGCTCACGCCCCAACATCGTGCAGCCCGCCTCCAGTGGTGTCGCGACAGGCGTGAATGGAGGGACGAATGGAGACGTGTCGTCTTCAGCGATGAGAGTCGCTTCTGCCTTGGTGCCAATGATGGTCGTATGCGTGTTTGGCGCCGTGCAGGTGAGCGCCACAATCAGGACTGCATACGACCGAGGCACACAGGGCCAACACCCAGCATCATGGTGTGGGGAGCGCTCTCCTACACTGGCTGTACACCACTGGTGATCGTCGAGGGGACACTGAATAGTGCACGGTACATCCAAACCGTCATCGAACCCATCGTTCTACCATTTCTAGACCGGCAAGGGAACTTGCTGTTCCAACAGGACAATGCACGTCCGCATGTATCCCGTGCCACCCAATGTGCTCTAGAAGGTGTAAGTCAACTACCCTGGCCAGCAAGATCTCCGGATCTGTCCCCCATTGAGCATGTTTGGGACTGGATGAAGCGTCGTCTCACGCGGTCTGCACGTCCAGCACGACCGCTGGTCCAACTGAGGCGCCAGGTGGAAACGGCATGGCAAGCCGTTCCACAGGACTACATCCAGCATCTCTACGATCGTCTCCATGGGAGAATAGCAGCCTGCATTGATGCGAAAGGTGGATATACACTGTACTAGTGCCGACATTGTGCATGCTCTGTTGCCTGTGTCTATGTGCCTGTGGTTCTGTCAGTGTGATCATGTGATGTATCTGACCCCAGGAATGTGTCAATAAAGTTTCCCCTTCCTGGGACAATGTATTCACGGTGTTCTTATTTCAATTTCCAGGAGTGTATTTGAGGGAATTATTATGGAAATGGAAGATGAGATGTGAGATATGACACTGCGGTCAAGAACTTAATAGGGCATTGAAAGATGGAAGAAGAAACAAGGCCCTGGGTGTAGACAACATTCCGTTAGAGCTGCTGTTAGCCTCCGGAGAGCCAGCCATGACAAAGCTCTCCCATCTGGTTGGCAAGAAGTATGAGACAGGCGAAATACCCTCAGACCAAGAAGAATATAATAATTCCAATTCCAAAGAAACTAAGTGCTAATAGGTGTGAGAATTACCGAACTATCAGTTTAGTAAGTTATGGCTGCAAAATACTAACACGAAATCTTTACAGGCAGATGGAAAAACTGGTAGAAGCCGATCTTGGGGAATATCAGTTTGGATTCCATAGAAATGCAGGAACACGTGAGGCAATACTGACCCTACGACTTATCTTAGAAGAAAGATTAAGTCTACAAATTCTAAAAACGTAGAATTACCTTTCCTTAGAGAGTATTCTAGTCAACTTTGTCAAAGACATTCTCTTTCAAATTCTGAATGTGGTATGGACAAAATACAGGGAGCGAAAGGCAGTTATAAGAGTCGAGGGGCATGAAAGGGAAGCAATGATTGAGAGGGGGGGGGGGGGGAGACAGGGTTGTAGTGCAACCCCCAGTGTTGTTCAATCTGTACATTGAACAAGCAGTAATGGAAACCAAAGAAAAATTTGGAGTAGGAATTGAAATCCATGGAAAAGAAATAAAAACCTTGAGGTTTGCCGATGACATTGTAATCCTGTCAGAGACAGTAAAAGACTTGGAAGAACAGTTGAACGGAACGGACAGTGTATTGAATGGAGAATATAGAATGAACGTCAACAAAAGCAACACGAGTATAATGGAATATAAGTGATTTAAATCAGGTGACACTGAGGGAATTATATTAGGAAACGAGACGCTTAAAGTAGTAGATGAGTTTTGTTATTTGGGGAGCAAAATATCTGATTGTGGTCGAAGTAGAGAGGATATAAAATGTGGACTGGCTACGGCAAGGAAAGCATTTCTGAAGAAGAGAAATGTGTTAACATCGAGTGTAGATTTAAGTGTCTGGAAGTCTTTTCGGTAAACATTTGTATGGACAGGAATTTGTGGCACAACTTGTAAGGATCGGTTGGTAGGACACGTTCTGAGGCATCATGGGATCGCCAGTTTAGTACTGGAGGAAGCGTGGAGGGTAAAAATCGTAGAGGGAGACCAAGAGATGAATACACTAAGCAGGTTCAGAAGGATGTCGGTTGCAGTAGGTACTGGGAGATGAAGGAGCTTGCACGGAATAGACAAGCATGGAGACCTGTATCAAACCAGTCTTCTGACTGAATAGCACAACAACAACAACAACAACAACAATTGAAATGATATGAAATTTGGATTACAGGTTAGTTAATTACAGTCGGCAGCGTATTACAGAACAAAAGTTAACGATTGTTGGTGACTGAACTGAAACTATGTATTAAGTACAAGAGTATAGGAAGGCAGCAGCGGGACAAAAATGGTAACACACGAGCTTGGATGTAAAAGCCACATATGAGAAAATGATTTCAAATAAATTGTAAATGCATAGAAATTACCTTCAATTGAGGAAAAACCAGTAATTGTTAATTAGTAGCAATACATCACACGAGATGTCATTCAGTGTAATGCTGTGGTCAGGTTTTATGAAGTAAAGGACACATCACGGTTTCGTTATAGATGTTACTTCAGAAAACCTCCCAATGACGACTTCATGAACGAATAGCAGACCGATTTGCGACGCTAACATTATGCAGTGAACTCGAGAGATTCTTCAGTGACATCAGATACCATGAAAATTATCAATGAGGTCGCCCGATGTTGGGCGCCGGAGATGTAGTGAACTGTGAATTATTCTCTCTGCTGTCGGACGTGAAATGATGAGCAGATGACTGATGATATTGCCCCACGTTAGGGGCCAACAATCAATTGATATCAATAATTAAATAAAATCAAACACAAAGGGTACAAAATTAGGGAGTACATTTATGAATGTAAAGGATTGCTTATATGATCAAAACATGAAAGAAATGTATTTATTTTCGGTCTGTTTGGACAAAACAAAACAAAATTATAAGTCTCACGCCGATTTGACTGGGCGTGGACACGACTCAGTTATTAAGGGGAAGGAAGAGGATACGAATCGTCTCACCATTCTTCTTTACCGTTCGCCGTGCACTGACTGCTGTCGGCGGCAGGCGCTGCGTCGGTGCGGCGCGTCGCCTCGGAGCTGTGCTGCACGGGTCGGCTGGCCTCATCAGCAGTAGCGGCTTTGCGGCGGGGCCCAGCTACGGTCTCCGCGTTGTCTCCCTGTTGTCGGTGGCGTGGCCAAAGCTCTGCTCTCACGGCGTCGGAAGGCGGATGTTGGCGATGGGTGGCGGAGCGCCCATGTCCTCTCGCTTCCACGGTGTCTCCACGACTCCCTCCTCGCTTTTTTTCTCCATCTCTCAGCTCAACTCCTTTTCGAAATATTCTTTCTTTCGGCGTTATCTTTGGCGGACTTGATTTTCAACGTAGCCCGATGACAGATCGCCGTTTCATTGCCACGCCTCTCCGTGCGGGGTGGAAATTTTCTGTCTGGCGTGGGCTGGCGTGTGGCTCGTGAATCGTCATCTTTCTCACGATTTCACAGTCTTAAGATATTTTGCTACATTCGAGGCTGTTGGGAGAGCGGCTACTCGACACCTGTATAACAGCTCTGTCTGCGTGAGCCCTGGACACACTCATGTTTGGGCTCCGTCTCAAAATCTGCCGGGGTCCGTCATTTACAAGGAATGTCCTCACTGTGGAGAAAAAAGTCTTCTTTCACACGCCTCCCTGCGCCAATTCCCCGCGCTTTTTGTGCGCTCCTCACTTTGCCGGTGGGGTGCTGGAAACAGTCGACACAATCCTGCTTTCCGAGGCAGGTAAAATGACTGCCGCCAGGCCAGAACAACTCAGACGCTTTCCGTCCTGATGGCTGCAGGTGCCCGCCAGCTCTCGGCACGGCACGGCACGCTTCTCGTTGCCAGACAGGCCCTTTACAGTCTCCTTCTTCTCGGAGGCTCGCCCCAGGGATTCCGGCCCCTTTCTCTTCCATGGCCACTCGTGCCGACTTGGCGAAAGTGGCTGTGGTATTACAACTACCAAAGTTAAAGATAGGTGAAATATTTGCAAATACGTGAGTACAATGATAAAAGACTCTTTTTTAGTGAAACTGGCATAAGCACTTTCCTTTTTCACTTATTTGAAATTACTTTTACCTCGTACTCCGTTCGTATGTAAGCGTCATTGAATGTCGTTGTGCGTAACAATGCACAATGATCTTCGGTTACTACGGCATCTAGTTTCATAAACTACTTGATTTATGTTAACTGCAAATGCAATTAACCTCTCTTCACATAATTAACCTTATCTCTTTCAGTTATGACTCTCTCAGTAATAATTATCAAAGGATAGGACTGTAGCGATGATTAATTAATTGGGATAATCACAATATTAACAGTTCAACTAAAAACTACTATAATGTTCAAAATACTGAAACTACTACGCCCACAAGCTGTGTACATGACTAAAAAGATGACAGGCTTGATCTTAGTTTGCGACGAGTTGCAGGCGGTGTGACGTAATGCATTTTGTAACGACCATTATTGGCAATAGGCTATTCTTTACCAACCTGTAACTTGTAATTTTGGACACAAGCAGTGTTCTGCTACAATCTTTCTTACACGCTTTGTGCTGTGCACACATATATCTTCGGTTACCTAATCACAATACCCTGCCGAGCTTAAAACGCCGTTTGCAGAACAGTCTCCAATAGCTCTTTCAGCTCCTTCACTTGACGTCCATTCTCCACATCGAACACTTGCAACTTTGTCTCTGCTTCTAACACTGTGAATCCTACCAGGACTAACGCTGGCCGCATTTGCAGACACAGATTCTTCGAAAGCAATGGCTGCTTCACCGACTTTGACACCACTCCTGCTGTAAAGTTTTTACCAAATTAGTTTAATAGTTATTTCTTAGTCATAATACAGGTTTTAATCAGTGAGTACTGATGAAGTTATTAAAGTACAACATAGATAGGAAATTACACTGAAGCGCCAAAGAAACTGGTATAGGCAGGCGTATTCAAATACAGGTATATGTAAACAGTCAGAGCCGGCCGCTGTGGCCGAGCGGTTCTAGGCGCTTCAGTCCGGAATCGTGCGACTGCAACGGTCGCAGGTTCGAATCCTGCCTGGGGCATGGATGTGTGTGCTATCCTTAAGTTAGTTAGGTTTAAGTAGTTCTAAGTCTAGGGGACTGATGACCTCAGATGTTAAGTCCCATAGTGCTCAGAGCCATTCGAACCATTTTTTAAACAGTCAGAATACAGCACTGCGGTCGGCAACGCATATATAAGACAACAAGTGTCTGGCGCAGTTATCAGATTGGTAACTGCTGCTACAACGGCACGTTATCATCATTTCAGTAAGTTTGAAAGTGGTGTTACAGTCGGTGCACGAGCGATGGAACAGCATCTGCGAGGTAGCGATGAAATAGGGACTTTCCCGTACGACCATTTCACGAGTGTACTGTGAATATGAGGAATCCTGTAAAATATCAAATCTCCGCCATCGCTGCGGCCGGAAAAAAATGCTCCAAGAACGAAACCAACGAGGACTTAAGTGAATCGTACAACGTGACAGAATTACAACGCTTCCGGAAATTGCTGCAGACTTCAATGCTGGGCCGTCAACAAAGTGTCAGCGTGCGAACTATTCAACGAAACATCATTGATAAGGGCTTTCGGTGGCGAAGGCCCACTCGTGTACTCTCGATGACTGGGCGATACAAAGCTTTACGCCTCGCCTGAGCCCATCAACACCGACACTGGACTGGACTGTTGATAACAGGAAACATGTCGCCTGGTCGGAGGAGTCTCGTTTCAAACTGTATCTAGTGGATGGACGTGTGTAGGTACGGAGACAACCTCACGATACCCAGTGTGACGTCCGTTGGTATTCGTGACGTCGTATACAAAAAATTATTACATATATATTTTTTTTTACTTTTAATTTATCAGCATGCTTCTTTCTCTCAGGGTTATTGTCTTTTTAATCACTTTTACTTACGTGCATAAGTAAATATGAAACGGGTTCTTGAAGGGCCTCAGTTATTCATGTACCAACTTTAGATTTTGAACATGATGACTAAAATATAGTTGCTCTTAACTGAATTGAATGTAATTTTGTTAATTTCTATTTATTGATTGCAAAGCAAGGCTTGAGAGAATTTCGATTGTTGCCGTGGAGCGGCCAAGATAAAACTTACTGAACTCATGGAATATGTATAATTTAAAAACATGAACTTTAACGTAAATTAATTATCTGTTGCAATTTTAAAAGGTTCTTATAACGAAATCTCTCGCATTTACAGTTACTGTTAACACTGAAAAATAAATTAATACTTCGGCGCGTAATGGCCGACCAGAGCCTGCATCGGAAGATGAGCTTCTCCAGCGCAAATTACTGAAAAAATGCTTATTAAAAATAATTAGCCACAGTGAGCATTTGAGGTGACAACCATTACGAAGAAATTCATTTTGTAATAATAATAACAAGTTTATTTTAGCAATAAATACGAATAACTTACAAAAAATATGTGTAGCCGCTCAATGGCTGCCTTCCGTATAGCGAAACAAAACAGTGTGTCTATCACAAAATACGTCCTTCCTCCTCGGCCGTACAATCGCGTCTCTTACGGTCCTTTTTTATTTTCATAGACATTAAATAAAAATGCTATCGCTGCATATCAGTTGTTTCAAGAACATTACGTATTTTATGACTATAAATTAGTGTAAAAGATATAGTTAAACTACGATTTACAACCGCTAAAAATGTCAATATTTATGTGGCGTACCGTCACACCAGTGACCTTCAGTGTCATTGGGGGACTGTTTAAGCTGATGGACGCTCTGTAATGGTGTGAGGCGTGTGCAGTTGGAATGATATGGCATCCCTGATACGCCTAGATACGATTCTGATAGATGACACGTACGTAAGCACCCTGTCTGGTCAGCAGAATCCATTCATGTTCGTTGTGCATTCCGACAGACGGGAAATTCCAGCAGGACATTGCGATACCCCACAGGTCCAGAATTGCTGCAGAGAGGCTCCTGGAACACTGTTCTGAGTTTAAACAGTTCCGCTGGCCACCAAACTACCGTGACACGAACGTTATTAAGCATATGTGGGACGCGTTACAACGTGCTGTTCAGAACTCCAATTCCTCGTGACTACGAGCGTTTATGGATCTGCTGAAAGAGCATCATGCTGGTGCCTGCACGAGTGTTTCGAAACAGATTGTTCATTGCACATTGTTAAACGTGGAGCTCCACAGTAGACCACCCCTACATGTTCACCGAACTGCATCGTTAATTACGGTTGTGTATGCTATGTTTATTCCCTGTCTTTTGAAATTGTTGGTGATTTTATGGATGAGTTTGTGTTTGTATGTCATTGTGTACCATCTTGTGTTTTCTTTCATCTTTTTCTGATTATCCTGTGTAGTTGTTATGGGACTGCGTGTTTGTGTTTGGTTCTGTAGTGTTGTTTGTGATTTGGAGCTTTCTCCTTTTATTTTACTTTTAATTTTGTTGTTTAGCTTTGTGATTGTGTTATTACTGTAACTATTATTTTGTGCTATCTGCATTATTATGTCCAGTTCTTTTTGGTAGCTTTCTTTGGTGAGTGGTACTGTGTTGGGTCTATGGAGCATGTGCGAAGTGCTGCTTACTTTTGTGCGTGTGGGTGGTTCGAGGATTGGGGAATCATAATGTGTGTTGCTGTGGGCTTACGGTAAATTTCAAACATATGCTTATTGTTTTGTTTTTTGATTTTTATATCCAGAAAGTTAATTTGGTTGTTCTGTTCTCTTTCAATTGTGAATTTTATATTTATGTATCTTGTTGATGTCAGTTTACAGTTTTTCAATTTTTGTTTGTGATTCATCTATTAAGCAAAGGATGTCATCCATATACCCGAACCAATATAATATTTTGTATTCTTTTGCTACTAGTTTTGTGAAAATGATCTGTTCAATGCGGCTTGCAAAAATATTTGCTAAGGCTCCAGAAACTGGGGACCCCATTGGTAACCCATCTCCATGTAAATAAAATTCAAAATTGAATTCGAAGTAATTTTGTTCTGTTATGAGATTTATTAGTGTGCATATTTCCTTAATCTGTTCATCAGGGAGTTGACTATAAGTTTTCAGGTTCTTATCTATAATTTCTATTGTTTCTTGTACTGGTATGTTGGAATACATGTTTTCTATATCAAATGAGAGGAGTATTGCTGTGTCTGGGATTTTTATATATTTTATTTGTTGTATTAGCTGGGTAGTATTTTTAATGGTTCTGTCTTCTTGTACTTTGAATTTTCAGACAGTCATTTTAACATGTATCCTGCAAGCTTGTAAGTGGGGGATTTTCTGAAATCCAATATTGGCCTCACAGGAAGATTTGGTTTGTGGATTTTTGGTTGGCTTCAGAGGACCAGTGCAGTGGAACTGATCTGTGTCAACTTTCTTTTCTCTGTGTTATCCAGTATGATGTCAACACTGAAAAATTCACTTACAGATGCCAAGAAATAATTCACACTTTACATATAATTTACAGTTGTATATCATACGAATCATCACCAGCACATTAATAAATAGCTGAATACGTAACAAAGAGATAGTGTGCATTTTTTGTCATTAGCTACAGAAATTCATATTCAGAATAACTCATATTAATCATAATAGTCAATTTACGTTTTCTATATTAACTGAAATTATTTGATAAAATTCATTATTCCTCTTTAGAATATTAACTGGTTTGAGGGTAAAGCTGATTTTATATGTTATCTGTATTGAAACTCTTTTCAGTTAAGAATTCCTACAGAATTAGGATCACACTTATGAGTCCCTACTGAAGAAAGAAATATATTATGCTCTCCACTGAGTTGCAAACATGAAAATGATGGTCACTTCTAAGCCCTCTGTTAAAAAAAGTCCCAGCGATTAAAGACCACATCATTTACTGAATGTGGTGGTATCTCTCTGTGCTACCTTTGGATTCTGAAGAATATAGTACCTGTTTTAAGGTAGATTCAAAAAATGTGAAACATGTCCATGCAGAACAGTGAGACCTTGATAGAATGTTTTGAGAACATTATAAAACCTGTAAGTGCAGTAGGAGATATGAATGAAAATTCAACATATTTCATATTAAATTATGGTTGTGTCAACATAGGTTCTGCTTCTTTCCTAATGAAAAATATATGCAGTTTCATTTAGATCGACATCTCAGTGGTTTCTTAACTCTTTGAATTCAGCAAAGAACTTCCTAGCTTCACCTACCATCCATTTGCCATGCTACACATTAAATCCAACTCTATTTTCATCACTGTGTAAATACCTCCTCTATTACTGTTTGAAATCTTATCCTCCTTGTTGCTGTCTTGTCGTTTTATAATTACGAGTATGCCTCTGTCCTCTGCTTACTGAGCTTGGCTCTGTACTTGAATAGCATGATTCAAAACTGGTAAAACACAGTAACCACCAGCATTTACTTTTCATACTCATCCTAATAAACTCTTTAAAACTCTACCTAATATGCCAAAACCAATGTGGGCTACACTTATCTATTTATTTGTTTCATTGATCATTGAATCACTATTTTCTACTGCCTGCAGTGGGAAACCCATCAACTAGTACTATGAGGTTGTACTTGATGCACCAGTTCGGCATCAATAATATCCACACTGAGCCAACGAAGAACTTAATTTTATTTGAAGTCAGAGAATACCTTAAAAATTAAAAAAATTAAAAATTGCAAGATATGCTGCAAATAGTCAAAGTGAGCCGCAGGGATCTTTGTGGTTGCTTGAAATTACATTGGAACTTAGTTTATTTGGTTACAAGTCCACTGCAAAATCACTCCTCGTTTCACTGGTTCATGTAACACAGTTTGAAAACGCATTTATTTCAGATTATCTTTTAGGTCTTTGAATTACTAATCTGCACTCCTCGTTACCGGTACCTTGACTCTTCCTTGATACTGGATATTCCAAAAAGTAAGCATTAGCGTGAGGTCTATTTACGATTTCGTAATCTCTGTTGCAAATTAATTTGAATTTGCTAATCTCATTATTAATAGCACTTAATTTTTAATGGGCCTTATGAGGAGTAAATTAATATTTTGAACTCTGGAGATTACTTATACTCATCAGACTGACAAATCATATCTTGTTTTGATATCTTGATCTGAAGTAGTTGTACCTTCTCATCCATAGTAATTTTCTTACAAGGAGAAAATCTAGTAAATCTTCCCCTAGACTTTTCGATTTCTCCATCTTTAATATTTCTTCAGGTGTAAAACCTGTACTTTGTTGTTTCAATGCTGTCACATACTTATACCAAGATCTGTTGATTTCGAGGCAGTAATGGCCCAATCTCTCTCAGAAACATGATGGGGGCAGGTAGATACATGCACAAACTGTTTTTAGTTATCTTCCTCATAGTCTCTCCATAGCTTTGACCAGAATTGAGTGCCTTGATGAGATAACACTCTGGTTTACCTATGGTCACAAAATGCTCCAGGGCAATTATATATTGCTTTCCTAAATGTGAATAGCTTTATAAATTTAGAAAAATGCTCTACAACTATTGATATGTATCTAAAGTTAGCAGAGGTCCCGAGTAATGGGTCCAAAACGTAGAAAGCGACTTTATCTATATCCTTTCGAATTTCAGCTTTCCTGGATGTATGACTGACATAAGGTCGCCTGAAAAATGGTTCATGTTCTACCACGTTCACGTGACGTTCATAACCTACTACCCTTCCTTGTGAATTTGAAAATAACTGTCCATTCACCACCAGCATTTTAAATGTGTGCATCTTTTTGTTCTGATAAAATCCTATCAGTTAAGACTAATAGCCGCTTAAAATTCTGTTCTTTGTTGTTATTCTCGACCATAGTTCGAACATGATAGTTTCGACACCATCTCCTAGCCCATCATTCACTCCAAAGTGATTTACCTGCAGTCGAGTTGAGTGACATCGCTCTAATCTGTTGGCAGCTTCAAAAGGAATCCGCAGAGTTTTCCTGTTCACAGTCAATTAAAACTTGCTGCTTAATTAGCCAATCAATGCCCAAAAGTATTTCCGTATCCAAGTCCTGCACCACTAAGAATAGGTGTGTAAAGGATTGCCTTTGTATTTTAAAAGCAAACAATATTTGATATTTAATCGGTTTTCCCACTTTCCCAGTGGCTCATATTGCCTTTACACCTTGCACATGCGCATATTGCGCACCTGGCTGTTCGTTGATCATCTCAAAGACGGCATTGGAAATGGCACTGATCTTCGGCTCTGTATCTTACGAAACATGCAGACCATGACTGTAAATATCTACTTGGATTTGGGTTTTTGTGTCCTCTTGTCTGTTTTCCTCGCTCTACTGGTATTTGGGTTCCTTGTTCTTCCATAACAAATCCTTTCCAAGAGCCACGTCTTGCCAAAAAAACCTGTCCTATTCTTACCGCCCATTGTTTATCTGGAGGACTTTTTCCTCCTCTTCTATATTCTTTACTACTTTCTACATGTTGCATATCTTCTTGATCCGCCTCACTCTCTTCATTTAGTGTTGTTTCTGGGTCACATTGTATTCCAGTAACTTCATTTATGGTTTCTTTCAACAACTCTATTGTTTTATTCTTGGCTTCACACAGGTCACTAATTCTTTCCATTGCTTGTTTCTTCCTGAGGAAAGATAAAAAAAGTTATCGCTACTGGTCTCAGCTGCGTCATTCTCCAGATGTAACTCTGTTTTATTTTCTTCATCTAGACATTCTGTTTTTCACATTGTGTTTTTCATCCTCGTTTAGCAAGCCTGGATCATACTTGTATTCTCCCTCTTCATCCTGCGTTGACGTTGCACCTTGAACGTTTTAAACGACTTCAGCCAAAACACTGTCGTTCTCATGTACTATCATTGCATCGGGTAAACATCTTATGACGTCACTACTATTTTCGGAATAGCTTGCATCATGAGCGGACTTCTGCTTCCAGTCAATACACATTAAAATTCGATTGAGTGTCTATCGTTTTTATTCTCGGATCATCTTCATTTTTACCTTTGACAATTACCTTCTTTTTGACAGTCTTCTCTAACTGTCGTTTGTGTACGGAGAATAGGATTATGTCATCAAAATCTATTTCACTTCTGGAAAACCTTCGTTCTGACTATGATACATATTTCTGTTCCTGTGGTTATATCCCATTCCATTTGATTCAATTTGATCATTTTCAGTTTAATCTATCAGACTAACGACCTTTTCTTATTTAAATCCATATGTTTGTACCCAGTGTTACCGTTTTATTGTCTCTATTACGGAACTTGATTCAGCTCGACCATGCTCTACCTTTCTGCCCTTATCCTCGCTCTTATAGGATTTTCTGTCGTCTTTTCTTGTGGCAGTTACTAGTTTTGCACGTCCGACAGCCCCGAAATCTGCGTGGACGTTTGTTTTCCTCAGCTCTGTGCCTTCTACAATTATTGAAATTACATCTACCACAGCTGGCAAACTTTCTTCTCACAAGTTTTCTCATGATATTTATCTGGTCCCCATTTCGACCTCCTCTTTCAAGTACATTTTGGTTCCCGAAACTTCTTTGGTTGAATGTTTTACGCCACCGATCTTACTCTTCGACCTTGTCCAAGAAGCCATCGACCGTTTTATGATTTCTACCAACGTAGTATGGTTTCGAATCATCTGGGAGTTTCTTCAGTAACTCCCACACTACCTCCGACTCTGCACGGCTATCTTTTGAATACTCTATTCTCTTAAAGTAGCCCTAGCAGTAGACATTCATGGTAGTCTGTTCATGATTCTCTGACATTTTTGCGACGGCGATCGTTGCATTTCTCCTCTTTGCTCAATAACTCTTGATTTTCGCTCAACCGCACTTGCTTTATTTTGCAGTTTTGTCCATATTGACTATTTCATTACGAATTTGTGTAGGCACATCACCTTCACTACTTTGTACTTGCGTGAAACCGGTTTGTACTTTCGTGGTAGTATCTCTGGAGTGACATGAAATTAACTTTCGTTGCGTACGTTATTTCGGTCTTTATTAACTAATAGAGATCCTGTAATGTATTCCGTACCATCGATTTTACACTTTGTTCTGTTCTTTCAGATCTTTCATTGATAATTATTACTTGTTTCTCGCCTTTTGTTAAGGCACCTTTTACTGAAGAAATTTAAGTAATGAGTTGACGAGTTATCTGGATATAAATATGCATCCAGTCGCTTTCTTTATTTTTCATAAGATATGTTGTACTGTTCACTAGTTTTCGAGCCACTGCAGCCTCTTCATGAGATGGATGTGTTGCAGGAACATTATATCGGGGACCAAGTGTAGTTAAACGCTGTGGTGATGGGGCTAGCGAAAATGACGGAAATTTAGTTATCGGTAACGAAATGTTTATCAAATGAAATGTTGTTACGTTTTGGGTACTTGCAGTGCACCCCATCGTGGTATCCATAGCAAATCCGTTCCCGTAATGTGCATTATTATGTGTACACACAAATATACACAGTATTTAGCTGCATTGGGCGTCACAATTATTACTCACAGAATGTAAACACGGGATGTAAATACAAAGAATATGTATACAACAGATATGACAGTCTTTAGCCACACATGCATTGCATTGCAAGAAAAAACTTTTCAAGTACAGATAACATATTAAATATAGAGATGTACATTCGCAAGCTAAAATCAGTCCAAAAAATCCTTAAAGAAGAAACTGAGTCAATGCAGAACTTTTTCTTCCAGAATTTCCAAGACATTGTTGTCCTTCTCGGTGTGTTGCTACCAGAATAAGACATATTGATCCTCCAACATAGAATGCGAGAGTTGTTACAAGACTGAGAGAATGTAGTTTGACTGCAATGTATATCTTCCTCCAGATGGTGCAGTACCCCTGAATGTATTAGCTGCACTGATTGATCAACTCCCTAAACCTCTCCTACTTCTCGGCGATTTTAATGCCCATAAACCCATGTGGGGTGGTACGATGCTTACTGGCCGAGGCAGAGATGTCGAAACTTTATTGACGCAATTCGACCTGTGCCTCTTAAATACTGGAGCCGCCACACATTTCAGTGCGGCTCATGGTAGTTACTCGGCCATTGATTTATCAACTTGCAGCCCAGTACTTCCCCCATCTATCCACTGGAGAACACATGACGACCTGTGTGGTAGTAACCACTTCCCCATCTTCCTGTCACTGCCCCAGCGTCAGGCACACGAACGCCTGCCCAGATGGGCTTTGAACAAGGCGGGCTGGGGAACTTTCACCTCTGCTGTCACCCCTGAATCCTCCCCCACATGGTAACATTGATGTGATGGTTGAGCAGGTGACTAGCACAATTGTTTCTGCTGCAGATAATACAATCCCTCTCTCTTTAGGGTGCCCAAGGTGTATGGCAGTCCCTTAGTGGTCGCTGGAAGTCCCTGAAGCAACTAAGGAGCGCCGGCGAGCTCCACTGTGGCGTAAGCGGCACCCTCCCCTGGAGCACCTCACAGCCTTTAAACGGCTCTGCGCCTGTGCTCGCTACCTTATCAAACAACGGAAGGAGGGGTGTTGGGAAGGCGCCGTGTGGCACCCAATGGTGGAGACGTACCTCTCCCAAGTCTGGGCAAAATTCAAACATCTTTTCGGGTACCGGGCCCCAGCTGTCCCCGGTGTTACCATAAATGGAGAGTTATGTACTGACGCAAACGCGATTGCTGAGCACTTTAATGAGTACTTTGCTCGAGCCTCTGCGTCGGAGAATTACCACCCAGCCTTTCACACATTCAAACGGCGGCTGGAACGGAACGCCTCTCATTCACTACACGCTGCAGTGAATCCTATAACGCCCCATTTATAGAGTGGGAGCTTCTCACTGCCCTTGCACATTGCCTCGACACAGCTCCTGGGGCTGATCGCATCCACGGCCACATGATTAAACATCTCTCATCTGACTAAAAGCGACATCTTCTCGTCATCATCAACCGGATCTCGTGTGATGGCACCTTTCGATCGCAATGGCGGGAGAGCACCATCATTCCGGTGCTCATACCCGGTAAAAACCCGCTTGATGTGGATAGCTATCGACCCATCAGCCTCACGAACGTTCTTTGAAAGCTGCAGGAACGTATGGTATGTCGGCAGTTGCGTTGGGTCATGGAGTCACGTGCCTTGCTGGCTCCATGTCAGGGCGGATTCTTCCAGGGTTGCTCTACCACTGATAATCTTGTCACCATCAAGTCTGCCATCCGAACAGCCTTTTCCAGATGGCAACACCTGATTGCCGTCTTTCTTGACTTACATAAAGCATACGACGCGACTTGGCAATATCATATCCTTGCCACATTGGTATGAGTGGGGTCTCCAGGGACCACTCTCGATTTTTATCCAAAACTTCCTGTCGCTCCGTACTTTCTGTGTCCGAGTTGGTGACTCCCATTGTTCCATCCATATCCAGGAAAATGGAGTCCCGTTGGGCTCTATATTGAGTGTGTGTGTGTGTGTGTGTGTGTGTGTGTGTGTGTGTGTGTGTGTGTGTGTGTGTGTGTGTGCGTTTAGTGGCCATTAACGGTCTAGAAGCAGTTGTTGCGCCCTCTGACTCACCTTCTCTGTATGCAGATGACTTCTGCTCTTCATACTGCTGTTCCAGTGCTGTTTTTGCCGAGCGGCGCCTCCAGGGAGCCATCAACAAGGCGTAGTCATGGGCTCTAGCCCAATCCTTCCAGTTTTCAGCCACAAAGTCGTGTGTCATGCACTTCTGTCGGCGTCGTACCATTCACCCAAAACCCGCACTTTAGCTTAACGATGATCCACTCTCTGTAGTGGAGACATATAAATTCCTAGGACTGGTTATCGACACTCGATTGACTTGGCTCCCTCATCATTATCAGCTTAAGCAGAAGTGCTGGCAGCACTTCAATGCCCTTCGTTGCCTGAGCAACACCAATTGGGGTGCAGATCGCTGCACGCTGCAGCAGCTCTACAGAGCCCTTGTCCAATCCTGAACTGACTGTCGGAGTGTGGTTTATGGTTTGCCAGCGCCATCAGTATTGAATTTACTCGACCGTGTGCACCACGGTGGGGTTCGATTAGCAATAGGAGCTTTTAGGACGAGTCTGGTGACCAGCGTACTAGTGGAGGCTGATGTCCCTCCACTGCAGATCAGACGTGCGCAACTGCTCGCCATTAATGCAGCACACATTCATAGTTTCCCTGAGCATCCGAATAACCGTCTCCTTTTCCCACCCATGGCAGTCCATCTCCCCGCATTGGCGGCCCAGATTGGGTATAACGATTGTGGTTCTCGTACTGTCCCTGCTCTCCGAACTGGAGTCCTCCCCTTTACCACCTCTGCTTGCGGCCCGTTCACATACGCCTCCATGGTGTATGCCTTGGCCGCAGCTTCGTCTGGACCTTTTGGATAGCCCTAAGGACTCAGTTACCCCACCGCTCTCCGCTGTCACTTCCTCTCGATTCTTGACGTGTTCCGGTGCTCTGAAGTGGTTTACACCAACGGATCAATGGCTGATGATCACGTAGGCTTCGGATATGTTTATGCAGGACATATTAAGTAGCACTCCTTGTGAGTTGACTGCAGTGTTTTCACTGCAGCGCTGGCGGCCATATCTCGTTCTCTTGAGTATATCCGCTCGTGCGCTGGTGAGTCATTTCTCCTGTGTACTGACTCATTGAGCAGCCTACAAGCTATCAACAAGTGCTACCCTCGCCACCCTCTGGTAGCGTACATTCAGGAGTCCATCTATGCCCTGGAACAGTCCCGTCGTTCTGTGGTGTTTGTGTGGGCCCCAGGACTGGCCAGCCTGTCGTCAAGCTCGTTGCCAGCGTTTCCGACGAATCAGGCGACATGGAAACTGCTTCTGGAAATAGGAGTCTCCGAATCTGACCTGCATTCTGTCTTACACCGCAGGGTTTTCCGGCTTTGGGAGACGGAATGGCATAACAGCACGCACAACGAACTGTGTGTCGTTAATGACACTATGAATGTGTGGATGTCTTCCATGCAGGCCTCTCGCAGGGAATCAGTTGTCCTCTGCCGGCTCCGCATTGGCCATATGTGGCTAATGCATGGTTACCTGCTCCGTCGTGAGGACCAACCTCAATGTCGCTGTGGCTCCCAAATGACAGTCGTCCACCTCTTGCTGGACTGCCCACTTTTAGTCACTCTGCTTTTAACATTCCCAGCACCCTGCCTTCGGTATTGGGCGACAATGCCTTCACAGCAGCTTTTGTTATACGTTTTATCTGTGAGAGCAGGTTTTAGTATATGTCCTTTGTCCCTCCGTGTCTTCCACCCTAGTGCATTTAGGGTGGAGGTTTTAATGCATTGCTCAGTGGTTACTGTAATCTGCTTTCATCTTTTACTCTTCTATTTCTAGTGTCTCTCTGTTTTCTTGTCCTCTTTTGTTCCTTTTAGTGTTTGTTGCCTTCCAATCGTTCTTGTGGCTTTCCCTTTCGTTCCGTTTTGTGTTACATGTTTCGTACATTTTCTTCTCAAACCTGTGGCACTGTTTTATTGAGAACAAGGGACCAATGACCTCATAGTTTGGTCCCTTCTCCCACTTTTAAACCAACCAACCAACCATATGCCTTAATGGCACAGTGGCTACCAATTGGTACATTAAGGTTTTGGAAGAGGATGTTTCCTTCTTGATCCAAAGTGACACTGATTTCAATGGCATGTGGTTCACAGAAGATGGAGCTCGAACCCATTGAAGCAGGAGAGTGTTTAATGTCCTGTAGGAGCACTTCGGGGACAACATTCTACCTGTTGGGTACCCAGAGGCCACTGGCACAAGCCTCAATTAGCTGCCATATTCTCCAGATGTGAACATATGCAACTCCTTTTTGTGGGGCTACATTAAAGACGAAGTAAACAGCAATAACCTCAAAACCATTGCTGAGCTGAAAACATTCATTCAGGTGGTCACCAATAGCATCAATGTTCAGACACTTCAACTGATAATGCTGAATTTTGCTATTCATCAGTGCGACATTATTTCCAATGATGGCAGGCATACCGAACATGTCATAACCTATATCTGAATATCTGTAGTGATGTTTACATATTGAATAAAGTGTGTGCACACCATAGTTTGTAACTAATTTGATTTCCATATAGTTAAATAAATGTCACCCTGTATCTTCTGCGTGGATTTGATCTCTCAACGGAATCGTGCCAAATTCTGCAATTGATGAACACGGTGGATGGGAGGTCACTATGTAAGTAGTGTGCAACAATTTGGGAATTTGCTTTGCCTTTTTGCGCACTCTTCACATCCAACCTATTCACTTGGGGGGGGTGGGGGGTGGGTGTGGGTTGGGGTTGGATGCAAAACGGACCACCGTATGCTCATTCTGAAAACTTGATTCTAAACAGCACATGTCTGCATAGCCTCAGACACCTCAGCTTCTGGGCCATAAACAAAACTCCTTCTGTATGTTCTCTGTGTAGATTGTAATATTTGTGTCTATCTCAGCAGTCAGTTTTGCTTTGGAAGGAGAGCAGCCCTGGAAATATTTAATTTATATTTTGTTCTGGTCTGTGTAGTCTTCATATAGCTGTGATTGTTCCTTCATAAGTCCACTTCACTGCCACACCACAGACAGCTGACAATGACAGTTTTAAAAGGTCAAAATGTGCCCAACATATTTGCTACTTGTGTCACATTGAGTGAATAGTCCACACTTGATGTCACAGAGCTCAACGATTGACGCATTCTGCTGTTGCTGCTTCTCTTCTTATAGCACGATATGACCCACCTCCTTTTATGCTGCTGGGCCCACCTCTCTTGAGGACTAGTGGTTAATTCCATCTTCCTATTTCCTCAGGTACTTGCACAATTACTGTGATCCCATAGTCATTCCCCCAGATTAAAATGAATTATACTCCACATATTGTGATGTATCTTATTGTATTGTTTGTATTGTTTGAAAAGTTATCAGTATGGAATGGAAAAAAGTACTTACATTACTGAAACTTTTTTTTTTACATTTGCGTTGTAGTCTCCTTGTAGATTAATGCTCTTGGTCCACCGATGTTCCAGTGCCCTGACCCCATTTCAAAAATGAATTTCCTCCAGGCCTGCAAAATACTTGTCAACTCAGGCTATCAATTCTTTGTTTGAAGTGAATCACAAACTGGTGCAAATATCTTATTTGTTTCTCCTAAAATGGGCCAAACATTGTTCTGATATGTCCATTCTCATGCATTTTTGACCCAGCATCAATAGTTGTGGCACCCATCTCACAGATAATTTTTCATTTCTAATTCTTCAGTTAAAATGTGATATACCCTTTCAGGTGACATCCAGCGAGAGTGGACAATTACACACACTTTCAACCGGCAATCCTCTGTCATCATTTTGTGCACTTTTGCAATGATTTCTGGAGTAGTGACACATCTTGGCCAACCACTGCGCAGACCATCACCTAAGCTCTCCAGATCAAATTTAAATTCATTTGTCCACTTGGCAACAGTTGAATGTTAAGGATTAGAGTCTCCCAGTGTATTCTGGAAATCGGCATGAATGTCCTTTGCTTTCATACCTTTCTTTATGAAGTACTTAAAAAAAAGAGATTCAAGCAGTGATTCTTTTTTTTCAATCTTCACAAATGACTACACAGGAACAACAGAGCCACATCACTGCCACAGCTCCCCTCCAATAACACTGATGTGGCATATGTTTACTGGCAACAGTCCAATGAATATCACATGAATGACTCGCTGCACGAGGGCTGACCTCTCATGGTGATTCCAAGAACTTTTCAAACTACCTTTATATATATTCTCCAATAATGTGAGTTTAGTCTCAGAGCAGATGGAGACTGGATTATAATGTATAAGGCATTAAAAAGGCTGAGGATTGCTTAGCTAGTAGCATAAATGTGCACTGGAAATTACAAGGAGTGGTAGGGAAATATGCATATGGGTCAGGGAGGAGACTGCAGTGGGAGTCTGAAAGGGAATTAAGTGGGCAGGAAATGTGACCTGGACGAAGTGTGGGAGATGGGCCAAGAAGGTTCTCTGCTGATTCCCATAGAAAGGTGGGACAGGGAATGACACAGACTGGAGTTGGGGATGGGGTAGGCGATGTCAAGAGATGTGCTGCAGAGACAGGAAAGTGTGCAACTGGAGGCTGGAATGGCTGGAGAAGTCTGGAGGTTGACTTCTCCATCATTGGCACTCTAATGGCTAATGATATCGATAGAATAAAATGTTAATTATTGAGATGATATGAACCAAAAAACTGGACACTTATGTATACCCATAAATAAATAAACAGAAATGAAATGGAAAATGAAATTCAGAGGCTCTGTATAACTGCATAAGGCTGTCAACTTCGACACCTTGATTACAATGAGGAAATGCAAATGGTGAAAATCTGTCAATAAAGTGTGGTATTAATTACAAAAGTTTTATTTATATACACTGAAGCAGCGAGTGACAATTTGTACCAAGGCCAGCGATCAAACCTGGGTCTCATGCTTACTAGGCAGGTGCATTAGCCACTAAGCCACCTTGGCACAGTGGTTGGCACAACTGTTTGTGCATAAGGGGAATTTAAGGTAGACTAGGGCGGCAGCAAGAATTTGGGTGGAGGAGGGAGACATGCCAGGAAAATCTGTGCAGTTGTGCTAACTGCTGTGACAAGGTGACTTAATGCCTAATGCACCTCCCTCGTGAGTAGGAGACCTGGGTTAGATTCCTGGCCTTGGTACAAATTGTCACTTGCTGCTTTGGTCCCTATACATTAAACCATACTGGTAGGAGACTCAGAAAGTCTCTTAAAATTTGCACAAATGAAATGACAATTTCACAGTGTTGGCAGTATTCTTGATGCAACTCGTGTAGAAACAGTGGTGACAGCAGGTATCCAAAACAGATGTATAATTAGTGCATGGGAATGTTGACACATCAGTAGTGAATGGTTCAGTTATGTGGAACTGTGATATTGTTGAAGACTGTTACAACTTGTCTTTCCAACTCGATGTCATTAGGCAGGTTTGTCAGATGAAAGCTAAAAAGGTAGGGATAGCGAGGCTTTTTAAAAGCCCGTACACAACTGGGAGTTAATGATGTTAAGGATTACTTTTGGTAGGGAAAGATTTTACATAAAATAACAAAAGGGTACAATGTACGTAGTGCAGCACCTGGAAAAGACACAAGTAAAATAGTCTGATATGGATAAAAAATAAATAAAATGACTCGTCAGGTAGCGGCAGGAGAAAATGCAGTAAAGGCGGAGATGTGTGAACTTCAGGAGTGGGTGGCTCAAATGGCTCTGAGCACTATGGGAGTGGGTGGCTCATTCTCCTTACAGAAGGGATGAAGGGAAAGAACGAGGGATGAAGGGAAAGGGCAGGTGAGGTCCAGGAAATTCGAAGAGCTATGCAAATGTAGTCGAATATGCTGGGTTGGGGTAAGACAGGGTGGGATGAGAAGGAAAGAATTGCTTTAGACACTTTCACCAGATGAAATTAGAAATCTTCATAACTTAAAAGATAGAATTTATGGCGATAAGTGAGATGAAGATCATGATGAAATTAAAATGATTGGAATCAAAAGTACATTATATGTGGTAAGGGAGTGTGGGATGGAGGGAGGAAACTGACAGGTCAGAAAATAAAATGGAGCGAAGGAAAGGGATGGTTACTAAAATAAAATGCTGAGACAGTGAAAGTAAATGCAAATTTTAGGCCAGGTGGATGGAGACTAGAGTACATGCTATGAAGGCTGTTCTCACCCGCTGAATTTTGAGAAACTGGTTTCTGGAGTGAGAATCCAGATGACAGAGAAGTGGTGAAACAGGCACTGAGCTCACGACTGTCACATTGCAGAGTAAGATTTGCAACAGAATGGTGCACGTTGCCAATACACATCTGTCTATGCCTATTCATCCTAACTCGTGATTAGGTTGTAGTTGTACCAGTGCAGTAAGCTGAACAATATTCCCATGACATGTTGTTCCATAGATGGCTCTCTCATTGTTAGTGTGTGTTTTGCCACTTAAAGGCTGGCACATGTTTTGTAGGAGGTTGCAGTGGGACTGTCACAGGGTTAGGAGCCATAGGCTAGGGACATTGGTGCAGAAGGAGCATGGGGTCTGAGAAAAAATTAGTCTAGGTGGGGTGGGAAAAATAGTAGACAGAATGGATCTCATTTCAGTGCATGATTTTAGGAAATGTGTCGAATTATTTCTAGGAGAAACCAGCAGTAACAGGATTGGATATGATGGTGCAGGAAATTTGCATGTAAACTAGACTGCTGAGAGATTATGTACAATGAAGGCTGAGCTGAAAATGGTGTTTTCAGATGCAGATACTTCACACCAATACAAGTAAGTTTGTCTCAAATGATGAGGCTGTATGGAAGGGAATATTTGACAGAAATTGGACAGTAACTACCAAAATGTGAGTGCTGTTCTTTGTTAGTAGGATTAATGTGAACAGAAGTGTGTAGCTGACACTCAGTGAGGGTGAGTTTAGCATCATGGAAAAAAAGCACAAAATTTGGAATACGAGCATTTGCTGCTAGATAAAATAATGGTACAACTATAAATAGTGGGCTGGATTGCCATGAACAAACTGGCTGGGCAAACTTGAAGGAGAGAAGCAGAAGGTTGTGTCCTGTAATGAAGTGTTGTCGAAGTTGGCATCCCTATACAGGGCATAGGTGTGTTTATATGGTAAGAGTCCCTCCTCACCTGTTCAATTGTTCTTTGAGTTGCTATGTACTAATCATCTTACAAGTTTGAAAGAGATCTACATCCAGCAGTGGATGACAAATGACTGTTAGAGACGTCGTCGTCGTCGTCGTCATCAATTATTATTATTATTATTATTATTATTATTATCATCATCATCATCATCTTCTTTCCTTTCTCAGACCTTAGGTCTGGTTAGAAATGAAAAGTCACGTGGACCTTGATCAAGCATGACTTCCTTTTAACTGTACGGTATATGTTACATTGCGTTTAGGAACTTTCGGGTAATTGAACATGTATCAATAATTACAGATTTCTGTAGTTGTATATATAAGTTTGGATGTAGCTGTATTGCGTTGATGTACTGGTGGATATTGCGTGGTATGACTCCTGTAGTTGAAAGTATAATTGGTATAATGTCAACTTTATCCTGATGCCACATGTCCTTGACTTCCTCAGCCAGTTGGATGTATTTTTCAATTTTTTCTCCTGTTTTCTTCTGTATATTTGCTGTATTGGGTATGGATATTTCAATTAGTTGTGTTAATTTTTCTTTTTTTTGGTGAGTATGATGTCAGGTTTGTTATGTGGTGGTGTTTTATCTGTTATAATGGTTCTGTTCCAGTATAATTTGTATTCATCATTCTCCAGTACATTTTGTGGTGCATACTTGTATGTGGGAACATGTTGTTTTATAAGTTTATGTTGTAAGGCAAGCTGTTGATGTATTATTTTTGCTGCATGTCATGTCTTCTGGGGTATTCTGTATTTGCTAGTATTGTACATCCGCTTGTGATGTGATCTACTGTTTCTATTTGTTGTTTGCGAAGTCTGCATTTATGTGTTGTGGTATTGGGATCTTTAATAATATGCTTGCTGTAATATCTGGTGTTTATTGTTTGATCCTGTATTGTAATCATGAATCCTTCCATCTCACTGTATGTATTGCCTTTTCTTAGCCATGTGTTGGATGCGTCTTGATCAATGTGTGGCTGTGTTAGATGATACGGGTGCTTGCCATGTAGTGTTTTCTTTTTCCAATTTACTTTCTTCGTATCTGTTGATGTTATGTGATCTAAGTAGAAGTGGTTATGAAATTGCAGTGGTGTAGCAGATGTATTTATATGAGTGATTGCTTTGTGTATTTTGCTGGTTTCTGCTTGTTCTAGAAAGAATTTTCTTAAACTGTCTACCTGTCCATAATGTAGGTTTTTTATATCGATAAATCCCCTTCCTCCTTCCTTTCTGCTTAATGTGAATCTTTCTGTTGCTGAATGTATGTGATGTATTCTATATTTGTGGCATTGTGATCGTGTAAGTGTATTGAGCGCTTCTAGATCTGTGTTACTCCATTTCACTACTCCAAATGAGTAGGTCAATATTGGTATAGCATAAGTATTTATAGCTTTTGTCTTGTTTCTTGCTGTCAATTCTGTTTTCAGTATTATTGTTAGTCTTTGTCTATATTTTTCTTTTAGTTCTTCTTTAATATTTGTATTATTTATTCCCATTTTTTGTCCGTATCCTAGATATTTATAGGCATCTGTTTTTTCCATCGCTTCTATGCAGTCGCTGTGGTTATCCAATATGTAATCATCTTGTTTAGTGTGTTTTCCCTTGACAATGCTATTTTTCTTACATTTGTCTATTCCAAAAGCCATATTTATATCATTGCTGAATACTTCTGTTATCTTTAGTAATTGGTTGAGTTGTTGATTGGTTGCTGCCAGTAGTTTTAGATCATCCATGTATAGCAAATGTGTGATTTTGTGTGGGTATGTTCCAGTAATATTGTATCCATAATTTGTACTATTTAGCATGTTGGGTAGTGGGTTCAGAGGAAGGCATAACCTGAAAGGACTTAATGAGTCTCCTTGGTATATTCCACACTTAATCTGTATTGGCTGTGATGTGATATTATTTGAATTTGTTTGGATATTAAGTGTGGTTTTCCAATGTTTCATTACTATGTTTAGGAACAGTATCAATTTAGGATCTACTTTGTATATTTCCAATATTTGTAGTAACCATGAGTGGGGTACACTATCAAAAGCTTTTTGATAATCAATGTATGCGTAGTGTAGTGACCTTTGTTTAGTTTTAGCTTGATATGTCACCTCTGCATCTATTATTAGTTGCTCTTTACATCCTCGTGCTCCTTTGCAACAGCCTTTTTGTTCTTCATTTATAATTTTGTCCTGTGTTGTATGTGTCATTAATTCTATTCTGTGTAATGACTGAAGTTAATATTTTGTATATTGTTGGTAGGCATGTTATGGGGCGATATTCAGCTGGGTTCGCTGTGTCTGCTTGATCTTTAGGTTTCAGATAGGTTATTCCGTGTGCAAGTGTATCAGGGAATGTGTATGGGTCTGCAATGTAACTGTTAAATAATTTAGTTAGATGTGAATGTGTTGAGGTGAACTTCTTTAACCAGAAATTTGCTATTTTATCATTTCCAGGGGCTTTGCAATTGTGAGTAGAATTAATTGCTTGGGTGACTTCATGTTGCAAAATTATCACTTCAGGCATTTGTGGTATCATCTTGTATGTGTCTGTTTCTGCTTGTATCCACCGTGCATGCCTGTTATGTTGTACCGGGTTTGACCATATGTTGCTCCAGAAGTGTTCCATGTCTGTTATGTTTGGTGGATTGTTTATTTTAATGTGTGTGTTATCTATTGTCTGGTAAAATTTCTTTTGGTTTGTGTTGAATGTTTGGTTTTGTTTCCTTCTATATTCACTTCTTTTGTATCTTCTGAGTCGTTTGGCTAATGCTTGTAATTTCTGCTTCTTTTCGTCTAATTGCTCTGTCGCTTCTTGTTGTGAGATTTTACCTAACCTTTTTCGTTTTTTTTCCGAGATTTCATTTCTTATAAATTGTGTTAGCTGTCCGATGTCTTTTCTCAGTTTTTCTATTCTGATCTGTAGCCTGTATTGCCATGCTGTTTTTGTGGGTTTCTTCTGTGTGTTGGTTGGTTCTGATCTCTGCCTAGTGTGTATATTTAGTGTAGTGAGTGCTCCTACATAAACCAGTAGTTGCAACTCTTCCATAGTTGTATTTTCATTTATTTTGTTGTGTATGATTGTGTTGATAGTTGTTATTGTTGTTTCGACTTGTGGGTTATTTGGTGGTCTATGCAAGAATGGTCTAATGTCTGTATTTGTGTCTTTGTATTCTATATATGTTAGCTGAAATTTTTCTTCTATGTCTAACATCTGTGTCACTTCGTGTTCTATTTGTGCTTGTTCTGGTGGCTGTCTTAAGATTTCATTTTCCTCTGATTGTTTAATTGGTGCGTGTTGTTCTTTGTTTGTTTGCTCTGGGATGTTTGAGTCCATTACTGTATTTTCTTCTTCTTCTGATTGCACATTATTTTGTTCCAGTATTTGTTGTACTTGTTGTTTGATGTTTTCTAATTCTGACTGGGGTATCCTGTTATTTTTTATTATTACACGGATCTGATCAGCTAGTCGTTGTTCTGTTAAAAATTTTGATTCTGGGTATCTGGTAATAAATGTTGTGTATACTTGTGATCTGTATCCAGTTGTGTTGGTTCCTAGGTTTGTTGCTTGGTAATAACAGAACATGAGGTGTCGATTAACTTCATCTGACCATCTCATCCTCTGTCTTTGTTTTCCTTCTAGGGTGGTTGCAGGAAGCATATCCTGCAAAACACCTCTATTTGGATTTAAATCATTTTCCAGTTGGCTAGCAGTGTCGTTACCATTGTGGGCGGGCATAGGGTTCAAGCGTCGTCCCCGACCATGACGGCGCTTGTCCGAGGCTTCTTTAGTTCTGTCCTGAACCAAGTAATCACACTAAAAGGGGGGTTAGCCCTATTAGTGGTTTGTTCTTTTCGTCGTCTTTTACTATTATTATTATTATTATTATTATTATTATTATTATTGGCCTAAGGTAACACGGAAGGTATAAAAACTGGTTTTGTAATGTAAACATATCTATACAAGCAGGAGTGTTACTTCTACTGCTATACATATAGAGCTAGCATTGCTTTTTCTGAGCAGCAGAGATTTTCCCATATTTGAGTTTTAAATAAATTATGCAGTGTGGATCTTGGGTGGGATGCTGAAATCTTGTATTTAATATAGTCCCACTATTCAGTCTTATTGATATAATACTTAGGTAATTTCAACAAATGAGTTATATTTGTATATCACTGACAAATATACTGAAGTATGAATTTGTCTTCCAAAACATTTGCCAGAATCACTGCATGCTACATTGTGGTTTGGAAGTTGAGGATAGAGAATGGGAAAACATTTGAGTGGATTGAACTTGGGTATTTAATCTTCACTCAGTAGTTTACCACACAAAGGTCAAACGATCTATTAAATGATGAGGATAATTTCAACATTGGTACTTGAACAGTAGTTTAACAAAAGCTGGCACAAAATATATTACAAGATACAAGAAGGTAGACCACAGTTAAACAAATGTTTTTTTTGTGCAAGTAGACCATAAACTATCCACATGTGCAGGCCCTGTATACAGAATTACTCCCACCTGGCACCCACTGACAGGAGTAACCAATCTTATAACTACCTCAGTAAATACCATTTATTTTTTAAAAAATTTTGCTCCTCACACCAGGAGTTAAACTAAACAAAAATTTTAAGAAATCATTATTTTTATTACATAGCAAGAAATAAACCTGAGTTTTTATACTCAGAACTACACTAGAATTATTAGTTGAAAAAATTAGAGGTAAGTAGAATATTATTGTACATAATTAAACAGCAGATATATTAAAAAACACAGTTCTATTCTGTGAACTGAAATGAGCTGAAATTTGAAGGAAGACATTTACACAAATGTTGACTCGCAGACATAAAGCAACTAGTTGATTTTAATATTAAGCCATAAAGACAGAGCAGAGGCAACTGTCTGCATTCAGATCCAATGCAAATTAGAGAAGTACACAAAATATTGAATTTTATCATGCAACAAGGACAGATAGTTAATTGGAATTATTCACAAAGCAATATAAAAGACTGATGCTCAGCAGTGTAAACCTTAAGATGATTTTCAGTTTGAATGCATATAACACAGTAAGTGAATTTAAACAGGAAAGCACTATTACAATAATACTAATGTATGTGTCTGACCTGGGCTCTTGGTTTGGTCTGTCGGAGCTGACAGTACTCACTGCTGTGCACTAGAAAATGATGCCGTCTTAGGCATACCTGACAAACCAGATTTAAATCATAGCTGACATAGTTCTAAAACAGGAAAAAACTGTGGTATTAATGCATACAGTATTATTTAACAAATCACTTAGCCGCACAGACTGTGGCACAGCAGTCTCATAATTTTTTTAAATTGCCAAGTTTTACAAAGCTCTATATATATCTCCTGCATGTGTCTTGACAGTTCTTTAATTCATAAGTTTATGTCATTAAACACAGCTCTAATCTGGAGCTTGAAATTTGTACTACTAGTGCCAGCTTTTACTTGGGAATAACCGGCAGGAGTAAAAACAAGCACGCCTCACTTTTAAAATTAAACAGCAAAGAGCAAGCTCATCAAAAGTCTATCAGTAGGGAAGGCCAGCCAAATGTTGTGTATGATGTGGCTATCACAATCCTGATACAGATTGGCAAAATACCTGTTCACACACTGCAGGAATCTTACTTGTCATACCACAGGGCCTTCCTCATCACAAGCACACAATACAGGCACACAATGCCAGGATCCGCAACTCTTATTGCACACTATCTGCCTGTCCCCACTATAGCTTGGACACTAGCATCTCATTCACACCTCCTGTGATGCTATTTGAAAACTGCTTGAGTTGCAGACTGTGCAGGCGTGGGGTGCCACACTGAACATCTACAAGGTAACAGTGGCAAATAGAGCAGAATCGTTATGGACATGTCACATCACATTAATAAGTAATTTTAGAAAAGTATGTAATTTTGAATCTGTATTACCAAACCTGTAGCCTCTCCCCTGTGTAAATGTGACTTTAATGATGCAGTCTATATAACTAAACAATATTTCAAAGTTTTGAAAGTTGTGACAAAAATTGTCAATGCTTTTGTTTGAATGAGCCAATACTAACTGCAACATTGAAGCTACTATGCATGAATAACAAAAACCCATCATCAGTGGTTGACACTTGACATTATCTGTTCATTGTACAAATACCATTGTCATCAAATTATTAATGACTAATTCGTGGGGCTCTGAAAAATTATCATTTGTGATATGTGTGGATATAGATGGAAATTCTGTCATGAAATGTGAAATTAACTGACTAACGTTATTTTGTAGTGAAATCTATCCAGATGAAAAGAACTGTTTTATCAGTGATTGTTAGAAACATCTTTATTTCTTGCATATAAATATAAAAAAATGAATGCAAATATTACACAATTGTTTTCCTGCTCATCTGCCGTAACTTACATATTTTCACATTTAGAGCAAACTGCCATGCATTGCATCAAATAGAACTTACAACAAAGTCATCCTGTATCCTTCTGCAGGCAATAAACGATTCTTTCTGATATACAACCAATTTCAGGTTACTGTTATTGCACTTCTTATGGCAAAGCTATATTTAGAAAGATAACATATGCAAAAAGTATTTCCAAATTAAAAGTGCAGGAAAGGAACTGCATATCAGTGAACTTGTCACTCTGTTGCTGTGGCAGTTCTGTGCAGTTTAATGGTCTATACAAGATACGAGCCAGATAATCTGATGGGAGACTCTGCTGAGGGACAGCTCAACAATGCAGAAATGTACATTAACCGCTAGCTAATGTTGAAATTTTGAACAGTTTGATGTGACTTAATAGGTGACAGGTGTTCTGAATTGTACTTGAATCAGACACAGATACAGAATGGACCTGAACTAATTCACTTATAACAATGTCAACCTCAGGAAAAAATTGATACAGTCACTATCAATGATTTGGGTCATGTGTTACTCATCATTTGCTCTTTCATAATGAGTGAAGAGACTTTATCCCAGTCAGTCACACAGTTCAGTAACAAACCTAAGTCCACCCGAAGGCATCAGGGATCCCTATGACTGTTGTGTGTTTCTGTGGAAACAAAACTGACACACACAGTTATAGGATAGCTGTCCTCTGAGAGGGAGGTGAGGTTTGCTTCCCCACACCAATCCTCTTCCCTCTGGTAGTAATAGTTCTAATTTATTTATGTTCATGGGCAACTTCCAATTAATAGTGAGCACACTCTGAAATATGTCATCAAATTTTGTTTTCAGGTAATTGTAGTGCAAACACACCAAACATTTTTGCCTAACATGTGGATAGTTATTTCTGGTTCTACTGCTGCACAAAGTACATTGTCAGTCCTGTGATGTACGGATCCCATGGCTATGAATGCCCATGGAAGTTGGAAGTCAATATTATGCAGAATCTTAAATTCCCAAGGAGTAATGATACTGAGAAACACTTTAAATTGTAGAAGCAGTCTGATTTCCAGCAAGAAAATGCCACTGCTTCCCAATAGAAACATTAATTTGTTGAAAGCTTAAAGAAAACCAAAAGAAGAGAACAAAATACCATCTCAGAAAGAACCTTTAGAAATCTATGCAGAAGCAAACACTCAAGTCAAAGAGTTCTCCAATTACCACTTATTTTAACAGTAAATTGCAATCTACTAAGGCCTTGACTTCAGACATTTAGCTTGACAACCTTTCAAACTAGGACAGTTAATCATTCAGACGAATAGAATTGTGTGTATATTTTGCTAAAAATAGGTGAATTGTTCAGAATTTGGCCAAACTCTTATGCTACATTTTCTGGTCTGTAATAATTCCATCTCCTAAGTGAGTTAAATGGCTTCACATTTATTTAGAAAGGCGAGCAGAAAACAAATCCATCACTAGCATGTGTCAGCAGTGATGCATTCTGAACAAACTACTCAAGTTGTAATTTGTAGTTACAATTATCAGTATTTTTGAAAAACGAATAAGAATAGGACAAAACCGTTGACTAAAGTAAAAAAAAATGAGAGTATGTAAATACAATTTTGTCATTGTCTCCTCATGGTTGAATCGTGAATGATAGAATCCTGATTTTTTTAAAGATTTTTTGTTTACTAAAAATTTGGGAAACTGCAGCTAAGTTGTGTGAAAATCTTCTGAAAAATTTCCTCAGTCTTACATATTCTGACAAACATTCGCTCAGAAATATACCTTCCAGGACTTTCATCATCGCAATCATGTTTCTTCTTCCTCCTCCTCCTCCTCCTCCTCCTCCTCCTCCTCCTCGCTACAAAACAAATATTCACTTGATTTTAGGAAAAATGTTTCAAATGACACTAGATCTAAAACCATAATGTTTTAAGCTGTGAAATGATGAAAGTGCTCTTTGAAAACTTGTACTTTTTATTTCACACACAAATAGAACATAACACTGAGAAAACACATGGTTAGCCATTCTCTCCCCTCTCTGTTCTGCTTTGGAAACATTTGTACTTAGTTACTTACGTACTCTGCAAGCCACTGCATGATGCATGACTGTGTGTACCTTGTACCACTACTAGTCATTTCTTTTCCAGTTCCACTCACAAAATGAGTGAGGGGAATAATACTGTCTATATGCCTCCATATGTGCACCAATTTGTTATGTTGTCTTCCCACTTGCTATGCAAAATGTACATTGATGGTGATAGGATCTTCCTGCAGCCAGCTACAAGTGCCAGTTTCTTAAAACGCCTCCACAGTGTTTAGCAAAAAGAATGCTGTCTTCTCTCTAGGGATTCCCATTGGAGTTCATGGAGCATTTATATAATACTCAAATGTCGATTAGACCTACTGGTAACAAATCTAGTGGTGCACTTCTGAATTACTTAACTTCTTCCCTGGTGGGGAGTCTTTCTTACATGCTGGTTCCATTTTGTATTGCTTTGCAACATTATGCCTAGATATCTGTTTGACATGACCAAGTCAAGCAGCATACCACTAACAATGAATTCAAATATTATAAAATTGTTTTCCTGCTCATCTGCACTAACTTACATTTTTTTCACATTTAGAGCAAACTGCCATGCATTACATCAAATAGAACTTACAACAGTGCCTCCTGCAGGCAGTAAATGATTCTTTCCAATATACAACACCATCAACAACAAATGGTCGCAGATTGCTGCAAACTCTGTCAGATTGTCTATGCATATTTTGCACTTCACCTGGGGCAATCTTAGAGGTATCCTCATCTCAGATGAACGCTCGCCGTCTGGGATGGTGTACCAGGTCATACGACTTGAGGGCTTTTGGGGTCTCTCACTTAATGTGACGTGTCAGGGGTGACACACGACTGCAGCTGCAGTTCAGTGTCATAATTGTGAAGAATTTGGCTGGGATGGGATACATACCTTTGTTCACATAATAACCCAGTAATGGTAGCATTTTGGATTGCAAGAGGTCGAGTGGTTTTGATTTTCAGGTCTGTTATATGTGCTATATGTTCTGATAAGTAAAAGCTTTAAATATTCTCCCCTTGTATTTTATCTGCATCTTGCAGATGTCACTAAGAAATGGCACATTTTCAGTGTTTCCTCAGCAACTCGCTTCCAGTGCATTTTTGGCAAAAATATGCCATTATCAGTTTTAGCGAGTTTTGAATTTCCTGAGAGTGTCATACATAACATTCTGGAAAATTTGAAACAGCTACTGAGATATGAGGCTGTGAAAATTACAATAAAATTACAAGAATTGGTAAAAAGTTAGATATTGGGATTTGGGCAAGTGAAAATCCACATCAAACATTGCAATGTATTTGTGATAGTCCTAAACAGAATGTTTTTTGTGCATTGAGCAAGATCAAAGCATACAGCCCCTTTTTTCCATGAGAGAACCATCAATAGGACAGTGTACCTGTATATGTTAAAACAATTTTTGATACCACAAATCGATGAGGATGGCCAAGAATGAAATGTTTACTTCATGCAAGATGGTGCACCATGCTTCTACCTGGCTGATGTCTGGGATTTTCTCAGTGACTGCTTTTCAGACCAATTGATTGGCTGTGATGCACCAATTGCATGGCCCCACATTTCCCAGACCTGATGCCACTCAATCTCCCTGATCAGTCCTCATAAAAAAGTTGTGTTTGTACCTCCTGTGCTGGCTTTTCTACCTGAACTTACAGCAAGTATTTACACCACCACTGAGCAAGTTACACCAGCACTGCCACAGTGAGTCTGTGAAAAAATTGACTTCCAATGGGATGTGTGCAGCATAACAAATGGAAGCCACATAAACTATCTTCAGTTTAAGGTAAAAGAACTTGATGTATTTCCCTACAAACTAACACTAAACCCATCTCTATAGCTTCTTTCAACAGATTTATATGAATTTGTAAAGTTGTAAAGTCCTTTTCGAATCACCCTGTGTACACATCTAGTTCATGATATTCATGAAATTTCATGCCCATGCAGTAAGTCTTGTAACAACAAATACAGTTGCCAAAAAGCAGAACTGCACTGTAACTATTTATTGTGGATTTGCAGAACTGCAATGTATGTGTTCATTGTGGATTCAAAGCATTTGGTATTGCACCAGATGTTGAATTCAACATGGGAGAAGATGAGTTCACTAATTCACTTTGTACTCTTACACATCTTTACTTCAATCAGTACAATGAACTAGATCTGAGCCAAAACAGAAGTTGATGAATTTTTAACTTACTGTATATATCATTAAAATAAAGCTTAATATGTATTTTAACTGTATTTTGTTGAAATGTAAGTATATGTATTCTCCAGAAATAACCCCAATCCCATGAGTGGTATCTTTTTGACTCAAGATGCTTAGAGTTTGTTTTCACTAAAATTGTTAATGCAACATTTCTCTGGATGGGTAGGGAGTGCTAACAAATATTTTGTATGAATCTTATAGAGGATTTACATTTCTTTAACATCAGTTACTAAGCATGGAGCTCAAAACAACACCAAAAAAAGTTACTAAGTTACTGACATATCTCACATTTTGAATTCCTGGAAGTAGTTTTCAGAGCTCTTGGTAGCTGTCTGAAATTTTCCAACATGTTGTATACGAAACTTGTAGGGAATTTAATGACCTTAAAAATTGATGATGGCATTCTTTTACCTAAAACACACTAGAAGAGAGTTATTGTGGAAAAACTGATTTATGTGCCATTTCTTGGTAGGGTTTTCAAGATGGTAGATAATACACAAGGAAAGAAGTTCTAAAACTTAGCCTTTGAATTTTCAGGTATGTTTTATGTATTACCCCTCTTGTGAAAAATCTATTCCACATTTTGCAACCAATACCCTTTCTCAGAGCTCTCTACTACGCTGTAAAACCATAAAAAAACCACACAAGTGATTCAGCCTGGTAACCATCATGGCCATGTGCATCACAAACCATCACCACCACCACCAGTGTGGCAGAGTCATTGCCCAGGCAAATGTGCAGCTGAGAGGAAGTGGGGAGTTGCACCACCTAATTATGGGGTGAAGTTGTTGGATCCTTCTTGCAGTTGATGCTGAATCACTAAATGAATCAAATAATGGTAACATGTGTCTATGGAAGTTCTCTCCACGAAAAAGAAGGGGCCATAAATCTTTTCACTTGACACTACATAAACTTTGAAATTTTGCAAATCTTGCTTATTTGGTGGATAAATGGTAATTTGGTGTTCCCAAAAAGTGGATCTTATGCAGATTGACTCCACTGTTAGAGTGAAAGATTGCTTCATCAAAAAAATAGAAAAATATCTTTTGTGTCATCGTTGTCTGTGCTTGCCAACATCTCAGTGCAAAAGTCATATCGTGCAGGATAATCTCACAGCATTAGTACCTGGACCAGCTGCAATCTGTAAGATTTAAAGTGTGAACATTTACACAGTATTTTGGACACTGCTGTTCATGAAATGTATCAAAACTTGCTAGACGTGTCAATTTCTGTGTACTTCACTATACAGCTCAAATGTGATTGACATTTTCCTCTGGCATGGAAGAATGACTTCAAAACTATTGGTACCAGGAGTGTGGCTCTCAGTGAAAGTGTGTGTGAAATTCTGAATGGTGGTCACTGATTCCCTTTTTGCTAACTGGAGGACACACCAGTTCCTCTGTTGCGGTGTAGTTGCCAATTTCTACACTCGAACTCTCTGTTGACATTAGACCATGACAAAACAAATTTTTGAAATTACAGAATTGTTAATTGTTCTCAATCAAATAACATATTAATGAGACAGTCAGCCCCATCTCTTAAATAATGGGAGAACTGACAGCTGGAGCGAATGAGAGGTGCTTCCCCTCCAGGAGGGTAGATAGCTTGAAGCTCCTACTTGATGGAACTGGCTCTTTTCTCCAGAAATCCCTCCTATTTCTAAATAAATATGAGCCTAAGAATACTGGTCACACAGTGTGGAGTCCCATCACTAACTGAGCTTTTCCATCTGCAGTGCTGCATAGACCTCAGCAAAAATGTGCTGAGGTTTGAAAATGGCAAAGAGACACCCTTTCTACCACTCTATGACGAAGTGTCCACACCCAGGGAGGCCTTTGGTGCTGTGTGAGGCGAGAGGCCAGAGGGCCATGAGCCTTTGCGCACTGCCCAGGGCTCACATGTTGGTGCGGCACCACCCCTTGGTGGGTTCAATACTGCCCTGCTCTGCTCTGCTCCGTATAGTATCTTCCTGGCTTTGTATTCATAGAGCCAGTGCAGCTGGCATGTGGTTAAGTGAGTTTGCTAGTTATTTGCATTTTCTGTGAACTGTGACTGCCATGGTCAGCATGGTTTTGAAATTTTAGTAAATTATCTTAAGCTATCTTTACTCCCTTGCAATAATTTGAATTTGTTCCATCTACTATGTATTCCAGGTGTCTCCCCCAGGAGTTGTCATACATGTTTCAGCAGATGTTTCCAGTTTTTTTTTTATTTTATTTTATTTTTTTTTATTTTTTTTTTTTTTTTCACTGTGGAGCTGCACCCGGCTGAAACAAATAATGCTGATTGTAAAAAGAAACAAACTGTATCTTTTGGGCAACATTCACTGTTGTTGGAAAGTGTCAAACGAAATTTTTTTGAAGTGGAAATTTACAAGCCTATTCTATAGAGCATCTCAAATTAGTCTAGTGTGATATTCTCTTAATTGATATGTATTAGTGGCAGTGATACACAGAGAATAACCACTACACCAGCACTAACAGTACTGCTCAAGTGTGCTGATTGAGCAGCACTGGTGCATTGCAGTAGTAGTCACTGCAGGAGTATTGGTTATTCTGTGTTTCTCAATATGAACTGATAAAATGAGTATCATGCTAGAGCAAATGAGAACTGCACTATGACACGTGCAATTAAAATACTGTTTCAGAAAGTGTTTTGTTTGTAAACATAAGTATGCTTTGTGAAGACCATGTGTGTCTCTTGAAAGACATGATCATCAGTATTTATTGCAGTTGACTCCATGTTCACATTGAAAAAATGAAACTGCTGATATCTGCCAAAACACCAGAGAAAATTCATCTGATTATCATTCAGAAATTCTTCAAAGGTATAAATGTTGTCAAGCATATGAAATATTATTTGCTGTTTGAAATTAATTACAATGTCTGACCACATAGTGATTTAAGAAATGTAGTAAAGATTTTTGTAGCTGAAATAGAAACCCACCCCAATTGCACTAAGTATTTATAGCTTAAAGACATGTCTGACATAGCAGTAATAATTATATACCCAAACCTTCCACATGATTGAGTCCATCTATTAGTGTAAACCATATCACAATTCATTCAATAGTTACTGATATTAGTCTTCACTTACAGACACAAAAGTGCAGTGCAGGACTTTAATTTATATTATATATAGAAGAAGAAGAAGATACACATGAATGCATAGATTCTAGCAATAATTATTGTGTGACACATTGTGACCATGCCCCTGACCTATCCCACTGGGAAAGGGGATCTACAGTTCAAAGCAGAATCTGAACCGTTTGCTACTTCAGGCAAATATCAAAATATTTGAGGTGTGAATATGAGGTTAAAAAGCAAACTGAAAAGTCTGTGCTCAGAGTCACAGTAAATCCTGCAACTTTTCACTTTCTGAGCACATGCTCTATTAGCCCACCAAGCCTGGTCAAGCTAGGTTGCTATTTGCAGTTGCATCAGCTGTGTGCTGCTTTTCCTGAGACACACCACTTCCTCAGTATCTGAGCAACTTTTACATGCTACTGCTGCCAGGAGATGTCATTCCTAACACAAAATAAATATGGATCAGATAATAGCACATGTACTACAAGCTCGCCATCAGTGGTGATAAAAAATAAGCAAAGAATTCCTCATGATTGTTTATTAGTGAAAGCCATATGAAAATCCGTGTAATAGTTTCTGAGATTAGTCTCAATCAAATAGAAACTGCGGCAGGGGTCTATGATTTACATTACGTATTGATATAGATGTGTACAATCTACTCCTTTCTTTGCTGTTCTGAGGCTGAATGACGGATAGTGTAAATTGACAATATTCAAGGTGTTCTTTGTAGAGCTTTCAGACTGTGAGGGCTTCGCCAAAAACATGTCAAGCACATAGTCGTGTCACACACTGTGAGAAGAACTCTTATAAATGTAATGAAACAGTGGAAGCTCAAGGTAGGAATATCAACAATGTAGGAGAAGACAGATTGCTATGTACCATAAAGAAGACAGGTCAAGTTGCAGACCGTGTGGAAACACGACCTGTGTGAACCCAACAACAAACTGTAGCATCTTTGGCTAGAGTGCCATAATGTAATGTCAGTCTAACCGTTTACAAAAGTAACTCTTTCTCTCAGTGTGTAGTAGTTGAAAATGAGGTGACAAGCAGTATAATACATCTACAATAAACTACAAACAAAAGTATTTAGGTTGTATGATTAGGTATTTTGTGATTTGATACTCATCACTATGCACGCACACAGCGGTGTACTCTATCACTATCGTGAAGTTTTTAACATGAACAACAACTATTTGAAATAAACCATCTCTATTTGAATGATTGTATCTATTTTTCTGCAGTTGTGTGCCAAGGCAATGATTGGTAAACAGCAGGAATTTTATCAAGAATAGGAAATAAAGCACCAAACTGCAGTTCCAGCCAATCTATCCTGCATAGACAAGCACTCATTATGATGATGATGATGATGATGATGATAAATCCTAAATTGGTACTTGATGAAGCAGTAAAAGTAATAAATTATGTTAAATAATGAGCTATTCAGTGCCAGTTGTCCTCATTATTGTGTAAAGATTATGGGAGCTGACACAGGGGATTAGATGGTTACCTTGGAGCAAGCCTTTAATGAGATTATTCAAACAGAGAGCTGAATTACAAGATTTTATAACTTGTCATTTCTTTCAGATTAAGACAGTTTAAGTGATGTCTTCGTTGTTTGTACTTACTTTTTGACATATATATTTGGAAAAATTAATGGATTATATATATATCTGTACAAGGAAACCAGACAATAGTTATCAATACTAATAACAAACAAAACTGATTTTTGTATACTTTCTGCTGGCAAGGGAAAACTATAAAGCTTTCAGACATAAAATATTTGAAGAATTGGTCCAGCGTCTCGACAGTGGGATGTGGGAACAGAATATAACTGTTATAACTTATCGTGACAATGCACGGGTGACTCAAAAGGACAATGGCTGTATAAAAGAGCGCTAAATGGACATGAAACGGACATGAAAACCTACCGTCAATGTAGTACTAAGCTTAAGGTACGATATATGTTTTAGTTATAATAAATTCTGGGCTAACTGAATCATTTAGCAGTGCTCATTCCTATCATCTCCTCAGTATTATTTTCATTTTAATTACGCATTTTGCTAAGATTACAGACACCAAGATCAGCAGTCCAATGTGTGTGCTACATTGATAAGAAGAAAACTGTTTTATCATCTTATTGCATCAGCTTTAATATTGAATTTCCTTTTGTGTGATGTTACAGTTGTTTTTGCGCCCTTAAGAACTTTCTGGTCCATTAGGAAATTGTTTTGTCATAAGAATAACTTCGCGACTGGGTATGATCGTATCTACAATCATCAAGTAATTAGAAAGACGATAATGCAATTTCTTAATCAATAGCACGCTAGCTGTGACTGCTTCAAGTCACGCGAAACTGCAATTCAAGACTATTCACATTTCATAATGCAATATTTTATGAAAATGGTCAATCCACGATTCTTACGCCAATTGTGATTGATAAAACAGTAAGCGAAATCTCAAATTCCAACTTTTTCATTGAATAACAACCTCACTTTTATTTTGTTACATCACAACGACTATAGGTCGCAGGATGTCATTTGCTTGGATCACGCTGGTCACATTACCCTGAATACACACCAACTGTGATTTGTGGTTCTACCCAATAGCACTGCATACCATAAGGCCTTGAGTCCTGTGTGTCCTGTGAGAATGCAGTCACTGTGATGCTGCTCTCCCTGTCTGCAGCAAACCAAAATAAGGCCACCATTTTCAAACACAGACCATGGATTTATCAGATATCCCTATCTGATGCCATTTGTGTCCCCAGTGACAATGTTCCATACACCATTGCCATCTAACATGTTTCTGCACATGTTTCAAAGGTAGGTGGAGAAGTTCATAATCCACATGCAACAGACGCCTTAACAAATGGCACTGGACTGTCATCCCTGATAGTGTAAGATCATTTACACTGTTCCATAACAATGCCAGAGCTGAGGAGGATGCAGATTTGACCTGCAATGCTATTTGGATGAGGAGTCTATCTTCTTGGTGTGTGGTTTGTATAGTGCAACCTGACCCATCTTGTCATGTTCTACAAGATTCTGCGAACCATTCTGCTCACATCCGTTGCCCTGCCAAAGTACTTTGTGCCACACAAGAAGCAACTTCCTGGATACATAAATCGGATTCTCTTGTGCCAATGACATGACCTGCTTAAAGTCACTGATTTGACAGTACAGTTCACCATACATCATCTAGTCACACTGATCCGTTACTTCCAGTTTATAGTGACAAAGAGAGCTGCAGGACATTTTACTGGTAGTTGGTGTTGTACCATGATGTCAGTGTTGAACCAACAGGCTGACATGGTTCAAATGCTAATCATTTTGACAGAACATATTAATGTCCTCTGAATACGGACAGGTTGTTCTATTTTTTTCTGAATGTGAGTGCATTTTGATTGTGTGCACACATAACTATGTTTCTTGAAATATACTTGTATAGCTTTAGAAAATTGCCCTAAGGTAGGTCGTAATACTGAAATGTTTTCTGGTATTGCCCTTGCTGCCCTTGTGGCCCTTGCCCTTCATAGACCCAGGTGAGTGTCCCCCACTGTTCTGCAAGTGACCATGTCTATCCCACTACTCAATCTGTCACAGTCTGAGTAATGAAGAAAGGGCACAACAGAAAAAATGACAACATCTAGACCTGATTGAAACTGACAAAAAGGAGGGAAATTGAGGCAACTAATTAAGCATTTCAGGTCAAGGATCCCCAAGACCTGGCATCCGGTGGTAGATGCCCTACCACAACTGCCCTGAAGGGCATTTAAACATTATATCTAAGAAAAGGAATCCACTTTTGCAGAGAAAATGGAGAACCAGTTAAATTGACTGAGTCATCCACCAATATTAGACTCTGTTTAGTACAGAGTGTCAGGAGGAGGGTCCATTCCACCAGGATATGAGCTATTATCTGTAAGTCAAATACTTCACATGCTATTTATGTTTGTTCGCAGGTGTGATGAGTGATGTCATGGTCACCATATTGTATGTGAAATAGTGTACACCATGTTGATGGCATTACTGGTCAAAACAGGCAGGTGGAGTCATGACTTTATGCCAATCTACCTTTTATAATTGAGAAGTAGATCACTTTATATATAAACTGATTTTGTTCTTCGGATATAGTTTGTGTGTGTTTTGATTAGTTAAAAGTAAGGACCATTGGTCTGTCTCTATCAAAATGGTGTAGATTACTTTGGATTTACACTCTGTGTCTTTGTTTATGGCTACATACTGGCTATTTACAGATTACCAACTAGCTTATTGGCTGAAAAGTAATGATAATGGACATATTGGTCTCTGTCACTGGTCATGTTACTGTTACAGAATGTTTACATCTACTTTTAAGTAGCACAAGCAATCATTGTAGTCTTTTTATACCACAAGGTTTTTGTTAAGTATCCATCTTTAGAGCAGAAGTTGTCAGTAGAAGCAATTTCAGTTCAGATTTAAATTTTTGTAAGGGTTTACAGCAGCCAGTTACCTTTGATTTTATTCTTCAGTTTCTATTTACCATGACTGGTTTTAAATTAACTAGCGATTTATCAATAGATGGTACATATTTATTGCATATTTGCAGCATTCTTGTGTAGTTATGGCAAGAGAACGAAACATATATGCACCAAATGTAGTTAGAAGTATATACAGGTCACACCTGGCCACAGCTGCACAACTCCAACAAAGCTGCAAACATGCAATAAATATGTACCATCTGATAATAGTGATTCAAAACTGGTCTTGGTTAATAAAGATTGAAAAATAATACAAAAGGTGGCAGACAGTAATTTATGGAAAGTTTCAATTTTTTTAAAAGAAGCTCAGAGATTATATTAGTTTGACAGTAATAAAAAACTTGTGGCTATTGTTGAACACTTTTGTGAACCTTTGGTAGACTTAGTGATAAACAATTATTATGTTTTCTTCTAAACTTTGATTAAAATAACCTCTTGGTTGACAGACAGCTATGGTGGCACAGGGTCGTTCATTACATACATCATTCAGCATACTTAGAATGAGCAAGAGTTGGACATACAATGGAAATAAAGCAAAAGATATATTCAGATTACTTTTATTGTTGTCATTGTCAGCAGCGGTGGGAAGTAAATCAGTGGGGACAGTGGATAGGGCAACAGTTAGCTCTCGTCTTCCTGTGCATCGTACTGCTGCTGAGAAAGCTGTGGTGCCTAAAAAATCAGTGATTGTAGCAGGCACATAGGCGTCAAGAAAGAATGGCTATAGGCTGGCTCTTAACCACTGCCACAATCACAGAGTTATTTTAATCAAGGCATAGTGTGGTTGTGAAAAAATCAGTTCAAGCTGAAATTTGATTTGCACTATCAATACAAGATAGAAATATAACTTTTGTGTAAACTTTGCATCCTTAACTAGGATTTAACAAAGTTATGTGCTGTGGTTTGAAGATATCTGAGAAGCTCCCATCTAACATACAACAAGTAATTAGTTATCTCAGTAAATTCAAAGGAAAATTTAAAACATATCTCATTAGTGACTTCCTCCACTGATTATCTTAGTGCGAGGATTCCTTCTTTAGATGGATGACGGTAGTTTGTTATAAACTGTCCTATGTAATTACAAATTTAGGTTACTGTTCTCTTTGAAAATATACTTGATTAATGAAGTAAATATTAAGTTTCTTATAAGCTACCTAATATAACTGAAGTAGCAGCAGCTTTCTTTCTAATTCCCTAGAACACAGTTAACTGGCATAAACAAAACTACCATTAAGCAATATTGTGATCGTTTTTTGTTAATATAGTGTACAACTTAAGCAATGTTTGGTTGTCTTTTGTTAATGTTTACCTTCACTTGCTTCCTGTAGGTTCACCTTCTTGGTGGCAGAGTAGAATAATTTTCTATTCTTGTTCACCTTCTTGGTGGGATGTACAGAATATGATGAATGAGTAGAATAAAGTTCTATTCTTTTGAAATTGTGATGGTTTATTTATGTCAAGCCATGTTAGTAAATGTATATAATTCGAAGGTGCTATTAGAATGCTTAATGCCTTGAACACGCACCTACATAATGACTGTCAGTAAATCCATAGCATCACTATCTTCAGCTGCCCAGTTGCAATGTGAATGCTATACATGATCAGATTAGCTGATTAAAAGTTCCACCATTTAACAACTTAATATGTGCTCAAATGTAGGAGTTTTTACTCCTAGGTACTTCATTTGAGATTGATTTGCACCTCATTGGTGACAGTGTGGCGTATTCTACATACAAAATTCATGTTACTGATCAGTACATATTTAATTCTTTTCTAATTTGACATGTAGTGATGTTATTCTAATTTGACATCTAGAGATGTTATTCTACTTATGTCTGTTCCTTCCATCACTGCCAGGTTCTATCAAAAAATATTCAATGATTCATTCAATATATCTTTTATTTTCAGAAGCACATTGCAAATCCAGTACCACAACAAAGTGACTACAGGATTGCACAACCAAATGTTCTCTGCCATCACCCTATATTTTCTGGAATGGTTACTAGGTATAGGCAACAGCCAGTACCCAAGATCATTATTTTTATTTTACCATCTGTGCCAAATTAATGTGTGTGATAATATATTAATGTTATGTCATTGTCTGTAGTAGTATCATAGATACACGTTAAGAAAATGAAATGGTTTACATTCCACTGTGAAAACCCACCGTCATAAAATGTTTATTGGTATGGATGACACTTGTATCTCTTGTATTGGAGTTACTGTTGCAGTGAATGATTTTTTAGTATGACATGTTAAAAACAACTGCAGTAAAATAAATTTGTTTATTGCAAATGGAGTTGTGTCTTTTACATATGTTGTATTGTCCAATTTTATATGTGTGTTTTCACAATCCCTGCTCCCATCCCCACCCAGAGGAAGTAATTACAGAATCAAGAATCATTGCATAATTTGTGTGTGTGTGTGTGTGTGTGTGTGTGTGTGTGTGTGTGTGTTTTGGCTGAGTTGCTTACATTTCTTCAAAAGTAAAACTGTGAAAAGTATGAAATTAAAATATTTTGTGATTGGTTCTGCATGGAATGTTGAATGTTTTGTTGTAATATATTCAATTATTCAAAATTTATTTGCTTACTGTGAACCATTAGACATAAGCTATATTAGTGACATATGAAAATTTCTGCCAGGCTGCAGCTTGAGCCTCATCAACGATTCACTTTGTTTATTTTTAGAATAAGGTATAATGAACCCATTGTAACACATTCTACCAGTGGTACACAGCTTCTTATTTAGCATGTGTTTAGTTCTTTTCCTTTGATTCCTTCCACACATCACCTCTCCTCTGCTTGTAACTTTAGATTGATCAGACTGTGAGAGTACATAATGGACTATGAAAATAACACTTATTTACAACCGTTTCTTCTAGATACATTCAATTTGGTTTGACCTTTGGGTGTGACATAATCCTGAAGAAATAAAACAAGTAGAAGTATTAACAGTTTTGGCCAG
The DNA here is from genome assembly GCF_023864345.2 of Schistocerca serialis cubense. NCBI lineage: Eukaryota > Metazoa > Arthropoda > Insecta > Orthoptera > Acrididae > Schistocerca > Schistocerca serialis. The sequence goes on from NC_064643.1 coordinate 49,296,563, forward strand.
TGCTTGATTTATAAAAAAGAAGAGGTACCAGTACTGTGAGTTACCAGAGGTATCGGTATGAGATACCATCACAAATCGAGCACTGGTTATAACAACAAAAGCAGTTGTTTGGTTTAAAATAGTGATGCCAGTAACTGTACCTGGATTGCTTTGTCTTCTCACAGCAATGAGAAAGGCAGATTTAAGTTTGACAGTATTATGAAAAGGATAGTTGCTACCCACCATATAGTGGAGTCACTGATCTGCAGATAGGCACAACAAAAAGACTGTCAAACATAGCTTTTGGCTGAACAGGTCTTCATTAGATTTAGGCAGCACACAACACAACACACAAATGCAACATGTGTAGATGTGGCCACAGTCTCTGGCTGCCAAGGAAAGACTTTGAGCATCTTGCACTGCTGCTCACAGTCTGGCCTCAGCAGCCAGAGACTGTGGTAAGGTATGTGTGTTTGAGTTATGTTTACACACACTGCCACCGCCACCCAAAGAAACTGATAAACAAAATTGGTCTTAAGAATTTTTGTGTTGTGGAGGGGGTGGTTAGAGGCAGAGGGAAGGTTTGCACTGCTCACATGGAAAAATCTACCTTAGTATGTGTTAATTAAGAAATCCCAACCTAATCATGAATCTGCCATTATAGATTTATCTTTGAGTCAACATAGCAGAATTAAAAAATAATTTGGAAAGTGATGAATGAAATCAAAATATTTTGTGATTGGCTCTGTGTGGAATCTGAACCCTGTCACATTTGTCTTTTTTTTGTTGTAATATATATGGTTACACTGATGCAAAACTTTAGAAAGAGTACACTAGAGGAAAGCTCCATGAAAATAGGACTGATGGAAAAATGTAAGTTAACTGTTTAGTATTTCAAAAGTAATCACCGGAGCTGTGATTACATTTATGCCCCTGTGAGACAAGATGGTCAATCGCTTCATGGACAAATGTTTGCAGTGTTCTGCGAAACCAACATTATACCCATATGTGCACCTCTTCGTGTGAACCAAACAAATGGCCAAGAATGTTTCTTTAGGGCTCCAAAAATATGGAAATCATATGAGGAGAGATTTTGACTATATGGAGGTTGTGTGAAGGCTTCCCAGACAAAACTCAACAGCATAGTTTAAGCTATCTGCCAATAAAATTCCTGGCAAGGCTGTATAGAGTACGTTGTAGAAGTTTCGCTGTTAAACGCATTCACAATAAAGTCCCAATCTCTCCCCATGTGATTTCCATATTTTTAAAGTGCTGAAGAAAGACATTCATGGCTGTCCCCTTGCTTCAGATGAAGAGGTGTGTGCCTGGCAATATTTTTCCATAAAGGTGTTGACCATTGTAAGGCAATTACAGTGGAATAAATGTGTTAACAACTATGGCAAGTATTTCAATATTAATGAATCATTTACTCACTTTTTTCAACCTTTTTTGTATTAATTTGACTGCCCTTGCATGATGCTCTCTTAAGTTTGCTTTTGAATAGATCTGTGTACTATGTATACAAGTGCTATATTATTATTTTACAGCATTTAAAAAAAAAAAAATAAGTACCGTGTTCCCCTCAGAAACTTCCAGGTGTGTGCTGGGTTAAAGATATCCCAAATTTGGTAGGTTTTTATAATCCAGCTGGATTCCCTGCAGTGCTAAAGCAATCAACAGTAGCTTCATAAACACTGATTGGCATGCATCATTTTGGATTTGAGAACTGTACACTCACTTTTTTAAGGTGGGGACAGCAGAATACATACTTCTCTTGTACAGATGAGGAACTTAAAACTTAGCAAGTTGGAGTAACTCCATTTGCAATAAATCTACTCCTTAGATAACTTTCTTATTTCTTTTTTATATTTTGCTGGTAGTAGATGTACCACATTTACATAAAGCACCAAACTTCCTATGTAGGTGATGTTTCAGTAAAATTCATTACCTATCAGTTTAATTGAGTTTGCTAATGCCAACACTGTATGTGTTCTTTTAAGAGAAATCTGTAATTTCCTTTATTCAGAAGCCACATGCTCAGGAACATATTGTGAGCTAACAGTTGTTTATTTCCAGAATGACATAAATTATTTGAAAGCCCTCATTTCACTCAATCAGTAAACATTTTATTATTTGTGAAAAGTCACTAACTAAAATGTTATGAATATAATAGAGGGAAACATTCCACGTAGAAAAAATATATCTAAAAACAAAGAAGATGTGCCTTACCAAACGAAAGCGCTGGCAGGTTGATAGACACACAAACATACACACAAAATTCAAGCTTTCGCAACCCACGGTTGCTTCGTCAGGAAAGAGGGAAGGAGAGGGAAAGATGAAAGGATGTGGGTTTTAAGGGAGAGGGTAAGGAGTCGTTCCAATCCCGGGAGCGGAAAGACTTACCTTAGGAGGAAAAAAGGACAGGTACACACACACACACACACACACACACACACACACACACACACACACACACACACATATCCATCCACACATATCCAGACACAAGCACACATTTGTAAAGGCAAAGAGTTTGAGCAGAGATGTCAGTCGAGGCGGAAGTACATAGGCAAAGATGTTGTTGAATGACAGGTGAGGTATGAGCGGCGGCAACTTGAAATTAGCGGAGGTTGAGGCCTGGTGGGTAACGAGAAGGGAGGATATACTGAAGGGCAAGTTCCCATCTCCAGAGTTCTGACAGGTTGGTGTTAGTGGGAAGTATCCAGATAACCCGGATGGTGTAACACTGTGCCAAGATGTGCTGGCCGTGCACCAAGGCATGTTTAGCCACAGGGTGATCCTCATTACCGACAAACACTGTCTGCCTGTGTCCATTCATGCGAATTGACAGTTTGTTGCTGGTCATTCCCACATAGAAAGCTTCACAGTGTAGGCAGGTCAGTTGGTAAATCATGTGGGTGCTTTCACACGTGGCTCTGCCTTTGATCGTGTACACCTTCCGGGTTGCAGGACTGGAGTAGGTGGTGGTGGGAGGGTGCATAGGACAGGTTTTACACCGGGGGCGGTTACAAGGGTACGGTAGGGAAGGTGGTTTGGGTATTTCATAGGGATGAACGAAGAGGTTACGAAGATTAGGTGGATGGCGGAAAGACTCTCTTGGTGGAGTGGGGAGGATTTCATGAAGGATGGATCTCATTTCAGGGCAGGATTTGAGAAAGTCGTATCCCTGCTGGAGAGCCACATTCAGAGTCTGATCCAGTCCCGGAAAGTATCCTGTCACAAGTGGGGCACTTTTGGGTTTCTTCTGTGGGAGGTTCTGGGTTTGAGGGGATGAGGAAGTGGCTCTGGTTATTTGCTTCTGTACCAGGTCGGGAGGGTAGTTGCGGGATGCGAAAGCTGTTTTCAGGTTGTTGGTGTAATGGTTCAGAGCTTCCGGACTGGAGCAGATTCGTTTGCCATGAAGGAAATGTAATGGTTCAGCTCCCATAATCCAGCTTGGAGCGGACGATCGACCGATAGAGACGAAGTAGGACGGTTCGATCCGCTCCCCACGACATATCACTGAGAACACGTTAAAGAACGAGTACAACGGGCAGCCAAATATGACAAATGTGGAGACCAGCTAAGTTTCCTGTCAAATGTAAGACCTAAAAATTTTGTTTTCTCCACGAATGGGAGAGCAACGGGACCGAGTCGTAAGGACGGTAGGAGAAACTCTTCGTAGCGCCAGAAGTTAATACAGACCGTCTTCTTGGCAGAAAAACGGAAGCCATTGGCGACATTCCAGGAGTAAAGACGGTCAAGAGAACGCTGAAGACAGCGCTCCAGGACACGTGTACGCTGCGCGCTGCAATAGATGGTAAAATCGTCCACGAAAAGGGAGCCCGATACATCAGCTGGGAGGCAATCCATTATTGGATTGATCACTATGGCGAAGAGAGCGACGCTCAAAACTGAGCCCTGTGGCACCCCATTCTCCTGGTGAAAAGTGTCTGACAGGACAGAACCCACACATACCCTGAACTGTCGATCCATTAAAAAGGAACGAATAAAAAGAGGGAGGCGACCGCGAAGACCCCATGTATGCATGGTGCGGAGAATGCCCGCCCTCCAACAGGTGTCGTAAGCCTTCTCCAAATCAAAGAATACAGCCGCGGTCGGGCACTTCCGCAAGAAGTTATTCATAATGAAGGTCGACAAGGTAACCAGATGGTCAACAGCAGAGCGATGCCTACGAAATCCACATTGTACATTGGTAAGTAGGCGTCAAGACTCGAGCAGCCAAACCAAACGAGAGTTAACCATTCGCTCCATCACTTTACAGACACAGCTGGTAAGCGAGATGGGTCGATAACTGGAAGGCAAGTGCTTGTCCTTCCCCGGCTTAGGAATCGGGACAACAATAGACTCGCACCACCATGCGGGAACATGTCCCTCAGTCCAGATGCGATTGTAAGTACGAAGAAGAAAACCTTTACCCGCAGGAGAAAGGTTCTTCAGCATCTGAATATGAATAGAATCAGGCCCTGGAGCGGAGGACCGTGATCAGCCAAGGGCGTTTTCGAGTTCCCGCATGGTGAATGGAGCATTATAACTTTCACGATTCGAGGAGCGGAAGTTAGGTGGCCTAGCCTCCTCTGCCTGCTTGCGGGGGAGGAAGGGAGGGTGGTAATGAGCGGAGCTCGAAACCTCTGCGAAAAAGCAGCCGAAGGCATTGGAGACATCCTCCGGGGCCACAAGGACGTCATTCGCGACCATCAAGCCAGAAACTGGTGAGTGGACCTTAGTGCCAGATAGCCGGCGCAGGCTACAACATACAACAGAAGAAGGAGTAAAACTGTTAAAGGTGCTTGTGAAAGCAGCCCAGCTGGCTTTCTTGCTTTCTTTAATAATACGACGACACTGTGCACGTAATCGTTTATAATTGATACAATTCGCCACTATAGGGTGGCGTTTAAAGGTGCGTAAAGCACGGCGGCGTGGAAGTTGGGTAGTACATATAGAGAGGTCTAAATGGGAATAGGTGTGAGATGTGTCCGAAAGAAAAGTAGGGGCGCCAGTATTGAGGCAGACAAGATTGAGCTGGTTGAAAAGGTCTGCTAACAGGGAGCCCCTCGGGCAGGATGCCGGAGAGCCCCAAAGGGGATGGTGGGCATTCAAGTCTCCAGTTAACAAAAATGGGGCAGGTAGCTGAGCAATAAGCTGAATCATGTCTGCCCTGGTAACGGCAGATGACGATGGAGTGTAGACGGTACAAATGGAAAATGTAAAAGTGGGGAGAGTAATGTGAATGGCAACTGCCTGCAGGCCGGTGTGCAATGTGATGGGATCGTAGTAAATATCATCCCGGACCAGCAACATAACCCCTCCATGAGCCGTAATACCCACCACAGGGGGTAGGTCAAAACGCACAGAGGTGTAGTGTGCCAAGGCAATTTGATCACATGGGCGTAGCTTCATTTCCTGGAGGGCTACGACGAGCGGACGGTGCAAGCGGAGCAGCAACTTCAAGTCCTCTCGGTTGGAGTGAATGCTGCGAATATTCCAGTGAATAAGTGCCATCGTAAGAAGAAAAGAAAGATGAAAGAAGGGGTCACCTCGAAGGCCGCTGAGGGCCTGGCTTCGAGCGAGCACTGCCGCCGCTATCAGTAGGCGGACAGTCATCGTCCATTGGGTCTATAGGTTCATCGGCCATCTTGGTAAGATGGCCGGGAGGGGGAGCTTCCTCCGCCGGTGAACGGCCAGATGTTCGGCTACCAGCAGTGCGGCCAGGCGAAACGGATGACGGCCTGGGGCGGCAACCGCTGGGTGGCGCAGGAGAAGAAATGCGCCGTGGCGGAGAAGGAGAACTGTGCTTCCTATGAGCCTTCTTGGAAGGTCGTTTGGTGGAAGTACCGGTCAAAGGCTGGGAGGTCGAGGTACGTAGGAAGTCTGCACGGGACGGTTCCTTCTTGAAGGCTCGTGCATCTGACTTCGGGGTCTTCGTCTTAGCAGAAGCTGATGAAGGGGCTGGTGTGTGTGGGGTGATGGGAGGAAGAGGAGACGTCGACCGCGCGATCTTAGCACTGGCCGAACGGACGACCGTGGTGCTGAAGGTCAGATCGCATTTCTGGGTTGCCACCTCCCTGGTAGTCCGAGGAGAGGTGAGGACAGTACTGTATTTCCCCGCTGGGAGCAGCGTGGGCTTCCTACTAGCAAATAGCTTGCGAGCAGCCGAGGTGGACACTTTCTCTTTGACCCGAATTTCTTGGATACAGCGTTCTTCCTTATAGACAGGACAGTCGCGGGAGGATGCGGCATGGTCACCCTGACAGTTCACACAACGAGGAGACGGAGGTGGACAGTCACCCTCATGGGCATCCCTGCCACAATTGACACATTTAGCCGCATTGGAACAAGACTGTCGAGTGTGATTGAAATGCTGACACTGGTAGCAGCGCGTAGGTGTCGGGACATAGGGGTAAACAGAAATGACCTCTTAGCCCGCCTTGATGCGCGATGGCAGCTTAACACTATCAAAGGTCAAGAAAAGTGTCCGGGTCGGTACAAGGTCATTGTTGACCTTTTTCATGCTCAGCGAGGAAAGATTGAATCTCCTCGTCAGTCAATCCGTCAAGGGATCTAGTATAGACCACACCACGAGATGAATTCAAAGTTCGGTGAGCCTCCACCCAGACAGGGAACGTGTACAGGAGTGTGGCCCGAAGCAGTTTTTGTGCCTGAAAGGCGCTCTCAGTTTCTAGTAATAAGGTACCGTTACGCAACCTGGTATAAGATTTGACAGATCTAGCTATGGCATCTACGCCCTTCTGGATAACAAAAGGGTTGACAGAGGAAAATTCCTTTCCGTCCTCAGATCGAGAAATGATGATGAACTGTGGGGCAGGCGGTAGTACTGGTGGCTGGTCAAGTTTCCGTTTTTGGGCAGAAGTCGAGAGAGATGGAGTGAAATCCATTGCGGAGGAATCCCCCATGATTGCCAGCGTCTTTGATGGCGCGCTCCTTCCTTGTGGGGACCCTCTCAGAGGGCACTCCCACCTTAGGTGAATGCTTACACCTCAGGTCACACCTCCCGAGAAACAGACGGAGGGACCAATCAGCATGGTCAGAAGGTATCAGCTCAGGCAATCACCCCTCCCTGGGCCTGGCCTTTACCAGGGGGTACGTGCGTGCCTTACATGTCTACCCAGGGCGGGGAATTGCGCGTTACCCCGTCACCGGCTACACGTGCGAATGCGTGGGTCGGCCTTCAGGTGCACACAGGGAGGAAGGAAGAAGAGGAAAAAGAAGAGAGAGAGGGAGAGAGAGAGAGAGAGGACAAACTGTCTCAAACGCCGAGGCGGAGACCAGAGAAGGCAAGGAGAAGAAGGCAATGAGAAGGCAAGGAGAAGGAGGCAATGAGAAGAAGGCAAGGAGAAGGAGGCAATGAGAAGAAGGCAAGGAGAAGGAGGCAATGAGAAATCAAGGAGAAGAAGGCAAGGAGAAGAAGGCAAGGAGAAGAAGGCAAGGAGAAGAAGGCAAGGAGAAGAAGGCAAGGAGAAGAAGGCAATGAGAAGAAGGCAATGAGAAGAAGGCAAGGAGAAGAAGGCAATGAGAAGAAGGCAATGAGAAGAAGGCAATGAGAAGAAGGCAATGAGAAGAAGGCAATGAGAAGAAGGCAAGGGAAGGAGTGAGGAAGACAGTGAGGTGGAGAAGAGCAAAGAAAGGAACCAACCAAAGGAAGGAAAAAACGAGAAGTGAAAAAGCAAAATGACCGCAAATGGAGGTCATGGAACTGTTCGTCTCCGGTCGCAGGCACTAACTACCCCATTGAGGGGGAGGGACTCCTTTTAGTCGCCTCTTACGACAGGCAGGAATACCTCAGGCCTATTCTAATCCCCGGACCTGCAGGGGGGGGGGAATTTTTACAGGTAGTGTATAAGCAACATGGACTGTGAACTACTCAGTATTGTATTGCATAGTCCAAAATGAAAGAACTGTAATTGTACAATTGAGAGGTAGCAGAATCCAAAAACTGAATCTTACTATTCTGCAAGTGGCACCAGTTGCACACCTATTGCAGTAAACTATACATTAAATCATGATCTCAGTTTCAGATATCACTATGAGTGATTGACACTTACAACGAAAATCAAATTATGTGCATTTTATGTACTTAGGTAGAACTGACAAAAATTGTTTGTGTAAACATTTTGAAACCCCACTTGTGAAATGTGAACAACAATATTTTAGACTCATTGATGAATCTAGAAAATGGAAAAAGGAAACTGAGCAGATGAGAGAGAGAGAGAGAGAGAGAGAGAGAGAGAGAGAGAGAGAGAGAGAGAGAGAGATTGGGAGCATGCTGGGACATAGTGGAGATAGGATAATGAGCTGCTAGTTGCAGGGATCTGCAGGCTATGCTGGGGCTGTGGGGGAAGTGGAGTAAAGTAGAAAAGGGAAAAGGATTCTGCCAGTGCACCGGTGGCGTAGAAGCTTGTGCAGGGCTGGAGTGGGAGCAGGGAAGGTTGAGATCAGGGTGGTGGTGTGGGTGGAAAGAATCCAGTCAGTGAAGCAGTCATTGAATTCAAGCATATCATGTTGGGTGACATGCTCAGCAAGTGGGTGATCCAGCTGTCTCTTGGCCAGTTTGGCACTGGCCATTCATGTGGCCACACAACTTGGCAGTGGTCATGACCATGTAGTATGACAGAAAGTGGTTGCAGGTAACTTAGTAGATCACATGACTGCTTTCACATTTGCCCCTGCCTTTCATGGGATGGGAGATGCCAGGGATAGGACTGGAGCATGTTGTAGGTGTAGGTGTAGGTGTGTGTGTGTGTGTGTGTGTGTGTGTGTGTGTGTGTGTGTGTGTGTGTGTGTGAGAGAGAGAGAGAGAGAGAGAGAGAGAGAGAGAGAGAGAGAGAGACGACAGAACAATTGTTATGAACTATCATTAATGTAGTGCGAGTCATCCAATCTTACTTAGCATTTTAAGAAAACTAAATTGTGTGGTTGCCTTAGTCTTAAATCAGTATTTATGTCTCCAAGAATATATATCCTTTCTTTAGACCATTTTGCAAAAAATAAATAAAGTAAATTTATCTTAGAAAATAGATTAAGGAAAGGCAAACCTACATTTCTAGCATTTGAAGACTTAGAGAAAGCTTTTGACAATGTTGACTGGAATACTCTCTTTCAAATTCTAAAGGTGGCAGGGGTAAAATACAGGGAGTGAAAGGCTAGTTACAATTTGTACAGAAACCAGATGGCAGTTATGAGTCGAGGGGCATGAAAGGGAAGCAGAGGTTGGGAAGGGAGTGAGACAGGGTTGTAGCCTGTCCCCGATTTTATTCAATTTGTATATTGACCAAGCAGTAAAGGAAACAAAAGAAAAATTCGGAGTAGGTATTAAAATCCATGGAGAAGAAATAAACACTTTGAGGTTTGCCGATGACATTGTAATTCTGTCAGAGACAGCAAAGGACTTAGAAGAGCAGTTGAACGGAATGGATAGGGTGATTTTCTTATTAGCCACTTCAGTCAGTTATATTATTAGTCATACTGTGGTGAACTGTCTGTATGATCTTTTGCAGACTCGCTAACTGTAGCTTAGGAGTTCTGCTTTTGAGTAGGCCTCGTTCATTGAACTGAATCCCCCCTACCAGACAGACCTCACACACAACGAAACCCCCACCACTTCCACTGTACCCACTCATACAATACTACCTGCACAGGTATGGGGCAATACTTTGCTCTTAACACTCTGCTTTTTACATTCAGCTTGGCCACAAGTAACCAAACTGTCACCTAGCCACCCTAACCTAATCCTCTGGTTACACTACAGATCAGTCATCATAACAAAATGCCTATTCAATCTCTTTATGTCAGTGTTCATTTAGGGTGATTAAGTAGGTGTTTACAAAACCTGATAATCAGTTTGCATAGGAATAAAGCATCTGAAATGTAGTGTTATGGAAGAATGATTAAGATTATATGGGTATAGCGGATAACTAAATAGGTGGTACTGAATAAATTTGGTAAGAAGAGAAATTAATGGCACAACTAAAAAATGGGACTGACTGTTGGGACACATCCCAGAGCATCAAGGAATCATCAAGTCAATTTGATACTGGAGGGAAGTGGGTGGGATAAAAATTACAGAGGTGCACCTAGGTTTGACTACTGTAAGCAGGTTCAAATGGATGGAAGTTGTGCCTTATAACAAAATGTAATGGAAGCTGTGCTGTATATCAAAATGTATCCAAGTTTCCTGAATGAATTAATTGCAGTTGCAGCCAATGCTTTTAAGTGTGATATCCTCACGGATTTGTGTGTCCGTACAAATTGTCAAGATTGCTTCTAAAGGGTATCAAACATAAATTTGTATCTTTATTATTTTCCATTATTATTTTCAATTAACTATTCTCAGTTCCAATATTTACTATCAACAAACATTTGATGCAATAGTCAGTCAATGTAGACCCATTTATAACAAGGTTCCAGCATGTTCAAGAAAGTATTAAATAAAAAAAAAATGTGAACAGCCCTTGAAGGCCCAACGGTACTGACTGGCTGCTGTGTCATCCTCAGCCCTTAGGCATCACCGGGTGTGGGTACAGGGGGGCGTGTGGTCAGCACACAACTCTCCCAGCCGGTGTCAGCTTTCATGACCAGTGTCACTACTTCTCAGTCAAGCAGCTTCTCAATAGGCCTCACAAGGGCTGAGTGCACCTCGTTTGCCATCAGCACTCGGCAGACCCGGATGGCGACCCATCCGAGTGCTAGCTGAGCCCAACAGCTCTCAACATCTGTGACCTGATGGGAATTGGTGTTACCACTGCAGCAAGGCCACTGGCCAAAAATAATATTGGTCTCATTTTTTATTGTGTTCTGACCAAAGGAAACTGGGGCGCAATTGTCTTCCTCATGTTCCTTGGTGTATTACATAACTCACAGACTTCAGCATGTTTACACAAAAAACATTAAATACAAAATAATTTTTAATCATTATGGGCTCCAAATATTTATGTTTTCTGTGTAGTATTATCACTCCTAGCAGATTTGTATGTTTGCAATATTTTTTATTTCAGTGTTACAAAATTACTGATTAAAAAATTGGCTATTTAGAAATTGCTCTCCCACGAATAAAGAGTGTTAGATATGTATTTCAACACAGGAAGCAAGCTGTACAGGATATACCCTCAAGGCAAAATTCACATCCTTTGGCAGTACTTTGTCAGTTGTGTTACTAATGCAATATACCTTATGCCCTTGGCACCTCCAAACCAAGTTGAACCTGGAATATTAGACAATGACTGCCAGTGTGATAAAATCTCAATTAATACTGTAATGTTTAATACAATTATAACTCCACATTTTGCTCATCTTTACTCTCGGTGCATTTCCTTTGCCACAACTGAATAATAAATCTGTAAAACTGTAATTGTAATGATCACATTACAGTGTGTAGATATGCTATCAACACTGTACAAATTACAGTGAGTACTGTTATTTGCTAACAAGAATAGGTACTACATTAACCATTGTTGATTAGCATGTTTATGACTTTAATGTAGAATAGAAGCAAATTCTTCAGAAAATGAGGCGTTAATAAAAGAAAAATCTTTACACACATCAGAATAAGACTTTAAAACCGCATCCGAATAATGGCCACGAAGTATGAAATCCAAGAACTGTACCAAGAACTATTCTTCACTTGTTGATAGGAAAAATAAAACTACCTTAAATGTGCACATCATAAGATATTCATCTTACAAATCTTATATATTTTACTTACCATCCCATGATTGGAATACAGTCATTTTTTGAGCACTGTTGTAACGTACTCTTCCTGCCTATGTACCTTAAATAAGCCAAAAATCTACAGCCATTCTTAAAGCACTTAATGATGTCTTCTGCTGTATTTTATGCACATTCCTCAAGCATGCAGTATCAGTATTTGGGTATAGTCTGACTGCGTTGAGACAATACTCAGTAGTTGAAATGGGTGGGGTAACTTCTGTAAATGATGTTACTTCCCATGTTTACATGTGGGAACAGTCTTTTGTTGATTTTATAAAGGTCTGTCAAATCATATTTAAAGTAAGACACCTCTTTTTAATTACATATTTCTAGTTCATTAATATACTGTAGGTGAACATGGATTTGACATATTTACAATGAGAATCCTCACATTCGTTGACATACTTCATTGGGAATCCTATAAAATTTCATTGCGAGAAGCATACGATCTGCTGAGTTGGAAGCAGCCTGGCCCCTACCGTAGGAGGCTTGCCACTTACTGGTCAGCCCACCACTGGTGAGCACAAGCAGAATCATGATTCATGCAGGTCAGTGCACAAATGGGTGTCGCAACAGCCTTCCAAATTAAAGATTACTCTCAACAACATGAGAGATACTGAAACCACAGGTGGACATCCACAATGATCACTCTGATGTTGTTGTTGTGGTCTTCAGTCCTGAGACTGGTTTGATGCAGCTCTCCATGCTACTCTATCCTGTGCAAGCTTCTTCAACTCCCAGTACCTACTGCAACCTACATCCTTCTGAATCTGCTTAGTGTATTAATCTCTTGGTTTCCCTCTATGATTTTTACCCTCCATGCTGCCCTCCAGTACTAAATTGGTGATTCCTTGATGCCTCAGAACATGTCCTACCAACCGATCCCTTCTTCTAGTCAAGTTGTGCCACAAACTTCTCTTCTCCCCAATCCTAATCAATACCTCCTCATTAGTTATATGATCTACCCATCTAATCTTCAGAATTTTTCTGTAGCACCACATTTTGAAAGCTTCTATTCACTTCTTGTCCAAACTAGTTATCGTCCATGTTTCACTTCCATGCATGGCTACACTCCATACAAATACTTTCAGAAATGACTTCCTGACACTTAAATCAATACTGGATGTTAACAAATTTCTCTTCTTCAGAAACGCTTTCCTTGCCATTGCCAGCCTACATTTTATATCCTCTCTACTTGGACCATCATCAGCTATTTTGCTCCGCAAATAGAAGAACTCTTTTACTACTTTACGTGCCTCATTTCCTAATCTAATTCCTCAGCATCACCCGACTTAATTCGACTACATTCCATTATCCTCGTTTTGCTTTTGTTGATGTTCATCTTATATCCTCCTTTCAAGACTCTGTCCATTCCATTTAACTGCTCTTCCAAGTCCTTTGCTGTCTCCGACAGAATTACAATGTCATCGGCGAACCTCAAAGTTTTTACTTCTTCTCCATGAATTTTAATACCTACTCCGAATTTTTCTTTTGTTTCCTTTACTGCTTGCTCAATATACAGATTGAACAACATCGGGGAGAGGCTACAACCCTGTCTTACTCCCTTCCCAACCACTGCTTCCCTTTCATGTCCCTCGACTTTTATAACTGCCATCTGGTTTCTGTACAAATTGTAAATAGCCTTTCGCTCCCTGTATTTTACCCCTGCCACCTTCAGAATTTGAAAGAGAGTATTCCAGTCAACATTGTCAAAAGCTTTCTCTAAGTCTACAAATGCTAGAAACGTAGGTTTGCCTTTCCTTAATCTTTCTTCTAAGATAAGTCGTAAGGTCAGTATTGCCTCATGTTCCAGTGTTTCTATGGAATCCAAACTGATCTTCCCCGAGGTTGGCTTCTACTAGTTCTTCCATTCGTCTGTAAAGAATTCGTGTTAGTATTTTGCAGCTGTGACTTATTAAACTGATAGTTCGGTAATTTTCACATCTGTCAACACCTGCTTTCTTTGGGATTGAAATTATTATATTCTTCTTGAAGTCTGAGCGTATTTCGCCTGTTTCATACATCTTGCTCACCATATGGTAGAGTTTTGTCAGGACTGACTCTCCCAAGGCCATCAGTAGTTCCAATGGAATGTTGTCTACTCCGGGGGCCTTGTTTCGACTCAGGTCTTTCAGTGCTCTGTCAAACTCTTCACGCAGTATCATATCTCCCATTTCATCTTCATCTACATTCTCTTCCATTTCCATAATATTGTCCTCAAGTACATCGCCTTTGTATAGACCCTCTATATATGCCTTCCACCTTTCTGCTTTCCCTTCTTTGCTTAGAACTGGTTTTCCATCCGAGCTCTTGATATTCATACAAGTCGTTCTCTAATCTCCAAAGGTCTCTAATTTTCCTGTAGGCAGTATCTATCTTACCCCTAGTGAGATAGGCCTCTACATCCTTACATTTGTCCTCTAGCCATCCCTGCTTAGCCATTTTGCACTTCCTGTCGATCTCATTTTTGAGACGTTTGTATTCGTTTTTGTCTGCTTCATTTACTGTGTTTTTGTATTTTCTCCTTTCATCAATTAAATTCAATATTTCTTCTGTTACCCAAGGATTTATACTAGCCCTCGTCTTTTTACCTACTTGATCCTCTGCTGCCTTCGCTACTTCGTCCCTCAAAGCTACTCATTCTTCTTCTACTGTATTTCTTTCCCCCATTCCTGTCAGTTGTTCCCTTATGCTCTCCCTGAAACTCTGTACAACCTCTGGTTCTTTCAGTTTATCCAGGTCCCATCTCCTTAAATTCCCACCTTTTTGCAGTTTCTTCAGTTGTAATCTACAGGTCATAACCAATAGATTGTGGTCAGAGTCCACATCTGCCCCTGGAAATGTCTTACAATTTAAAACCTGGTTCCTAAATCTCTGTCTTACCATTATATAATCTATCTCATACCTTTTAGTATCTCCAGGGTTCTTCCATGTATACAACCTTCTTTCATGATTCTTAAACCAAGTGTTAGTTATGATTATGTTGTGCTCTGTGCAAAATTCTACCAGGCGGCTTCCTCTTTCATTTCTTAGCCCCAATCCATATTCACCTACTATGTTTCCTTCTCTCCCTTTTCCTACACTCGAATTCCAGTCACCCATGACTATTAAATTTTCATCTCCCTTCACAATCTGAATAATTTCTTTTATTTCATCATACATTTCTTCAATTTCTTCGTCATCTGCAGAGCTAGTTGGCATATAAACTTGTACTACTGTAGTAGGTGTGGGCTTCGTATCTATCTTGGCCACAATAATGCGTTCACTATGCTGTTTGTAGTAGCTTACCTGCATTCCTATTTTCCTATTCATTATTAAACCTACTCCTGCATTACCCCTATTTGATTTTGTGTTTATAACCCTGTAGTCACCTGACCAGAAGTCTTGTTCCTCCTGCCACTGAACTTCACTAATTCCCACTATATCTAACTTCAACCTATCCATTTCCCTTTTTAAATTTTCTAACGTACCTGCCCGATTAAGGGATCTGACATTCCACGCTCCGATCCGTAGAACGCCAGTTTTCTTTCTCCTGATAACGACATTCTCTTGAGTAGTCCCCGCCCGGAGATCCAAATGGGGGACTATTTTACCTCCAGAATATTTTACCCAAGAGGACGCCATCATCATTTAATCATACAGTAAAGCTGCATGCCCTCGGGAAAAATTACGGCTGTAGTTTCCCCTTGCTTTCAGCCATTCGCAGTACCAGCACAGCAAGGCCGTTTTGGTTACTGTTACAAGGCCAGATCAGTCAATCATCCAGACTGTTGCCCTTGCAACTACTGAAAAGGCTGCTGCCCCTCTTCAGGAACCACACGTTTGTCTGGTCTCTCAACAGATACCCCTCGTTGTGGTCGCACCTACGGTACGGCTATCTGTATCGCTGAGGCACGCAAGCCTCCCCACCAACGGCCAGGTCCATGGTTCTGATATGAAAGGCAAAAAGGTGATGTTGGCCAACTGCACAACCTGAGAGGATAGAGTCAGTTCAACTTGAACAGTGAAGATTGATGAAACAGTGATAACTGATGAAGTAATGCAATACAAAGGGTAGTTGGCACAGCAGGAAGAACTGAATCATAATATTAGCAGCTTTGAAGAAGATAAAACACTCTGAAGACTGAGTCATCTGTGCGACACCATGGCAGACCATTTTGGCTACCATACTGGAAAGGAAAATATTAGTCCCAGCTAAGGCTGGAACCCAAGGAAAAAACCCAAAGGTGTAACATTATTTACTTGCCATTTTCTTATAATATTTTATTTAGCTATACATGTACCACATATAAATTCATTGTTCTTGTCTTTTATTTAGCTATACATGTACCACATATAAATTCATTGTTCTTGGCTTTTCCTTAGCTATATGTATTATTTTTGTGTAAAATTTGTAACAGCAATCTAAAGAAGTAACTTGCAATGGGAAGATTGAACAAGAGAAATTACCCACTTTTTGCAAGAAAAGGCATATAAATGTAATAAAAATAAAAGTTTTTAAGACTTATGGCTGGAAAGGGTAGTTAGCATGCTCTCAAACAGCTTGCTCCTCCCCCTGATGGAGGAGACTGAGGGGGGGGGGGGGGGGGGGGAGGATGATATTGTCCTTACCTTGAATTTTGTGGGGGCTTGGATAGCAATGGAGGGATTTGTGTTTGCTAATGTCAATAAAAGTAAGGTAGAGTGTTAAGTCATGTTGTTAATGACATGCTATACCCATGGTTCTAAATTTGTGTTACTCGGGGAATATAGTTGATAGTTATTTATCTGTGTTATTTCCCTGAGATACCATTCTTTTTTTAAAACAGTTAAGAATAATCAATGGACAACCTGTAGCTTGCTGCCTTTCTTTTACCCCAGGCAAATTAAGAAAAATAGGGGAAATAATTTATAAGCTTTTGAAACTTTAGGAAAATAGTCATACTGGATATGGTAGTGAGAAACAAAGTTCCCTCCCCTAGTGGGTGAGCGTCCACCTCCACCACCCCTTAATTAATTTTTGACCTTCATTTTTCTGTTTTATGAAAAACAGTTCATCTTTCGAAGACATCTTTTATGACAAAAAATATTATAGTGAAATTCTGTTCAAAGAAGTTCATATGCGTGTTTTAACCAATATAAACACATTAGGATCACAGGAGACCACTCACTGAAAAACGGAAGTATTGTGTAGTTGATAGGCACAAACAAAAGAAGGAAAACTTGCTAGCTTTAATATTTATCCTTTGTTGAGCTAGACTAACAAAAACAAACACTCACTCTCTCTCTCTCCCTCTCTCCATGCTGCCATGTCAGTGCTATTTTGATTTTGTGGCAGGTGAGCTGATTGAGGTGTGGTAGTGTCAAGCAGGGTGGGTAGAGGGAAAGGAGGTGGGAGGGCAGGGAGATCTGGTAATGGGTAGCTAGTAGCTCAAAAGGAGATGGCCAGTTTGCCAGCTAGGAATGTGGGAGGGAGGGGTGGCAGGTATATGAGCTGGCACAATTGTAGCAGCCAGTGGGAAGGGGCACATGCTGAAAGCAATTTAACTCGGGAGGTGTGACAGGGTGGAGGGGACAAAAATTGTTGGGTTGATGTGGGGACAGCAGGTTACTGTAGGTTGAGGCCGGGATAATTTCAGAAACAGAGAATTTGTTGTAAGGATAATTCTGGTCTGTGTGGTTCAGAAGAGCTAGTGGTGGAGGGGAGGATCTATATAATCTGGGTTGTGAACCAGCCATTAAAATCAATCATTTTATGTTCAGCGGCACATTGTGCCACAAGTACGGTCTACTTCCCTTTTGGCCATAGTTTGGGGGTGGCCATTCATCCTGGTGGACAGCTGGTTGACAGTCATACAATACAGAAAGCTGTGCAGTGATTGCACCAGAGCTGGTATATGATGGCTGCTTTCACAGGTGGCCCAGCCTCTGATGGGGTAGGATAAGCCAGTGACATGGCTAGAGTAGTAGGTGCTAGGTGTGTGGATTAGGCAGAACTTGTACTTTGGTCTGCCACATGTATATGATCTCTGTATTAAGCAGATGAGAGTGGGAATGGCACAGAGATACACTAGGATGACGTGTAGGTTGGGTGGACAATGAAACACCATTTTAGGAGGGGTGCAAAGATCTTGGGTACAATGTCCTTCTTTCAAGGCAGGAAGAGAGATAAAGCCCTGGTGATGATATGGTTCACTTGTTCCGGTCCAGAGTAATATTGGGTGATGAGGGGGCACTCCTTTAGCTGATTCATGGAGATGATGGGAGGATTGCAGGCGTGTGAGGATATGGCAGTGGAAATTTGTTTGTGGACTAGATTGGGGGAATGTTGCTGCCTGCGAAGGCCTTTGTGAGCCCTTTAGCATACAGGGCAAGAGAGTTCTCCTTAGAGCAGATATGTTGTCCACAGATGGCTAAGCTGTACGTGGGGGAATTGTTTTTGTGTGAAAGGGATGGCAACTGTCGAAATGTTGGTGGTTAGTGAGTTTGATGTTGACTCAAGTGTGGATGGAGCCATCAGAGAGGTGGAGGTCAACTTCCAGGAAGGTGGTACATTGTGTAGAGGAGTACCAGGTGAAGCAGATAGGAGAAATGTTATTGAGGTTCTGAAGGAATGTGGATAGGTTACCTTGGCCCTGAGTTCAGATCATTGAATATTTGTGAAATGACTCCATAACTGTAATGTACAGTCAATCTGTATTCTAAGCATTTTTATAGTAATTGTATCTCAGTCTGGGAGTCATTCATTGACTTTCTACAATAAATCCTACACTGAAAATTGGGATTTCTCTGAAGAATCTAGAAAATTGCATACTTCTTGCAAAGTGGCATCAAACTTGGTACCAAGAGTGTGGTCCCCATTTCAAACAGAGGAGGGGTTAGACACTAATTTAGCATAGCAGTCTTTATGATAACAGTCTTCTGCAGCTACTGAACACAAAACATTGTTGATATGTTCAGCAACTTCTCAGCCAAAATCATAATTACATTTCTCTGCTTTCTCAGGTAGTGTGTGTTTCAACATTAATTGTATCATTGCCTTCAATATCTTAGTTGCTGAGGTCTCCCATCACAGCACTGCATAGCAGGAGAGCTATCAGCCAGCCCTGTGGCTGCATCACGTTTACTGCAAAAAATAAACTACAGTGATACTAACTTTTTGTTTGGTCATCAGCCTACTCAGTTTACAGATATGAGATGACCATGTAAACTTTCACTCCTTTTTTATTGCTGTGAGATGACAGAGGAATCCAGGTAGAGTCAGTGTGACTATTTTAAACCAGACAATTGCTTTTGTTGTTATAACCAGGGCTTGATTTGTGATGGTATACCTCTGATACAAAACCATTAAAATAATGTTTGAAGACATTAATTAAAAAACAGTCAATGGTAGGTCACAGTACTGGTACTACTACTACTACTTTACAAATCAAGCACTGGTCATAATGGTTGCTACTTCTGCTTGTTCGATTCTTCAAGATCATACCATATCCAAAATGACAAACCAAACAGCATATCTAGAAGAACTCATTGTTCCTTTTCAGAGCCCATTATGTATTCACACAGACTGATCAATCTGAAGTTACAAGCAGAGCAGAGGTGATGTGTGGAAAGAATCAAAGGAAAAGAACTGAACACATGACAAATAAGAAGCTGTGTATCATTGGCTGTGTGTGTTACAATTGCCTCATTATACCTTATTCTAAACATATACACAGTGAATCTTTGTTGAGGTTTCTAGGACAGATGAATATTGAGTATGTCTTCATACCATTCACATTGCTGGACGTTATGCAGCCAGGACACTGGTTCCGAAACATCTGACTGCAAACCCAGAACTTCATGGAAATTTACTCACAAGAGAGAAATGTAGGTTCAAGTCACAGTCCAGCAGAAATTTTCGTGTCACTAATAGGTATCACATTTGTACCTAATACTGCTGATGTCTAACAGTTCACAGTAAGCAAACAAATGTTGAGTAATTCAATAATGAAAGGCCGGCCATAGTGGCCGAGCGGTTCTAGGCGCTACAGCCTGGAACCGTGCAACTGCAACGGTCGCAGGTTCGAATCCTGCCTCGGGCGTGGATGTGTGTGATGTCCTTAGGTTAGTTAGGTTTAAGTAGTTCTAAGTTCTAGGGGACTGATGACCACAGCAGTTAAGTCCCATAGTGCTCAGAGCCATCTGAACCATTTTTGAATAATGAAACATTCAACATTCCATGCAGCGCCAATCACAAAATATTTTAATTTCATATTTTTCACAGCTTTACTTTTGAAGAAATGTAAGCAACTCAGTAAAAAAAAATATTACCCTTGGATCTATAATCATTAGTGGATGGACCAATAAACTCTTCTCAAAAGTGTGTGCACTTCCCCATTTCTTTCAATACCAACATGAAACATTCAATTCATGTCAAACTACTAACTAACAAACACACAGCACAACAGAGACCACCAAATACTACAACACACAATCTACAAAGACTCAAAAACCTCAAGGCGCACCATGACATTACAGGTCAAAGCAGATGGGTGTAGCATCAGCACCTGACCTTGTGCGAATAACCTCAAGTTAGCCTCAGGTAGAAACAGTGATGAGGCAATGACTGCCAATTGGCAAGAAAACAGGACTAAATTGTCAAGAATGAAACTTAATTATTGTTGGAACATTTGTTCAGAGTTTGCATCTTTTTGGTGCAACCCAAAAAGGCCAGCACTGTCTGCTTTGCACTTAGATCTTTCTCACTGTACTGGCCCACAAAGTCCAACAAGCCCACAAACAGAATACTTTTATTCAATCTATCCTACAGCATTTTCTTTCCAAGCAGCGTAGCTAAGATCTAAAAATTGTCCATTCTAGCACTTACATCCTAAAACATTTACTCCCTAATGGTCCTTATGATTAATAATGAAGTGTGAATTTACTAGACACTGATTTGACTTAAGAATTTTCTGAATGTCAGGCGAGACATTCATATGAACCCTTACCTACTATTTCAGCATCTTACTAAGCAAATGCGAATTTCCCACAGTATCTCTAGTTTTGCTACATTTCTCTTCCTGTTTTTAGCGAGTTTCACCGCTATATATTTCAGTGACTAAAAATAAAGTCCAAACTCCATTAATTAACATCTCAACATGTTTAAACGAGAGTTACATTTGAAGAAGCCTTCCAACAGCCACTACAACAGTACTAAGTTGCATGCAATGTACGAGGGTTGTTTTTTAAGTAAGGGCCGTTCGCGCTTATAGTCCCGTAGTTCGCGCGGACGCCGCAACAAGCCACCGCGCCACTTGCCGGCATCCTTCCCGTTCACACTGATGCAAGTTGCAGCTCTGTAGCTGACGTGTACGCATCGCTGTGCTAATTTATAATGTTTACGATTATCGAATCACCCGCCGCGTGTGAGATACGGTCAGTGATACGTTTTTTGACCGCGAGAAGCCTATCAGCTGCAGAAATTCATCGTCAGTTAACAGATGTTTATGGTTTGAATGCAATGAGTGAAGGTAAAGTGCATCAATGGGTTAGAGAGTTTAAAAATGGCCGTCAAAACGTCCATGACGAAGAACGCTCAGGCCGGCCCTCTGTGATCACTGATGATTTGGTGGCTGCAGTCGAAACAAAGATTCGTGAGGACAGAAGATTCACAATTTCCACTCTTTCTTTGGAATTTCCACAAGTTTCAAGATCGGTTTTGTACAAAATTGTGTCTGAAAACCTAAACTTTAAGAAACTATGTTCTCGGCAGGTACCCAGACTCCTCACAGAGGACCACAAAGGGAAGAGATTTGCCACTTCATTGGACTTTTTGATTCGTCACGAGGAAGAAGGGGATGACATGTTGAGTCAAATTGTCACTGGAGATGAGACATGGGTGTCCCATATCACTCCCGAAAGCAAGCGACAATTGATGGAATGGCGACACACAACCTCACCCATCAAGGTCAAAGCCAAACAGACGCTGTCAAAGTGCAAGATTATGGCAACTGTGTTCTGGGACCGGCGCGGTGTTTTGCTAGTGGACTTTATGCCACAAGGAATGACAATCAATTCAGATGCCTACTGTGCAACTCTAAAGAAGCTCTGCGGAGCAATTCAAAACAAAATACGCGGCATGCTGACAAAAGGAGTTTTGCTCCTGCACGATAACGCTAGGCCTCACACCTCTCAAAAGACTCGGGATTTGATTGATTCTTTTGGCTGGGAAGTTTTGGACCATGGACCATACAGCCCCGACCTTGCTCCTAGCGATTTTCACCTTTTCCGGTACCTGAAACACCTTGTTGGTGGGCAGCACTTCAATGACGACGATGAAGTGAAAGCGGCCGTGAACTCTTGGCTTTCGGAGCAGGCGGCCGAATTCTTTGAAGAGGGAATTAAAAACTTAGTTGTACGGTATGACAAGTACTTAAATAAACAAGGCAAGTATGTAGAAAAATAGATAAAAGTGTGCAGAATCAGAAAATAAAAGTTTTTTTACAAAAGTGTTTGTATCTTTTTTTTAAAATACGAGGGCAGTTCAATACGTAATGCAACACATTTTTTTTCTCGGCCAATTTTGGTTGAAAAACCGGAAATTTCTTGTGGAATATTTTCAAACATTCCCGCTTCGTCTCGTATAGTTTCATTGACTTCCAACAGGTAGCAGCGCTGTACGGAGCTGTTAAAATGGCGTCTGTAATGGATGTGCGTTGCAAACAACGGGCAGTGATCGAGTTTCTTTTGGCGGAAAACCAGGGCATCTCAGATATTCATAGGCGCTTGCAGAATGTCTACGGTGATCTGGCAGTGGACAAAAGCACGGTGAGTCGTTGGGCAAAGCGTGTGTCATCATTGCCGCAAGGTCAAGCATAACTGTCTGATTTCCCGCGTGCACAGCTGTGACTCCTGCAATGGCGGAGCGTGCGAACACACTCGTTCGAGATGATCGACGGATCACCATCAAACAACTCAGTGCTCAACTTGATATCTCTGTTGGTAGTGCTGTCACAATTGTTCACCAGTTGAGATATTCAAAGGTTTGTTCCCACTGGGTCCCTCGTTGTCTAACCGAACACCATAAAGAGCAAAGGAGAACCATCTGTGCGGAATTGCTTGCTCGTCATGTGGCTGAGGGTGACAATTTCTTGTCAAAGATTGTTACAGGCGATGAAACATGGGCTCATCACTTCGAACCTGAACCAAAACGGCAATCAATGGAGTGGCGCCACACCCACTCCCCTACCAAGAAAAAGTTTAAAGCCATACCCTCAGCCGGTAAAGTCATGGTTACAGTCTTCTGGGACGCTGAAGGGGTTATTCTGTTCGATGTCCTTCCCCATGGTCAAACGATCAACTCTGAAGTGTATTGTGCTACTCTTCAGAAATTGAAGAAACGACTTCAGCGTGTTCGTAGGCACAAAAATCTGAACGAACTTCTCCTTCTTCATGACAATGCAAGACCTCACACAAGTCTTCGCACCCAAGAGGAGCTCACAAAACTTCAGTGGACTGTTCTTCCTCATGCACCCTACAGCCCCTATCTCGCACCGTCGGATTTCCATATGTTTGGCCCAATGAAGGACGCAATCCTTGGAAGGCACTACACGGATGATGAAGAAGTTATTGATGCAGTACGACGTTGGCTCCGACATCGACCAGTGGAATGGTACCATGCAGGCATACAGGCCCTCATTTCAAGGTGGCGTAAGGCCGTAGCATTGAATGGAGATTATGTTGAAAAATAGTGTTGTGTAGCTAAAAGATTGGGGAATAACCTGGTGTATTTCAATGCTGAATAAAACAACGCCTGTTTCAGAAAAATAATGTGTTGCATTACTTATTGAACTGCCCTCGTAAAAATGGCCCTTACTTAAAAAACAACCCTCGTAGCTATGGAACTAAATCTGCCGTTTATAACATTCATGAGTACAACACCACACGTGCAGCTTGAGTACATACGCCATAGTATTAAATAAATCCTATACATTTATATTATATGGGAAAATACGATACTAACCACAGTCATTTTAACCGATCAGCTTGTTTGCCTCCCAGAATGCGAATGTATATTACGTTTTCTGTTTTCTCTCCAACAATTTTGCGTTCCACTTTTTGTCTCTTAGAAATCACAATACCACAAAACCTATTACTGAGTTAATACTAAAGTTCCACGCGGCATCTACCACCTCAATGAAAACACAGATCTTTCTGCCCGGCCCACCAAAAATTTCGTCTTCTAAGATAATAGTCTCAGCGTCTTCAACTGGATGTGGTAACTTCTGTGAACTACGTCACTTCCCATGTTGTGCTGTTGCTAGAGACTAGTCCAAATGAACAGCCCTCTGTTTAACACTTTTGATATCCTGCTACCAGTTCTATATGCCACTACACTATAAATAATGTAATTCCATCGTGCATAGCAATAATCCAGCAGAAAATGGATGAGTGTAGCGTAAACAATCTCTTTAGTGGGTTGTACATTCCTCCCACAACATTATCTATGTGACCATTGCAATTCAAGATTTTTGTGGTTGTTTCCCATGTACTTAGTTGAATTGACAGCCTTTAGATTTGTCTGATTTATGGTGTAATGGAAATCTAATGGATTCCTTTGAGTACTCCTGTATATGTCTTCACACATTCCATTATTTTGGGTAAATTGCCACTGTTAGATAAGGCATATGTATGGTGCAAAAGTGTAATACAATTGTCTGATTTTCAGATGACTTCAATGATACAGGTCTGTAATCCTGTGGATTATCCCTAATTTCTTCCTTCAGCCTTGGTGTGACATGTGGAACCTCTGTCTTTAGGTACAGATCTGTTGTTGAGTGAGCAGTTGTATATGGCTGGCTTGTATGGAGCTATTATTTCAGCATACTCTGAATGGAATCTAATTGGTACACAATCTGGACCACCAGACTCTTTATTAAGTGGAAATATGCTTACAGGTTATTGAAATTGGCAGCATTTCATAGTTCGAATTGTGCAATTTACAGTTTTCTGAACCTCTTTCACCACAGAAAATAATGTATTCAGTTAATTGCTTTAGAGGAAATGTCATCTAAACTTCACCATTATTTTGGATATGGTGTTCTTTTAAATTTTTTAGTGTCTTCTCACTGCTTCTGCAACAGTGTTCTGACCTGTTCTGTGTACGACGGAAGGTCTGTGGCATCTCTTATTAATTTATTTGGTATAAATTTTTGATGTCAATACTATTTCTGACTTTTGCACTTGGTCTAAACTTAAATTATTGGATGTGACTTGAGTAGCCTCCACTCCTTCCAAATTGATGACTAGTACACACTCAGTGTCATCGAGTCCACTGATTGAGCCATTCTGCTGTTATTGCTTCTTTCCTGACAACACAATACAACCCATTTCCTTCTATGTAGGTATGCTGGTGGGCCCACCTCTCTGGAAGATTACTGTGATCCCATAGTCATTCTCCCAGACTAAATCAAATAGGAACCCACAAATTGTAATATATTTTATTATATACTCTCTGAGTTTAGTTGCATGGCAGATGGATACAAATCTGCAATACATAAGCAATTAAAAAGGCTGAGGGACACTTCAGTAGCATCACAAATGTGTATTGGAAGTTACCAAGAGAGATAGGGAAATATGTAAATGATTTGGTGAGGAAACTGGAGTGGGACGCAAATGGAAATTAAGTGGAGGTGGGACCGAGAGAGTGTGTGTCAGACAGGCTGAGGGAGTCCTCTGCTGGAGTCTCTACAGAGAAGTGAGACAGGGAAGCACTGAGGCTGACCAATGGGAGGTGGAGAGGTGACTTCAGGAGATGGGTGGCAGATGTAGGGATGTTTGTAGCTTGTGACTGTAATGGCTGGGGAAGTCTGGAGGGGAAACTTCACCCAGCAGTGAAACTAACATTATCAGACATTAATATTGAGAATGATCTGAATTGCAAAATTCAGCATTCATCTGCAACACATTAAGGAAGCAACTGAAGGGAAATATTCA
The DNA here is from genome assembly GCF_023864345.2 of Schistocerca serialis cubense. Lineage (NCBI taxonomy): Eukaryota > Metazoa > Arthropoda > Insecta > Orthoptera > Acrididae > Schistocerca > Schistocerca serialis. Next base: position 49,322,243 of record NC_064643.1, read on the forward strand.
TATGAGAGCATCTATATAATAAGCTGTTGCTGATAAATTCAACTTTGTAAAACTTTAGCACCAAACACTTCTTTTCACAAACGCTCTCTTAACGATTTCCTGACCATCCAGATGTACATATTTCAAACACACAATTGAGTCCCCACAGCTACCAGATCTTCTGTTAAGTGAGCAGTTGTATATGGTTGGCTTGTATGGAGCTATTGTTTCAGCATACTCTGAATGGAATCTAATTGGTACACAATCTGGACCACAAGACTCTTTATTAAGTGGAAATCAGTTTCTATTTGAATCCTACAGGACTGTAGATGGTGCTACAAGTGTAGGATTTGCTTTGTTGGTACAGTGGTGTAGAGTACAATGTGTTGTAGCAGCTTGCAATTTATTGTTTCAGTGTTAGTGGACAGTGGACAAATTTGCCTTTTCTACATTACTTTCCATATATACAGGGTACTTTTTAGGAAGAATGGTACCTAGATGATGTGATTAGGTAGGGTTTATATCTAATTTCGAAAGGGGTGGGTGGCATAGGCACAGACACGACCTACATACAACCCTCGCAAACAAGTGTGACTGGTTCTTCATCATTTGCCGTTCCATAGGAGTTGCTAAGATCTTTTCTTCGGGGACTTCAGAGGTTATGGTGAGAATGTCTATTCTGTAGACATTATACCTCCTGCAGCTTCTCACTTAAGCACTGGTGAAGTGCGGATCTTTATGAAGGGTTTCCTATCTTTGGGGCTGTCTTCTTTCTTTCTTCGATCTTAGCAACCAATTCTTTTGTTTCCTTTCTTACTTCTCTTAAGAGTACCAATCTATCTTTCCCTCTGTCCACGTTCGTATACTTCTACCGCAGAAGTCCTCTTTTGCATGATTTCTAAAAATCTTCAACTAAGAAAATTAGTTGGCCGAAGCATCAGGACGCATGATCACACTTAAACACTTAAATACAAGGACGCAGACAAGTAATACACAACAGTCGCAGATAAGGGGGGAGGTAGTGCTCAGGAGGGCCTCGAGCACATGTGGTAAGTAATGATGGTTGCGCATCTCAAGTGAAGCTTAAGCTAAAGGAACAAGGGAGGACGAAGTGTATATCCACCTGTATTCATAGCTATTGTAGTACAAAGTAATATGAATGGAGATAAAAAAATAGATATTAAGCCAGAGGTATCGAGTCAAATAAGTTCCTGATGAATAATAGGATTGTGCAGACCGAATAGACCTAAGAAAAAGTTACAACCATGGACGAAACATATTTAGTCATTAATGTAATATAAGTGAGCTGTAAGCAATGAACAAGCGAAGAATTTAAGCAGGTAGGCCGAGGAAAGGCGTGGTCGATAGAAATTTTACCAGTAAATTTTAAATAAAATAGTGGGCAGAGGAGTAATAAAGAGGCAAGACTATGAATCATTGTTAGAGATCCATTATAAATCCATTATAGATGAAATGAGCCGAAATCCAAGGAGGCGTCGAAATAAAATGTCATGGGCCGGATTTGCAGGCATGGAAGACAGATGGCTAGCATAACGACTCAGAAGGACAGCTCGCCGATTGGACAGTGGAGGTTCAGCAGTCTCAGCATAAAGGCTTTCCACAGGGATGGTGTAAAAAGCTCCAGATACTAAGCGTAATACACTGTGGTGAACAGAGTCGAGACGCCGAAGAACAGACGGCCGATGCTTCCATAGTCCAATTTCGATCGCACTAATGTGCGATAGAGGCGGAGAAGGACCACTCGGTCCGCTCCCCAGGAGGTACATTCAGGACACGGAGGGCGTTGAGCCATCGCAGACAGCGAGCCGAAAGATAGGAAACGTGGGAGGACCAGCACAGTTTTCTGTCAAACGTAAGACCCAAGAATTTAGCAATGTCCGCGAATGGATGGTTGACAGGGCCTAGATGTACGGAAGACAGAAGAAACTCCGCACGACGCCAAAATCTGACACAAACGGTCTTACTGGGAGAAAAGCGGAAGCCAGTTTCGGTGCTCCAAGAGTGGAGGCCATCGAGACAACCTTGAAGACGTCGTTCAAGAAGGCTGGTCCGTTGAGAGCTGTAGTGGATCGCAAAATCGTCCACAAAGCGGGAGCCCGAGACATCAGGAAGGAGACAATCCATAATTGATGGCAATGGTAAACAATACAACACTTAGCCCTGGGGTAACCCGTTTTCTTGGGAGAAAGTGTGGGAGAGAGTAGTGTCCACGCGCACTCTAAATGTGCGCTCTGCCATAAATTCACGAAGAAAAAGGGGCAGCCGTCCTCGAAAGCTCCAAAAGAACAGTGTGCGGAGGATGCCTGTCCTCCAAGAGGTATCGTATGCTCTCTCCAGATCAAAAAATATTGCTACCGTTTGGCGTTTCTGGAGAACGTTGTTCACGATAAAAGTGGAGAGAGCAACAAGATGGTCAACTGCAGAACGATGCTTTCGGAAACCGCAGTGGGCAGTCGTTAAAAGACTATGGGACTCCAGCCACCAGGCTACATGGCAATTCACCATACGCTCCAAAACCTTACATACACTATTCGTGAGAGAAATGGGGCGACAGCTAGAGGAGAGATGTTTGTCCTTTCCAGGTTTCAGAACAGGAACGACGATAGCTTCCCGCCATCGTCTGGGGAAAGTACTGTCGGTCCAAATTCGATTATAAAGGCGGAGGAAGTAATGCAGACTATGGTATGATAAATGCAAAACATTTAGATGTGGATACCATCCGGTCCTGGGAAGGAAGAGCGAGAAGAAGAGTGCATGTTGGAGTTCCCGCATAGTATAGCTTGCGCGATTTTGAAAGGAGAAAGCTACAGGGCGCACTTCCGCTGTACCTTTCTTTGGGAGAAAAGCTGGTGGGTAATTTGAAGAGCTCGAAATCTCAAAGTTTTGACCCAATGAGTTAGAAATTTCGATGGGGTCCACTAATTTATCATGCGCGATGGTGAGCCCAGAGACCGGGGACCAGGGAGAAACTAAGTGCGCCAGAGAACCGTCGAATCCGACTCCAAACTTACGAGGAGGGAGTGAAAGCGATAAATGAGCTAGTAAAGAAGTCCCAGCATGCCTTCTTGCTATCACGGATGAAGCGACGGCATCGCGCATGGAACTGCTTATAGTGGATACAGTTGGCCAAAGTAGGATGGTGCCGGAAAACGCGAAGAGCACGTCGCCACTCACGTATTGCGTCTCAGCATGCCTCGTTCCACCAAGGGAATGGGGGGCTCCGGGGCAATTCGGAGGTGCGAGGTATTTAACGTTCCGCAGCTGTAAGAATAACTTCTGTAATACGTGTGACCGCAATGTGACGGTCATCGAATGTCGCTAGAGACGAAAAGAGTGTTCAATCGGCTTGGGTAAACTTCCAGCGTCTCGGGCGCATATACGGCAGTTGTGGCTGCAATCTAAGGACACATGGGAGGTGGTCACATGGGAAGTGGTCACTGGAGTGCGAACCATTCGAAGCGCCGAGCTAGCGGAACAGTACCGACCGAAAGGTCCAAATGAGAGAAATTTGTCGTGGAGGCAGACAAAAATGTAGGGTCCCCAGAGTTAAGGCAAACAAGATCCGCTTGGTGGAAGACGTCTACCAATAATGAGCCGCGCGGACAAGGACGCGGAGATCGCCAAAGAGGGTGGTGGGCATTGAAGTCCCCAGCCGGCAAATAGGGAGGTGGAAGCTGACCAAGAAGATGAAGGAGATCTCCTCTTGCCATTGGTGTGGGCGAAGGAATGTGTACAGTACAAAGAAAGGTGTACCCAGAAAGTGACAGATGGGCAGCGACAGCTTGGACGAAACTGTTTAAGGGGATTGGGTGATAACGGAGAGTATCATGGAGAAGAATCATGAGGCCTCCATGTGCTGGAGTGCCTTCAACAGAGTGGAGATCAAATCAGACTGAATAAAATGGGGGAAAACAAAGCGGTCGTGGGGAGGCAGCTTTGTTTCCTGAAGACAGAATATGACCGATGAGTAGGATCATAAGAGGATCGGCAATTCATCCCGATTGGCTCGAATGCCGCGGATATTCCAATGAGTAATTGACATAGGGTGGACGTAAAAGGAAATAATCTTACCACAGTTACTCTTAACTCAATGACCGCTGAGAGCCAGCGGCCGACACAGTGGAATAGCTATCGGCTGAAGGCAGAAGATACTCATCCATAGGTTGTCCAGGAGCAGCTCCCGCCATCAGCGATCGGCCGGTTGATCGGCCACCAGCAGTGCGCCTCGGCGACATAGAAGACGGTCGAGGGCGGTTACCGCCAGGTGGTGCTGTAGATGGGACACGCCGTGGCGGAGAAGGAGAGGAAATGGGTTTCTTATTAGCCTTCTTGGAAACTGGACGTTGAGATGAAGGAGGAACCGATGGTTGTGAAGGTGGGGTACATAAAAAATCTTCATGAGTAGGCTCTTTTTTGGAACTCCGGTTGTCTGATTTTGGGGCTCGAGATTTAGCAGAACCTGATGTAGGGTGAGCCATAGAGTGAGCAAGTGAGAGTGGGGACGTTGAACAGGCGATCTTTGCGCTGTCCGATCTGACGACCGTGGCACTAAAGGTAAGATCACAAGTCTGCGTGGTTGCCTCCTTCGTTGGCCTAGGAGAAGCAAGGACGGTGCTGTATTTACCTGTGTGAGGCACAGTGGGCTTTCGACTGGCGAATATCTTTCGAACAACAAAGGTCGACACCTTTTCCTTCACTCTGATTTCCTGAATGAGCCGTTTGTCTTTAAAAATGGGGCAATCTCGAGAGGAAGCAGCGTGGTCACCCACACAGTTGATGCAACGAGGGGATGGAGGTGGACAAGCACCCTCATGGGCATCCTTGCCACACATAACGCTTTTGGCCGGATTGGAACAGGACAGGCCGGTATTATTGAAATGATGACACCAATAGCATCGCGTAGGGTTTGGGATGCAAGGGCGAACGGAAATTCTCATGGTCCACTTTTATGTTCGATGGGAGTTGAACTCTGTCACATGCCAAGAAGACAGTTGGGGTTGAAACGATGTTCTTGTCAACCCTTTTCATGACGAGATGAACAGCCGTTACACCCTGGTCAGACAGGTAGTTTTGAATTTCCTCGTCGGACAATCCGTCGAGGGAGCGTGTATAAACGACCCTACGTGATGAATTTAGGGCGTGGTGTGCATCAACCCGGACAGGGAAGGTGTGTAGCAGTGAAGCTCGCAGCAGTTTTTGTGCCTGGAGGGTACTGACTGTTTCTAACAACAAGGTGCCATTTCGTAATTGGGAAAAAGACTTTACAGGACCTGCAATTGCGTCGACACCTTTCTGAATAATGAAAGGGTTGATTGAGGAGAAGTCTTCACCTTCATCAGACCGAGAAACAACAAGGAACAGTGGCAACGATACAAGAACTGTACGTGGCTGAGACTCATTGAACTTACGCTTGTGAGCAGACACAGTAGATGATGAAACCATTGCGGAAATATAACCCATGATTATCGGCGTCTCCGATGGCGCGCTCCTTCCTTGTGGGGGGCCCCCTCTGAGGGCACTCCCGCCTCAGGAGACACCTCCTGAGAAACGGACGGAGGGACCAATCGGCAGTTTCGGAAGGTGGGAAAGTGGGAGGGGGGATAGTGGGGGGCGGAAAGTGGGAGGGGGGATAGTGGGGGGCGGAAAGTGGGAGAGGGGATAGTGGGGGGCGGAAAGTGGGAGGGGGGATAGTGGGGGGCGGAAAGTGGGAGGGGGGATAGTGGGGGGCAGAAAGTGGGAGGGGGGATAGTGGGGGGCAGAAAGTGGGAGGGGGGATAGTGGGGGGCAGAAAGTGGGAGGGGGGATAGTGGGGGGCAGAAAGTGGGAGGGGGGATAGTGGGGGGCGGAAAGTGGGAGGGGGGATAGTGGGGGGCGGAAAGTGGGAGGGGGGATAGTGGGGGGCGGAAAGTGGGAGGGGGGATAGTGGGGGGCGGAAAGTGGGAGGGGGGATAGTGGGGGAGGGGGAAAGCAGGTGGGGAAGTGAGGGGGGGGAAGTGAGGGGAGGTGGGGAAGTGAGGGGGGGTGGGGAAGTGAGGGGGGGTGGGGAAGTGAGGGGGGGGGGTGGGAAGTGAGGGGGGTTGGGAAGTGAGGGGGGGTGGGAAGTGAGGGGGGTGGGAAGTAAGGGGGGGTGTGAAGTGAGGGGGGGTGTGAAGTGAGGGGGGGTGGGAAGTGAGGGGGGAGGGAAGTGAGGGGGGGTGGGAAGTGAGGGGGGAAAAGGGGAAAAGGGGGAACACCAAGGGAAAGGGGGGGAACACCAAGGGAAAGGGGGGGAACACCAAGGGAAAGGGGGGGGAACACCAAGGGAAAGGGGGGGGAACACCAAGGGAAAGGGGGGGGAACACCAAGGGAAAGGGGGGGGAACACCAAGGGAAAGGGGGGGAACACCAAGGGAAAGGGGGGGGAACACCAAGGGAAAGGGGGGGGAACACCAAGGGAAAGGGGGGGGAACACCAAGGGAAAGGGGGGGGGGAACACCAAGGGAAAGGGGGGGGGGAACACCAAGGGAAAGGGGGGGGGGGAACACCAAGGGGAAGGGGGGGGAACACCAAGGGGAAGGGGGGGGAACACCAAGGGGAAGGGGGGGGAACACCAAGGGGAAGGGGGGGAACACCAAGGGGAAGGGGGGGAACATAGGGGGAAGGTGGGGAACATAGGGGGAAGGTGGGGAACATAGGGGAAGGTGGGGGAACATAGGGGAAGGGGGGGGGGAACATAGGGGAAGGGGGGGGGAACATAGAGGAAGGGGGGGGAACATAGGGGAAGGGGGGAACATAGGGGAAGGGGGGAACATAGGGGAAGGGGGGGACATAGGGGTAGGGGGGGAACATAGGGGAAGGGGGGGAACATAGGGGAAGGGGGGGAACATAGGGGAAGGGGGGGAACATAGGGGAAGGGGGGGAACATAGGGGAAGGGGGGAACATAGGGGAAGGGGGGGAACATAGGGGAAGGGGGGGAACATAGGGGAAGGGGGGGGAACATAGGGGAAGGGGGGACATAGGGGAAGGGGGGGAACATAGGGGAAGGGGGGGAACATAGGGGAAGGGGGGGAACATAGGGGAAGGGGGGGAACATAGGGGAAGGGGGGGAACATAGGGGAAGGGGGGGAACATAGGGGAATGGTGGGAACATAGGGGAAGGGGGGAGCAAATGGAAGGAAATGAAAGAAGAGAGGTTTCAAACGCCACAGTGGAGGAAAAGATAAGAAGAGGTAAGGAAAAAGGTAGGACAAAGGAAGGACAAAGTCCTACCAATGGAGAAAGCATAGAAGAGAGACTGATGTACAGTTTTGAGAGTCCGTCTCCATACGTACGCATTAAAGATACTCCCAGAGGGGGAGAAAGGTAAAGGCAAGTGGCAGAGGTGGCGGGGGGAAGACTGGGGATGGGGAAGTATGTGGAAAAGGATGGTATGCAGCCTGGAAAGGAAGGAGGGCCACACTAGCTCGGGGTTCCGTGCTCGCTACGCACATATCCCCAAAAAGAGTTGTGGACCCCTGGAGGGGGGGGGGGGCGGCGGAGTGTCTGCTACCGGCGTCGCCATAGCCCCGCAGTGGGGGGCGCAATTTGTGTCGTGTGAAGCTGTCCGACACGACAGGCAGTTCCGCACTTCTTCGGGCGGCTTGCAGTACACCAGGTTCTGCCAAACGGGTACTTCAACCCTGTGCGTTGTCGGGACAATTGAGTCAATGCTCGCCGCAGTTGTGTCCGATCCACACACAGATTCTGGTCTGTATGGCCTTTGAAGCTTAATGTTTTGATGACCACCTTATATACAAGCGTTTCGACAACTGAATAATATTGACCACTAATCAGTCACCACAACGGTATAGAAATTCTTCACACTCTGCGATACCATACATAGTGGCAGTACTGCGAGAGTTGAAGCGTGAAAGTCAGCGCCAGTACGCCAGTCGGGACCGACAGAGAAGAGAAGGCTGTGAGGAGAGGTCAGCCTATTGCATGCTGACCTCGCTAGCTCGCTCCCAGATGACAACGCGACAGCAGTGGCCCCTAGGTGAAGAGTTTGGTTTCTGGTTTTGTTGACCTTTAGGACGCAAAAAGCTGGGGTCATACGCGCCCAGGTCAAAACTATAGAACACGAAGACAGAGGAGTTGACAAGCGACTTTATGTCTGTCTCAACTGACATAATAGAAGACAACTAAAAACAGGCACGTGGAAAAAGGGCTAAAAGCACATCATACAGACAAGGAGGCCGAAAACTAAAAATTAAATGGCCTTTGCCATATTGCTTTGGCAGATAAAAAGTAAAACTCAGTCTGTGGCCCGCGTGTCGTTTGCTAAGAGGGCCGATAGCTCAGACAGCATACCCGAGCGGGAACATCAATGGTTAAAAAATTTGCATTCCATCAGGAAGAGCCGAGGTGGACAGTTAAAACTTGGGCGCAATGTGTACGAAGTGGTGAGGCAGCGCCACTGAGCAAATGATCGCTGAAAAAGCAGCGCCCAATACACAACCGAGTCAAAATGACCTCCTCTCGGCGGGAGGGCCGAAATGTGGGCGTCCAAGGCGCTGGGAGAGGCTTAATAAGCCCGAGCTTATTCTCGTGAAGGGAGAACCATTGGCGATGCCAATGGGGCACCACCTCCTGACAGACAGTAACACAGATCGGAGGGAATATACCTACTTGCGATCTGGGGTAGGAGGACTGCAGCCGTGGCAGCATCAGCAGCCTCGTTTCCTGGCAGACCGACATGACCAAGAACCCGCAGAAACATCACACTTGCTCCACCAAGAGTGAGCAGGTGACAGTTCTGTTGAACCTGCTGCTCTAAGGGGTTGGCAGTGTAAAGAGCACAGAGACTTTGTAGGGCGCTGAGAGTGTCCGAGGAGAGAACACAATTGAAAAGGCTGTGTTGCTGGATGTAATCCGCGGCCTGATACAGAGTGAAGACCTCGGTGGTAAATACTGAGCAGTTTGCTGGAAGCAGATATCGAAAGACGTGGACGCCAATGATGAAGGCACATGCCACCCCACTGTCAGTCCGAGAGGTACCATCGCGAAGTTCTGTGCAAAGTGAAGGCGATAGATCGAGGCTGGAGCAGTGTCCTTAGGAATCGAATGCAGGCCAAGGTTAACATTGGCTACTTCACGAAGCCAAGGTGGTGAAGGGTTCACACCCACTGGGAAAATTGCAGGTGGTGTGTAGTTAAGCCGCCATATCAAGTGCTAAAAGCTGATCCCAGGAGGTAACAGAAAAGCGACACACACAATACTGGCGATCAAAGGAATCGAAGGAGACAGCATAGGAGGAGTGGCCACGTGGGGGCAGACAAATAGAATGCATACCTGCTGAGGAGGAAGTCACGGCGGTAGGACAGTGGTAGTTCAGCAGCTTCAGCATACAGACTCTCAACCACACTGGTGTAAAAGGCGCCCATGCCCAAATGGATGCCTCAATAGTGTATAGTGTTGAGATGGCGTAAGATGGATGGGCGTGCAGACGCATAAAGTACCCGTAGTCGAGTTTGGACGGACAAGGGACTGGTACAAACGGAGGAGGGTGGTTCGATCGACACCCCAGGAACTACCACTGAGGACAGGTAGGACATTGGGGAGCCACGTACAGCAGGCTGCCAGGTAAGACATATGGGAGGGCCGAGAGTTTCCCATCGAGCATGAGTCCACGGAATTTCGTGATGTTTAAGGAACAGAAGGGCAACAGGCCCAAGATGTAAGGATTTTGGGAGATACCATTCGTGCCACCAGAAATTCATTCAGACAAAAGTCAGTGGTAAAACTAAATAAAGCCTTTGTCGATGCTCCAGGAGTAAAGAGTATCAATACATCGCTGAAGACGCCGTTCAGAGAGACAGGTCTATGGATAACTGTAATAGATGGCAAAATCGTCAACAAAAACGGAGCCAGAGATGCCCGGTGGGAGACAGGCTATTATAGGGTTAATTGTTCAGATGCGATCCGAGTTGGTGACCCTTCTCTCACAGCTCCAGACCGTGTTGGCTTCAGTCACGCAGCTCGATGCTATTTTCAATGGTTATCACTGCAGGGACCTGACGTGGACATCTGTGGGACTTCCACTTGATTAGTGGGTGATGGTCCTGAGGTGTGGCAGGCCCAGGAAGACTTTCTGAGGGACCAATTGGAGGGGCACCTCAGTTCGTTTGATGAACAGGTTTCGGGCGTTATTTGTGGCTGACAAAGATCTTAAACCAGATGCTGTCCCTTTCACTGTTTCAGAGGAAGCCTCTTGATTCACCAAGGTATGGGCATCACTAAGGGTGCGATTACTGACAATTGGCAACTCCAGCAGTATCGGGTGCAATGGGGCCCCTTAGGTACTTGGCTACCAAAGAGGAGGAGTATGCATACCAGAAGTAGTTATTCTGGATGGAACAGGTGCTTCTGGATGTGATGATGAGACACTGCAGCCTACTGCAGATGGTGGCTCATGTCGTTACTAACACTGTGTGTCGCTTTGGATCAGATGAGATTCATTCTAGTTTTGGGCAGCTGGCTAAAATGATAAAGACTGCAAATCTTGCTGTTTGAAGGTGGAGGTCGCCATCTGTAGCGTCGTGACAGAGCTGACCATGATCCTTTGACTCACACCCTCAATTCAGCTCTGAGTCAGAGGCTAAGACAGTTCTGCAGATTGATCGACTGGCGCCATAGGGTGGTGGGTTCCCTGGGCTATACTTAGCGTGTCAGGGGTCCATTACACACAGGAGGCGACTACACGGGTAGTTGGGGGGCTGCCTGGAGGCGACTGGCCGGCTTCTTAGGTTAGAGGTCTCGGTAACTTACAGAAAGGGCGTCAGTCTAAAAGGGTGAAGGGCAAAGGTAGATCTAGCAACAACTGGTATTTCAACTGTAAATTGTCATAGCTGTGTTGGGAAAGACTCGGAGCTCCAGTCGCTAATAGGAAGCACTGAAGCTCAAATCGTATGTATGGAAAGCTAGCTAAAGCCATAAACAAATTCAACAGAAACTTTTACTGAGTACTGAACCGTGTTCATAAAGGACAGATTAAAAACAGTTGGTGGTGGAATGTTTATTGCTTTCAGTAGTAATTTAACTTTCAGCGAAATTTAAGTGGACAGTTCCTCCGAGTTGGTATCGATAGATTACACAGGGTACACATGAAGTCCGGGAACACACTATTTATTGCACAAGAACCAAACGTCGTACAGATATCGTACATGTCATTTTGAAGAGAAACCCTGAAAGTTTTTTTGCATGTATACCACCACAGCGTAGTTTGGTAATTTGCCGATAGTCTGCGCTACTCGCAGACATGACGAGTTCAGATGCGGACCGATCTTTGTGTGTTGGAGCTCGGCAAAAAACCGCCTACTACAGCTGTTCAACGGATGTTTAGAACCAAGTACGATAAGAAGCCACCAACAAGGAAGGCCATTTACCACTGGCACAACAAATTCGTTACGACGGGTTGCCTGTGCTCGGCAAAGAGAAGCGGACGTCCCAGTGTGAGTGAAGTGAATGTGGAGTACATATGAGTTGTTGAGTTGTTGCACCAATGGCTGATGCCTCAAATGCAATAGGACTCTTCGTTTATCTTTCAGCAGGCTCCACCCCGTTTTCATCGTAAAGTTCGTGGGTACCTGAACACGGAGCTGCCGCATCAATGGAGCTGTTTCACGAAATGGCCTCCCCGATCACCAGATCTCACTCCACGTGACTTATTTTCTGTGGGACACTAAGGATCTGGTGTATGTACCGCCTCTACTACGTGATGTAGCAGAGCTCTGGCAGAGAACGCTTATCAGGCCCGTTGTAGGCATATGGTGTCATTAGAGATCGTTCCAAAAACTTCCTCACATACGTATTTTGAACAATTATTACCTCAAGGGCCCACTTTAAGCGTAAATTGTTGTTAAAGCATTGCTGACTTCTTGGCAACAAATAATCCTGAGCAAATAGGAAGCGTCATGACAGATACAGGGGTTAGTGACCACACGCTTGTTGTAGCGAGTCTAAATATCTTAACATTCAGGCGCACCTCAGAAAAGCAGATAAAATCGCGCTCGACGCCTTTCTAAGAAACAGCGTCAACTCTTTCCGATTTGACTACGTAAGCCTAGACCAGATGTTGTTTGGATTCAAACAGAATCGACGTCAGTTGAGAGATTTATACCAAATAATTCAATAAGACGTCCCACATGGTACACAAAGCAGGTCGGTACACCATTACAGAAGCTACGAAGAAAAGCACGCCAAATGTAAGACATCGTAAAATGCCAGCACTGGCAGAAGTGTTTTACAAAAGCTGGAAACTTAGCGCCAACTTCTACAACGAAACTGTCCCGAACTCTGGCAGAATCGGAAGAGATTCTGGTCGTATGTAAAGTACGTCGTCAATATGCAATCAATACCTTCATTGCGCGATAAAAATGGTGATGTTACTGACCAAATGGCACTAAAGCCGAGTTACCAAACGTGATTTTTCCGAAATTCTTTCAGTGAAGAAAATTAGGTAAATATTCCAGTATTTAAATCAAGAACTACTCCCAAGATGACTAACTTAGTAGCTGGTACGCTTCTTGTTGAGAAGTAGCTTACATCACTTAATGAAAGCAAGGCCTCCAATGCAGATTGTATACCATTCAGGTTCATTTCAGAATATGCTGATACAGTAACTCCATATTTAGCAATCACATACAACCGTTCGCTGACAAAGATCCACACCTAAAGAGTGAAGTTGCACAAGTCACACCAATATCCAAGAAAGGAAACATGGGTCTGTAGTTGAGCGAATTGCTCTTATCACTAACGCAGATTTGCAGCAGGATTTTGGAACAAACTGTGTTCGTACATTATGAATTATCTCGAGGAAAACTATTTGTTGACACACAGTCCGACATCTTTTTCGAGAAACAGCGCAACACAACTAGTACTTTAGTTTAACGAAGTCATTAGTGCTATCGACAGGGAGATCTCAAACTAATTCCACATTTTTAGATTTCCAGGCTTTCGACATTTTTCCTCAGACGCGACTTTTAATAAAATTGCATGGCTATGTATTATCGTCTTAGTTGTTCGCTGGATTCACAATAAGCTACGGAAAGTCATCGAGTAAAACAGAAATAGTATCTAGTGATCTCCAAGGGAATGTTATAGACCCTCTGCTGTTCCTGATCTACACAAACGATTTAAGAGACAATCTGAGCAGTCCTCATATTGTTCGCAGACGATGCCGTCATTTACCGTCGTGTGAAGTCGTCAGATGATCAAAACGAATTGCAAAATGATTTAGAGAAGATGGTGCAAAGAGTGGCGATTGTGTACCGATAAGGGGACGTGAGAGCATCCACATGTGTACTAAAAGATATCCGCTAAATTTCGGATTCACAATGCGTCGATGTAAAGGCTGCCAATTCAGCTTAATCGGTAGAAATTACAATTACGGAAGAATTAAACTCTAAGGATTATACAGAACGTAGTGAGGAAACCAAACCAACGACTGCGATTTTCTGGTAGAACTCTTGGAAAGGGCCACAGCTTCTACAAGAGAACAGTGCCCACACGAAACTTGTTCGCCCAGGTGTGGGATTCGCATCAGATAGGACTGACGGAGGGCAAGGGTAAGTTCAAAGAACTGCCGCTAGTTTTGTATTACCGCGAACTACGGGAGACACTGTCACGGATGTGATACTCGAATTGGGGTGGCGATCATTAAAACAAAGGTATTTTTCATGCTATGAGATCTTCTGAAAAAACTTTAATCACCAGCCTTCTCCTAGAGTGTGAAAATACTTTGTTGGCACACACCTACGTAGGAAGATATAATGACCATGGAATAAATCAGAGCTCGCGCGACACGACTGAAGTGTTCGGTGAACCCCGCGCGCTGTTCGTGAGTGGAACGGAAAAAAGAGCGTGGAGGTGGGTCGGTGAACCCTCGGCATCGCACTTTATTTTGAACTGCAGATTACTCATGTGGATGTAGATCGTGTCGAGCATCACAGTACTGATATGTTATTCCAACGTTACTGGCTTGTGTCTCTTACTCATCTGCGTTACTTTACACTGAATCTGTATTTGTTGTCATGAATGACAGCTTGCTCTACACCTGTATTCTCCTGGAGTGCCTTAGCGACGGTCCTTATCTGGGTGCCACAGCGGTGTGGCACGTAATTGTGATCAAAGCGCAAAGCAGCAGAAAACACTGGACCTAAGTGTAGAAGCACAAAAAGGTATCCTGTTTGCTGATGATTCGACAGTTCCACTGAAAAGCGAAAACAGCGATGAGCTGCAATCGAGTGCTCCACTAGTCGGGTAGACCACGCCCGCCAGCAAGACTGCGGCTCATGTGGGTTGTTCTGTCGTGGCGTACGAACATTCATCGAGACAGAGTTTTTGTTTAGGATTATAAAGCCGAGAGCAGCCCTGTTACAAAACTGCGTGGTGTTTGACTGAGAGAGAACATGAAACAACTTTCCACCGGTACGCATAGTACGTTTAACCCAACACAGAAAATGAATATGACTATAGCAATAACTCTAAATGGCCACATCTGAAATATTTAGATATATTCTAGCAGTTTCAGTACCTTTACAATTGAAAAGAAGGCAATCCCAATAATAAAGAGGAATAATTAAAAAATGGAAGCGTGCAAACACGTAGCAGTACTCAAACTTCCACTACCTTGCGACAGGGAAGTCAAAACAACCTTCGGTAACATTAAAAGCAAGGGTGATAACATTAAGAGTGCAACGGGAATTCCACTGTTAAATGCAGACGATAGAGCGGATAAGTGGAAAGCAAACACTGACAGCCTCTATGAGGAGGATGATTTGTTTGACGTGATAGAAGCAGGAGCCGATTTAGAAGAGAGAGTGGACCCCGAATTAGAATCAGAATTTGAAAGAGCTGTAGAGGACTCAACATCAAGTAAGGCACAAGGGATAGGTAACATTCCATCAGAATTTCTAAAATCGTTTGGGTAAGTGGCAGCAAAAACGACTATTCACGTTGGTGCGTAGACTGTGTGAGTCTAGCGACATACCATCTGACTTTTGGAAAAAATTCATCCACACAATGCGGAAGACGGCAAGAGCTGACAAGTTTGAGAATTACCGCACAATCAGCTTCACAGCTCATGCATCCAAGTTGCTGACAAGAATAATACTCAGAAGAAAGGAAAATAAAATTGAGGATGTGCTAGATGACGATCAATTTGGCTTTTCCTGTAAAAGGGACGGGAGAGCCAATTCTGACGTTGCAGTTAATGATGGAAGCAAGACTAAATAAAAATCGAGGCTTAGGATTAGTCGACCTGGAAAAAGCGCTCGACAATGTAAAATGGTGCAAGATGTTCGAAATTCTGAGAAAAATAGGGGTAAGCTCTAGGGAGAAACGGGTGATGTACTATACCCAAGAGGGAATAATAAGAGTGGACGATCATTAACGAAGTGCTCGTATTAAAAAGGGCCCCTACTGCTCAATCTGTACATCGAGGAAGCAGTTATGGAAATAAAAGAAAGGTCCAGTAATGGAATTAAAATTCAACGTGAAAGGATATCAATGATACGATTCGCTGATGACATTGCTATCCTGATTGAAAGTGAAGAAGAATTACATGATCTGCTGAATGAAATTAACAGTGTAATGAGTACAGAGTATGGATAGGGTGTAAATCGAAGAAAGACGAAGGTAATGAGAAGCAGCAGAATTGAGAACAGCGAGAAGCTTAATATCACGACTGCTGGTCGCGAAGTAGATGAAGTTAAGGAGTTCTGCTACCTAGACAGTAAAGTAACCAATGACCGACGGAGCGAGAAGGACACCAAAAGCAGACTAGCGATGGCAAAAAGAGCATTCCTGGCCAAGAGAAGTCCACTAATATCAAATATCGGCCTTGATTTGAGGAAGAAATATCTGAGAATGTACGTCTGGAGTAAAGCATTGTGTGGAAGTGAAACATGGTGGGAAAACTGGAACAGGAGAGAATCGAAGCATTTTAGATGCGGTACTACAGACCAATGTTGAAAATTAGGTGGACTGATAAGGTAAGGAATGAGGTGGTTTTACGCAGAATCGGAGAGGAAAGGAATGTGTGGGAAACACTGATAAGGAGAAGGGACAGGACGATAGGACATCTGTTAAGACACGGGGAATGACTTCCATGGTACTAGAGGGAGCTGTAGAAGGCAAAGACTATAGAAGAAGACAGATTTTAATACATACAGCAAATAACACGACGTAGGTTGCTACTTTGAGATTAAGAGGTTGGCACAGGAGATGAATTCGTGGCGGGCCGCACCAGACCAGTCAGGAGACTGATGACAAAAAACCTTGAGACGCATCCAACCTATGGGACCAAACCGCTAAATCAAACCTACTGCAGCTCACAGTCCGATTCCCCAAAACAATTACAATTAAATCACGGAGGAACAACTTACGGAAGTAAGTACCCCACGTCTTATGGAACCCACCACCATCTTTGACGGTATTTGTTGGGTTTGGACTGTGGGAGTCCACACTAACATGTTCCGAGTCTTGTAGCCACTAACAAAATCGGACATAAGCAACAGACCTCATTAGCCACACTGCCGATCTTGAGAAGTGGGCTGATACTCCACTACAACAGTTAACAGACACACTGTATACTTTGTTTGCCGTATTGCAGTGCTCATTATCAAAAGAAAGGCATGTTTAAGTAAAGATACGATATAGAAGAATGAAGAGCCTTCCGCAACAGGGAACTGCTTTTGTCATTAGCCATTAATTAATAGATCGAGTTACTGATTTCTGATCACCCAATAACCATGTGCACAATCAACATTCATGTACCCAAAATTCAGACAAGTAAAGTAAGAAACGTGCATAGAGGGGACATGCATGAATACGTGCATCTGACAAATTTCTAGTGTGGTAAAAACAGGCAAGAGAACAGATGGAGATGCCCTGACATTAACTCAAGACTTGTGTTAAAGAAATTACTATACAATCAGACAGTATCATGAAACTAACTTTGTAAGCACGGAATTCACTTTCATAGCAACGAATGACATCGTCACTCATTAAACTAACACTGTTGCGGTAACTGACCTTCAAGGTAACTTTTACTCAGAGATACTGGCGATTGAGTTGACTAGGGACTATCCTGGAACCCGGTACCAGTTGCGAGTTGCCTAATTAATACCTTCCAGCAACTATAAAAATTTGGTTTTCAATATTTCGTGTAGTTATCGACTGTCTCTAACATAAGACATGCCAAGTTTCTAACATACGATTGTACGCCTTAACGAGTGTGGACAGCTGGCAGCTGGCAGCTGCGCGCTTGTCGAGGCAGCGCGGCTGATCGCGTGCGCGCGCACACCCACACTTCGTTCGTCGACCATCTCAAGGTGAGCGCACTTACAGACTTCTGATAAACTTTAAGCGCGTCAGCAGGAAAAGTTTAGCAAACGTTTGAAATTATGCTTCAAGTGAAATATTCAGCACATTAACTCAGTTGCAAAGCAGTCAGAAGTTTGAAGCCGTGTTACAGACGGCAGTTAGAGTGAACAGTCGGCAATTTCATCACATTTACAACAGCTGGACGATAAGGCACTGAATTTTCAAATATGAACAACAGAAACATGGAAATATCACTGTACTAATAATAATATCTACACCATTGTGATAATCATATGTACACCAATTACAGTAACTTGTGAACAACAACAAAGTTTGTTGTAACACAATAACGGTAACACATGTGTGTTCCAGATAACAGCATAAGCAATCGGAAAATATAAACATCTATGGTATTATTACCTAATTGTTTCATTCACATCCTTCGTCACTTTAAAACTGTATTTATAAGGAATATGACTGTCAATAACTGAACTACTGACTGGGGTAATATTCCTACAAACATATCTAAACAATTGTATGGACATCACAGAATAACGATGTTTTTGAATTATTGCAAATTTTTATCCGTAAAGTAAGACGGAAGCAAAGCTTCTGAAGTGCAAGCGGTTCTGTTTTTTCACCGCCAGGTAACAAACTACTTCAAAAACAAAGTTTCAAAAATATACAAAGCCTTTACACAAACTTGGTTCACTATATTGGCATCAAAATAAGCTTTACTGCAAACAAGCTTGCAAAGAATCCAATTGATCAACTAGCATCATAAAAAGAAACTACACAAAATATACAATTTCTTTTTGTGTAGTAATATTGATAACATGTGTAGCAAGTGGAATGATGTGCAAACTAGATATGAAGGACACTGGCTTATTGAGGTTCAGTAGCCTCCACTCAACACGTGCCATCCATCTGGTCACTAAAAGAGCCAGGGTGTCCCACAGTTCCTGTTACAGAGAGGTTCTAGAGCAGACTATCCGCTATGTTTCATTAATGAACCCATGTCTGGAAACCCATGTACAAAGTCGCTTCTGCAACTTCTACAAGCCTGTAATAAGAATTGTGACATGCCCTGGGCATTGTGAGTGGCTAGTCATCTTAAAGTGAATAACGTAAGTGCAGTGCTACAAATAGCAACAGCAATACTGTAAGTAAGTTCCAAATTCCAAAAAATTTTAAACGATTTAAAAAGATTGGGTGGAAAACTAGGCTTTGTTTCTATGAATATGTGCCTAGATTTCCACATTATAAACATACATTATCATTCAGTATTACTATATTAAAGAAGCGACCTAATTCAGCTAGCTCTATCATAGGCCAAGGCAATGTCTGGAACCAAAAATATGATGATAAAAACTATCATAAGTAATCTACATTAAAACCTTAATTTCCATCTCAGCTTGCGTGGATATATTTCGTTGCAAAATTACCACACCAAGCTAAATGCTGATTAATATAAACACAACAGCACGGTGTGGCAATTTTGCAACAGATTAAATTTATGTAACACGACTGAAAATGAGCCAAGAGCATGAATGGTATGGTATCCGTGACCAAATCAATAAACGGCCAAAATAATGACTTTATCGTTCTTTGACAGATTTAATTCTTAAGTCACTATATGCTGCCTATCTGTTATCAGTAAAATATTCATGCTTAATTGGCAGCTACAGTACAACAAATAACTATCATTTATCCACACCATTTACTTTAACTGGCGCATTACATACAAACAAGATACGTTATTTGAGGTAGCTATTTCATTTATATTAATTTAAAATACCATGCATCACGTGTGTCAGTTGGAAATCAACAGCCTCTCTGCAGCATATTGTTGCTAAACAGAAGTAGGAAATGCTCAAATCACAAATACGTAAATAGTATTCTTTGGTTAAACTTGTTACAGTTCACAAGGTGAAAAAAGTAAGCTGCAGAAAAGAAACAAATTTAAATACCATGTAAAGTATATCTAAAGTGAAAGGAAGCCCAGAGCTACTTCATGTGTTGTGCACACACAAGCAACTCAACCAGATCTCACCGGCTGTGTTGAAACATTGGGAAGGGAATCGCACGTTTGAGGTGCTGGGCTAAGGCTGGCATCTTGCACCGTATTTCTTCTAAGTTGGCTCCTTCCACAGCGGACAGCAGTGATACCCACTGCTTCTACGTAACATAGCATTCAGCCCAATAGTAATCCGGATACCTCGCGCACAGTGCGTCTCCAACTGTGTGCGAATAACTGCAACGTCGATGCGTGACGGAGAATCCACAACTTGCAGTCAGCGGCATTCGTGAACTGCCCTCCGTGCATTGGTGTCCTGGCTTTTATAATACCGATGTACACATTTTTGGGACGGTGAGGCACGTACATGGCTGCAAGAAGTGTGCTGCTCGGAAAATAGAGCTTCTGACGTGAGACAGACTGCAGGCAAAGTCCATTTCCCGTGTAAGGTGCAGGTAAAGGTCCTTAAGGTATCTGTGTAAGCTCTCTGGACCTCGTGTCGTCTTCCCGTTCAGAAGACTTGCAAAACATTCATCTAGAATGACAATGGTCTTTCTCCCAGTAGCGGACACCAAAATACAAATGATAGGCTCAGGGTAGACATCCGTGAGGCCTGGGATGAAACACCTGACTCTGGACATAGTAGTATCTGGGAGACTGTTTACTAAGAAGGTATTGTTTTGGGAGGAAGTACCTCATACTTGGCTCCACTACAGTGCCCTGTCCTCATTTTCACTTCAGTCTTCTCGAAACATCTGGGACCTCCAAAATTCCTCGTGTCCGTCAGGAATGTCCAGCGTCTAGCACAACGTCACGGGAATTTTCAACAGCAGCCTGCTTTGTGTCAGAAGCATTCGTTCACTTGCCACGAAGGACACTTCAGTGCTGTGCTCCTCTCCAGGATTGTCTCTCGACCAATGGCAGAAACATGCAATTATAGCTTTCCAATATCCCCCACTACTACTTTTGGTGAGGACATCTCCAAGAGCAAGAAGTTCCCAACTACCGTGGTTAACATCTCCATCTCTCTCTTTCTCTCTCTCTCTCTCTCTCTCTCTCTCTCTCTCTCTCTCTCTCTCTCTCTGACGCTTCCTTTAGGCTGGACGGCGAAAGAAGCCTTCCATACATTCACTTTTGATGCAGAGGAACGTCTCCAATTGTGCATCACGTTGCGTACCAAATGCAGGACTCCTGTGACTGAGTATGTAATGGAAGGATCACTGGTGTGTAGACATCCAGTATGTCAGGAGCTGTAGCAGTGCAGGCAGCCAGGGCGAAACCTTCAGAATCACAGCCACTTCTCAGTTGCTCCCTCTACTACCAGCTGATGGGCTGACGGCGGCAGATATAAGTTTAATAATGCTCGTCGACAGCACAGTCATCACAATGTTCAGGTACAAGCGTTGCCAGAAGTTTCTCCACATTCGTTGTGGAGATTCAAAACAGTATCACTACTACTTTTTCTTATTCTTCTTGAATGCCTGAGGAGGTCCTCCTCTCCATCAGAGAGAAGACTAAATAAAGAAAATTAAAGACACCCTCCGGCCTCGCAACCTAATACCGTCGGGGTCGAAAAAATCAAGAGCTGGTCAAGAGAGACCGACAGAAAAGGAAACAGAATACGCCTGACACAAGGAAGAGGAAACAATGCCAGACGTCTCTAGTAGTGAGCTGACAGCGAGCGAGACATACACGACTTTTTAAATATGGTCAAATACTATTTGACAAAGAGAACAAAGATATGTCATGTAAATCATACAGTATTAGATTTATGCTGAGGTAACATGTTGACAATATGTTCTCTAATACTGCAAGAACATTCTTTGGTCATGATAGAACTCAACAATGGGTACATTGTGGCATTATATGCAACATTACAAAACTGAATACCTCCAAGGTATCAGATACTTGTGCTGTTGCATTCATTGAATCATTTAAACAATTTTTACCACACAGATAATGAAATTTAACATCTAAAGGCCTCTGTAGTCACTACAGGTTACACCACAGCTAAAAATAAATACTAGTGTTAGAAGAATTTTCTTAGCGTCAGATTGTTTGACCTGATCGTAATACACAAAATAGTATGTTCCACATTACTAAATTGCTATCTTCGATTGTACAAAATACTGAAATATACGACAGGCGTTCAGTAAGCAATGCAACAATTTTTTGGTTACAATACACCACATTATTCCCTGCGACTGACTACAAAACCCTACTTTAAAGGCCGGTTCCCACTAGAGCGCGGCAGCGCGTCGTGCGGCAGCGGCAAGCGTTTTCCGCTTTGACGCGGCGGCTCGCGGAATTGGCGTTCCCATCTGGAAGCGGCAGATGCTAGCGGTAGCCAATGACGGACAGCCACTGAGGTACGGGGCAGGACCCACTGAAACGCGCGGTGCGTTTGATTAGCTATATCTTACACCTACATGAAGGAAAGACGAAGTTGGGTGAAGACATACCAATTTTTCATTTTCTGTACAATGTACTCTTTCACATATTTCATTATTCATGTTTTCTCATTTCACCATAAACAGATTTCATGACTACCATTCACGATTGTTCACTATCTCCTAACACATCGAAACAATGTACGACAAAAGAGATTATTCAGATAGTTAAGCGAGACAAAAATTTAAAATGTGATACGGTAGCAGGTACACGAAAACAGTAAGAACACAAAGGCTAGGTCGAAGGGATGAAAGTGGAAGCCACCTGATAGAATTTCCCACAGAGCATAATGTAATCATCGCCAGCACCTTGCTTAAGAGTCACGAAAGAATAATATATATTTGGAACAGTTTTCGAAACCAGATTTTAAATTGTAAGGCATTTCCTGGTGCAGACGCAAACCTGACTGAAGACTGTCAATAGCAAGAAAAGCGTTCTGAAAAAGAAAATTTGTTCACACCGAATATAAATGCTAATGGTTGGAGACTATTTTACAAAGGTATTTGTGTGGAGTGCAGCCTCGTATGTAAGTGAAACGTGGACGATGAACACTTCTGTCAAGAAGACAATGGACGCTTTCAAAACGTGGTGATTCATAAGAATGCTGAACTTTAGATACGAGGATCGTGTGACTAAAGAAGAGGTACGGAATTAAATAGAGGAGGAAGAGGAAATTACGGTACAACTTTGACGACAATAGGGGTTAGTTGACAGGGCGTATTGTGGGGCGTCAAAGAGTGAGGACAAAGGGGTTGGGTGATAGTATTCTGATAATAATCATCTGTTGAAATACTATTCTACTATTTTATCTATTAATGTAAGCAGTGAATTTACTCTTCCATGCACTCCTTAAAACATTTAAACCAAAACTGAAATCAGCTGAACACCAAATCTTTCAACCACTGTCTGACAACTACTGGATTCACTTTCAACTTTCTATAACTATCACTGGCTAGCCACACACACATACAGATATAAGGAGAACAAAAATAAACAAACATTAGTTTTCAGCATATAATTCTGCAGGTTGGCAACATGTACATAAACAAACCAGACAGGAAGGGACATGAGGTGAACACACTGTAGTTACGACTTTAAATCAGAGTTTTCGGTAAAACGTCTACTGCTAGTGACAGAAGAAAAAAGAGCGAACATGAAAATGTGCTTATGTTCCATAATCTAAGTTTTAGTTCAACCTCCAGCATGTGAGCAGGTGAGGGGAAACGTATATGTCTGCCAAAAACTCAATTCACTGTAAGTAATCAGTCATTCACGTAAACAAAGATGTGAACTGTTTTATAATCTCCAAGTATCACAGATCAAAACAACACTGAGTCATTCTAGATTCCACCGAAGATGCCTTAAAGTAAAAGGCGAAACGCGTCTTGAATCAGTAAAGTACACTGGATAAAGAAAAAAGAAAGGAAATAATCAATAGCTCTACATATTTAGTAAATTACATCTTATGACATACCAGCAAATTAGTTTCGGTTTAACTTCTCATTCGACATGCTATTAATGCCATTTAAAAAAATTCATCTATCCCTTCTGAAAAACTGTAGTTACTTTCATATCTTGGTAGATAAACAGATTTAGGATATTTATCATGCGACGAAATACATGACTTTCCACAAGTTATCGTTAGCAAAAAAAAAAAACCACATTTCGATTTCTTGAACCGTTTACGAAATTTGCGGTTGATACAACCACATGGTTCACGACGAGCAGGACGAAGTGCCGGTCGCGTCGCCGAGCAACCCGCGCACGGTCACGGCATAGCCCGTCCGCCGACATATCAGACAATATCTCGAGAACGGTGATAGCTATCGATCTGCTCTCAGCTTTAAAAACAATTTCGATATGTTGACTAAATTTCATACGCAATAATGTATTACCTAAAATGAACTGTACGCAAAGTCCACGCAATGCGTTTTTACCTCTGCACACTCATTAAAATTTCGTGTAAAGGTTTACGTAAATGCGATGCAGCAAGTAACCACGACGAATAACGAAAAGAAATTCGGTCCTTTATCGAGAGAAGATATCAGGCTGTAACATGCCCAAGAATCAAATTTTTCTACCGAATAGTTTCCTTGGAATCGGATGATAAGTATTTCATAGCTGCCGACGCGTCCGCGCCAGCGGTTCGGCGAAAGTTCGTGTGGCCCGGGAGTCCGTACCTGACGTCACGCTCAGCGCGTTCTGTGATTGGCGGCGCGCACCTGGAGCGCGGCACGCGGCAGCGGAAGCGGTTCGACATGGTCAAACCGCGACGCAGAGCCCGCCGCGCCTTGCCGCTGACGCCATTTCCTAGGCAACCACGCCGCTGACGCGCCGTTTTGACGCGCGGCAGCCCTAGTGGGAACCGGCCTTAACGTAATGTCCGTTGAGCGGCACGGCCTCGCTGGGAGGGCACGCACGCCCGCGCGACGCCACTCACTCCACCCCACTCCACTCCACCCCACCCCACTCCACTCCACCCCACTCTGCTGGTCGACAGCCTCCCCGCCGCCCACGCACTGCCGCCTGCAGAGCGCGTCCTCCTCCAGTGGACGGTTCTTCCTCAGCCATCCAACAGTCCGGATCTCGCACCTTCTGGCCTCCATCTGCTTGCGCCGGTGAAGTTTTGTATGCTCGTCTCGGGTGTGCAGACTCGTTTGAGAGCTTGCGATGCCACGGAGAAGGAAAAGTTCATTTCCATTTATGTGGCGACCAACACGCTGGAGTCGTTCCTTCAGCTTCCTCACGGTGGCACAACACACTTCAGATTTGACCGTCACACAGTGACGGAGGTAATCAAACATAGCAACACCATCACAGTCCCAGAAGACCCCCACCGTGACTTTAGTGTGCCAAGATGTGGCTTCGAACTTTTTCTTCGGAGGAGACGGTATGGCGCCACCCACGTATTGCAGTTTTGTTTCTGGTTCGAAGTGACGCACCCACGTTTCGACGAAAAATTATCACCATGAGCCTCCTAACGCGCAGACAACTCGCCACAGACGGTCCTTCGTTGACCATTACGGTCCTCCGTTAGGCCGCGAGGAAGCCAGCAGGGCACACACCGTACTGGTGGGAGAGTGTCCCCCACCACCGACAGGGACGCCCAGCTGAGCGGCGGGGTGTCGTCCGGCGTGACGGGCGGGTCGCCGCACTTCCCAGCTGTGCGCGGACGGCGTGCCGCTTTCCCCCACTGTCAGGTCTCCGTAGGTGTTCTCCAGGGCCTGCGAGCATCTGCGACGGTCTGGTTCTGCACCGAAAACTCGACACGTCTATCCTTGGAGGCTACGTACAGTGCTGCCACTTGTCTGAAATCCGCGGAATAGTCCTACTTCGGCCCCTACAGTTTCATCATGTCCCACAACAAATTGTGAATTTTTGGAACTGACATGGGCTGAAAAAAGAAATATGTTGCACTGCTTACTGAACGCCCCTCCTACATAGTGTTACACGTGGACAAGCATCATACAGAAATAAAGTTGAGGGATTTTACAAGTAGTGTGTTGAGAGACATTGTGTAAGAAAACGTACTGCGATTGTGGTAGCTGTAGTAATGTGTGCGGATAACAAAAAATATAGTAACTGCCTGTATACACACGTTACATAACAGGAAGTAAATGTAACTTTCCAGAAATTATTCTATGGGTTTCTAAATTATTTTAAATTTTTTTACAAATAAATAAAATTTAAGAAGTAATGACAATCATTTACAAGGTCATTAAATTCCCAACTGTACTTACACCTTCACCAATAATTTCTACATTTACGTTTATCAAGTTTGACAACCTTATTTGGAGGCTGTGAACTCTTATATAAACATTTTCTAAAAGATGTAAAAGAAAACATCGTCCACTTACAAGTGTGTACCATGTTGCACGAGATGTGACGCACAGATCAAAGTATCAGCCCACACATGAGCAACAGTACGTTCTGTATCAAAGACAAAGGGAAGAGCAGTACCGTACGTGAGAGTTCCATACCTAGTATAACTCAAGGAGAATTCGTACTTTCGCTGCAGGATCGTGTGCGAACCACAACTAATCAAATCTACTAGTAACACAGAATCAACGATTAATCAGCTGTTCCAACTTCTGCCGAAGACACACCAAAGACGTTTGACAAATCTTCTGACACTTCAACATTAGGCACAGTACATACTTACCTGGCGTGCCAATTAGTTGAATATTACATTCTAAAATACATTAAAATGGTATAAACGCAGTTACTGGATTGTGAGTAATATTTATAACGAGTGAGAAGCCCCTCACGATTCCTATCTCATCCTCGGGACTATGGCACATATACATTTCAGCAAATACATGTATCAGTTGCTTATCTATCAAGTACAATTTTAACGGTGACCTATAACTGAAAGTACAATAATATGTATCCCAAATGGCTACAAAAGTACATGTAGGTAAGAATTTCAGGCACGTATGACGAGCAACCTGATCATAAAAATATTCTCAAATTATGGTGCATAAAAAGTATCTTCCATATCAATAGTCTTCAGTACCTTTAGAGACTGAAATTCCAACGTATAAAACAGTTTCAGACTGACTGGTTTGCAAATGCGTGACTGTCTTAACCCTTTGTTTCCTGACATAAGAAAAAATTTACTTTTTAACATTTTCTATGCAGAATTTATGCTATTGTGGCCTCAAATGACGGTAGGAGTTTTTGTAAAATTTTTTCTTTTTTGCAACCTTCCTCTCTCCTGGTAGTCAGAAGTTCCGTCAGACTCCATGGACAGAATCACAACATGCGCAAAAAATGCTCCAATTTTTATAACTTGTACTCTATTCCACATAAATATTAAATCTTTTTACATTAGAAAATTAATTAACAGAAATATAATATTTCTGAATTTTTTTTAATTTCGCATAGATTTATTCTAGAGCTACTTCACAATACGTAGTAACTTAGCTATACATTTTTGACAGTATATACATATCACATATTTAGTGATACCTCATGAAATTCTAGGAAACAGTTCTTTTTCTCACTGCAGCACAAATACACTTTACATGTAATACATTGTGAATGTGGTCTCGACTGAATTTTATTTTTCGCACACATTTCACATCGTCCTCTTTTACAACTGAACACTACAAAATGGCTTCATCGGTTGCCAAGACGTACATCCTTCGGAACAGAAAAGTTATCCTTCCTTCTACTTGGGAGAGCTATTTCATCTTTACCAGAGTCTCTCTTTTTGAGATGTGGCACTTGCTGTTCATTCATTAGCCCTAGTGCCACAGCACGCCTGAATTCCAGCAGTGGCAGTGCCCCATGCAGATCACTGAAAATGACATAAGCATTGACAAAAGCAATTTCTATTGCTCCCCAGAAGAGACGGTGCCACCATTACCTTGATCGCTTGTCAAGACCGTAAGTTGAACGTAATCTGTCTGCATGATCCACATCACCCATGTTTTTATTGTAATCACATACAATAACTGGACATGGTATAGTCATACTAGTTCCATCTTTCTGTTTTCTTGTCACTACGCTCTGTTCAGTGCCACGGAAATTTGACTCAAAATACACTACTTTATTTTCCTTCCATTGAAATACTGTTAGGTCCAAAGATGACTTTCTGTGATTTGATTTAGACATTTTTCTTTAGGTAAATTCCCTGGCAAACCTTTCCTGTTTGTTCTAATTGTTCCACAGGCAAATGTATTTACGGATTTCTGTGTGAGAAAAAGTGGACAGAACAACTAGTGAGAGGTAACGAATTGTTGCTACAATAAAGTGTTCGCACAACCTGACGGTACTAATAAGTCCGCTTTATATTTTCCACTTTATCTCATTCACTTGTTACGTAATGCTTCAAACTGTTATAAAAAAACAAAGAAGGTAAGAACGTACAATGGAAAACTCAACGGAAGTTTCAATAAATTGCGCACAAATTCAGGCAACACCATGGAAACAAGCACATACAATCTTCTGTTTTCACAGCAGCGCGCGAAAAACAATTTCAAGCTCTGACCGCCAGAGAGGTCTATGTATTGCACAATAACATCTATGAAACAGTAGAGCAGAGTTATTGTTGCGTACCGACAGGCTCTCAGATCACGAAACTGCACCACGAGAAAATAATGAAAGTCAAAACTTACTCGTCCTTTTAAGTACCGTCAGGCAACAAAGGGTTAAATCTGACGTTAAGCATTTAGAAAAGATTTGTGATTTCCAAAAAACTTTAAACATAATTTCAATCTCTCATTATGAAACATTTAATATAAATTTTATATATATATATATCTCGTCCTACGATGTTAAAACTTTTGTCATAAGTACTAAATTATGACAGGAATTTAAATTCACTCCATATTTGTATGAAAGACTGAATAAGCAAAGAAAGCAGTTGTATAGGCTACGTGCATCTGGTACTGTCATGAACCGCATTAGTCATTCAGTAATACAGACAACAGTGTTTGGGTACAAAAACACCTTCTGTCCTCTTGGATCCTTCAGCGACTGATGTGTGCCAAGATCTACCTGTAGTTGTGGATAGTAGAAATATACCACATTTGCAGATGACGCCATCATTGTAACAGAATCTGTCAAACACAATCACCAACTATATTTCACCAACATTCTGTAGCAGGTTTGTTAATTCCCCTGCCAACTCAAGCAAGATAAATTTTACGCAATTTACATCAAGTCACGAAAAGCCAGACAAACACTCAGTGACATTGAATAACCAGCAGATAAAGATTTGATACCATCATCAAGTTCTTGGGCATTCACTCACACTGCAAATCACGCTGGGAACGTCACATTTATTAGACTGAGGAGTGTGTCAGCTCAGCAGCTATTGCTCTCTCTCTCTCTCTCTCTGGAGATGATGAGGTCAGAGAGGTAACATTTTCTCCTTCTGCGCACTCCCTAGTGTCACATAGTCCTATGTCCCGCGGGAACTCTCCTCTTACTCAAACTGTTCTCACTGCTTAGCAGGGAGATTAGAGTCATGTACAGAGCGAGTCCGTGAACCTCCCGTTGTAAATAATTTAGTTAGCTGTGAATATTTACTACTGCTTCTTGACACCTATTCTCTCTAATTTATCATTTTCGTAGAGACGATCCTTGGTAACGAAACTCAGCCGTCCACGTATGTGGCACTGAGCAGAGGAATTATGTGAACTGTGCGCTGCAGAGAGTCGCTGTGCATGCTGCTGTAATAATTTTCGACATCCTTCCCACTGAGCTGAAAATCTCGTGAAACAGTAAATATACACTCCTGGAAATTGAAATAAGAACACCGTGAATTCATTGTCCCAGGAAGGGGAAACTTTGTTGACACATTCCTGGGGTCAGATACATCACATGATCACACTGACAGAAGGCAACAGAGCATGCACAATGTCGGCACTAGTACAGTGTATATCCACCTTTCGCAGCAATGCAGGCTGCTATTCTCCCATGGAGACGATCGTAGAGATGCTGGATGTAGTCCTGTGGAACGGCTTGCCATGCCATTTCCACCTGGCGCCTCAGTTGGACCAGCGTTCGTGCTGGACGTGCAGACCGCGTGAGACGACGCTTCATCCAGTCCCAAACATGCTCAATGGGGGACAGATCCGGAGATCTTGCTGGCCAGGGTAGTTGACTTACACCTTCTAGAGCACGGTGGGTGGCACGGGATACATGCGGACGTGCATTGTCCTGTTGGAACAGCAAGTTCCCTTGCCGGTCTAGGAATGGTAGAACGATGGGTTCGATGACGGTTTGGATGTACCGTGCACTATTCAGTGTCCCCTCGACGATCACCAGTGGTGTACGGCCAGTGTAGGAGATCGCTCCCCACACCATGACGCCGGGTGTTGGCCCTGTGTGCCTCGGTCGTATGCAGTCCTGATTGTGGCGCTCACCTGCATGGGGCCAAACACGCATACGACCATCATTGGCACCAAGGCAGAAGCGACTCTCATCGCTGAAGACGACACGTCTCCATTCGTCCCTCCATTCACGTCTGTCGCGACACCACTGGAGGCGGGCTGCACGATGTTGGGGCGTGAGCGGAAGACGGCCTAACGGTGTGCGGGACCGTAGCCCAGCTTCATGGAGACGGTTGCGAATGGTCCTCGCCGATACCCCAGGAGCAACAGTGTCCCTAATTTGCTGGGAAGTGGCGGTGCGGTCCACTACGGCACTGCGTAGGATCCTACGGTCTTGGCGTGCATCCGTGCGTCGCTGCGGTCCGGTCCCAGGTCGACGGGCACGTGCACCTTCCGCCGACCACTGGCGACAACATCGATGTACTGTGGAGACCTCACGCCCCACGTGTTGAGCAATTCGGCGGTACGTCCACCCGGCCTCCCGCATGCCCACTATACGCCCTCGCTCAAAGTCCGTCAACTGCACATACGGTTCACGTCCACGCTGTCGCGGCATGCTACCAGTGTTAAAGACTGCGATGGAGCTCCGTATGCCACGGCAAACTGGCTGATACTGACGGTGGCGGTGCACAAATGCTGCGCAGCTAGCGCCATTCGACGGCCAACACCGCGGTTCCTGGTGTGTCCGCTGTGCCGTGCGTGTGATCATTGCTTTTACAGCCCTCTCGCAGTGTCCGGAGCAAGTATGGTGGGTCTGACACACCGGTGTCAATGTGTTCTTTTTTCCATTTCCAGGAGTGTATATTCAAAACTAAACTACATAACTATCTCTAAACACTACGTTGGACAATATGTTTATAGACAGCTTATCTAAGATATACCCAACAAATGCAGCTTCATAACCTTAAAGGGCACTACATGTGAGCCGCGCGTTGTACTAGAAAAGCAGCGACTGGCTAATCTCCTGACTTCAAAAAAATGGCTCTGAGCACTATGGGACTTAACATCTGTGGTCATCAGTCCCCTAGAACTTAGAACTACTTAAACCTAACTAACCTAAGGACAGCACACAACACCCAGCCATCACGAGGCAGAGAAAATCCCTGACCCCGCCGGGAATCGAACCCGGGAACCCGTGCGTGGGAAGCGAGATAATCTCCTGACTTCATGAGAAGAACATACCACTCAGAGAACGAATGAGTCAACACCACATCAAAGGCTCCTCTACCAGGGCCAAACATTTACAGAAGTGGGACCAAGTATTAATATACGCCAACTGAACATTGAAGGCATTAGTTTAACGAAGTGCCAAATTCTAGGAAAGATACTGTTTAAGCATGTTATCAACACGGTCGTCCAGCAGCGAAGTCATGTAGATAATAGCGATCATCTACGTGCAAGAGGAAAGTGGCTACGTTGTGCAATATCGTCGATACAAAGTACCACCGTACCTATTGTGAAGGAAAAGTACCCGTACCTGTTTGAATATAATATCGCTGACAGTAACAATGTGCAACACCGTGCGAGGCGCAAATGGTCAGAGTTCGTGAGTGGGTGAGCGGAAGTGGGTACTGAAGCAGATGAAACCCGCCGCCAAGTCACAGACTGCGGCGAAGGGTCGACCGGAATGAAGAGCTTCTACTGCACGAGATTAATGCAGCATTAGAGGAAAGAGAGACTAACAGTGATAATGCGCCTTAAATAATTTTAGATAATGGCATTTTGAGGACAATGAACCCCACCAAGATTACGTCCTCTGCCCTTTATGTAAGGTTGTAGACTTCCTCATTACACGAGAAGAAATTGAGCTTCCTCACCTCTGCAGTCTGACGGAATATCTGAACAGCAGGAGCTGGTCTCTATGACTCAGAAACGGTAAATAAGTGTTCAGCTAAAACGTAAGCCTTGTCTTCTGACGTGCCCTCCAAGACCTCATTATTTGACAAGAATTACCCTTGCGTGAAATCCTTCTTATTGATTCCCAAATGTGCACAACGGAAGTGGACGATAAATGGAAGTAGTGTATTCCCTCCAGGAAGCCCTCTTCCGTTCTTTGATCACTCGCTGCTCTCTCAGATCTGAAGGCATGAAGATAGTCTGTAGTTGGACACTGAACTTCCGCAGAACTGGCCGTCTGGCCCCGATGGCCAATTGACAGTAATCATTCCACCAAGGTACAGGCCATCGTCTGAGGTGGCTATTAGACCTGGGGATGGACTCTGCGGCAACCCTTTGGATCTCATGAATGATATGGGTCACCGCCTCCTGTGCACAATCCTTTTGTTCAAAAATAGCCTGTTGACTGTTTTGTAACCAATTTGCCCTTTGTATCATCCACCTGCGTGGTGTCCTGTTCGCTACCGTCCTAGTCGGCAGATGGATCCACACTCAAAAGTGTTCACTAGAATGTATATCTGGAGCCACTTCCCACTGAACTACGTCTGCAATAGCTGGGAAACAAAAACAAAGGTCAATAGCTGGAAAAGACCCTGTAGCTGTGGAAAAGTGAGTCATCTGATCCGCGTTCAGAAGGCAGATATTCTTAGAATGGACGAGCAGCTCGATCATCCGACCCCTGGAGCAAGTAGTAGCCGAGCCCCACAGCACACTGTGGGCACTCAAGTCCCCCACAAGGAGGAATGGGCGTGGCAGTGCCTGGAAGAGGTCTGCCAGTGCTTCTGCATCCAAAGCGTCATTGGGGGCAGGTACATAGAAAACACTGTGGTAGTAAACGGTGTGAGAACTTTCACAGCAATTGCTTGCACGGTCGTGGTAAGAGGGACAGGAGAGCAGTGGCATCTGTCATCAAGGAAAATACCCACTCTACGTTTAGCCCTGTTTCCAGTAGTATCGTCCTGTGTATGTGGTAGCCCCATAATGCAGGTGTGCGCTTACAAGAAACATCTTAAAATCACAGATGCAGAAAGGTTTATCCTGGACCAGCAGCTGCAGTTCTTCCAAATGTCAGCGATATCCATTCAAATTCCACTGCAACCCAGACGTCCCTGTGGAAGTCATTGGTTAGCGATGGTGGTTCTTTTATTTCTGCTAGGAGGCGGTGATTTACCGGGGCGGTCAAGGGGAGCGTCAGCCGGTTCCATGCTCTCTGGTTCCTCCGACTGGAAATCTATATCCTCAAGAGCATATTCTCCATCCGAAAGTGAGAGAGCTCGTCGATCCGAAGTTTCACCTACGGCTTTCCTGGGCTTAGTAAAGAACAACCTCCTTCAAAAAGTAGATCTGACAGGAGGAGGCGGTTGCCTGGTTTGCGGAGATGGGTTAGTTGGCTTATGAGGTTGGAGAGTGGTATGTGGCTTAGGTGTTAAGTCTACTGCTGACGGATTCAGAACGACGTCAGTTGCACGTGGAGCGTTTCCCCCACAGGTACATCGACAAGTGCATGTGCTTTTACTTAAATCTGTGGTCTGAGTTTGTGTGGAGGCATCACGGTTATCGATTGGTGCCCTAACGGCTGATGCAAAAAAGCAAAAACCTGTGGATGCATGGCTTTGAAAACCTTTTTAGTTCCACCATAGGGTATGCGTCTCTACTTTCAACTCCTGAGTTTTCCTTTCCTCGTAAACCCCATACTTTCTGCTCCACACTGTGTGATCCCCAGAGCTGTTCACACATTTCAGAAGAAGTGTACAAGAAGTCCCTGACTCTTGAGCGGAGCCTCCACAATTGCCACACGTAGCCTTCCCGTTACATCCTGTAGTGGTACGGCCAAATCTGACATTTATACCACCGCATGGGGTTAGGAACAAATGGGCGAACCTTATGGCGGACATAGCCTGCAAGGATATGTTCCGGTAATTCTGGAGTACTAAACGTTAGAATGAACGTTGCCGATTTTTCCAATTTGCCACTGACTTCATATAATTCTGCACCTCCGTGACGCCCACGTTCTTCCACTCTTCACGTAACTCCGCGGGGTCCACCTCCATTATATCGGAGCAGGTAATCACGCTCTTATTGGAGTTAAGAGGTGTTCTGCAACTCAGGCCCGACTGAGTAGTCACGTAAGGCCTTATATCCCAGAAGCTTAGATATTTGGTTGGAATTAGCAGTTTCAACTGAAAGCGTACCATTACAAAATTGTTTGACACTTTTCAGAGACCCAGCAATACCTTCCAATGCCTTATGAATATAGAAAGGTGATATCTTCACAAAACTTTCCCCGTTTCGCTTGATTACAATGAAAGTGTTATGGCACACTAATGCCCTGTTACTATGATTCCAAGGCTTCTTTTCGGGATGCCTGACCAACCGAGCTCTCTTTCAGGAGTGGGTGTAGGTGATGTCTGACGGTACACCTAGCACCGTCAGGAGTAGCAGTTTGATGAGAGAGTTCCACAGGGAACCCACGAGACGCTGGAGAAACAACCGTCGACCCAGGCAGAGCCTTGCATACCTGAGCGATCGTTGTACAACTGAGGGGGGACGGGGGGGGGGGGGGGGGGCAGGTGACTCAGGCCCTAGAGGTTGGCCGCTAGAGACTGTTTTACCTCATTACCTCAACACCCATTCACCTCCTCAGCACGTAGTACACCTTGAGGTTGAGGGTTTTTTATAGGTGTGTGCACTTTCCTCGCTGTCCAGGCGGTGAAGCCGAGACCTCCGCGTTCTCCGAAACGCGCAACATTCCACCGCTGCGCCGCACGGTGGTCGCTGAAGTCAGATCAGAGCTTACGGTGACAGAGGACTGGTGGCGCTTACCAGTCACCAGTCTCCAGCTCAGAAACTCCGGGGTCGCCAAGCACGTACTAAGCAAACGAATGCTGAGCGCCTGAGGGAACATTTTAATGCCTTTCAGATTAGTCCAGATATGGGGAATTATGGATGCAACAGCCAGCGAGGAGGCCGGAAGCTATTTCAGAAAAATCTACCCCCTTGCATTTTCAGTATTTCCTGTTAATCATGCTGTAAACAAAGTAAACCCATTAAAAGCCAGGAACTATCAAAGCTCAGAATTCAGAAGGATAAGTACGAGCAGAGTGTATTCCTTTCCGGAACACTTAATATCAGTTTAGTTCTCAGACTTGCCCGGCTCTGAACAGGTTCGCAAATACATTCTTTTACACTTCATTTCTGTCAAAGCAAGGTTGATTAGTGGAAGGAACAGGAGGAGATAGTTTAAGGATACGTCGCGGGAAATGATTACGGCGACGCATTTGTAAATATGAGGTTAACCGTTTTCGAAAAAAAGGAGAACTGGAACTTTAAACAATTCTGAGGAAGATGCTGGTCTCCAGAAGAATAATGATGATTACGATGCTCTGACTAGTACTGAATACTTAAAATATCAGTGGACGTACCTTAAGCTAAGCGGGAGGAACGGGTAGAAATATTAAGATGTTACGTCGATCTCTCTTCAAAAACACGTGGTCTGATCAGATGATGCACTAGTAAAATTAAAGATAAGAATCATTAGCAGTTCCATAGGAAATCGTATTCAGTACCTAGAAAGCAACTGAAGGGATGACGGACAACTTAGCTCTCTGACAGTATATGTTCTAAACCAATGCACACTGTAACGGAAAGGGACGGCAGTGTGCATTTATTTACTGACGCTCACGGCGAAATGATGCCGTTCACAGTACAATGTGACCAACTGGAAGTTCAAGGTATAGCAGGAAGTACACAGCCTTTCTGTGGAACCGAATATGTTACCAGTTTAGAAGAATGCCTTTCGGTCTGTCTACATCAGGGGCCGTTATGAGAGAACTTAATGAAGTTTTAAGAGAAGAATAATTGACAATAATTGACACATATAACACTATGTAGACGATATTCCAATTAGTACTGCCTTGGGGAAGAACATTTAGACATTGTATGCCATGTATTTTAAAGGTTTAATGGAGCTGGAATCACATTAAAGGCGGATAAATAAGAATTCCCCAAGTCGCGATTAAATACCTTTGACATATTTTTTTGAGCGGAACCGACCCTCATCTGACGGAAATTGAAGCAGTGAGAAATTTTCCTGCACCAAAGTGCTGTAGGCAAATGAAATCTTCTCGGTTTGTGCAATTTCTATCAGTTTTCATCCTCGATCTTGTTTATCTTCAAATGTCTATCTCCATCTGGAAGTAGAATAAGGAACATCCGAGTTAATTAAAAACCCGGTGTGTGAGGCACCGATACTTTGCCATACTGGCTTCTTCACTGGTATTGACTCCATTTATTTTTATCTTGGCGCAGAAAAGTATGAGGTTAACAGAGTCATAGTAAATTTTACTGTCGCATTACACTCACTGGGAGAGGAAGTACATATTCACGGGAGAAGAGAGCATTTCCACGCAAACGTTTCGCTGTTACTGGGATGACATCGTTACAGTTCATACGAGACTTTCCTTCTTGCTGAATTGGTACCTAATGAACACCAGGCCAACGCACTGGTTGTTAGCACATCAAGAGTGTGATTTTGAAATTCAGTACATACCGGTACAACAAAATTTATCAGATGCTCCTTAAAGATTATCAGAGGAAAACAAATGCGTTAAAGTTGTGCATATCAGCAAAAGCAAGTGATCATTCTTATTGTGAGGGATGTAGAAGGCGAACTTTTTACAGAAAAATTTCTACGTAATATCAAATGGGAGCAGGTGGTGATTGAAATTCTTAAGACTTAAAGAAATATGATCCTGATGCAGAGTGTGCTTTAAAATGCACACACTTTTCTCGTTGTACAAAGAACCCAATTTGTGGAGAACGATGGTAGAAGAGAAGGAGCCTTCAAAAAACGGCTGAACACTTGAATATTTTATGTCAATTGCGTTCACGATTAACCACCCCCTCCCCCAGTCCTCTAAGTGTGGGAGCGTAATTAACGAAAATAAAACCCAAAAACTTAAGGTCTCGCCTCCCTCTTATTCTGAAGCCTGGAAAAAAAATAGTAGCGTTTATATCACAGCACATTGGTGTCTACTTGAGCCATCACTGTGATCACGTCATCGGCAGAACCTCCATTATTTACTGTATTTAACATGATTTTCTTTTTATGTTAATTCAGTCAAATTCATGGATTAACATAAGAAAGGTAAATGAACAACATAGTATAAAACCAGCAAGAGAAAAATAAATATGATCCATTGAGCAGCTATAACATTTTCAGTTCGTGCAGAATATAAAACATTTATGTCAGCGTTTTAACAATAGGTACCAAAAAAGAAATGGCGTTAAACTACTTCTGTATGAAGAGGTATACTGTACACATTTGGAATTTTGAAAACTTTTATTGTTTTTGGAATGGTTGTCAGGCATCTGGTAACTCTTGATGAAGGGTTTCCTGTGACGTGAGGTAGTTGAGCAGGGAGCAGGCAGAGCACGTACCGCCGCATCGTCTTTTGGTCATTGTTCTCGGCCGAGTAAGGCCTCAGCATATTATAAGCCAGCTGTGCGCTGAAGTGTTAGCGTGTGGTCAAGTAGATTGGACAGACATTTCAGCGCATCAGTTTGCAACTGGATAATGTGTATTCAAGCTGAATTAATATTGGCTACTGACCATTGAAGTCAGTCCGAATAGCAATTCATCAACAGCTATTAAAAGTGAGGAATTGTTTTCTGTCAACGTTGTGGCGCACTGCACGAGGACGCCGGCGTGTCCACTGCTGCCTGTGCGGGCTCTGCTTCCTCTGACCGCACTGCTGCTTCAAATCACATTTGTTACCCTGTGTATAACATTAGCCTCCGTAGTTGTCAGTACATCCCTGTCCTAATAGCCTGTTACTGTATCATGCAGTTTAATATTTGATGTGTGTTTAGAAATTCAATCACTAACTTTTCCTTAGGGTGGGCCTTTATGATTCACATATTTCTTTAGTGCAAAGTGTAAGGTTGCACAACCAGACACCTACATTAGTAGCAGAGTCACTAAAGGAAGATAATTTACTCAAATGAAATACAGTTCCAGATACCTCTGACACCAGTGATGTGGCGAATGAAAATTTTTACGAATGGCAGGATTCGAACCCAGGCCCCTCGTTCACTAGGCAGACACGCTAACTACTACGCCACCCTGGCACAATCGCCCTGACTACCCCAGCACGCTTCCATCCTCCATCGTACCACAGCCCACTTTGTATTCCCAAAAAGCTAACAGCATTGCAGAGGCTCTCCAACTGTATAGGAATAGCATCTCAGCATGAAATGGAATCTAATTTGTTACTATCCAGCCACTGCAGGATGTGCGCACACCTGTAGTTTCATATGCCTAATTACCACTTTATAATTTTGTTACGAAACTAGTAGCTAGTGGCTGAAGGAGCCATGGGCTGTGCGACCCACGGCTGCCGGCTCGTGTTCAGAGCCTACCGCCACAGTAGGTAAGCGCTCTTGTGTTCCAGTACTCTGAAGCAGTTAAAGAAGGGGAAAAAAAGGAATCCCAGTAGAATGCTACTCGGCGATGCCAACAGACTCAGAACCCAATTTCGTTCATGGTCTTCTATTCCAAACGGAGGAGGTAGAACAAAAAATTGGTCATCAGTAGAGGAAAGTATAAACAGTGGTAAGCAATGATGGATGCCATAACGAACACGACGACTCCCGAGATTAAGACGAGCCTCCTGTGAGTATGATCATTTTCGGAGGCAAAATATTCGTCCTACAATTTGAGAGGTCAGGAAAAAAACTTGCAAGAACAAGATTTCAACGGTTTTCAGTTCAAACTCTTCCTTTATCGCCTGGTAGTAATATCCACTCTAGCACTTTGATAGGACTGTGACTATTCAGTGGCTCCCATGTTGCTCGAGGTTGATGTCCAGGTCCTTAAAAGGGGAATTGGCTACCATCGTCCGGCCTCTTCCTTACAGGTCTCATCTCCTGTCAGGTGTTCCTTTCAGCTGATATCAAACAACAACATGCTCAGAAATATCCAACAATCTTATTTTTTTTAGAAGTCTCGCCCATTTCCACAGAAACCTTAGTTTCTGACAATCCATGCAGTCATGCGGAAATGATTATACAGGGTGCTTCACGAAGACATCCAAATATTTTAATATGTTGTTCTACAAGTAAGACTGAAGAAGGAAGTTCACGTAAACATAGTTCCGCAAATGTTTAGTTACGGAGTTACGGCTAATATAATATTTTAGCCTGAAATTTAGCAGCTTCGCTAATATGAAGCCATCGCAAAACTATACGGCGTTAAAGTGAAGCACGATTTCCATTTATATTGTTGTCATTGGTCTGGTGAATCTAATGAAACATGTCCCAGGCGTGTAAATGCATTACTTGCTCTCATTATGAATGCAATCGACGAAGTTAAGAACAACCCTGCGCAGCTGAAACGAACAACAAAATCTGTTCATGCACGTGCAGCTGAATGCACTGAATTCTGTGGAGACATTTTTGAACATCTATTGTGAAATCGTGTCTACACTGTACAACTTCCTTAACACTGTGCTTTGTTTTTTCCGGTCAAACATGAGTTAACCTATGCCATGGTATTACTAAAAGCAGATTATCAGACATTCACACAGTTTCACTTAACGTTATTGCCATCATTTTTCCAAAATTAAATTCTCTATAACTTCTGTTGTTTGTTTGGAGTTTAAGAAACAAATTGGGTGAAGTAGTTAATAAATTAAAATTATACGAAATTACTTCTTTGCCCCTCTGAATGTCCTGGAAAACTACTGCAGATACTCGTCTGGGACATGATTTATTAAGAGTTACCAGACCAATCACAAAATAAATGGAAATCTCTTTGCTTTAACCTCGTATAGTTTTGCGATGGCTTCATATTAGCGAAGTTGTTAAATTTCAGGTAAAATCTTATTAGCCGTAATTCCATAACTGAACATTTGCAGACCTATATTCATATAAAAATTTTTTCTTTAGTTTTACTTGTAGACTGACATATTTAAATATTTGCATATCTTCATGAATCAGGCAGTAAATTTGACAAAGATACTTTTAAGGCTAAGGCACGCGATACCAGAAACCCATTGCGAGGCCGACATTTAAGCATTCCAAAGCCTTGTACAAGAACCGGACTAGCTGCCGAGGGCACTCAAATGTCCGAAATTTAGTTGTTTGGTCTGTATGACTGAAGGCACTCTTACGAAATTTATGTACCAAGCGATTGCCAGACACCCTAAAGGTACTAAAAATTGTAGGAGTTAAGTTCAGTATGAACAGCAATGACCAGGTGAGATCATTTGCATACAGTGGTGTAAAGATTGTTTAGGTTACATCTGAACCCAGGAAATAATCCTACGAGAGAGTGTCTCGCAACAATGACAAGTAGTAACTGAAGCAACAGTGAGGATAGAGAAAGCAGATTAGCAGCATTGATTTTGCACGTCTTTCAGATGAGGCATCCAGGTGCAAACTGCTGTAAATCCACTTTTTCTCGAAAATGAGTTGGTGCCACCATTTTGTTCTCTGTGCTGCCATCTATTACGCTCTTGAAACACGAACAAAACAGCTTTTTTCTGCCCTAAAATGTACCTCGAAAACCGTCTACAGATGCAAAACTCTATCTTTCCACTTCTGGTTGCAAAGCAAAACTGAGTGAATCCATTGTATGATAAAGAAGCAGAACTTTGTGTATCCTTAGCATGTGCCATTATAAAAAAGGTTTGAAGATCCAAAACTCGCTTTGTACACATTATGTATTTTGTCCGAATAACACAGTCTTTCCAGCTTATTACTTCATTAAACTAAGTGTGAGCCTATGGGTGGCAATTTGTCAAGTTGTCCTTACTGCAAACTAATGTGAAACAAAAAACAGTTGCACGTCAACTGTTACCTTGCCATATTCGCGCGTCTTTCTTGGCTTGGCTTGTTTGGGAGTGCACGGAGAGCGTTTGTCGTATTGTTGGATAAAATACGAAGAGTGCTTTATCATTTTCTCCGTAATCATGGATGTTACTGAAGGAAGACATGTACAATCAGTTCCAAAAGGAAAAGGCCGTAAAAATCGGCCAATCCTTCTGACTGGAAGAGGAACAAAGTGAAACGCATGAGGTAAGATTGAGTCCTCAACCCCAGTATTTTATACTATTTCAGTGCATGGAAATTAGAACATTGCCAACATTTCTGTAAACAGTAAGCTACACTGTGATGTTTTAGGTTTATGTTAATATAAATTATGGTCATTTAATATGGCTGCAGTCAGGAACGAAAACTTAGTACAGTATATGATTTT
Source organism: Schistocerca serialis cubense (assembly GCF_023864345.2). Classification (NCBI taxonomy): domain Eukaryota; kingdom Metazoa; phylum Arthropoda; class Insecta; order Orthoptera; family Acrididae; genus Schistocerca; species Schistocerca serialis. The sequence continues at coordinate 49,363,053 of NC_064643.1, forward strand.
TTTGTGTGCATTATCCTGTCTTTCTGCTTATTAGTACTGTTCTTTGGTAGATATTCCGCCTGTGGATTTCCAGTTCGTCCCCATTGCAAGCACGCAGCTTCAGCAGTATACCAGTGTGCAAGAGTATCAATGCAAGATATAATGAGATCACATCAGGCCTTTTATAAAGTTGCAGACAGAATTAAACAGGACAATTTCATAATTTTTTTTTGTGGTTTTAGGGCGCACAACTACAACGGTCATTAGAGCCCAGACTAAGGTAGGAATGCACCGTGAGGCACAAGGTTAAAATAGCAACTAAAAGGGACAACACTATAAAAGACATTAACAGACATAGGATTAAAAAACAGCAAAATAAAATGTCCTTAGATAGGTTTGTCAAGTGGATAAAACGAAGAACGCGAGCAGCTGCTTCTGAGTCATCCGCTAAAATGGCATCCAGAGTACATGGCAGGCCAAGATCAACGCGCAGTGTATTAAAATTCGGACAGGACGTTAAAATGTGGCGTACCATCAGCAATTGCCCACATGGGCAGAACGGCGCCGGTGCAGCCGTCAGCAGATGGCAATGGCTGAACCGGCAGTGTCCAATTCGTAACCGGGCTAAAACGACCTCCCGCCGAGAAGGGCGTGAAGAGGTCGTCTAAGCCGTGGGAAGAGGTTTCAAGGCACGAAGCTTGTTGTCCGTAAGTTTAGCCCAATCGGCATGCCACATCGATAAAATGCGCTGACAAATGACCCTGCTACAATCTGATGAAGAGACGAAGAGACACAACAGGAAGCTGTCGGAGGCTGGAGGACTGTAGCCTTGGCCGTGGCATCTGCAGCTTCATTCCCAGGGATACCGACATGGCCAGGAACCCACATAATGCTAACCGGAGAACCGTCGTCCACCAGCTGCTGAAGAGAGCGTTGGATCCAGTGCACGAAAGGGTGAACCAGATACGGATTACTGAGGCTCTGGATGGCGCTCAGGGAATCGGAGCAGATGACATAAGCAGAATGTCAGTGGCGGCAGATGTAAAGAACAGCCTGGTAGAGGGCAAAGAGCTCAGCTGTAAAGACCGAACAATGGCCATGGAGCCGGTATTTGAAACTGGGTGCCCCGACAATAAAAGAACACCCGACCCCATCATTGGTCTTAGAGCCATCTGTATAAATGAAGATCATATTAATGAACTTCGAACAAAGTTCGACAAAACGGGAACGGTATACCGAAGCTGGGGTAACCTCCTTTGGGAGCGAGCTGAGGTCAAGGTGAACGCGAACCTGAGCCTGGAGCCAAGGTGGCGTTTGGCTCTCGCCCACTCAAAAGGTTGCAGGGAGTGTAAAATTAAGGTGTTGAAGGAGGCGACGAAAGCGAACTCCAGGGGGTAGCAGGGCAGAGAGATACAACCCGTATTGACGGTCGAGAGAGTTGTCAAAAAAGGAACGGTAAGACCGGTGGTCGGGCACTGACAAGAGCCGACAGGCATACCGACAAAGCAGTATATCGCGCCGGTAGGATAGTGGCACTGGCTTCAGCATAAAGACTCTCACCGGGACTAGTATAAAACGCTCCGATCGCAAAACATAAACCCCGATGTTGTATAGAGTTGAGGTGGCGTAAGATGGACGGCAGTGCAGAGGAGTATATGAAGCTCCCACAATCAAGCTTTGAGCGGACGATCGACCGATATAGGCGAAGGAGGACGGTTCGATCCGCTCCCCACAACATACCGCTGAGAACATGGAGGACATTTAGAGAACGGGTACAACGGGCAGCCAAATAAAACATGTGGAGACCAGCTAAGTTTCCTGTCAAATGTAAGACCTAAAAATTTTGTTGTCTCCATGAATGGGAGAGCAACGGGACCGAGTCGTAAGGACGGTGGGAGAAACTCTTTGTAGCGCCAGAAGTTAATACAGACCGTCTTCTCCGCAGAAAAACTGAAGCCATTGGCGACACTCCAGGAGTAAAGACGGTGAAGACAACGCTAAAGACAGCGCTCCAGGAAACATGTATGCTGCACGCTGCAATAGATGGTAAAATCGTCCACGAAAAGGGAGCCTGATACATCAGCTGGGAGGCAATCCATTATTGGATTGATCGCTATGGCGAAGAGAGCGACGCTCAAAACTGAGCCCTGTGGCACCCCATTCTCCTGCGAAAGGCGTCGGACAGGACAGAACCCACACGTACCCTGGACTGTCGATCCATTAAAAAGGCACGAATAAAAAGAGGGAGGCGACCGCGAAGGCCCAATGTAGGCATGGTGCGGAGAATGCCCGCCCTTCAACAGGTGTCGTAAGCCTTCTCGAAATCGAAGAACACAGCCGCGGTCGGGCACTTCCGCAAGAAGTTATTCATAATGAAGGTCAACAAAGTAACCAGATGCTCAACAGCAGAGCGGCGCCTACGAAATCCACATTGTACATTGGTAAGTAGGCGTTGAGATTCGAGCAGCCAAACCAAACGAGAGTTAACCATTCGCTCCATCACCTTACAGACACAGCTGGTAAGAAAGATGGGTCGATAACTGGAAGGCAAGTTCTAACATTCTGCATGGTGTCTATTGTTCTATGTCGTGTCTCCCTACCACTTTCGCGCAACGACGCTTTGAGCGTGTTTTTTTAGGGAATTGACTAGTTTGAACCTGGGACCTGTTGCTGGTAAGGAGACGCCAGACCACACATGACATGTAGAGTTCAGAAGAGTTCAGTGAGACTAGTGATGATATAACCAAATACTTAATTATTTCAGCGTCAGCATCACTGCACTCCTTGTAAAAGAATCTTAATATTAACTTAATTTTGTGGAGGGGTTCAAGGCTTTCCTATTTTTAGTTAGCTGGTAAAATAACCTCGAAAAAGCAGTGAAGTTTACCATTGGAATTTTTATTCTACTCACAAAACATTGTTTATCAAAAAAATTGTTCAAATGGCTCTGAGCACTATGGGACTCAACAGCTGTGGTCTCAGTCCCATAGAACTTAGAACTACTTAAACCTAACTAACCTAATGACATCCCACACATCCATGCCCGAGGCAGGATTCGAACCTGCGACCGTAGCAATCGCGCGGTTCTGGACTGCGCGCCTAGAACCGCTAGACCACCGCGGCCGGCAACATTGTTTATAAATTGCACTATTGATAAAAGGAAATGTTTTAATACAGGATGATAAAAACCAACTGCATTCAACAAAAATGTGAACGAATATTCCCTGAATGGGTTTCCAAGTTCTACAATGGATCAAAGGATGACCTATGCCATATCACATCTATAATCTAGGTTTAAATTAAGGGTCTCAATGTTAACCCTAAGCTCCACCTACAAAAATTCTGTCTATCCAATGAGAAACGTTATACTTTTCATGGAGGGGCAATTTTTTTAAGGTTTGCAACGTAACAGACGCAAAAAAGTGTCACGCTAAAACTGAAACGACCCCTTTGAACAATTCTACACGACTGTCCTTAAACTGATACACAATATTTTTTTTAGCGCAACGCAATCTGACTTTCAAAAATCCCTACAAAAGAATGGCCCTGACTAACATTAAACTATACCTTTCACAAATCACTTACCTCACAAAAATCTTCGCTGCTCAAGCTACTGCAATAGAGGACCGCCACTACTGCCAGCTAAATGAAAGATTTAAACTACTGAAGGCACTAACTACTGATAGGGATAGTTAGCAAATGAAAGATATTAATAGAGAACAAACAATGTATTTACCTTGATATCATCATATATAAATATAGCAGTTCATGACAAATTTCAAAACTCCGCCATCTCTCTCCCCACATCCACCACTGCTGGCAGCTCACCTCCAACTGCGCAATGCTACGCGCTGTTCACAGCCAGCTGCCTAACACTACAATGGCGAGTATTACAACAATGCAAAGCATCCACAGACTGCACACAGCACAGCCAGTGATTTTCATACAGAGTTGGCGTTACCAATAAAAAACCTAAACAGCCTACTTACATAGCCCCCATGCTCCCCACAAAAAAATTTTACAAATTGGTTTGGGCAGTGGCCAATACAGATTTGAAAAATTTTTTCATAATTACAATAACAAAGAAATCAAATGCACACACTTATTGATACAATGTTGGTCAAAAGCTCAAATTTTCTCACAGTCCATAAAGACAGTCCTCATCATTCGTCACAGTAAAATTGCAGTGTTTTTCTCAAAGTCTGAGCAGTAAAAGACAATGCACACAGACGTAGTGGATTTCCATGCAGTCTTGAAGAAGTAGTGTTGTCCTTCCAACGGAAAGACAGTGCTGACTCGACATGCAGACAGGTAATGGGCCACAACAGAGTAAACCCACAGCAGAGTCAGTCGACGTTTTGAAGAATATTGGTAGTTAGGTCATCACAGAGCAGACCCACTGTAGTCCTGGTAGAAATTACGGTACTGGTGGGCCACCAGAGGTGCAGACCCACTGCAGTCCTTGTAGCATTTGGTGGGCCATCAAAGATGCAGACCCACTGTAGTCCTTGTAGAGATGGCCAGCAGCCATCTGTTGCGATTGTGCAGGTGCACATTCACCATCGAAGAGTCTTGCGGAGAATATAGCAAGTCCATAAACCACCACTTGTGCACTCAGAAAGTTTTTTTTTCTAATTGTCCTTAGAACCAACAATGTTGTTATCCAGTCCCTTGCTGAATTATTAACACACGTGCAAACACTATCAGTCCCTACTTCTCACATATTGTCCATATACTATGACCAACAGAAACGTGTGCAGTGAAATGTAACTTACAAGTTACTTAATTTGATTAACTGGTGTCAATTACAATATTATAACACGAAAATATAATTACAAAGGTACAAAATACATCATTAAAAACATAACAATACAGATAACATTTGTAGTAGAACAGGCGTTACAAAAGAATAGAAATAGACATATACATCAGTGTTACAGGAATTATGACATAAGTAAATACATAAAGATCACAAGAACTTTTGAAACATCACCTTCACATGTGAGCAACAAACCAGAATAAATAATGTCTAAGCATATTTACAAGGTAAATAACATATTATTAATGCAAATTATATTTGAGGATAACAGTATTCCTCATCATAGTGAATGTAGCTTAATATTAAAAGAAAAAAAAATTCTATGAAACTACACAGAGACAGGAAGAAAACAAATACACAAGGGTACACAAACACATAGTGGGATAACACCAATAGGAAAGGACAGGGTTCGTTTTCAGTGTAACATTTGGTACTGCAGTCCAACCCAAAACTTCATATATCTTTCCTCTTATTTCATCCTTTGTTTCCACCAAAAAAATTCTATCTAAGCAGGCTTTCTCTATTTTGTTCACATCCTCTGTCAATAATAGTTTTTCTCCACTGTACAGTATCCTATTTCTTATAAATTTATAATAGTTAGTTTCTTATATAGTCTACCCCCTCTTAAGCTAACTTAAATCTACTGAGCTCAGATGCTAAACTAAGGGACGAGGCAATGCACATAAAAAAAATAAAACAATTAATATAAACAGCAATAAAAAAATGGAAAATCGCAAAGCAAGCTACAGTAAATCTAAATTACCAAGCAATTCAACATTACAACTAATATGAGGCAATGCGCAGCAAACAAAAAATAAATCTGGCTTAGCAGAGTAACACAAATTAAAGTTCAGTAGCACTATGCCTGGCAAACAGCAGCTTATATCTAAACATGACATAGCTCAAGCAGAAAAAATATTACAGTAAAGATAACAATGCAGATAAGGGAAATGTATAATCACATCTTAATGTCTAAGTAATTAAAGTGGTGCACCACAACAACTTATTGTAAAAAAAATATTACCATGTACTTGAAAAGAAAATTATGTGTTACTGTTACTAGTTCCTTCTTATTGTTCTTCCCTTTCCAAGTGCTCCTTTTTTAAGGAATGTGGATCATAAAATAATTATTTAATAGATCTGTTGACAGAAAGTGTTCACATTAGCAAATGCATTTCATTTTATAAAAGCAATGCTGCAACACAGCTGGAAAACAGATGTCAAATGAAATAAGCAATTACGCAAACCAAAGCATAAAAATATCATTCAATAGTCATGTGGCATTTCGTAAGTCAGTAGCTCTCAACTCTCGTAGAAAGACACTTGTCATAATCAGGTTTGCAGATGTAAGAATATTTCTTGTCATTTTATTAGGCATTTCAGTAAATATCATAAATTACGAGCTCCACAGTATGCTTTCAACAAGGAAATGTCAGTAGCACGGACAATGGCCTCCCCTTTTTTTTCTACCTGTGCTTCCGGAAAGGCACACCCTAATGGCTTGTTCTCCAGGTGTTTGACACAGCTGTGTGCCCACGACGCATTACGTGCAGGTGGTCACTTAACTTTCTTACGGAAATATTTACGACAGCAGTTTCCGCTACAGTGACAGTCTCTCATAAAAATATTTCACAGGTCAAGAATTAGCGTTGCAAATCTGTAGAAACAAAATCCTATAAATATAAGTGTCCAAAAAATAAAAATATTCGTCAGCATTGTGATACAGTCATGCATTTACGCACATTTCATGACTCTTAAAGTACGCTTCTTGGTTTCCAACATACTTCTTATTCCTCATATACGGTAGCATAATCTTATTGATCATAAACATATCTCAACAGCATAGTACACATCGTCGTCATAATAATAACACCATAACACCTCAGTCAAATCTCAAAAACGTCGTAACTTTCTGCAATAATTTCAAAACCTAAAAAAAATTCTCTGCTCATTTCAATAGTGTCATCTACCTCAAACGTACTTTAAAATCATGCTCCCTTACCAAATACATCATTCAAAGCTCTCATAGTATCACAATGATTCCGAAAAAATATGAACAGTTTACAAAGTACAGACAAAATCCAGTTTCAAAAGTGTGAAGTTACCCAACTGTGTATTGCGTAAACATGTGACACTGATGTAGTAAAAAAATGTTTATCTCTCAGTTAAATGATCAGATAGCTGTGTAATTTGTGTGTTAGAGAAATATGGTACCGATGTGTAAAGTTGTATAAGCAAATACCATATTAGCTAGGGTTCCTTGTGGTTGCCACACACATGGTATACAAAGTGAGCGTGTACCCCCCTGAGGATAAATGTAATTATACTCCCAGGTGTTACAAATTACAGCAATTGAATGAAATGTATCACGGAAAACTTTCTTTGTAATTAAAAAAAATCTTTAAAAATAAGTGTTTTAAGTATAAGATTCATCACTCAAATGCGTGTACTGTAGCGCTAAACTGTGCATCTTGTCGCAACATAATCTCTGTGGAAGTGTCATAGTTATTTTCCTCCGAAAGCTAAGTTCTGCAGAAGCCAATGTACTTACCACATGATAAACAAAAGTGGAATGCTTTGCGTATAGATATCGTAGTTATTATGCTTATTGCCATGATGAAGAAAGTACTGTGCTGTAACGTATTGTTGTGCTACAGAAAAGGCAATCTCATTGTAGCTATACCACAAAAGTTACTACTAAAACATGTTTTACTTTGCAGAATCAAACAGAAAAACTGTGCAGAAATAAAACAGAAACACTACAAAAGCAACATTGTAAATTGTCACTCATTAGAAGCGTCGTGATAAAACCGTGTAGTTGTCACTTAAACTAACCACTGTGTCGTCTGGTATCTCACAGAAAGTACTTTAAATCCAGAATATATTTTCAAGTCAACCAAAACGTTGCATTAAAATCTCATTAGCAGTACCAGTATGTGTCCTAAGTACGTAAGCCTGATAGTCGTGCAACTAACAAGCAAGAACGTACAATTAACAACACTGTGTCGTCTGTTCACTATAACAATGCATTCGTAATTTCTGTTTAAAAATGTTCTCTAGGTTCTAGACTGGATATTTAACTTCAAACGTTGTTGTATGTTAACAGTTTCTTAAGTCTGACACAGCATACTAGTAATGTAAAGTGAAAAGTTATATGGCAAAGACAAAGTTAAAAAGCAAATTATCTTTCAATAAACGGTTTTGCATGTGAAATGTGGTGTAAACCTTTACTCTTCCTAGTGCACAGAGTTTCAACTTCAACGCAATTATCATGTTGTATACATCGGTAAAGAATGCTAAAATTTTTCTCAAGGCTAGCGTCTTATGTTATTTTTCTCGGAGCCAGCGGGTGCACGCGGCTGCCTGCTGTGCGAGTCATTGTCTGTCTCTTTGTTGGCGCGCGCCGTTATTGGGATTAGGAGACCTAGCTTCCACAAATTCACGTTGTCGAAAGTGCCCTGCTCTGTTTGAATCCCGCCAGTTCTGATGCAATTCAGGTCTGTCATTACGATCACATCGTCTGTCCTCATGTCGGTAGTTCCTGTAGTTTCTTTCTTGTCGGTTAAGTGGTGGAGAATTTCTCCCTGAATCGTAACTGCGCGCTGAACTGTTGCGTCTGAAGTTATTCTGTCTCCCTTGATAGTAATTATTTTGGTTCCCATATTGTCTGTTTCTCTGATTGTCTCTGTGATAGTCACTACCGCGGAGAGGTGATCTTTCCCTGTAATTATTACTACTCTGCCAACGGTTGTCGTACGGGTGGTGTCTATTTTGGTCACGATTTGCGTTGTAAGAATAGACCAGTCGTGTCCGGTTATTGTTTCTGTCATCACGGAATTGTGACGGATGTGACCTGTAATTGTTGTGTCCTTGTTTTCGCGTTCCGCGATTATCAGTGTCAATTTCTAGTTCTTGTAACAGTCCCTGAAAAGCCTCAATGTCTTCTTTGCAACGTCCTGCTAAAATAATATGTCGTAAATGTTCAGGCAATTTGAGTAAGCAAATGCGGATGAGTTCTGAGGGGCTGTATGGGTTTGTCAGGTACTGATTCTTGTGCAACATGTCTTCAAAATATTTGACAAGACTGGAAAATTCAGATTGTTCGAAATGTTTCATCATTATGATGCCATGTTTTACTCGGTCTTGTGTGGCTTGAGACCAATATGCTGAGAGGAAGGCATGGTAAAAATCTCCTTCACTGTGACAATCTTGAATTACCGATCGCATTCTTACAGCTGGTTCATTCTCCAAGTAGCCACACATAAATTCTAATCTGTGTTCCAACGACCATTTGGGAGGAAAACAATGAGAGAATTGATGGAGCCATGCTTGTGGATGAATGTCGTTGCCAGAATTCTTAAATGTTTTGAATTTACGTGTAGTAATGAACAGCTTATAGTCAAAATCGTCATGTCGGCGAGTCGCATATCGGTCATTGTTAGGTCGTGTCGGCCGTTCCATCTCAAAATTCGGTGCACATTGCCAATTTCTTTCATAACTTCCGAAATGCCCTGTGTTATTATTTTGCGGCTTTTCCGTGTTTCTAAGTCCCTCTTCCCGTGTTGGAGCGCGAGTGTCCTCTGAAATACGTAATTCTTGTATTACCTGGGTCAGCTGTTCTTGTACTTCCCGGATTTCTCTTTGGTGTTGTGTATTTATTTGATTCTGATTTTGTTTGAATTTTCTTATTTGTTCATACTCTTCTGTGTCAGTGAAGGCTACGGGTCTTGTGTCATTCAGATCATCATCTACCTTTGTAGATAAGTTAGTGACCTGATCCGAAAGTTCGGCTACTTTCTCCGATAGTGTACTTATTTCTTCAGTGTGGTTTTCTGAACCAAGTTTCAGAGTATCTACTGTGTCCTTAAAGTTTTCCTGAGTTTTTGCAAGTTGCGTAACCGAATCGGTAGATGCAACTGAGTCAAATTTAGCTTGCAAGGTCTCATGATTTTCATGAACAATAATTTGCAGTTCTTTTATGGCTGCTTCGTGATTCTGTAATGCATTTTCATGCCGCGAAAAAATAGGTTGAAAATGCTCACAAATTTGTGTTTTTACGTCATTACAGACTTTTTGACATTTCGATTCAATGTTATGTAACTCAGTAGTTAAATCTTCACGTGTTTGTTCAAGTGTTTGTTCCAATGAGTCTAACTTTTTAAGATTTTGTTCCACTGTGTCTAACTTTTAAAGCTTTTGCTGTGTTTGTCTCTGATTTTGTTCCATTGTGTCTAACTGTTGCTGTGTTTGTCTCTGATGTTGTTCCATTGTGTCTAACTTTTCAAGCTTTTGTCCCATTTGTTGCATTAATTGTAATAACAATGCACTGGTGTCTGAAACATGTTCCTCAGTGCTTTTCGGCAGTGAAGTTGCACCGGCAACATTCACATTTTGACAAGTGGAAAATGTGTCTTGACTCATTTGAGAAAACGGTGGGAACCCAAAACCTGAGTCTGCAGTATTTGCAATATTGTGTTCTGTCATTCCCGATTCCTGAGGCGAGCTGTTGCCGACCAATCGATCGATAACGCTTCCCTGTTCACTACCTGTTTCACTGTCTACACCATTGTTTGCCGCCCGCTCCATTTCCCTATGCGCAATTACCAAATTACTACTTTGAACATTAGTTAATTCATTACTCTGCGGCGCTAACACACTGCTTTCGTCTTCACTGTCATTTCTCAGTTTACTTTGGAGCCTAGTATTACGTTTTTCACACGCCATTATTGTCACAGTATTTCACACGATAACACAGAAAAGCGCAATTTGAAGAGCAAAATAAAATAACATAGCAATGGAAATAATGTCTACTTAATTGCGAGCGCAGCTGCGAAATACTTGGTGCAAATCTACATGCATGCCACAACTGTTTTACTGTACAACAATGAAAGACTGCAACTACAAAGGAGATTTTCTCTACAATTACGCGCTAGCAATAAACAAAATCTACACTAATTACACAAACTACAACAAAAAATCAGAAGATTCCAGTGAGGTAGCCTGACATATGAAACGTCCCCTTTGAACAATTCTACACGACTGTCCTTAAACTGATACACAATATTTTTTTTTAGCGCAACGCAATCTGACTTTCAAAAATCCCTACAAAAGAATGGCCCTGACTAACATTAAACTATACCTTTCACAAATCTCTTACCTCACAAAAATCTTCGCTGCTCAAGCTACTGCAATACAGGTGCGCCACTACTGCCAGCTAAATGAAAGATTCAAACTACTGAAGGCACTAACTACTGATAGGGATAGTTAGCAAATGAAAGATATTAATAGAGAACAAACAATGTATTTACCTTGATATCATCATTTATAAATATAACAGTTCATGACAAATTTCAAAACTCCGCCATCTCTCTCCCCACATCCACCACTGCTGGCAGCTCACCTCCAACTGCGCAATGCTACACACTGTTCACAGCCAGCTGCCTAACACTACAATGGCGAGTATTACAACAATGCAAAGCAGCCACAGACTGCACACAGCACAGCCAGTGATTTTCATACAGAGTTGGCGTTACCAATAAAAAACCTAAACAGCCTACTTACAAAACTTGCGGCTGGTGTGGCCCTTTTAGTGTTATCATAAGATCTATACTGTTGTTCTGGAGGGCGCTAGCTTTTAACATGGGCTGGGGGGGTGGTCCTGGTGGTTAGCTGTTGACTTTTTTTTTGTTTAAGGGCGCTCAACTACTGAGGTCATTAGCGCCCAGTCACGATTGTTAGAGCACATAGAACCTAGTAAAACTCAAGGGGGGAGGGGACACCAGAAAGTTCTTACAAAGATGCAGATAAAATAAGTGAAAGAGTTAAATGTCTTTGGATAAGCCAGTCAAAGTAATAAAACGAAGAACACGAGCAGCTGCTCGAGCGTCATCAGCTAAAATATCCTGTAAATTAGATGGCAGAGACAGGACAACACGAGATTGACTAAAATGGGGACACGACAATAAAACATGGTGCACTGTTAATACATGACCACAAGGCACTGCGGGGCTGGGTCACCGGAGAGCAGGTAGCGGTGGGTAAACCGGCAATGCCCAATCCGCAACCTGGTCAGAAGGACCTCTTCTCGCCGAGATGGTCGGGAGGAGGTTGTCCAAGCAGTTGGGAACAGTTTTACTGCCCGGAGCTTGTTTCCTTGAAGTGAGGACCAAGCATCCCACCACAATGACACAAACCCACTAACATCAGATGACGGGACACAATGGGAGGCTGGCCAAGGCAGGAGGACTGCAGCCTTAGCTGCAGCATCAGCAGCCTCATTCACAGACACTCCTACATGGCCAGGAACCCACAGAAAGCTGACAGGAGAGCCACCATCAGCAAAAGAATGGAGGGACTGCTGGATCCGTTGCACCAAGGGATGGACCGGATATGGAGCTCCAAGGCTCTGAAGAGCACTGAGTGAATCAGAGCAGAGTACATACGATGAATGGCGGTGGCGGCGGGTATACTGAACGGCCTGATGTAGAGCAGAAGGCTCGGCTGTAAAGCTGGAACATTGGTCGAGGAGCCGGTATTCAAAGGTGACGGCCCCAACGACAAAGGCACAGCCGACACCATCGTCAGTTTTGGAGCCATCAGTGTAAATAAAGGTGTGACTGGCAAGTCGCGCACGAAGTTCGACAAACTGTGAGCAATACACTGCAGCCGGAGTACCCTCCTTCGGGAGCGAGCTGAGGTCGAGACAAATATGAACCGGAGCCTGGAGCCAAGGTGGAGTCAGGCTCTCACCCTCTCTGAAGGTGGTATGGAGGGCAAAATCCAATTGTCGAAGCAGGCGACGAAAGCGGACTCCAGGGGGCAGCAGGGCAGACACATACAACCCATAGTGACAGTCGAGAGAATCGGCGAAGAAGGACTGATAAGAGGGGTGGTCGGGCATTGACAACAGCCGGCAGGCATACCGACAAAGCAGTACGTCGCGCCGGTAGGTCAATGGTAATTCGGCACCTTCAGCATAAAGACTCTCGACGGGACTAGTGTAGAAGGCTCGGGTCGCAAGATGTAACCCCCTATGGTGGATGGAGTTGAGACGGCGTAAGAGGGATGGCCGAGCAGACGAATAGACGAAGCTCCCGTAATCCAGCTTCGATCGGACTATGGACCGATACAAGTGAAGCAGGACAGTGCGATCCGCTCCCCAAGATGAACCACTAAGAACTCTGAGGACATTAAGGGAACGTGTACAACGGGCAGCCAAATAAGAGACGTGCGGAGACCAACAAAGTTTCCTGTCCAGTGTGAGCCCTAGAAACTTAGTTGTTTCCACGAATGGGAGAACAATGGGACCGAGATGGAAGGATGGCGGAAAGAACGCTTTATATCGCCAAAAGTTGATGCAAACCGCCTTCTCTTCAGAGAACCGGAAGCCATTTGCCACACTCCATGAGTATAGGCTGTCTAGACAATGCTGAAGGCAGCGCTCCAGGATGCATGTTCTCTGCGCACTGCAGTAGATCGCAAAGTCATCGACAAAAAGAGAGCCTGAGACATTAGGTGGAATGCAATCCATAATAGGATTGATCGCTATGGCAAAAAGGGCTACGCTCAAGATGGAGCCCTGAGGCACTCCGTTCTCCTGGAGGAAGATGTCGGACAAGGCGGAACCCACACGTACCCTAAACTTTCGGTCTGTTAAAAAGGAATCCATAAAAAGGGGCAGTCGACCGCGTAGACCCCACCTGTGCAGAGTGCGGAGGATACCTCCTCTCGAACAGGTATCATAAGCCTTCTCCAAATCGAAGAACACAGCTACCGTTTGGCGCTTTTGCAAAAAGTTGTTCATGATTAATGTCGTCAAGGTCACAAGGTGGTCAACAGCAGAGCGGCGGCGACGAAAGCCGCATTGAACATTGGTAAGTAGCCATCGAGAATCAAGAATCCAAACTAACCGAGCGTTAACCATGCGCTCCATCACCTTACAGACACAACTTGTAAGAGAAATGGGGTGGTAACTAGAAGGAAGGTGTCTATCCTTCCCGGGTTTGGGTATAGGAAGAACGATGGCATCACGCCAACGCATGGGGACTTGACCTTGCGATTGTAGGTACGAAGAAGGAAGCTTTTGCCTGCCGGAGAAAGGTGTGCCAGCATCTGAACGTGAATGGCATCTGGCCCCGGAGCAGAGGACCGGGACAGTGCAAGTGCACGTTCGAGTTCCTGCATAGTAAAGGGGGCATTATAATTTTCCAGATTCAGCGAGTGGAAGGAAGGTCGCCGAGCCTCTTCTGCCTCTTTCCTGGGAAGGAATGCAGGGTGGTAATGGGCGGAGCTTGAAACCTCCGCGAAAAAGCGGCCGAAGGCGTTGGAGACATCCACAGGATCAACAAGGACCTCATTACCTGAAGTCAGGCCAGGTACCGAGGAGTGGGCCTTAATGCCCGACAGCTGGCGCAGGCCACCCCAGACGACAGAAGAGGGAGTAAAACTGTTAAAGGAGCTGGTGAAAGAGGCCCAACAAGCTTTTTTGCTGTCTTTGATGACTCTACGGCATTGCGCTCGGGGTCTATTTTTTTTTGTGGTTTTAGGGCTATGTTAAGAATGCACCGCGAGGCACAAGTTTAAAACAACAACTAAAAGGGGAAACATGATAAAAGACAGACTGACAGGCATAGGATTAAAAAACAGCATCATCAAATGTCCTTAGAGAGGTTTGTCAAATAGATAAAACGAAGAACGCGAGCAGCTGCTCATGGGTCATCCGCTAAAATGGCATCTAGAGTACATGGCAGGTTAAGATCTAGACGCAGTGTGTTAAAATCCGGACAGGACACTAAAATGTGGCGGACCGTCAGCAATTGCCCACATGGGCAAAATGGCGTCGGCGCAGCCGTCAGCAGATGGCGATGGCTGAACCGGCAGTGTCCAATACGTAACCGGGCCAAAATGACCTCCACCCGCCGAGAAGGGCGAGAGGAGGACGTCCAAGACGCGGGAAGAGGTTTCAAGGCCCGAAGCTTGTTGTCTGTAAGTGCAGCCCAATTGGCATGCCACAGCGATAAAATGCTATGACAAATTACCCTACTACAATCCGACGAAGGTACATAACAAGAAGCTGTCCAAGGCTGGAGGACCGCAGCCTTGGCCGCGGCATCTGCAGCTTCGTTCCCAGGGATACCGACATGGCCAGGGACCCACATAAAGCTAACCGGAGAACCGACGTCCACCAGCTGCTGAAGAGAGCGTTGGATCCAGTGCACGAAAGGGTGAACCGGATACGGGTCACTGAGGCTCTGGATGGCGCTCAGGGAATCGGAGCAGATGACATATGCAGAATATCGGTGGCGGCATATGTAAAGAACAGCCTGGTAGAGGGCAAAGAGCTCAGCTGTGAAGACCGAACAATGGCCATGGAGTCGGTATTTGAAACTTTGTGCCCCAACAATAAAAGAACACCCGACCCCGTCATTGGTCTTTGAGCCATCTGTATAAATGAAGGTCATATTGATGAACTTCGAACGAAGTTCAACAAAACGGGAGTGGTAGACTGAACCGGGGGTAACCTCTTTTGGGAGCGAGCTGAGGTCAAGGTGAACGCGGACCTGAGCCTGGAGCCAAGGTGGCATGTGGCTCTCGCCCACTCGAAAGGTCGCAGGGAGTGAAAAATTAAGGTGTTGAAGGAGGCGACGAAAGCGAACTCCAGGGAGTAGCAGGGCAGAGACATACAACCCGTATTGATGGTCGAGAGAGTCGTCAAAAAAGGAACGATAAGATGGGTGGTCGGGCATTGACAGTAGCCGACAGGCATACCAACAAAGCAGTATATCGCGCCGGTAGGTGAGTGGCAGTTCGCCAGCGTCAGCATGAAGACTCTCTACGGGACTAGTATAAAACGCTCCGATCGCAAGTCGTAAACCCCGATGTTGTATGGAGTTGAGGCAGCGTAAGATGGATGGCCGTGCAGAGGAGTATACGAAGCTCCCATAATCCAGCTTGGAGCGGACGATCGACCGATATAGACGAAGCAGGACGGTTCGATCCGCTCCCCACGACATACCACTGAGAACACGGAGGACGTTTAAAGTACGGGTACAACGGGCAGCCAAATATGACACATGTGGAGACCAGCTAAGTTTCCTGTCAAATGTAAGACCTAAAAATTTTCTTGTCTCCACGATTGGGAGAGCAACGGGACCGAGTCGTAAGGACGGTGGGAGAAACTCTTTGTAGCGCCAGAAGTTAATACAGACCGTTTTCTCGGTAGAAAAACGGAAGCCATTGGCGACACTCCAGGAGTAAAGACGGTCAAGAGAACGCTGAAGACAGCGCTCCAGGACACGTGTACACTGCGCGCTGCAATAGATGGTAAAATCGTCCACGAAAAGGGAGCCTGATACATCAGCTGGGAGGCAATCCATTATTGGATTGATCGCGATGGCGAAGAGAGCGACGCTCAAAACTGAGCCCTGTGGCACCCCATTCTCCTGGCGAAAGGTGTCTGACAGGACAGAACCCACACGAACCCTGAACTGTCGATCCATTAAAAAGGAACGAATAAAAAGAGGGAGGCGACCGCGAAGGCCCCATGTATGCATGGTGCGGAGAATGCCCACCCTCCAACAGGTGTCGTAAGCCTTCTCCAAATCAAAGAACACAGCCGCGGTCGGGTGCTTCTGCAAGAAGATATTCATAATGAAGGTCAACAAAGTAACCAGATGGTCAACAGCAGAGCGGCGCCTACGAAATCCACACTGTACATTGGTAAGTAGGCGTCGAGACTCGAGCAGCTAAACCAAACGGGAGTTAACCATCACTTTACAGACACAGCCGGTAAGCGAGATGGGTCGATAACTGGAAGGCAAGTGCTTGTCCTTACCCGGCTTAGGAATCGGGACAACAATAGACTCGCGCCAGCATGCGGGAACATGTCCCTCAATCCAGATGCGATTATAAGTACGAAGAAGAAAACCCTTACCCTCAGGAGAAAGGTTCTTCAGCATCTGAATATGAATAGAATCAGGCCCTGGAGCGGAGGACCGTGATCAGCCAAGGGCGTTTTCGAGTTCCCGCATGGTGAATGGGGCATTATAACTTTCACGATTCGAGAAGCGGGAGTTGGGTGGCCTAGCCGCCTCTGCCTGTTTGCGGGGGAGAAGGCAGGGTGGTAATGAGCGGAGCTCGAAACCTCGGCGAAAAAGCGGCCGAAGGCATTGGAGACATCCTCAGGGGCCACAAGGACGTCATTCGCGACCGTCAAGCCAGAAACTGGTGAGTGGACCTTAGTGCCAGATAGCCGGCGCAGGCTACCCCAGACAACAGAGTAAAACTGTTAAAGGTGCTTGTGAAAGCAGCCCAGCTGGCTTTCGTGCTTTCTATAATAATACGACGACACTGTGCACGTAATCGTTTATAATTGATACAATTCGCCACTGTAGGGTGGCGTTTAAAGGTGCGTAAAGCACGTCGACGAGCACGTAAAGCGTCTCTACATGCTGCGGTCCACCAGGGGACCGGTACACGACGTGGAGAAGAAGTAGGGTGAGGGATGGAATATTCAGCAGCAGCGAGAATGACTTCCGTGAGGTGTGCGACCTGACGATCGCAGCTTGTGAAGGTTTGATCCTGAAAGGTCGCCCTGGAAGAGAAGAGCCCCCAGTCTGCCTTGGAGATGGTCCAACTAGATGAGCACGGAGAGGGGGTATGATGCAGGAGATGGATAACACACGGGAAGTGGTCGCTCGAATATGTATCAGAAAGTGCATACCACTCAAACCGGCGTGCAAGTTGGGGAGTACATATAGAGAGGTCTAAATGGGAATAGGTATGAGATGTGTCCGAAAGAAAAGTAGGGGCGCCAGTATTGAGGCAGACAAGATTGAGCTGGTTGAAAAGGTCTGCTAACAGGGAGCCCCTCGAGGAGGATGCTGGAGAGCCCCAAAAGGGATGGTGGGCATTGAAGTCTCCAGTTAACAAAAATGGTGCAGGTAGCTGAGCAATAAGTTGCATCATGTCTGCCCTGGTAACGGCAGATGACGATGGAGTGTAAACGGTACAAATGGAAAATGTAAAAGTGGGGAGAGTAATGCGAATGGCAACTGCCTGCAGGGCTACGACGAGCGGACGGTGCAAACAGAGCAGCAACTTCAAGTCCTCTCGGTTGGAGCGAATGCTGCGAATATTCCAGTGAATAAGTGCCATCGTAAGAAGAGAAGGGAGATGAAAGAAGGGGTCACCTCGAAGGCCGCTGAGGGCCTGGCTTCGAGCGAGCACTGCCGCCACTATCAGTAGGCGGACCGTCATCGTCCATTGGGTCTATAGGTTCATCGGCCATCTTGGGAAGATGGCCGGGAGGGGGAGCTTCCTCCGCCGGTGAACAGCCAGATGTTCGGCTACCAGCGGTGCGGCCAGGCGAAATGGATGACGGCCTGGGGCGGCAAACGTTGGGTGGCGCAGGAGAAGAAATGCGCTGTGGCGGAGAAGGAGAACTGTGCTTCCTATGAGCCTTCTTGGAAGGTCGTTTGGTGGAAGTACCGGTCAAAGGCTGGGAGGTCGAGGTACGTAGGAAGTCTGCACGGGACGGTTCCTTCTTGAGGGCCCGTGCATCTGACTTCTGGGCATTCGTCTTAGCAGAAGCTGATGAAGGGGCTGGTGTCTGTGGGCTGATGGGAGGAAGAGGAGACGTCGACCGTGCGATCTTAGCACTGGCCGAACGGACGACCGTGGTGCTGAAGGTCAGATCGCATGTCTGGGTTGCCACCCCCCTGGTAGTCGGAGGAGAGGTGAGGACAGTACTGTATTTCCCCGCTGGGAGCAGCGTGGGCTTCCTACTAGCCAATAGCTTGCGAGCAGCCGAGGTGGTCACTTTCTCTTTGACCCGAATTTCTTGGATGCAGCGTTCTTCCTTATAGACAGGACAGTCGCGGGAGGATGCGGCATGGTCACCCTGACAGTTCACACAACGAGGAGACAGAGGTGGACAGTCACCCTCATGGGCATCCCTGCCACAAGTGACACATTTAGCCACATTGGAACAAGACTGTCGAGTGTGATTGAAACGCTGACACTGGTAGCAGCACGTAGGTGTCGGGACATAGGGGCGAACAGAAATAACCTCGTAGCCCGCCTTGATGCGCGATGGCAGCTTAACACTATCGAAGGTCAAGAAAAGTGTCCGGGTCGGTACAAGGTCATTGTTGACCTTTTTCATGACCCTATGGACAGCCGTCACGCCCTGCTCAGCGAGGAAAGATTGACTCTCCTCATCAGTCAATCCGTCGAGGGAGCTAGTATAGACTACACCACGAGACGAATTCAAAGTTCGGTGAGCCTCCACCCGGACAGGGAACGTGTACAGGAGTGTGGCCCGAAGCAGTTTTTGTGCCTGAAAGGCGCTCTCAGTTTCTAGTAATAAGGTACCGTTACGCAACCTGGTACAAGATTTGACAGAATCGGCTATGGCATCTACGCCCTTCTGGATAACGAAAGGGTTGACAGAGGAAAAATCCTTTCCGTCCTCAGATCGAGAAACGACGAGGAACTGTGGGGCAGGCGGTAGTACTTTTGTCGCTGGTGGCTGGTCATGTTTCCGTTTTTGGGCAGAAGTCGAGAGAGATGGAGTGAAATCCATTGCGGAGGAATCCCCCATGATTGCCAGCGTCTCCGATGGCGCGCTCCTTCCTTGTGGGGACCCTCTCAGAGGGCACTCCTGCCTTAGGTGAATGTTTACACCTCAGGTCACACCTCCCGAGAAACAGACGGAGGGACCAATCGGCATGGTCAGAAGGTATCAGCTCAGGCAATCACCCCTCCCCAGGCCTGGCCTTTACCAAGGGGTACGCGCGTGCCTTACATGTCTACCCAGGGTGGGGAATTACGCGTTACCCCGTCACCGGCTACGCGTGCGAACGCGTGGGTTGGCCTTCAGGCGCGCACAGGGAGGAAGGAAGAAGAGGAAAAAGGAGAGAGAGAGAGAGAGAGAGAGAGAGGACAGACTGTCTCAAACGCCGAGGTGGAGACCAGAGAAGGCAAGGAGAAGAAGGCAATGAGAAGGCAAGGAGAAGAAGGCAATAAGAAGGCAAGGAGATTTTGCAGGGGAAAGAGTAAGGAAGACAGTGAGGTGGAGAAGAGCAAAGAAAGGAACCAACCAAAGGAAGGAAGAAACGAGAAGTGAAAAAGCAAAATGACCGCAAATAGAGGTCGTGGAACCGTCCTCTCCGGACGCAGGCGCTAACTACCCCCTTGAGGGGGAGGGACTCCTTTTAGTCGCCTCTTACGACAGGCAGGAATACCGCGGGCCTATTCTAATCCCCGGACCCGAAGGGGGGGCGCTCGGAGTCGTTTGTATCCAATACAATTCGCCAACGTAGGATGGCGGCGAAAGATGCGTAAAGCACATCGTCGAGCACGGATAGCGTCTCTACAAGCCTCATTCCACCAGGGGACGGAAACACGACGTGAAGAAGAGGTAGTACGAGGAATGGAATGTTCGGCAGCATGGATGATAACAGCCATGAGGTATTCGACCTGACTGTCACAACTGAGAAAATCGTGGTCCGGAAAGGTCGCCAGGGAGGAGTAAAGTCCCCAGTCAGCTTTCGGTATGTTCCAGCTCGAAGGATATGGGGATGGGGTGTTGTGTAGGAGACGAACGACACAGGGGAAGTGGTCGCTCGAATAGGTGTCAGAAAGGACATACCACTCGAACCGACGGGCAAGAGTGGTAGAACAGATCGAGAGGTCCAAGTGGGAGTAGGTATGAGTGGAGTCCGAGAGGGTGGTCGGGGTGCCAGTATTGAGGCAGACAAGAATGAGATGGTTGAAGACATCCGTCAAGAGGGAGCCTCTCAGACAGGATGCAGGAGAGCCCCAAAGGGGATGATGGGCATTGAAGTCGCAAAACAATAAAAATAGCGGAGGAAGCTGAACAATCAGGTGCATCATGTCAGCCCGACTAACTGCGGATGATGATGGAGTGTAGACAGTACAAACAGAAAAAGTAAAGGCAGAAAGAGTAATATGGACAGCTATTGCTTGGAGTGGGGTGGTCAATGGGATGGGATGGTAATAGACAACGTCCCGAACGAGCAACATGACCCCACCATGAGCTGGAATACCGTCCACAGGGGTGAGGTCAGACCGCTCTGAGGTATAGTGGGTAAAAGCAATATGGTCAGTTGGGCGCAACTTTGTTTCCTGGAGACCAAGGACGAGCGGACAGTGCAGGCGGAGGAGCAGTTGTAATTCCTCCCGATTAGATCGAATACCTCTGATGTTCCAATGTAACAAAGCCATCGCTAGTCAGAAAAAAGGGGGGAACGAAATGGGTGAAGAGCTGGTCACCTCAACGGCCGCGGAGGGACAGGTTTCGAGGGAACAACGCTACAACCGGCGGGAGGTGGATCCTGTTCCATCGAGTCATCGCCAGCTGCGGCCGCTTTCCCGTTTTTTTTTTTTTTTTTTTTTTTTTTGGGGGGGGGGTTTAGGGCGCAAAACTTCTATGCTAATTAGCGCCCGGTCCGTGACTTAGGAATAAATAAAAAACCGACATTGAAAACCAGCAGCAATGGGAACGAAAGTCATAAAATTGGAGAAACTAAAAGCAGAAAGAAGGCTTAAAAATCCACTACAAAAGGGGTTGGTTGTCCCCAAAAAAGCTTCAAATGACTGACGTCATTTCACTGGCACTAATAAACTTGAGAACGCGGTCGGCTGAGCGCGTGTCATCTGCTAAAATCGACGATATATCAGGCGATAGCTGTAGACGGGAGCGTAACGGATTAAAATAGGGGCACTCAATTAAAACGTGTCTTACCGTCCACAGCTGAGAGCAGTGGGGACAGAGTGGGGGAGGATCGCCGCTTAAAAAATGTCAATGGCTAAAAAGACAGTGCCCTATCCGGATTCGAGTTAAAATTACCTCCTCCCGACGACGCGTTCGGGAGGAAGAGGTCCAAGCACAAGGAAGAGCTTTGATGTCCCGCAATTTATTATGGCTAAGTGTCGACCAATGCGTGTGCCATAAATGAACAACACGTCGACATAGAACGCTCCGTAGATCGGCGAAGGGACGCGATTGAATACCTGGCCGAGGAAGAGAGACTGCAGCCTCGGCTGCAATATCGGCCGCCTCATTTCCACAGATACCAACGTGTCCCGGGAGCCAGAGGAACGCCACCGAGACGCCCCCCAGGTGGAGCAAGCGCAGACAGTCCTGAATCCGGTGGACCAGAGGGTGCACAGGATAAAGAGCTTGGAGACTGAGGAGAGAGCTGAGAGAATCTAAGCAGATAACGTATTGTATCAGGTGATGGCGGCGGATGTAGTGGACAGCCTGGAGAACAGCGTAAAGCTGTGCAGTATACACCGAACACTGGTCGGGAATCCGAAAGTGATTTGGGGTGTCGCCAACAATATAGGCACTCCCTACACCTAACGATGTTTTCGAGCCGTCGGTGTAAATAAATGTGGCATCTGTTATTTGTGCACATAGACCAGTAAATGCCCGACGATAAACAAGTGAAGGGGTACCATCCTTGGGAAATCGACAAAGGTCACGGAGCAGGCAGATCCAGGGACGGAGCCAAGGCGGTGCTGTACCCCAAGTTGTCAAGAAGGTTTTAGGAAAGCGGAAGGAAAGGGAATGGAGCAGTTGACAGGAGCGGACTCCCAGTGGTAGGAGGGAGGAGGGGCGGCCTGCATACCATGCATCAAAGGAGGTGTCGAAAAAAATGTCATGGGCTGGATTAGCAGGCATGGAAGACAGATGGCTAGCATAACGACTCAGAAGGACTGCTCGCCGATTGGACAGCGGAGGTTCAGCAGTCTCAGCAAAAAGGCTTTCCACAGGGCTGGTGTAAAAAGCTCCAGACACTAAACGTAATCCACGGTGGTGGATAGAGTCGAGACGCCGAAGAATAGACGGCCGAGCAGAGGAGTAGACTATGCTTCCATAGTCCAATTTCGAGCGCACTAAGGCGCGATAGAGGCGGAGAAGGACCACTCGGTCCGCTCCCCAGGAGCTACCATTCAGGACACTGAGGGTATTGAGGGATCGCAGACAGCGAGCCGAAAGATAGGAAACGTGGGAGGACCAGCACAGTTTTCTGTCAAACATAAGACCCAAGAATTTAGCGACGTTTGAAAGCGGAAGGTTGACAGGACCTAAATGTAAGGAGGGCGGAAGAAACTCCTTACGTCGCCAAAAATTAACACAAACGGTCTTGGAGAAAAACGGAAGCCGGTTTCGGTGCTCCAAGAGTAGAGGCGATCGAGCCATCCTTGAAGACGTCGTTCAAGAAGGCTGGTCCCTTGAGAGCTATAGTAGATCGCAAAATCGTCCACAAAGTGGGAGCCCGAGACATCAGGAAGGAGACAATCCATAATTGGATTGATGGCAATGGCAAACAGTACAACACTCAGCACGGAGCCCTGGGGTACCCCGTTTTCTTGGGAGAAAGTACGGGAGAGAGTAGTGTTCACCCGCACCCTAAATGTGTGCTCTGCCATAAATTCACGAAGAAAAAGGGGCAGCCGACCTCAAAAGCCCCAAGAGAACAGTGTGCGGAGGATGCCTGTTCTCCAACAGGTATCGTATGCTCTCTCCAGATCAAAAAATATTGCTACTGTTTGGCGTTTCCAGAGAAAATTGTTCATGATATAAGTGGAAAGAGCAACAAGATGGTCAACTGCAGAACGATGCTTTCGGAATCCGCATTGGGCAGGTGTTAAAAGACTGCGGGATTCCAGCCACCAAGCTAAACGGTAATTCACCATACGCTCCAAAACCTTACAGACACTACTCGTGAGAGAAATGGGGCGATAGCTAGAGGGGAGATGTTTGTCCTTTCCAGGTTTCGGAACAGGAACGACGATAGCTTCCCGCCATCGTCTGGGAAAACCACTGTCGGTCCAAATTCGATTATAAAGGCGAAGGAGGTAACGCAGACTATGGGTGGATAAATGCAGCAACATTTGGACGTGGATACCATCTGGTCCTGGGGCGCAGGAGCGAGAAGAAGAGAGTGCATGATGGAGTTCCCGCAAGGAGAAAACAGTATTGTAGCTTTCGCGATTTTGAGAGGAGAAAGCAAGAGGTCGCACTTCCGCTGCACGTTTCTTCGGGAGAAACGCTGGCGGGTAATTTGAAGAGCTCGAAATCTCAGCAAAGTACTGACCCAATGAGTTAGAAATTGCTACGGGGTCCACTAATGTATCATGCGCGACAGTGAGCCTAGAGACCGGGGAGAAACTAGGCGGCGCGCCTGAGAACCGTGAAGCAGACTCCAAACTTCCAAGGAGGGAGTGAAGATGTTAAATGAGCTAATAAAGAATTTCCAGCTTGCCTTCTTGCTATCGCGGATGACACGACGGCATCGCGCTCGGAACTGCTTATAGCGGATACAGTTGGCCAAAGTAGGATGGTGGTGGAAAACGCGGAGAGCACGTCGCTGCTCCCGTATTGCACCACGGCATGCCTCGTTCCACCAAGGAACTGCGGGGCGCCGGGGGCAATTCGGAGGTGCGCGGTATTTAATGTCCCGCAGCTGTAAGAATAACGTCGGTAATATGTGTGACCTCATCGTCGACGCTGGGAAAGTGACGGTCATCGAATGTCGCAAGAGACGAAAAGTGTCCAATCGGCTCGGGCAAACTTCCAGCGTCGCAGGCGCATGTAGGGCAGTTGAGGCTGCAGTCTAAGGACACATGGAAAGTGGTCACTCGAGTGTGTATCAAGGGTGGACCATTCGAAGCGCCGAGCTAGCGGAACAGTACCGACCGCAAGGTCCAAATGAGATAAATTTGTCGTGGAGACTGACAAAAATGTAGGGTCCTCAGTGTTGAGGCAAACTAGATTTGCTTGGTGGAAGACGTCTAGCAATAGTGAGCCACGTGGACAAGGATGTGGAGATCCCCAAAGCGGGTGGTGGGCATTGAAGTCCCCAACCAGTAAATATGGGGGTGGAAGCTGACCAAGGAGATGAAGGAGATCAGCTCGTGCCATTGGTGTGGACGATGGAATGTATACAGTACAAAGAGAGAACGTGTATCCGGAAAGGGAAAGACGGACGGCGACAGCTTGGAAGGAAGTGTTTAAATGGATTGGGTGATAATGGAGAGTTTCATGGAGAAGAATCATGAGTCCTCCATGTGCTGGAGTGCCATCAACAGAGGGGAGATCATATCAGACGGACTGAAAATGAGGGAGAACAAAGCGGTCATGGGGACGCAGCTTTGTTTCCTGAAGACAGAAGATGACCGGCGAGTAGGATCGTAAGAGGATCGACAATTCATTGGCTCGAATACCACGGATATTCCAGTGGATAATGGACATAGGGTGAACAGAAAATGGAGGAATGTGACCAAGGTCGCTGTCAACTCAACGACTGCTCTGAGCTTGCGACCGACAACATGGAATGGCATTCAGCTGAAGGCAGAAGATCCTGATCCATAGGTTGGTCAGGAGCGGCTCCTGCCACCAGCGATCGGCCGGTTGATCGGCCGCCAGCAGTGCGCCTCGGCAACACAGAAGGCGGCCGAGGGCGATTTCCGCCAGGTGGTGCTGTAGATGGGACACGCCTTGGCGGAGAAGGAGAGGAACTGGGTTTCTTTGTAGCCTTCTTGGAAGTATGATGTTTAGAGGAAGGAGGAACCGATGGTTGGGAAGTTGCCGTACGTAAAAACTCTTCACGAGTATGCTCTTTTTTCGAAGTCTTGGTGTCTGACTTTTGGGCTCGAGATTTAGCAGAACCCGACGAAGGGTGAGCCAGAGAGTGGGCAGGTGAAAGTGGTGAGGCTGAACAGGCGATCTTTGCGCTGGCCGATCTGACGACCGTGGCACTAAAGGTGAGGTCGCAAGTCTGCGTGGCCGCCTCCTTTGTCGGCCGAGGAGAAGCAAGGACAGTGCTGTATTTTCCTGTCTGAGGCACGGTGGGCTGTCGACTGGCGAATAATTTTCGAGCAGCAAAGGTCGACACCTTTTCCTTTACTCTAATTTCCTGGATGAGCTTTTCGTCCTTAAAAACGGGACAATCTCGAGAGGAAGCAGCGCGGTCACCCATGCAGTTGATGCAGCGAGGGGATGGAGGTGGACAAGCACCCTCACGGGCATCCTTGCCACATGTAACACATTTGGCCGGATTGGAACAGGACTGGCTGGTGTGATTGAACCGCTGACACCGATAGCAACGCGTAGGGTTTGGAACGTAAGGGCGAACGGAAATTATCTCATAGCCTGCTTTGATTTTCGATGGGAGTTGAACTTTGTCAAATGTCAAGAAGACAGTGCGGGTTGGAATGATGTTCGTGTCAACCCTTTTCATAACCCTATGAACAGTCGTTACTCCCTGGTCAGACAGGTAGTGCTGAATTTCTTCGTCAGACAAGCCATCGAGGGAGCGTGTATAAACGACTCCACGCGAGGAATTTAAAGTACGGTGCGGTTCCACCCAGACAGGGAAGGTGTGTAGTAGTGAGGTACGCAGCAATTTTTGAGCCTGGAGGGCACTGACTGTTTCTAACAGCAGGGTGCCATTCCGTAGTCTGGAACAAGACTTTACAGGACCTGCAATTGCGTCGACACCTTTCTGGATAATGAAAAGGTTGACCGTGGAGAAGTCGTGACCTTCGTCAGACCGAGAAACAACATGTAACTGTGGCAACGATGGTAGAACCGTCTGTGGCTGAGACTCAGTGAACTTACGTTTGTGAGCAGACATAGTGGAAGGTGAGGAAACCACTGCGGAAGAATCCCCCATGATTACCGGCGTCTCCGATGGCGCGCTCCTCCCTTGTGGGGGCCCTCTCTGAGGGCACTCCCGCCTTAGGTGATTGTTCACACCTCAGGTCACACCTCCCGACAAACGGACAGAGGGATCAATCGGCACTTTCGGAAGGTATCAGCTCGGGTAATCACCCCTCCCTGGGCCTGGCCGTTCCCAGGGGGTACATACGTGTCCTATCTGTCTACCCGGGGCGGGGAATTACGCGTTACCCCGTCACCGGCTACGCATGGAAGTGCGCGGGTTGGCCTTCAGACACGCACAGGGAGGAAGAAAGAGAAAGGGAAAAGAAAGAAGAGGAGTCTCAAACGCCGCAGCGGAGAAAAGGGTAAAGAGAAGAGGTAAGGAAAAGAGAAGGACAAAGGAAGGATGAAAACATACAAGCAAGGAAGGCGAAGAATGCGGTACATTTACGAGCGTCCGTCTCCGGACGTAGGCACAAACCATACTCCCAGAGGGGGAGGAAGAGAAGGAAAGAGCCAGAGGTGAGGGGGGGAGGGAGTGAAGATGGGGGATGGGGAAGGATGCTGAAAGGGAAGGTATGCAGCCCGGAAAGGAAGGAAGGCAACATTAGCTCGGGGTCCTGTGCTCGCTACGCACGTATCCACAAAAGAGTTGTGGATCCCCTGGGGGGGCTTTCCCGGGTTGCATAGGAGGGGCAGCATCATGCGCCGACGAGAGGCCAGCTGAGCACCTGGCAGCAGAGCGTCCCGGCGAAACTGAGGACGGCCGGGAGCAGCGACTCGCAGATGGAGCGTCAGACGAAACGCGCCGGGGTGGAGAGGGGATAAAGATTTCTTCTTGGAGGCCTTCAGCAGAGCGTCCCGGCGAAACTGAGGACGGCCGGGAGCAGCGACTCGCAGATGGAGCGTCAGACGAAACGCGCCGGGGTGGAGAGGGGATAAAGATTTCTTCTTGGAGGCCTTCTTGGAAGTCCGATGAGGCACGGGGATGGTGGGCTGGACCCGAAGAAGGTCCTCACGCGCGGGGTCCATTTTGGAACGCCGGACCTCGGAAGCCGGGGTCCGGAACGTTTCCCCAACGGACGCCTGAGAAGAGAATCGCTTTTCAGGCGGCGGAGGGGGAGGAGGAGGAGGAGGAGGAGGAGGAAGGGTGGCCCCTGGGGCAGAGGGGGCAGGGGCCACGATGGAGGAGGATTTGGAAGGGAGGGATTTGGGAGGCGGAGGCATAGACCCGGATGGGGTGAGGAGGTGGAGGGGGGACAGGATAGGGGTGAGGATACTGTGGAAGGAGTGGACACAACTGAGGCAAACTAAGTTGTCAACATCACGGGATGGAGGCGGTCATACTTCTTCCTGGCCACAGAATAAGAGAGACGATCCAAAGTTTTTAATTCTTGAATCTTCTTCTCCTCCTGATATGCGGGGCAGTCTAAAGATCTAGGCGAGTGGATGCCAGGACAATTGACGCACCAAGGTGGTGGGGTGCATGTATGTTCCTCACGAAGAGGACGTCCACAATCGCCACAAAGGGGCTCAGCCTCACACCGTGACGACATGTGCCCAAAGCGCAAACACCGAAAGCAGCACATAGGAGGCGGGACGTAAGGTAGCACGTCGCACTGGTAGCACATCACCTTTACCTTCTCTGGGAGAACGTCCCCCTTGAAGGCGAGGATAAAGGCTCCGGTGTCGATGCGACTGTCTTTGGGGCCGTGCTGAACGCGCCAGACGAAATGCACGCCTTGGCGCTCCAGGTTGGCCCTGAGCTCCTCATCAGATTGCAGCAGGAGGTCCCAATGAAAACTAACCCCCTGCATCCTATTCAGTGCCAGATGCGGGTCAATGGACACTGGGATGTCCCCTAGTCGGTCGCACGCCTGGAGCGCCGCCGACTGTGTGGCGGAGGCGGTCTTTATAAAAACAGACCTCGAACGCATTTTACTGAGAGCCTCGATTTCCCCGAAGATGTCCTCGATGTGCTGGACAAAGAACATGGGCTTGGAGGTGGCGAACGTCCCCCCATCGGTCCGAGAATAGACTAAATAGCGGGGGAAGTACTTCGCCCCAAGCCGGCGGGCCTGTCCTTCCTCTCAGGGAGTGGCCAAGGGGGAAAGGGCAGGAGAACCAGAACCAGAGACAGTACCTTTCTTTTTAAAAGACTCTGCCGCAGAGCGACCTGATACATGTTGACGTTTCATCTGCGAAACGTCCGCCCCGGTACCACCCACTCCGACCAGGGGCTCTCCCCACAGGCGCCACCCAGCCTCAGCAAGGGCCACCTGGCAGGATGACCATTGCCGGGAATCCTGATGCCCCAAGGAGACGGGCATCTACTCCTTGGCCGACGTGGGGAGTGTGCAGCTCAGGTATCGGCAGTACGATCCCTGTGTTGTCAGGGGGCTACAACCTAGAGGGTACATGATGACCCCACCACAACGGGCTGGCTACCGTGCTGGATTTCGGGTGCCATGGAAAGTCCATCATGATCGTAGGTGCAGATGGGGATGCACTATGGGCGGAACGTGTGCAACCCATCAGGCGTTTAGGCCCAATTGGAGGAATAGTGGGTGTGGTTACAACGCCGTTACAATGCTGAGTGCCAAGATCTTAGTGCACTGAGGACCAGTGATACACCACGTAAGGCGTCCTTCCCCAAAAGGCTCATACTTCTGTAGAATTTTGAGAAAAGAAGGCCAAACCCCAAGGGGGACCATCACATGGAATGCCAAAACGGTTGAAACTGCTTTCAGTCGCCTCTTACGACAGGCAGGAATACCTCGGGCCTATTCTTGCCCCGGACCCGCAGGGGGGAGCTGGCGACGTGGGTGTCCGTCCCTTATCGTAGGGCCTTCTAGCTTAACACTGTTCTGCTCTCGGCTTCTGTTCACTTTTCTCCCCTCGGAACTGCGTCTGTCTCACGGTGGGAAGGTATGACATGCATTTAGGCATTCTTTTGTTAGTCTGTGGTATTCCATTTGCTCACTCGTTACCCGTATTACTTTGATTAATTTAATGTCACGATTTATTCGGAGCTATGTGACATACTACTGGATTTGCTTATGTCAGGGTTTTCATGGAAGGTGTTGGATTTGCCTGATACCTTGCGAAGTGCTTGTCTTTCCCCGGCTTAGGAATCAGGACAATAGACTCGCGCCAGCATGTGGGAACATGACCCTCAATCCAGATGCGATTATAAGTACGAAGAAGAAAACCTTTACCCGCAGGAGAAAGGTTCTTCAGCATCTGAATATGAATAGAATCAGGCCCTGGAGCTGAGGACCATGACTGGACAAGTGCATTTTCGAGTTCCCGCATGGTGAATAGGGCATTATAACTTTCACGATTCGAGAAGCGGGGGTTAGGTGGCCTTGCCTCCTCTGCCTGTTTTCGGTGGAGGAAGGCAGTGTGGTAATGAGCAGAGCTCGAAACCTCTGCGAAAAAGCGGCCGAAGGCATTGGAGACATCCTCAGGGGGCCACGAGGACGTCATTCGCAACCGTCAAGCCAGAAACTGTCGAGTGGACCTTAGTGTCAGGTAGCCGGTGCAAGCTACCCCAGACAACAGAAGGAGTAAAACTGTTGAAGGTGCTTGTGAAAGCAGCCCAGCTGATTATCTTGCTTTCTTTAATAACACGACGACACTGCGCACGTGATCGTTTATAATTGATACAATTCGCCACCGTAGGGTGGCGTTTAAAGTTGCGTAAAGCACGTCGACGATCGCGTAAAGCGTCTCTACAGGCTGCGGTCCACCAGGGGACCAGTACGCGACGTGGAGAAGAAGTAGTGTGAGGGATGGAATATTCAGCAGCAGTGAGAATATCTTCCGTGAGGTGTGCGACCTGACTATCGCAGCTTGCGAAGGTTTGATCCTGAAAGGTCGCCCTGGAAGAGAAGAGCTCCAGTCTGCTTTGGAGATGTTCCAACTAGTTGAGCACAGACAGGGGGTATGATGCAGGAGATGGATAACACAAGGGAAGTGGTCGCTCGAATACGTATCAGTAAGTGCGTACCACTCAAACCGGCGTGCAAGTTGGGTAGTACATGTAGAGAGGTCTAAATGGGAATAGGTGTGAGTTGTGTCCGAAAGAAAAGTAGGTGCGCCAGTATTGAGGCAGACAAGATTGAGGTGGTTGAAAAGGTCTGCTAACAGGGAGCCTCTCGGGCAGGATGCTGGAGAGCCCCAAAGGGGATGGTGGGCATTGAAGTCTCCAGTTAACAAAAATGGTGCAGGTAGCTGAGCAATAATTTGCATCATGTCTGCCCTGGTAATGGCAGACGACGATGGAGTGTACGGTACAAATGGAAAATGTAAATGTGGGGAGAGTAATTCGGACGGCAACTGCCTGCAGGCCGGTGTGCAATGTGATGGCATCGTAGTAAATATCATCCCGGACCAGCAACATAACTCCTCCATGAGCCGGAATACCTACCACAGGGGGTAGGTCGAAACGCACAGAGGTGTAGTGTGTCAAGGCAATTTGATCGCATGGGCGTAGCTTCGTTTCCTGGAGGGCTACGACGAGCGGACGGTGCAAGCGGAGCAGCAACTTCAAGTCCTCTCGGTTGGAGCGAATGCCGCGAATATTCCAATGAAGAAGTGCCATCGTGAGAAGAAAAAGGAGAAGCAAGAAGGGGTCACCTCGAAGGCCGCTGAGGGCCTGGCTTCGAGCGAGCACTGCCGCCGCTATCAATAGGCGGAGAGTCATCGTCCATTGGTTCAATAGGTTCGTCGGCCATCGTATTAAGATGGCCGGGAGGGGGGGAGCTTCCTCCGTCGGTGAACGGCCAGATGTTCGGCTACCAGCGCTGCGGCCAGGCGAAACGGATGACGGCCTGGGGCGGCAACCGCTGGGTGGCGCAGGAGAAGAAACGCGCCGTGGCGGAGAAGGAGAACTGTGCTTCCT
This sequence comes from Schistocerca serialis cubense, assembly GCF_023864345.2. NCBI lineage: Eukaryota > Metazoa > Arthropoda > Insecta > Orthoptera > Acrididae > Schistocerca > Schistocerca serialis. The sequence goes on from NC_064643.1 coordinate 49,394,454, forward strand.
ATGAGCCTTCTTGGAAGGTCGTTTAGTGGAGGTACTGGTCGATGGCTGGGAGTTCGAGGTACGTAGGAAGTCTGCACGGGACGGTTCCTTCTTGAAGGCCCGTGCATCTGACTTCTGGGTCTTAGTCTTAGCAGAAGCTGATGAAGGTGCTTGTGTCTCAGGGGTGACGGGAGGATCTTAGCACTGGCCGAACGGACGACCGTAGTGCTGAAGGTCAGATCGCATGTCTGCGTCGCCACCTCCCTGGTAGTCCGAGGAGGGGCGAGAACAGTACTGTATCTCCCCGCTGGGAGCAGCGTGGGCTTCCTACTAGCCAATAGCTTGCGAGCAGCCGAGGTGGACACTTTCTCTTTGAGCCGAATTTCCTGTATACAGCGTTCTTCCTTGTAGATGGGACAGTCGCGGGAGGACGCTGTATGGTCACCCTGACAGTTCACGCAACGAGGAGACGGAGGTAGACAGTCACCCTCATATGGGCTTCCCTGCCACAAGTGACACATTTAGCCGCATTAGAACAAGACTGGTGGGTGTGATTAAAACGCTGACACTGGTAGCAGCGCGTAGGTGTCGGGACATAGGGGCAAACAGAAATAACCTCTTAGCCCGCTTTGATGCGCGACGGCAGCTGAACACTATCAAAGGTCAAGGAAAGTGTCCGGGTCGGTAAAAGGTCATTGTTGACCTTTTTCACGACCCTATGGACAGCCGTCACGCCCTGCTCGGCGAGGAAAGACAATCTCTTCGTCAGTGAATCCGTCGAGTGATCTAGTATATACCACACCACGTGACGAGTTCAAAGTGCGGTGAGCCTCCACCCGGACAGGGATCGTGTGCAGGAATGTGGCCCGAAGCAGTTTGTGCTTCTGAAAGGCGCTCTCAGTTTCTAACAACAAGGCACCGTTACCCATCCCGGTACAAGACTTGACAGATCCGGCTATGGCATCTACGCCTTTCTGGATAACGAAAGGGCTGACAGATAAAAAATCTTTTCCGTCGTCAGATCGAGAAACTACGAGGAACTTTGGGGCAGGCGGTAGTACTTTTGACCCGTTAAGCTATAACCAAATGGTGATAATTGCGCCTTCACAAGCTGCAATGAAATATGACGACAAAACAAACAGCTGTAGTTTTCCCATTTGTCATGATGCTAAGGAAAGAAGAAAGGTTTTTGGCGTTACAAAATTTTACCTGGTGCTACTACAGTTCTTAATGAATGGGGAGCACACTTTGTATGAAAACCATCTAGACGAGATAGATTTGAAGAACATGGATTTTTATGGAGGCAGCAAGATCTGGCCGCCTAAGTCACAACTAGGGTCGCCAACTGTTATCCACGGATATGTGAGAAAACAGAAATTTATAAGCAGGACCTACCTCCAAATGTACAGAAACGAGAGAAATAGAATTATTATAATTTAATTAAAACTTTAAACAAAATTAACAAAAACTAAGAAATCAGTAAATAAAGCACTTTGCTCAATTGAGGGAGTACTTTTGATTTGGTACATTTGAGCAATTTTTTATTCTTTAAACCATAATTATATAAAAAACAAATATTTGCCACTGTACTGAAAGTTAAATTTTACTTGCAGTTCCGTTAAGCATTTAACCTACTTCTTTAATCAGCCCAGGCGTTTCCATAAAAGTGAAAACATCATCTCAGCAGTGGTGTTAGAACATGAAACAGACACAAACTGGGAAATATTTTAATAAGTTCGGTATATTCTGATGCTGAAATAGTTCACGCCAAGTTTCAAGGAATTTCTTCATTTTTCAGTGGTGTTTATCTGTGTTCCTCAGTCATTTTGTTTACAATCATCTTAATCAGACCTCACTCGTATGATGTGGCAAGGATATGTCGTCACCAGGTCGTGTCATACACTTTTCGTAAATCAAAAAGAGACGGCAACCAGGTGTTGGCATCTGGAAACGACTGTTCGGATGGCAGACTCCAGCGAAACAAGATTAACAGTGTTAGAGCGACCCTGGTGGAAGCCACCCTGACGTGGAGCCAGTAGGCCACGTGGCTCCAGGACCAAGCCCAACCGCCGACACACCATATGTTCCAACAGCTTACAATGAACGTTGGTGAGGCTGATGGGCCGACAGCTATCCACATCAAATAGGTTTTTACCGGGTTTGAGAACCAGAGTGATGGTGCTCTCCCGCCATTGCGATGGAAAGACGCCATCCTGTTGAAGATGACGAGATGTCACTGGTAGTCAGATGAGAGATGTTTAATCATCTGACTGTGGATCCGATCAGGCCCAGGAGCAGTGCGAAAGGTTGGGGGTAATTCTCAGACACAGAGGCTCAAGATTACTGCTCAGCAAAGTGCTCGGCAATGGCATATCTGTCGGTAGATAACACGCCATTTGTGGTAACACCGGGGACACCTGTTGGGGCCTGGTACCCGAAAACACGTTCGATCCTAGCCCAGAGTTGGGAAGGCGACGTATGGCACCCAATCGTCGAGACATATCTCGACCAACACTCCTGCTTCCGTCGTTTGATAAGTTGGCGAACGCAGACACGGAACCATTTAAGGGCTATGAGTTGCTTCAGGGACGTATGCGGCAATGCAGAAAGCAGGTGTAACGCTTAGCAGTTGTCGTAGCTCAGCCAGGTGGTGGAAAAAACCGCCTCTATTCGACTGGAGAATGACGTGAGACTGAAAAGGCATGGAACATTCAATGAGACAGTTTACGACTTATTGCCTGAGCAGTCTATATCCATTGTGAGTGAGCGTCTGCCGAGATCTAGGTCCTCAGCAGACGCCAGAGTCTACACCCCACTCTCAGACACAGAGCTTGTAAGTAGCAGTGGTGTGGGTACCACCACAATTTGCTTTGTGCGAGGGTAACAGGGAGGGAAATGGCCCCCACCATCAAGAGCGGAGTCGTAGTCTCCCAGCTCTGAGAGGTGACGGTTTGGTGGAGCTGATGGTACCAGAACTGTTGTAGCGGAGGCGTAAGTCGATGTCATACATATAGGATGCAAGTGTTAAATTTTCTCTTAGCCTCAGCGTAGGTCAGTCGGTCCAGTGTCTTTTACTCCATGATTTGCCTTTCTTTCTGTAGAATTCTGCAGTCTGGCGAGCACGGCGAATTGTGCTCTCTGCAGCTGACACGGATGGGAGGCGGGGCACATTGAGTATTGGGATGTGATGGGCATCCGCATCTCGATCTGATCCTGAAGTACAGCGGGAAGACATATGGCCAATCTTACAGCTCTTACAGCACTGCATTGGGGGAGGGATATATGGCTTTAAGTCACAGCAGTAGACCATCACTTTGATCTCGGGCAATGTATCACCCTTGAAGGCCAAGATGAAGGCACCAATGGCAACCTGATTATCCCTCAGAACCCGGTGGACACACCGGACGAAGTTTACACCTCGCCGCTCTAAATTGGCGCGTAACTCATCGTCAGACTGCAAAAGAAGGTCCCTGTGAAATATGATATCTTGGACCGTATTTCAGTTCTTGTGCTGCGTGATGGTTACAGAAACATCTCCAGCTTGTCACAAGTGAATAACATCTGAGACTGGGCAGAGGATGCTGTTTTGGTCAAGACCACAACCAACTGGGTACACAGTGGCCCCACTACAATGGACTACCGTGCTGGATATCGGTGCAGCCAAGCAAACAAGTGAATTATCATCGTCAGTGTAGAAAACGATTGTGTACAGTTGATGGAACAATACGTACCCAGGAGGGTGACCTCTCTGAACAGTTTGAGAATGAGCAGAAGTGCAGATCCACGTCGGCGAAGGACGGGATGGATTTCAGCGCCCTTTCTCAATAGGCTCACTCTTTGGAAAAATTTTGAAAAAGAGGTCAAACCCTACAGCAGACCATCACATAAAGGCCGAAACGTGTGAGGCTCCTTTTAGTAGCTTCTTACAAAAGGCAGGAATACCTCGGGCCTATTCTAAGCCCCAGGCTTGCAGGGGGATGTTATTTTATGTGCAGGTGACTGCATTTGGTATACAAGGGAGAGAAATTCCTGAATGCACAGTTAAATATTTCTTTATTTGGCAATATTGTAAGGTGGCTACAATTTTGCACCTTACAAGCACTCATCCACATACTTTGCCATGATCTACGACCACAATAGGTATTTGATAGGTTGTACATCGTATATATGAATATATAAAGGAGACTGACATAGTCACGTAAATAATTGTTAACGCTTATTGCATGAAAGGTGACTAAGTGTCTTTCTTATAGAAAAGGTGTAATGAATGATTGCCTATACTAGTAGAGGTTTTTTTTTTTTTTTTTTTTTGGTTTGTGGTTTTAGGGCGCAAAACTTCTATGGTCATTAGCGCCCAGCCCGTGACGTAGGAAACAGGAATAAACGAAAGTTAAAATCAGCAGCAATGGGAACAAGGTCATAAAATTTGAGAAACTAAAGGCAGAAGGAATGCTTAAAAATCCACTATAGAAAGGGGTTGTTTGTCCCCAAATAAAGCTTCAAATCACTGACGTCATTTCACTGTCACTAATAAACTGTAGAACGCGGTCAGCTGAGCGCGTGTCATCTGCTAAAATCGACGATAGATCAGGCGATAGCTGTAGACGGGAGCGTAACGGATTAAAATAGGGGCACTCAATTAAAAAGTGTCTGACCGTCCACAGCTGAGAGCAGTGGGGACAGAGTGGGGGAGGATCACCGCTTAAAAGATGTCGATGGCTAAAAAGACAGTGCCCTATCCGGAGTCTAGCTAAAATTACCTCCTCCAGACGACGCGTTCGGGAGGAAGAGGTCCAAGCGCAAGGAAGGGCTTTCACTTCCCGCAATTTATTATGGGGAAGTGTTGACCAATGCGCATGCCATAAATGAGCAACTTGGCGACATAAACCACTCCGTAGATCGGTAAACGGAAGAGACTGAATAGCTGGCCGAGGAAGAGAGACTGCAGCCTTGGCCGCTGTATCGGCCGCCTCATTCCCACAGATACCAGCGTGTCCCGGGAGCCAGAGGAACGCCACTGAGACGCCCCCCAGGTGGAGCAAGCGCAGACAGTCCTGAATCCGGTGGACCAGAGGGTGCACAGGGTAAAGAGCTTGGAGACTTAGGAGAGAGCTGAGAGAATCTGAGCAGATTACGTACTGTATCCGCTGATGGCGGCGGATGTAATGGACAGCCTGGAGAACAGCGTAAAGCTCCGCAGTATAAACCGAACACTGGTCGGGAAGCCGAAAGTGATTTGGGGTGTCGCCAACAATATAGGCACTCCCTACACCTAACGATGTTTTCGAGCCGTCGGTGTAAATAAATGTGGCTTCCGGCATTTGTGCACTCTAGTAGAGGTTGGAATGCCAGTGGAGATGAAACGGCAGGCAGAACTCAAGCTCTGGGTGGATGGTCCACACAGGTGTTGGTCCTGCTTAAACAAAGGAAGTAGCTAGACATCGTGGCACCTGAGCTCTGGAGCACAATAGGGTGACAGCCGGAAGGATAACTGGATAATACTTCCGAACGCTGAAAAATATTGGACACTGGTGAGAGGAAACCACGCAGGCTGAGTTGTTTCCAAAGATTTTTTCTCAGAAACGTACCATTGTACGAGTATAGGTCTTTCCTCACGAACTATCCGCGCTGGACGACAAAAGACTAAAATATGGTTGGTCGGCGTTCGGAAGAATCTGTAGAGAGGGAGAATATTCTGTGGTTTCGGTAATACGATTAGTTTTCGGAATTACGATGGTGGGGAGACAAGCCTTGCTGGGAAGCCAGCACTGAAGAGACGAGGTCTTCCATAGTGAGCGCCTGTGAGTGACGGTCGCTCGATATCAGCTTTGTTGGGACAGACGGATTTGCTGTCCTTGCTGTCAGGAGAGTTTATAGTTACAACAGTTAGGCACTGTACTGTTGCGAACCTATACGATTCTGGACTACACCTCCGGGCTGGAAGTTGTCGCCGAGTACGTAGCGTTCAGTAACAGAGCATTTCCTCTGCCTATACTTACGTTGAGACGCTATCTGAACTCCGTCCTTGTGGCTGGGAGTTCACGTTTCTCGTCTGTAGAACACAGAGGAGAAGACAGTATTAGAGAATATTAGAGGACCGCCTTCTGCCGTCCTAGTGTTTGAAAGAGTTTATTTCTGGCTGGAGTTCTTCCATCGTCACAGACAAGTACGAGAACCATCACTTCGACGCAGACGACGCAGTACACACGATGATATCGCAAACTGCCTCTGCTTATTAGGGCTATAACAGTTAACGGCTGTGACCACGTTAGTTAATTTCCACTGAGGTTCCACGACACCGTAGATCATCTTTGAAAGTAGTGTCTTCTGGTGTTTGGTACGTAGATGTCCGTCATTTCGCGTTATTGTTATTAGATCGCGCAGTCATAATAAAGGGCAGGGTTGGGCAATTTATTAGTAATTTTACTTAGAAAATGTAAACTTAGTAATGTGAAGGTTTTTTAGTCTATAATAAATGTATATCCAGTAACAACGTTTATCATTTCGTACCATTAGTTGCCTTCATCATTCATTTATGTTTAGGTTGTAATTTATATGTTAAAGAATTAAGAGATCCTAAGTTCTGCTTCAGGGGGTAGTCAGACAGGGCCAAATATTCATTTTAGTGCGTATTATTCTCCGTTGTGCACATTCATTTTACACCCGCCTGGAGTAGCATTACGGAATATTAAATGAATTAAAATTCTAGTATAATCTAGTGCCTCTTTGCACAGCACAGCTCTATTTGAAACGAGGTTAACTATCGGAGAACAGAAAATCTTAACATTGGGATGAATCACTTATGAAGCTAAGTGGGCTCAAACCTCTTTTGAAAATAGCTATCTTTCTCCTACTACAATTGTGGTGTCACCGCCAGACACCACACTTGCTAGGTGGTAGTTTTAAATCGGCCGCGGTCCATTAGTACATGTCGGACCCGCGTGTCGCCACTGTTAGTGATCGCAGACCGAGCGCCACCACACGGCAGGTCTCGAGAGACGGACTAGCACTCGCCCCAGTTGTACGGACGACTTGCTAGCGACTACACTGACGAAGCCTCGCTCCTTTGCCGAGCAGATAGTTTGAATAGCCTTCAGCTAAGTCCATGGCTACGACCTAGCAAGGCGCCATTAGCCTTACGTAGCAATTGATACTTATCGTATAAAGCATGTCTCATCAAGAACGATGTATACAACAAGGATGGATTAAAGTTAAGTATTCCAAAAGCTACGTACTTTTCTTTATAGCATTCATTACGTATCCTGTTTCAGACCTCACGCCATCCTTCGTGTGTTTATAGCGTGCATTGCGGTCCCCTCAAATCACACTGTGTCGGCACTTCTGTCGAAACATCAAGAATCTTGCATTTAAATTTACTACTGATCTTAAACCTAATCTTAATTCCTTCAGCATATCAGAGCAAACTAAGTTCCTCAGTTCCGTCTCAGATTTTACTAACGTATCTTCCACTTCCTTAAAATTCTCCAGTTTCCTGAAGCGATCAAGAACTTTTTAAGTGACTGTTTCAACAGTCAGCTTCAAACTATAGCAACTAAATTTACTTGTAAACAAGAAGGGAACCCTCGACCAGGCCCTGAAGACGACGCGATAGCCGACCAATCGCCGTGTCCTGCCCAGTCAATCATCGGGAGGGATACGGGGTCGTCACAGCGCACTCCCGGCCGCTGTCCGCGCCACCTCTCCACTGTGTAGCTCCTCCGTTCTCAGGGGCTGTGTGCGCCCCTGTCCGGTCATCCCACCGAGGAAAAGTCTCTGGCAGCACAAGAAGTCGAACCTGGGTCTTTCACACGAGTGTCGCGCGGACCAATCGCCTACGGCGGCGGACTGTTTACAAAACGAAACGAAATACACACGTACAATGAGCTACCGTTCTCGAATCTTAACAGTGATTCAAGCCTTGACTACAACTAGATTTCTGATTTATGCGACCTCATAAATGGTTTAGCATTTATCCACCGGTAATCTGGTTATACGATGTTTGTTCCAAAAATTCCTGAACAATGGCGCGTTGGAGCAAACTGCGGTTGGCATCCCTGTATACGCCTGTGTTCAATGCGTAACTCCGGGAGTTTCATTGTTTTATGTTGTTAGTTATTGATCAGTGCTGTATTGAGTAGAACATTGTGTCGCCCATTTGCGAATTTCGAGATGGCTGAGTTAGAGGAGCAAGGCGCCAACATTACACTTTGTGTGAAACTTACGAAAAGCTTTACAGAGACACACGAAATGATGCAGGGATCCTACAGTGATGAGTGGAGTGCTTAAGCCGTACTCGGTGTTGAGAATGGCTCACGCGGTTTGGAACTGGCCGGACGGAAGTTGAAGGCAGGCGACACTCGTCCAGGACGGCCGACGGCGCTCGTGCCGAGAACGTCAGCGAAACCGTGGCTGGCTGTCCGGGAGGCTGCAGAAGAATGTAGCATTTCAGTTCGATCGGGTGATGAAATCCTGACACAGTATCTTGGAATTACGACTCTTGCATCACGATAACGCACCCGCACATTCATGCCTACTGGTGCGTGGCCTTTGCACAAATACTAGAAAAATAGACTGCTGCCTCATCCTCCGTACTCTGCAGACCTGGACCCTGCGGACTTTTCTCTATTTCCAAAGTTGAAAAAAAAACCTGTTGCAAATATGAAGATTTGCAACGATAGACGAGACGAAAGAAAATTCGCAGACTGCGCTTCGCGCGATCCTGCAACAGGCGTACCTGGACTGCTGCTGTAAGTGGAAACGTCTTTGGGAGCTGTCTATCAAAACTAAAAGAGTATTTCGGAGACCATGTACGTTAAGTAAAAGGTGAGAGTAGAAAAATTTTGGTGATGAAGTTCCACAATTTTTTGAACAGGTCTCTTGCAGTCTTTGATAAACTACGTTGTACAACACGCAGTACAACGGTAGAGTAGGAATATCTGTGGAATGAGGTACAATTGTAAAATGGTATCTTGAAAGAATGCGGAATCTAGGAAAGCCTACAACTTCACAATTTGTAGCCAATTAAGATTTAAAATATTACCTGCACAGATCTAAACAAAAAAGTGATAACTGACTGCAGTTTGATTTGAACGCTCGTCCTTTACTTTTTTAAACCGTCACCCCATCCACTCGTTGAAACAGAGGTGAAACGCTCTTCGGTGTAACTATACCGACGTGGAAATTTTATATGTCAACCGTTTCTACGTGCTCTAATAATGATTTTCAAAGGCAATGTACGATATGTTAGACTGTAATGAATCTCGTCATGTACGGTATCTTAATTATAATATTGGATGAGGAATGAAGGGAAACGCACTTTTTCAGGACAAAAATATTAGGAACTGAAAAAGTGGACACATGGAACAACATTCTCGTAGAATGGAACAAGTGATGGCCCAAAAGAAACTCCTGTTGAAGAAAAAAAAAAAAAAAAAAAGCGCAGAAGCAAAGCTTGTTCATCGCACCCTCCAAGAGGGTTATTTTAAATTTAAAACAATACAAAAAATGCTTGACAACTTACAAATTTCAAGTACCTTCACATTTTCCACACTTCATGCAAATTCCTAGAAATACGACGGTGGTCCCGTAAGTACCCGGCCTGTCCGAGAGATGGCAATCGTCGTTAAACATCTCTGGATTAGGAAGTATACGACCAATGATGCATATCTTTCAAGTTAGAAGACGCCACATTGTTTAGTATTTGTTTGGCAGTCATCAATAGTGAACGTTGGGAGTGAACTTGTAAAAATGGAAAATGGGTCATCGTTATGCGATAATATTTTTTGAAATATTTTAACTTAGTATTAAGAAAACAATCTTAATCGCGTTTTTTATTTATTTAGTGCCGACCGGTTTCAGCCCATCGCAGGAGCCATCTTCAGGTCGAACATACTGTGAAATTAGAATATATATCTTAGACAAAACTAATGATAGCTAACTTAAAAGAGTGGAATACGTAAATATGTTTTACCCACTGGTCGACTGCTGGTGGGGCCACGCCTACCAAGGTGTGGCAGGAGGCTGTAAGGAACTTGCCTTGTGTCTGGGTTTCTGAAGTGCCTCAGCGCCTTCGTTGACAACAGTAAAATATTGGGTAGCCGAGTTGAAACGAAGCGGTACCAGCTGCCAAGACAAGCATCGCAGTACTCGACCAAATGAGGTGACGACTCCGGAAACGGCGAAGAACATCCACAAAGCGGTACTGGATGATCGTCGACAAAGTGCGAGAGCTAGCAGACAGTAGGCATTTCAGAAAGTGCGGTACGCCGCATATTGTCTGAAAATTTGGAAATGGGAGCACTGTGTGCAAGGCCTGTGCCGCGTTTGCTCACACTCGAGCAAAAGCAGTGTCGAGAAGATGTTTCAATTGAGTGTTTAGCGTAGTTTCGAAGCAACAAAGGCGGTTTTTTGCCCGTTTCATAACCGTGGACGAAATATGGGTTCACCACTACGCCCCCGAGAGAAAATATCAAAACAATGGACACAAATTGGAGCACCGACACCAAAGACGACGAAGACAGTTTCATCTGCAGACAAGGTCATGGCGTCGGTTTTTGGGATGCGCGTGGGATAATTTTCATTGACTACCTTGAAAAAGGGAAAACTATTAACAGCATGTATTATACTAACTTAATGCAACGTTTGGGCGAACAAATCTAGCAGAAACGGCCGCATTTGGCCAAGAAGAAAGTGATCCTTCAGGACAATGTACCAGCCCACAAGTCCGTTATTGCAATGACCAAAATGAATTAAAATTTGAATTGCTATCTCATGCACCCTATTCGCCAGATATAGCCCCCTCTGATTATTTTGTTCCCAAACTTGAAAAAATGACTGGTCGAAGATTTTCAACAAATGAAGACTTGATGTTGGCAGTTAATGGCTATTTTGCGGAGTTAAAGTTCTCATTATAAAAAGGGTAGCTAACTTACTGAACATCGATGGGGAAAGTGTAGAGAGATGAAAGATTACGTTGAAAAATACATTTTTCCAAAATTTGTGTTTTCTTTGTTGTGTCGGGTACTTTAATAGGACCACCCTTGTACGATAATCGCTCACGGTAGGAAACACTTCTAGAACGAGAAAGGAAATAACATGGGGTATCAGTGTGCCACCATGCGTTCTGAGCTAACTGAACAATTTTCCTTGTCGGGTGGGTGGGACCCAACACCACCTCACAACTGGTGCTGCCTGACGTAGCGCTGTCGTGCCAGCCTCCAGACGAAAAGTCAGTCTGTCGTCACTGCGCGCTGGATTTAAATGTTGTTCTAATAGAATAACGCGGGAACTTTGAGGGCAGAGTTTCTGGAGAAATTTAAAACTGCAGATGTTTGTGGGTCACGTCACCCAAGAAGTTTTTCGTGAGGCACATAGAATGAGACTCAGCCCATCTTCAGTATTTCCTTTATGTTTTACTTCCGACAGTTAGCGTAAATGAAATCTTCAAACCGAAACTGAAAACATGCTTGCTTCATCGTTTTAAGTTTCAAGAAGTCCAGCCTACATGCAAGTCCTGTGCTAGAAGTAGCAAAGTGTGGGACTTTTTTACATTCAGACGGTTGCTAAACGCTACTTTTCTCATGTATTTATTAGATGTGTGCCACCTTCACATTTTTTTCTCCTTCGAATTTCAAATGGGTTTCTTAAGGGGAGCCGGAGGTGGTCAAATCCAAAAAATTACGATTTTTTTGCTACCGAAAACTAATTGGAACATTCTTCTTTAATGTAAACTTTGAATTATTGTTCTACTCGCCCTAGAAGTGGAGTTATTACCAATTTCCCCCACGCCTGCAGAGGAATGGGCGGCCGCTGAATGCATCTAACACCTTCTTGTGACTTCCTGGCGAACTGCTTGGGATTTTCTCGGCGTGTTACGCATACAGCGAGTGTGCAAGGGTTGGCTACATTATTTTCTGTAACAAATGAAGCGCTAAGAGCGCGGAACGTCGTCTCTTTGGTGTTTACCGTTTCGAATTAGTTCAGTGTTGCGCCTGCTGTTGGTAGTATTAAACATTTTGTGTAAAGCGTTGTTCTGGTTACGATGCCACGTTTTAGTAACCGTGTATATAAGAGGAAAAACGCAGGGAAAAGAAAACTAACACTAATACCAAGTTGCGATACTACAATTACTGAAACAGTGCGTTGTTCTGCTAAGCAACACATGGCCAGCCATAGCCCTGTGACATCATCTAGCAAGAAGCTGACTGGTGGAAGTGACAGATTTCGTGAATATGTTAGTGACAGTGATGATATTAACGAAGTACTGAATATTGGCTTATTATCTTCTGTGCTGAAGGAAAGTGTTCTGTGCAAAATGTGTTCAAGTGTAGGAGTGGGACTAGAGTTAACAAAGCACTTTGGTTTAGCTTGTGAGACGAAGATAATTTGTGCATGTTGCAAGTATCATGTGACTTTCTACAATTCACATGCCAGTCTCTTTGGTGAAAATGGATGATCTAGAGTGTTTGATGTGAATGTTCGACTTGTGTATGGTCTTCGATCCATTGGAAAAGGGTCTGCTGCTTGTAAACTGTTTTGTGGTATTATGAACTTGCCATCGCCTCCAAGCAAATTTGGGTACTACTGTGAACTGGTAGGATCCTCTGTTGAAGATGTGGCTTTGAAAACCATGAAGGAAGCAGTGAGGAATCTGTAGAAATGAACGGTGGTTCTAGGGATTTGGTAGTGGCATTAGATGGTTCCTGGCAAAAGAGGGGTCATAAATCCCTGAATGGGGTTGTAGCTGCTACTTGTGGTGATAGTGCAAAAGTGATAGATGTTGCAATATTATCAAAACATTGTAGGTGCAAAAATAAAATCAAAGGAGAGCACAGTGGAACCTGTGAGGCAAATTTTAGTGGATCAAGTGGAGCAATGGAAGTGGATGGAGTGAAACAAATTTTTGAACGTTCAGTTCCCAGATACAACGTTAGGTACAAATACTACCTTGGGGATGGTGACTCCAAAGGTTTCAAGACTATAGAGGAACTGAAACCATATGGAAATGAATTTGTAGTTGAAACGTTGGAATGCATTGGGCATGTACAATAGCATATGGGTGCACAGCTTCGAAGGCTCAAACAAACTTTGGGTTCGAGTAAGCTCAGTGACGGAAAGACAATAGCAGGGAGAGGCAGGCTTACTGATGAGGTGATTGAACGTCTACAGAGATACTATGGGTATGCTATAAGGCAAAATACTAGTAATGTTAGTGACATGCGAAAAGCAGTGTGGGCATTGTTCATACTGCCTCTTCCAATGAATACCCTCAACACAGCCTGTGCCCAAGAGATTCCTGGTGCACATATAATGCAAAAAATGACTATGATCACAAACATGGTTTGCCAGCAGCTGTGATAAATGCAATAAAACCAATTTTTCATGACTTAGCACAGCCAGAATTGTTACACAAATGTCTACACGGAAAGACGCAAAATCCTAATGTGAGTGTAAACAATTTGATTTGGAAACTGATTCCTAAAAGGGTGTTTGTAAGCATAAAAACACTACTTTGGCATTGATGATGCAATAGCAACCTACAACCAAGGGAACAGTGTGAAGTGTGAAGTTCTGAAGGCATTAGGATTTACAGCTGGGGTGAACACTGTACGAGCACTAAAATATTGACAGAGAAAGGATAAGAGGAGCAGAAAGAAGAGAAAGGCATATGAAGTATGATAGAACAACAGGCCAGAAAACAAGAAGAGGAAGCTTTTGGAGGATGAAGAAGACCCTGATAATCCATCCTATAGTGCAGGAATGTATTGAGAAACTTTGATAGCCATTTCCCGTAAATTAGAATTTTTCGAATATAAGGAACATTTTCTCAACATCCACTCAAGCTAGAGAGATGAAATTTTTATACAGCGCTCCTAGTGGTCAAACTTACATTGTAACACAGCCATTTGGCAATATGTTCAGTAGTTTCATTTCAGTTTAATTATAAAACAATTATTTGTAAAAAATTTGTGTCATTAATAAAAAAATTGGAAGGAAACTAGAAAAGCTACTCCAAAATCCCTCTGTCATAACTGCAATACTAAACCACTCTATATGTAAAAAAAATTCAAATATTTCTATTTGGTAGTTTATTCATAAATGTTCCTCAAACTTAGTGATTTTAACATGGGCAGCATAGGCACCTCCGGCTCCCCTTAAACAGATCTTTTATGCTACATGCATAAATAAGTAACGTTTATATGAATGTTTTATTCACATTTCTTTACCGTGACATTTTCTCAGTCAGCTATAAATCACATTGCAGGTTTCAGGATATGAGTTAATAATCGTGGAGATACAATAGCACTGAATTTGAGGTCCTCTTAACCTCTGCCAGTGACTACGAATCGTAATGTGGTTAACAGCCTGTCCTCGCAGCCTACAGCCTGTCTCTCGTGACTATTCTTTTTGTTAAGAATGAATGCAGGATTCATCCACTCTTAGATAATTAAGATAATCACAGGCTTCCAAGATGCTTAAAAATGGAATCAGGTGCAGATAAAATTCTTTCAATATCGTCTTTGTACATATTCAAAAGTCCTTTATACAAGTACACGCTTGCATAGTTTACGTAAGTATTCAGACTTACCTAACCGCAATACATGTGTAAGTAATAATCTGCATGGACAAAGACCTAGAAGAAAGCCAAACATTTGAATCATTATGCAATAAAGCTGTATAATGTTCCGCTAATTTGCATCAAAGGAATTGGAGATTAGAATTTTCGCCAGAATTTTAAAAATTACCCGTTAAATGTTTCAATAAATTCTGAATGCATGTACCACTAAACCTATTTTCTTCATTGTCATTCGAACATGTTATTCACATTCTAAATTTTATATTTTGTTTGTACATTCTTTTAACCGTAAATGACGTGATAAATGTGTTTCTCAAAGCGTATTGCATGCATGTCAAGTCAGAGAGCACATGTAAGGCCAATGTATTAGTTCATTCCGAATTTTTAATATATTTTAAAATATTAGCTTTTCGATGATTTATCGAATTGTGCCGTGGATATGATGAACGGTATTGAGACAGTTCCTAATAAACCTCACAAACTTGACTGATTACAGAAATGTCCGATTCCACCCGTCTGCTTTGACCAATGACGTCACCAATACGGCGGATACGATCATTGACAACGACTCCAATTTAGAGCCTATTACGTCATTAGGCAAACATAACGAAAATAAATTAAAAAACGAACAGCCATCTTCCTCCGAAGATATAATCAAACCAACGGGATCAGGGTGGAAAATTGAGAGCTTTTGGGCCAAAAGTTACACCACCACAAAACCAACACCTAAACAAATAAAATTGGAATGAATACTTCACTAGACCTACATAGGTTAATACCAGTTCACGATACCGAAACACGTAGCTGGAAGAGCCAATTGGAATCGGACACTTCCCTTGACCTATATAGCTCAAAAACTAAGGATAAAAAAAAATTTGAATCTAGTACTTCCCCAAAGATACATTAATCAAATCCAAGTGCCAATACTGAAACATCAACGAACATCACATACAGTAAATACCACCGACCTCCCAACGCAGAAATACCGCACTGATCACAACATACGAAAAATAAACCCAAAAAACACGACTAATTACTACAAGAAAGTTCCGGCACTACACACTAGGTCAGGCACCACAATCTCACACAGCCACAAACACATACAAGGAAACAACCAAAAAAAATCTCCCAACCCACCCACAACCTACCAAACCCCCCACCCAACTTCCACCCTCCCTGCAAAATCAAGAATCCATCAAATTAATACCAAAAAATAAATCTCAATCTCACACACTACAACTGAAAAACAAGTGCAACAAAACAGACACTCCCCAACAATCAAACAACCACCCCCACTCACCTACATCCACAAACATCTACAACCAACACCCTTACGTCACGGGTCAAAGCCGACAGGTGGGATCTGACGTCTCCGTTGACCCACTTGACCTGTGCGGCAGCCCACAATGCCAAAACCTAACACTGACGTCGTCAAATCCGTTAAACGAAGTCCACTGTACAATAAACGAAAACTCTCCCACATAACTGATATAAAAAACGTAACCTAACTGTAGATGGTAAACCAGTATCCACGACACCTCCCAACCAAAATACAACAATTACCAAACAAAATCACCGAAATTCATGGAAATTTGCATAATCGCAAATTTACACACACACTATTACACGAAATAAGCCCGTCTTACACAATTTCTTTGCCCACTGCAACAGGCAGTGAGCTGCTCTGAAATTTCTTTAATACGGGCGACAAAACTGATGTCCATTTCCTGTCCTCTTCCCGAAAATGCAGAGAACATATTATGCTATGTTTGGTCTGTTTCCAAACTTTCCTTCTCATAGCCTTCACCGGGGAGGTTTACGAGTTGGATGGATAAGAAATCTGAAGTAAAATGACAAATGAAATCTCTAAAGCAAAAATAAACAGCACAACAAACAAAAATTTAAGCACTCGACGAATCTAAACGGGTGAACAACATAATACATAGATTTTCCTATTTACTGTCAAAATATTGACAGTGAGCATGCTCTTGTGTAAGTTCTATCAGAGAAAAGTCTTAATGAATGAACAATTCATATATAACGTCCATTAACAGCGCTGCAAACTACGTAAGCGAGTTCACTTACCATGGCTGTCGTGTTGCAGTACGTGATCAGTCTTGCCTCGCTCTTCTGAGGGGGAGGAGGGGGAGGAGAGTGAGGAGGGGGCGGCGGGGGGGGGGGGGGGTGAGAAGAAGAAACCTCTCCAGAGTGGGAAAAAACCCTCTGACAACACGAAAACTGCTCTACCTGCACAGAAGCACTAACACAACTGAACTATACACTGTACTGTATAATATCGACAAGCGTATTCGGCAATCGTCACAAGAAAGAAGAATGACCCATGGCGCTTCGTTTCGTCGGTCGCGGCTCTGAGTCAGACCACGTGACTCGCCAGCGGCGCCTCACTGAATGGATACGGTCCTAAGTACGCGCCAGGCGGCCGACCGGCTAATTGGACGTGTGTCGGTGTTTTGACCGACCGACCGACCGCCGGACTTGCACTGCCGGGGATGTGGGGCCGGCCGGCGCCCGGCTACTCCACCCGGCGTGCGTGTCCTGGCTAGCGGCGTCGTACCGACCGCGCGCGGGATTAAATACTGTTCCGATATACGTGGCAGGGTGTACGGCGGACGAGACTTTAAGGACAGCATGTTTAGAGGAATTTAAAGGATACAGATGTTTGTGGGATAATGTTAAATGGGATAAGGTGTTTGAGGTACTCAAAAAAGTAGGAATAGACCATAAAGATAGAAAAATGATATGGAACCTGTACAAAAACGAGACAGCAGTTATCCGTGGACGGACAAAACAAGAAGAGGTGCAGTTACGGAAAGGTGTCCGGCAAGGTTGCGCACTATCCCCTGTTATCTTTAACGTATACATTGAAGAGGCGCTGAAAAAAGTAAGGGAAAATTCACAGACAGGTGCAGTAATTCATGGCCAACGAATAGATATGATAAGATATGCCGATGATATAGCTGTCCTGGCTGAAAGTGAAGAAGATCTTGTAGTCCTACTGAATAGAATGGATAAAGTTATGGGTGAAGAATATATATGAGAATTAATAAAGCAAAAACAAAAGTAATGGCATGCGACGAAGAAGATCAAGTGAAAGTCCAAGTTCATGTAGGCAATGAACTGCTTGAACAAGTTGATAAATTTACTTATCTGGGCAGTAATATTACCAGGGATGGAAGGAGCAAGGCAGAAGTGAGAAGTAGAATAGCTCAAGCAAAGGCTGCTTTTAACAAGAAGAAAAACATATTAACATCTAAGAGCATCAGCCTTGAAACCAGGAAAAGATTTTTGAAATCATATGTGTGGAGTGTGGCATGCTATGGGTGTGAAACATGGACTCTCGGGACAGAGGAACAGCAGAAGCTAAATTCTTTTCAAATGTGGTGCTATAGATGCATGCTCAAAATAAAATGGATCGACAAGGTCACAAACGAAGTGGTTCTGGAAAGAGCAGGTGAGAAGAGAAGCTTCTGGAGTTTCATTGTTAAAAGAAGAGTGCAATTTACAGGCCATCTATTAAGGCATAAAGGACTCCTGAACACAATCATAGAGGGATATGTCGAGGGAAAAAGACCAAGAGGAAGACCACGACTGAGGTACATGGATCAAATCGTGACAGATGTGGGATGTAACACCTATAAAGAAATGAAGAGAAAAGCTGAAAGACGCACAGAATGGAGACAAGCTGCCATTGTAGCTGTTGCAAACCAATCCTTGGATTGACCACTACAGAAGAAGATGTTTGTGGGACACGTCGCACGAGGAGTATAGGAAAAGAGATGCAAGAAATGAAGCACTTGTTTAATTTTTTAACGAATTCACGATGGATTCGTATGGCACATAGAGAGATGGAAAGTCCGTCGACCTTCTGTATTTCTGTTTTTACGTTTCATTTCCGACACTAATCGAAATGAAATCTAAAAACCGAAATATCGACATTCCAGGGACGTTAATTCATAAAATCTACTTGCTTCATTGTTGTACGTGTTAAAAAGTCCACGCTATATGCAAGCCTTCTGCTATGAAGAGCAAAGTGTTTTTTTTCTTCTTGTTGTCTTTCTTCTTCGAACATGAAATGAGTCTCTTAAATTTACCGGCCATCTTTTACGCTACTACCATAAATAAATTAATAATATTACCACCATTAATAAATTACTAAGAACATTGTCACAAACGTCTTTTGATTTATTTATTTTGCTTTACCGTGATGTATTTCCTCAGTCGACTATAAATCACGTAGCAGGTTTTGGGAACAATTTTAGTTACTGATTGTGAGGATACAACAGCACAGAATCTGAGGTCCTCTTAACTTCTGCAAGTGGCTGGAAATCGCAGCTGACAGCCTCTGCCCGGAGCTTACAGCCTCTGGCATTACTGCATTATTTTTCGTTCAGAATGGTTTGATGACTATCAGCAGCTCCGAAATGCACTATTCATCCATTGTGAAGTAATTACGAAAATCGGCGGCTCCCAGCTGCTTAAGTTACAGAATGTGGACGAATTTCTTTCCTTCTTTGCCACAGCTTTCTCTCGGCCTTGCTTGGCCTGGTTACCTTTAAAACAGCCAAGTGGGATCTCGTAGAACATAATTCAGTAAACTTACGAGAAACAATCAAAACAACGGGGCGGCGCTGTAATCACTGAGTGCGGTCGGTCGGGACGTGTGTAGGCTGACACGAAATCGGTCGGCCGGCCGATAAATTGTGCGTGTCTAGGGAGGGGCCTTAAACGTCGTTTTCCGCATACTGGAGATTTATTATACATACGAGACCGTTGGTACGATTTCTTATGATTAAATACGTGCGTGCGTCCGTGCGTCCGTGCGTCCGTGTGTGTGTGTGTGTGTGTGTGTGTGTGTGTGTGTGTGTGTGTGTGTGTGTGTCAGTCAGTGTGTGTGTGAATTACGAGGGACGAAACTGCTGAGGTCGTCGGTCCCTATATGATTAAATGTCAATAACTAACAACGCACTGGCGGTAAAAGCCTTCCGGAAACGCAAGGGATGAATAATAATAATAATAATAATGCCGCCGACTTCATGTAATTAACCGTGGATCATCGTTCGGGGGCTGCTGTAAGCTACTTTTTTTCCTTATTGCCTTTGTGATATATTATCGGACCGCCAATCACATCTGCATTCGTTATTATGCAAAACTAACACGCCATATTTGGTTGTTGTCGTACTTATACCTGCGTATTACGAAAATACGTAGTTCTAGTGATACGCCGCGTTAAACATTTCTTCAGAATCGTGTCATTTTTTAGTACGCCTTGTTCTGCAAGTGCCGGGAAATGCACGTCAACGTGAAACCCAACGTGCGAAAGTGAATGTTAACACTCAATTGAAGTTCCAGCTTGGCGTTGCACGTACGTTTGTTTGTAGGTTGACAGTTTTTGCTGGCTTCTCGTTACAACTGAGGACGAAATCTGAAAGCAGTGCAATAATTGACAGCGCCAACATAACGCGAAGGTGGGCCCTGGTTAGCAGCACTCGGAAACGTTTTCATTAGCGACTGCTTCCTATTTCAGTGGCTGACACGTCTGAACTGTGGCCTCAGAGTAGAAATCTAGACATCTTAATTCGAATATGCCATTTTCTAGAAGTTTCAATTTAGATAATGATGTAGTAACTTCAGTGCCCATACACATGTTTTTTTTACGGTTTAAAGTGTCTGGGATTCTTAAAGTCAAATTCACTCTCTCCTACTTAAATGAGAAGTTCACGTGTCGGATGACAGTCTGCAATTGTTTTGACTGTTAAACGTACCTTTTCTTCCGAATTAACATATTTTGGGCTTTCCACTCTGCATTTGTTTATTTAATTTGTTAAATGTTGGAAAAATCGAGAAATAGTAAGTACAAATGGTTCATTTCTGTAGCTGCTAATATCTCATTTGAATGCACATATGTGACATAAGGTTTCAGTGCCTTGTGCGCTACGCCACGCGACAAGCTCTACGGTGAGACTCAAACCTCCGTGTGTAACTATACCCAGGCTGCTGAAACTGCACCTGACGTATGCGTTTCAAGCTGGCAGCTAAACAGGTCGACAAGCGAGAGGCGTGAACCGATCCCAGCGCGTTAATCGCTGCAGGTCGTGACGTCAAAGCACCTGTGCTGCCGGCTTAGTTTGGTGTGAACACAAACAACGTGCGTTGCGTGTCGCTCCTGCAGGTGCCTGCGTCGTGCTTCGCTTCGTATTGTTGCGCTGTGGTGCAGAAAATTCTAATACTAAAAAAAAAGACTTGGTTTGCTTATCGTGAAGTTACTGCAGAGAACTCTGCAGCCTTACGAGGAGGAGAAGAAACACCTGAGTACTGAGTGACAGCCAACAGTTCCTGCCCAGAAGGCTGTGAGACGAACGTCAAAAGTTCTCGGAATTAGTGCAGGACGTAGTAAGCGAGTGAGTGCTATTGCAAAAGCTGAAAGATGGATACCTGAGCCCTAACACTTCTGAGCCGTCTGGACTAGCTAATGTATTTTCAGCGATTCTTGGAAAGAAGAAACACCAGCCTCACCCTGCCACCGACTGGGATTACGTCGAGACTGGTCCAATTCGCAGGCGTATTTCTTCTTCTTCATTATAAAAGGATGAATTGAAGGTCTAGTAATACTCGTCAAGAAATATATACAAATATATATAAACACATTTTTAATGATTTTATTTTTAGTTTGCTGCTATTTTTATTTTTTGTGTTTTTTATGATTTTTTCTTTTGTATAATAAATAACATTTTGATTTACACAAAAACACATAACACACACATACACGGAAGTACGCAAGCTGATACACACTAGAAGACACTCTCATCCAGTATTTACACTATGATAAAGGGGTCATACTACTACTCTGCAGACACTCTCGCTATCTCTCTCTCCCTCCCTCTCTCTCTCTCTCTCAATCAGAGTCCCCCACCTCTTCTCTCACGACAAGTGAGTAGTGTGAGTACGGGCGAGTTTCAATGCCGTCATCACAGATGACCCATTTATCGTCATGAGGCGACAGACCGATTTTAAACTGCAGCGCAGTGTACACCTCGTACGCTGTCGATCGAATACTAGTTTGCCGGACAATATGCGGCGGCTGCAGCTCAGCACCGCGAACACCACCACGTAGGCACTGCAAATAGTCTCCGATAGACAGGGCTCTCGAGGCCATCCGCCGTACCCCCTTAGCCCGTCTCTGAGTGGGACCGTACAATGTGCGATATGCATACATCCTGGACTGAAGACCTACAAACTCCACAATCGGCAATCCATTCGTCTCGTCTTTCATGAGACCGATAACCTTGTTTTGTGGAACAATACCATAAGGATTATCGGCCGCATAAGAAGACGTGTCGAATTAATTGGAGTGGCGCCTAATCACTTAATATGGATCACAGGTCTTCACCCAATAGATGAAACTATCTGTATCCATATGAAGTAATTTAGGATCCGCATAATGAAAGCAGTACATGTCGAGTTTGGATGGGTCTAGTATGCACATCCCCACATAAATAGGTTTAGTAAACTCTACTACAGCTTTAGCCATCTCCACACGAACAAAGTTCTTATTGAAAATGGTGACCCGTTTGAAATTTGGTCTGGCAATGCATTTTCTTACGCCATAACGCCCATCCCATTGCGTTCTAATAAAAATTTCATGTCGTTCCCTCAAATTCTCCATAGTTTTCCCGAAAATTGAATTATTCATTAAGTTATAAAAATCTTTCTCAAAGTCATACGACGCGGAAGTTCTCTGTCTTCTATTCAGATCAATATACTCCTTCAACCAGGGAGACTGCCTGAAGGAGATGGCCCAGGTGATTTTAACCAGCTCCATACCCAAGCTGAGGCATTGCTCGACGTTAAGATAGTGAATGATATACCTCTGCTTGCCCCCCAGCGTTGTCATCAGTTTCGGTGTGGAACGTCCTCGCGGAACTAGTTGCTTTGGACACAGCGCCAAATCGGCATGCGCGTCATGCAAACTAATAGGATATGTGAGTTCTGCCTCCACAACATGCCCTACATCAGAATCGGCGGCCATACCTCCCCCCCCCCCCCCCCCCGATATTTCCACCTAATCCCTTGCAATCATTTTCGGACAGCCACGCAAACTCGCCAATCGGCAGCAATTCCTTCATAGCGTGCCCGTATAAATTATTGACGTCTAAATACATTATGTAACGTGAATCAAGGGATGCTTTGAACATGTCACCCATCCATGGGCTATTTCTTTTCTCGTGTCCATGAATACATTGGCAAAGCCCCCCACGGATCCGCCGCTCGAAGGAAAGAAGCACGTCAGGGTTGGTCAATAATTCGATACTGCACTTTGTTGTCTTGAGCATCGCGTCCCAAGATAACCCAGGTCCCGTGTAATAAAAGGCGAGGTCCAGAGAATGTGTGGTCATACATAGACTCCGAAACTTCTTGAAAACGTCCGCAAGCAAGCGCACGTCCGTGTCCATGTAAAGACGTGCGTACTCTCCTAAATTAGAAACATTGTATTCCTGCCAGACATTCACGGCATGCTCGTACTCTGCATTCGTTATGGTGTCGCCTGTGAGGTTGCTGGAGAATGCAGTTATGTCGGGTAGCCTGGTTTCATCGAGTTTGGCCAAACTATCCACATACTCGTATGGGTAAACCCCTTTCCTAGTCACAAGTCCCCCCCCCCCCCCCCCCCCCGAACCATGGGCCTTGGCGTTGGTGGGGAGGCTTGCGTGCCTCAGCGATACAGATGGCCGCACCGTAGGTGCAACCACAACGGAGGGGTATCTGTTGAGAGGCCAGACAAACGTGTGGTTCCTGAAGAGGGGCAGCAGCCTTTTCAGTAGCTGCAGGGGCAACAGTCTGGATGATTGACTGATCTGGCCTTGTAACACTAACCAAAACGGCCTTGCTGTGCTGGTACTGCGAACGGCTGAAAGCAAGGGGAAACTACAGCCGTAATTTTTCCCGAGGGCACGCAGCTTTACTGTATGGTTAAATGATGATGGCGTCCTCTTGGGTAAAATATTCCGGAGGTAAAATAGTCCCCCATTCGGATCTCCGGGCGAGGACTACTCAAGAGGACGTCTTTATCAGGAGAAAGAAAACTGGCGTTCTACGGATCGGAGCGTGGAATGGCTCTGAGCACTATGGGACTTAACATCTGTGGTCATCAGTCCCCTAGAACTTAGCACCACTTAAACATAACTAACCTAAGGACAACACACACATCCATGCCTGAGGCAGGATTCGAACCTGCGACCGTAGCGGTCACGCGGTTCCGGACTGAGCGCCTGAACCGCTAGACCACCGCGGCCGGCGGAGCGTGGAATGTCAGATCCCTTAATCGGGCAGGTAGGTTAGAAAATTTAAAAAGGGAAATGGATAGGTTAAAGCTAGACATAGTGGGAATTAGTGAAGTTCGGTGGCAGGAGGAACAAGACTTTTGGTCAGGTGAATGCAGGGTTATAAATAAAAAGTCAAATAGGGGTAATGCAGGAGTAGGTTTAATAATGAATAAAAAAATAGAAGTGCGGGTAAGCTACTACAAACAGCATAGTGAACGCATTATTGTGGCCAAGATAGATACGAAGCCCATGCCTACCACAGTAGTACAACTTTATATGCCAAGTAGCTCTGCAGATGATGAAGAAATTGATGAAATGTATGATGAAATAAAAGAAATTTTTCAGGAAGTGAAGGGAGACGAAAATTTAATAGACATGGGAGACTGAAATTCGAGAGTAGGAAAAGGGGGAGAGAGAAACATAGTGGATGAATATGGATTGGTGGAGAGAAATGAAAGAGGAAGCCGTCTGGCAGAATTTTGCACAGAGCATAACTTAATCATAGCTAACACTTGGTTCAAGAATCATAAAAGAAGGTTGTATTCATGGAAGAATCCTGGAGATACTAGAAGGTATCAGATAGATTATATAATGGTCAGGCAGTGATTCAGGAACCCGGTTTTAACTTGTAAGATATTTCCAGGGGCAGATGTGGACTCTGACCACAATCTATTGGTTATGAACTGTAGATTAAAACTGAAGAAACTGCAAAAAAGGTGGGAATTTAAGGAGATGGGACCTGGATAAACTGACGAAACCAGAGGTTGTACAGAGTTACAGGGAGTGCATAAAGGAACAATTGACAGGAATGGGAGTAAGAAATACAGTAGAAGAAGAATGGGTAGCTCTGAGGGATGAAGTAGTGAAGGCAGCAGAGGATCAAGTAGGTAAAAAGACGAGGGCTAGTAGAAATCCTTGGGTAACAGAAGAAATATTTAATTTAATTGATGAAAGGAGAAAATATAAAAACGCAATAAATGAAGCAGGCAAAAAGGAATACAAACGTCTCAAAAATGAGATAGACAGGAAGTGCAAAACGGCTAAGCAGAGATGGCTAGAGGACAAATGTACGGATGTAGAGGCTTATCTCACTAGGGGCAAGATGGATACTGCCTACAGGAAAATTAAAGAGACATTTGGAGAAAAGAGAGCGACTTGTATGACTATCAAGAGCTCAGATGGAAACCCAGTTCTTAGCAAAGAAGGGAAAGCAGAAAGGCGGAAGGAGTATATAGAGGGTCTATACAAGGGCGATGTACTTGAGGACAATATTATGGAAATGGAATAGGTTGTAGATGAAGATGAAATGCGTGATACTGCGTGAAGAGTTTCACAGAGCACTGAAAGACCTGAGTCAAAACAAGGCCCCGGGAGTAGACAACATTCCATTGGAACTACTGACGGCCTTGGGAGAGCCAGTCCTGACAAAACTCTACCATCTGGTGAGCAAGATGTATGAGACAGGTGAAATACCCTCAGACTTCAAAAAGAATATAATAATTCCAATCCCAAAGGAAGCAGGTGTTGACAGATGTGAAAATTACCGAACTATCAGTTTAATAAGTCACAGCTGCAAAATACTAACGCGAATTCTTTACAGACGAATGGAAAAACTGGTAGAAGCCGACCTCGGGGAAGATCAGTTTGGATTCCGTAGAAATGTTGGAACACGTGAGGCAATACTGACCCTACAATTTATCTTAGAAGACACATTAAGGAAAGGCAAACCTACATTTCTAGCATTTGTAAAAGCTTTTGACAATGTTGACTGGAATACTCTCTTTCAAATTCTGAAGGTGGCAGGGGTAAAATACACGGAGCGAATGGCTATTTACAATTTGTACAGAAACCAGATGGCAGTTATAAGAGTCGAGGGACATGAAAGGGAAGCACTGGATGGGAAAGGAGTGAGACAGGGTTGTAGCCTCTCCCCAATGTTATTTAATCTGTATACTGAGCAAGCAGTAAAGGAAACAAAAAAAAAAAAAAAATTCGGACATGGAGAAGAAATAAAAACTTTGAGGTTCGCCGATGAGATTGTAATTCTGTCAGAGACAGCAAAGGACTTGGAAGAGCAGTTGAACGGAATGGACAGTGTCTTGAAAGGAGGATATAAGATGAACATCAACAGAAGCAAAACGAGGATAACGGAGTGTGGTCAAATGAAGTCGGGTGATGCTGAGGGAATTAGATTAGGAAATCAGACACTTAAAGTAGTAAAGGAGTTTTGCTATTTGGAGAGCAAAATAACTGATGATGGTCGAAGTAGAGAGGATATAAAATGTAGACTGGCAATGGCAAGGAAAGCGTTTCTGAAGAAGAGAAATTTGTTAACATCGAGTATAGATTTAAGTGTCAGGAAGCCGTTTCTGAAAGTATTTGCACGGAGTGTAGCCATGTATGGAAGTGAAACATGGACGATAACTAGTTTGGACAAGAAGAGAGTAGAAGCTTTCGAAATGTGGTGCTACAGAAGAATGCTGAAGATTAGATGGGTAGATCACATAACTAATGAGGAGGTATTGAATAGGATTGGGGAGAAGAGGAGTTTGTGGCACAACTTGACAAGAAGAAGGGACCGGTTGGTAGGACATGTTCTGAGGCATCAAGGGATCACAAATTTAGTACTGGAGGGCAGCGTGTAGTGTAAAAATCGTAGAGGGCGACCAAGAGATGAATACTCTAAACAGATTCAGAAGGATGTAGGTTGCAGTAAGTACTGGGAGATGAAGAAGCTTGCACAGGATAGAGTAGCATGGAGGGCTGCATGAAACCAGTCTCAGGACTGAAGACCACAACAACAACAACAGTCACAAGTTGAAACTTTTCCTCGTCAGGAAATGTAGCTCGAGTGATATGCATTGCCCCACGAAGTAGAGCCTCAACAAATATCTGTAGTGGTGCCTGCATAAAACGTAGTGTATCGAGGAAGTGTAGCGTAATACTCGGCGTCATTCGTTTGGAGAATGAAATATACTTCTCGACGCTCTCAGGTAAGACACTAACCTGATTTCTCTCCCAACGAAAATCGGCCAAGTGCTCAACTAGAAAGTGAGCGTCATACCCACTTAAATTATGGAAGAAAACGGGCATGTGTCCAGGTAACTGGTACTTCAAATTGAAAGCATTATGAGCTGCGCCACGGAATTTCCCTGTAAGATGACAGTGGTCCCTACGAGGAGTTCCCACTTTTCTGTCTAACGGCAGCGCACAAATATGACACTTGGTGACGTTATTATAAAAATATTCATTCTCCTTCGATTAGGTAATGGGAACGTTTCCGCTGTACAGTGTATCAACTTCCAGTGAAAATTCTTCAAGCTCAGAGAGCAACCAAATATATGGATTAGCCCCGACGTAAGATTTGTATCGGTTAAGGTTGGTGTCATTTGACGATACAATTTGGTATGCTGCCACATATGGTACGTGTTTCTCTGTAAAGGTAGTGTGTGAGGTGGTATGATCACCTTCACAGAGGATCACAGGAGCGAGGAGGCATGCAAAGTCGGCATACACTACAAACGGGCAGCGCTTCTGGTGGTGAGAATTCCAAAAATTTATGAATTTGTTTTCCTGGGTAGGCATGATAACACGTACCGCATCCTTGGAGGTACAGTCTACTAGATGCGTAGCTAATTACTGTTCAGATGAGAAATAATTGAGGCACCTTAAGCAAATATGTTTTACACGACAATCAGTTGATAGTTGGGAGGAAAGGAGTTGGGACACATCCTTGATCCAGACGTAGTGATAACTGTCACCTTCAGAAAAGAAAAGCATAGTTACATGCATCTCTCACTCACAGGCAAATTATGAGAACTGGAGGGGGCCGACTATGATATGCTTGTCTTGCTCATCTGAATTGCTTTTCTTCTCCAGGTCATAAACATGTACCAATATTCCGCTATTCTGTGCCTCGAATTTAGGTATGTCCTGGATCTTGACAGGGAACTCAATACCATCGAAGTTATAACATGAATAAATATTATCACCTACATTGTATGTACCCTGACGATAATGCCAGGATTGACCATGCAAAACAAACGTGATCTTTTATATTTTGGACATTAATGCATGCTTGTTTATTAGCTATATCTTTAGAGAGCTTGATATAGCTAGACCCTCCATTTAATGGATCGTGTACATGTATATGGATGTCCAGGTGTACAATTCTGCGGAGTGCCTTAGCTGAGCCGTTGGCTTCCATCTCGGAAAACCGGCCCAATATGACACTCAAGGTGGATTTACGAAACCACTCGGCGATTGATGTGCTGCACGTTATTATGCCATAATGGATGCTGGTCTCTCCATCACCAGACTGAACTTAAGGGGGGTGGGGGGTGCAATAACTTAATGCAGAGCACTTCACTCCACTTAACGGCGGGATAACGCGGATTTTGGACAACTTGAGGAGCTCGGTTTCTAGGACAGGGAGGCACGCATTTAAAAATCCAACAGGATCGTCATACCCCCCGCCGTGTTTCTGATCCTAGTGATCGAGATTCGCTCCTCAAAGGCGTACGCAATCACCGAGTACTGCAACTGAGGTCTGGTATCGCTGATCTGATCTACTTGACTAAAAGGGCGGGAGAGAGAACTGCCACTAGCCACAGGTTCACTAATACTAGAATTATAACTAGGCGAGGTGTGCTGTACCTCGGACGATGGAGGTGATGCACGTGCTGGCCGCTGTGAGGGACCACGGTCGTGCCCCAGTGACAGCAGCCGGGGGCGGGCTCTGTGACCTAGATAGCGGCGGTGGCGGCCGCTTCCCGTGTGGCGGCCGACGCACGTGGTGGCCTGTGGGGAGTCGCAGCGCGCAAGCGGTCCGCACGGCTGCCGTGGCCTTGGCAGAGGCGGCAGCCTCGCGCGCGGCGACCGTCGGCGACTTGACGGGCGATGCACGTCTCCGGGGCGCCTCTGACCGCCCGGTTTAGCTGCCGTGAGAGGCACGCGCGCAACCTCGTGCTGAGGGTCGAGCTCTGTAGAGATAGAGTAAGTAAGTACATTGTATGCGCACGTGAATTCTAACGATCACACACATGGTTATAAGGAGAGGGACTAACTACCTTTTTGGCACTGACTCCAAGGCGTGCATAATTCATCGGGGCAGTCTACTGCCCCCTCAAAAAACTAATCTGACCCATCATCCATTAATTGTGTATAATCATCTAGAGCAAATAAGATATTTTATAATCAGAATTGTTAGAGAAAAAGAAATAAGTATATTAATATTATTATTAGAGATAGGAATTTTTTTTAAAAAAAGGAACTTATGAGTGGGCTGTTGTTATTTTTGCTCTAATTGCCATTGAATGACGTCGATCTCACGATGAACGGCCACACGATCATCAATCGAGTAGCCTGTAACAGAACGAGATAAAAATTTTAGTTTTTTGAGAAAAAGGATAGCTAGAGTGAAAGACGATTTATTTTTCAGTATACTCACGTGAGTGGTGTGTTCTGGAGCTGGGGGCTGAACCCATTTATGTAGGGGGCTACGTGGGACAGCCCCGAGCTCTGCTTCTAACTCGACCTGGAATTGCCTTAAGTGATCTAGAAAGAAAGAAAAAAAAGTAACAAGTACGAAATAAGAAAACAAATTTTTAAATTGTTAATATAAACGATGAACAGGCTAGAATTAAAATTATACTCACAAGGCAAGTCCGGCTGTCCTTCGAGCACAGGAGGTTGGGGCTGGGGAGGCTGTTGTGCTCCAGTACGTTCCTCGCAATCGAGGATAAATTGTGTGAGGTCCATTGTAACAATGAGATATATAATTAATAAGGAGAGTAGATAAGATATACAGGAAAATGTATAATGAAAAAATAGAAATTATTTACTTACTCGGTAATGGCGTATCGTGGACCCTGGACCTCTTGGCTGATAAGGGCATGCTGGTTGAGATAGCTCTCTTCATCTTATTCAGCAGCGAAAAACAAAAAAACCAACGAACGATGCTTCTGATAATGGACGGGTGAGGAAGATGAGCAGGGGTTGTCTCCTTATATAAGTGTGATGACGTAGTATCACGTGATCTTAGGATGAACGAATGGGAGTTGAGGATTCTGTGGGGATAGTGAATGAGTTCACTAGCAACTTTGGTGGCTGAAAGCTGAACTTCCAGGACATGGGGGAGAGCTGAGCATTTTATAAAATTATCTAAAAATAATTGATCTTATTTAAAATGGAGAGTGAATTGAGGATTTGAGATCATAAAGTGTGTTAGGATGGGTGATTTATTATTAAAAGTATGTTATATAGGTGTAACTGAATGTTCGCGGTATTAAGAATGGCGCTGAAGGAAATATTTTTGGAGATGAATATTGTTAGCTATATTTTTTTCTTGGTAAAGAGAAGGTTAAGTATTTGTGAGCAGATATATAGAATTTGGTTGAGTTCTTATTTCGTGTAGATGTGGATTTGAGTTGTGAACTACGCGTTAGATCGGCTTGTGGAGGGGAGTAGCTACGAGTACGCGATGGATTGCAGTATTTCGCGGTTAACTGCATGTGGGGCGAGCGATGTTCTCGGCTTAGGTACTGGAAGGCGTGCTCTGGCCACATCCTAGATGGCGTGGATTGAACAACAGTATTCGGTTCATTGTTACGATATTTACAGAGGAGTATGTTGGACGAGAGTATAAAGGTAGAGACTGTGACGTGGGTGAGCTCGCGCTCGTGGCACGAGAGAGAGCCAAGGGTGACTTAGGTTAGTGGCTTTGTTTGCTAGAAGTGGAGTACACATAAGTACATGAACATGGATCGGTAAGGGGACGTAGTGGTCGGTAGAGAGTTTAACTATTTCATTCGAAGTCCAGGTGGACGGAAATTGATTCGAGGTCGATGTGGACTTTGCATTTTCGGACGAGAGAGGTTAATTAAATGGTCAATTTGACTAAGTAGTGATGGGCAATTTGTGTTAAATTAAATTGATTGCGCACGCGACTAGGGACGTGAGATAGCTCACGTATAAAGGAGTGTGTTGGTAATGGAAGGATATTGTTTGGATAATGAGAATAGGGTGATCAGTTAAGTTAGGGCCGAACACACGTGCTGTTGTGGAAGCTTCCAGTTTTAAGGAAGTATCTTTTGGCACGAAAAGCGTGGCAGTGCGTCTTTGTCCGAGAAATACACGTGGTAGATGGTGAACGGTTGGTCTTGGCAGGTACTAACTTGTTCAGGAAAACAATTTTGGCGGGAAACGTGTAGACAGCATCTGTGAGCGAAACAAGTTTTTACAAGGGCGGTCGTGACGTAGGTATGGGCAGGGTGCAACGTGTCCTGCAGAAAGAAAATTGGCGGGAAATGTGCGGAATGGCTTTCTTTCTTTCATAGATATCTGTAGGTTTCAACGTGCTGCTTTGGGCAGTGGATAGACTCCACTGTCCGGGAAAATATGTTGTTGTTGTTGACGAGAACGCTGGACCGGCCGTGACGTGGGGCTACGCGGTCGCTCCCTTACCTGCAGCGACCATGGCGGGCTGGAGTAAGTCCCTCTGCTGGCGACGATTTGAACTAAACCAGTTGTTGTGTGAACGCCGTGGTGAGTGCACTGGGTGCAGCTGCCGTCTCCGAGACGTGTCAGGCGGAGACCAGGTGATGACCGTACTTATTGGCACAAAGACTTCGATCTTCTTTTCCTGCCAATTCACAGGAGGTGACTTATGTCAGTACAAGTGCAATTTATTATTATTATTATTATTTGACGTGATTTTGATAGGTTAGCAGTGAATATAAGTGAGTGCGAATGTAGGCTATTTCATGCGTTTGATAGATTATGGTGTTGGAATTTTAAGTTGGGATTGATTTTTGTTGTGGGTGTAAAGGAAATGGTTTTCTGGCCACGGAAATCTTGATTTTATGTTAGTGGAGGCAGGCGAATAATAATAATAATAAATGATAATTAATAATAAAAGACAAGTACGGTTCTGCATGCATTATCCTGTTGTAATTTGAATTTCGCGCCTATTTTTTCTGGAGGCTTAGGTTTGTGGACGTAGCCCAATTGGTCTGTTTTCCCGCCAAAATTCAAATCTACTACCGTTTTTTCTGGCGGTTAGATTAGTGGACATAGCACAACTGGCCTATTTTCCCACCAAAAGCCACCGTCTTGGATGACGTCATGCACTGTTGACAAGTCTACATGCCGCCATCTTGGATGACGTCATCGCCGCCATCTTGAATAAATTTGCCAACAATACAGAGTGAGCTGGCACACAGGTTGCTCTACTACTCCATTCGGCGACGAAAGATGCCTTAGTCGTTTGTAAAAAGTTTGGCATGGAACCTATAGTATTTAATTGTGACACAATTTCTATGTCGCACTTTTAATCTGTGGGTGCGAGGGTTACAGTAAACGAGCAGTGATGGATCGGAAGCTTCTGGACTCAAACGAAAGGTACCAGTGGTCGCATTAGCCTCTTGTAAATATAGCTAACAATATTCATCTCCAAAAATGTTTCCTTCAGCGCCATTCTTAATACCGCGAACATTCAATTACACCTATATAACATACTTTTAATAATAAATCACCCATCCTAACACACTTTATGATCTCAAATCCTCAATTCACTCTCCATTCTAAATAAGATCAATTATTTTTAGATAATTTTATAAAATGCTCAGCTCTCCCCCATGTCCTGGAAGCATGTAGTAATCTATTTTGACGCAAATTCTGTGACAATCGTAAATGTGAGGCAGCTAGGGTTCCAGTGAATAGGCGGTTGTGCACTAGAAACAGACCTCTGGACTAAAAGGAAAGGTTTTATGCCATGACCATAGCCATGTTATTCGCTCGTAAAGAAGTCAGCATGGAGCCTATAGCAGTCAATCGGTACTTAACTTCTGTGTCATATTGTCAATGTGAGCTTGCTGGGTTTCACAGCTCATGGGCGTAGGTGCATTGGTAACTAGTAACCAGACTCCCAGGAGATGCTCCATATGGTAACAGTAGCCGTATTAGTCACTTGGAGAAAAGCTGGCATGGAACCTGTATTACTCAACTGTGACACAATTTCTGTGTCGCATCATCAATGCGAGGGTGCTAGGATTTAGGTAAACAGGCAGTGTGCATTGGAGACAAGTTTCTGGTCTCCCAGACGAAGTTCCATGTGGTGACAGTAGCCGCATTAGTCGCTTGGAGAAAAGTCGGCATTGAATCCAATATTACTCAATCGTGACGCAATTTCCGTGTCGCATCATCAATGTGAGGGTGCTAGGGCTTAGGGAAGCGGGCAGTAGTGCATCGGAAACTACAGTACTCGTAGGAAAGCTTCCATGCAGTGACAGTAGCCACGATAGTAGGATGTATAAAAGTCGTCTTGGAGACGGTAGTATTCGATCGCAACACAATTTATGTGTCGTAGCCTCAGTCTGGGGGTGCGAGGGATGCAGTAAATGGGCAATGGTGCAACGGAAAGATGCTATTGTTGACACAGAAGAGGTTCCATGGACTGACTGTAGCCGTGTTAGTCGCTCTGAGAGAAGTCGGCTTGGAGAATGTAGTATTCAATCGCGATGAAACTTCTGTGTCACAGCGTCAATGTTAGGTTGCGAGGTTTATAGCAAGTGGGCAGTGGTGCATCAGTAACTAGTTACTGGAGTCCCATGTGATGCTCCATGTTGTGACTTTAGCCACGTTAGTCGCCTGGTGAAAAGTTGGCATGGAACCTGTCGTACTCGTGACGCAATTTCTGTGTCGCATCATCAATGTGAGATCAGTTGTGCATCGGAAACAAGGGTCTGGACTCCCAGGAGAGGTTCCATGCTGTGCCAGTAGCCAAATTAGCCGCTTGTAAAAAAGTCAGCATCATCAATTCGAAGGTGCGAAATTTACACTAAATGGGCAAAGGCGCATCGGTAACTAGTAACTGGACTCCCAAGAGATCCTCCATTCGGTGACCACAGATGCATTGTTTACTTGTAAGGAATTCGGCATGGAGCCTATAGTATTCAATCGTGACGCAACTGCTCTGTCGCATAGTTAATCTGTGGGTGCAAGGGTTACAGTAAACGAGCAGTGATGTATATGAAACAAGCTTCTGGACTCAAACAAAAGGTTCCGTGCTGTGCCGGTGGCCGCATTAGACTCTTCTAAAGAAGTCACATTGTCAATGTGAATGAGCTTGGTTTTACAGGGAATGGGCAGAGGTGCATTGGTAACTAGTAACAGGACTCCCAGGAAATGCTCCACACAGTACACCCACGTTAGCCCCTTGGAGAAAAGTCGGCATGGAACCTGCATTACTCAGTCATGACGAAATTTCTGTGTCGCATCGTCAATGTAAGGGTGCTAGGGTTTAGGTAAACGGGCAGTGGTACATCGGAAACAACCTTCTATACTCCCAGATGAAGTTCCATGCGGTGACAGTAGCCACATTAGTCGCTTGGAGAAAAGACAGCATGAAACCTGTATTACTCAATCGTGACGCAATTTCTGTGTCGCATCATCGATGTGAGGGTGGTAGAGTTTAGGGAAGCAGACAGTGGTGCATCCGAAACAAGCTTCTGGACTCCCAGACGAAGTTCCATGTCGTAACAGTAGCCACGTTAGTCGCTTGGAGAAAAGTCGGGATGGAAACTGTATTACTGGATTATGACGCAAAATCTGTGTCTGATCATCAATATCTGGTGCTAGGGTTTAGGGAAGCGGGCAGTGGTGCATCTGAAACAAGCTTCAGGACTCCCAGACGAAGTTCCATGTCGTAAGAGTAGCCGCGTTAGTCACTTGGAGAAAAATTGGCATGGAACCTGTTTAACTGAATTGTGCCGCAATTTATGTGTCGCATCATCAATGTGAGGCTGCTGGGGTTTAGGTAAATGGGGAGTGGTGCATTGGAAAGAAGCTTGTGGACTCCCAGACGAAGTTCCATGCGAGTAGTAGAGCAACCTATGTGTCAGCACACTCTGCATTGTAGCCAAATTTATTAAAGATGGCGGCGATGACGTCATCCAAGATGGCGGCATGTAGACTTAGCAACAGCGCATGACATCATCTAAGATGGCGGATTTTCGCGGTAAAATAGGCCCATTGGGCTACCTCCATTAACCTAACCCCCGGAAAAAGTGGCAAGTATTTTGAATTTTGGCGTAGAAATAGGCCAATTTGGCTATGTCCACTAACCTAAGCCTCCAGAAAAAATGGCGGCAAATTTATATTCCACCAGGATAATGGCAGGCTTCTCTTTATTATTGTTTATTATTATTTATATCAAGTAAGTGTCCAACTGTGTTATTTGATATTTGCCTCACCTCCATTACATGATTAAAGATGGCCAATTGGGCCACATCCACTAACCTAAGTCCACAAAGTTTCAATTTTCGTGGTCACTTATGCTTCCGCCACTAAATTATTAAAGTCTCGTCACTTGCACTACGTTATGTCTCAAGGTGGGAAAAGGACTCTTTATTTCAGGCATTATGGTAATGCAGGTGTGTCCTAACTCACACCACGAACTGCAGAGCACAGCTGAGGTACTCCTCTTCCTCTGAGGCCTCGTGCGCCAGGTTGGCGGCGACCAGCCCCCGGCTACCGCCGTCGCAGAGTCCGTCACACCCGCCACACCACTAGCCTTAAGTAAACATGTTTTGGCAAGCACTTAACGCTGACAGGATGGAACTTGTCCATGGCTACGTCACAACGGTCGGCCGTTCGATCCAGCACGTGGTGGACAGAGAACGCACTCTTGCACTTTTGGGGGCAAAGTTGTTTTTCTGGACAGGTTTGAACAGGACCATATTCACGTCAGACACCCGCTGATCGGTCCGCATTCCACTACGTGTCCCAGTCGCGGATAAAAGAACACCTTTCGCGACAAAGTTGTTTTTTGGGACACTGGAATCTTCCCTGACGTCACAAATCGGTTGGAGATGTTTGCCACATAGCTGAAAGTTCTATCACGTGGCCTCCTAAAAGCTATTTCGGTCCTAAAGTTCGGAATTTCGCCACCGACACGAACCAACATGCTCGAACTGGAATGTTTGCTACGTAGTTGTAAGCTCCCTTGACGTCACAACACGAGATCGACCATGTGGCTCTGTGGCACAAAGAACGCTCTCACTAAGTTAACTCATCACACAACTCTCATTATTCAACCCACATGGTACGATTACCTAATCCAACATCTTTGCAAAAACACATACGTATGCGTGAACCGTCGCTCCCGCCAAGATACGTACCTCCGCAAGTCAGTCTAACACAAAGCTAGCAACTCAAATCAAAAATAACAAGTCAATATCATCTGGACATGCGGGAGCCATCGCACACTCCTAGCAAACTTCTCAACTCACATACCTATCATCTAACTCAGATTCTATATTGTCCCACAAATTCTTAACCTTCCCTTTATTCAGTCAAAATATATTCGCTCCCTACCATAAACTCCTTGCCAATAAAAATAGCTAACAATATTCATCTCCAAAAACATTTGCATCAGCGCCATTCGTAATACCATCAATCTCGAATTACGCCTATGTAACATACTTTTAATAATAATAATAATAAATCATTCATCCTAACACACACATAACGATCACACATTCATCCTTTCTCTATTCTAAATAAGATCTTCACTTATACTATGAATTATTTGTCTATAATTTTATAAATTATAAAATGCTCAGCCCTCCACCATGTCCTGGAACCATCTGACTAGTTCAGCTTTCAGGTACTAGGGGGGTAGGTGATCTCATTCACCACTCCCACAGAATTCTCAGCACCCATTCGTTCATCCTAAGACCAGGTGATAATACGTCATCACACTCATATAAGGAGTCACCCTGGGTCATCTTTCTCACTCTTCACTCGCCTCCCGTATCATGCGTTTGTGTGTCTTAAAATGAAGAGATTCAACAGCCAGGAGTCTGCTGCTGCTGCTGCGAAGAGACTGAGACTCCACGATTCACCATTACCAAGTAAGTAAATAATTTCTATTTTTCATTATCGATTTTCCTATATACACATCATCTTGGATGGCGTCATCGCCGCCATCTTTAATAAATTTGGCTACAATGCAGAGTGTGCTGACACATATGTATACCTCATTATTATAGTGGA
Source organism: Schistocerca serialis cubense (assembly GCF_023864345.2). NCBI lineage: Eukaryota > Metazoa > Arthropoda > Insecta > Orthoptera > Acrididae > Schistocerca > Schistocerca serialis. Next base: position 49,431,405 of record NC_064643.1, read on the forward strand.
CCTTGCGGACTTCATTTTAGAATCTGAGGGGCACACTGGAGTTCAACAGGCTCCTGTGCTCGACTCACAGCCGCAATTGCCTGGTGACTATGTGACTATAATATTTGATATGCTACTCATTTATATTAACCACTAAAAAAATTATTTTCTAATTTCATATCTCTTATTATTTTTTTCTAAATCACTTAAGGCAATTCCAGCTCAAGTTAGAAGCAGAGCTCGGGGCAGTCCCACATAGCCCCCTACATAATTAGATTCACCCCGAGCTCCACAACACCACCACTCACGTGAGTAAACTGAAAAATAAATCGTCTTTCACTCTAGCTATCCTTTTTTCAAAATAACTAACATTTTTATCTCGTTATGTTACAGGAAACGCGATTGATGGTCTTATGGCCATTGATCTGGAGATCAAGGCCATTCAATGGCAATTAGAGCAACAACAACAACAGACCACTACTAAGTTTTTTTTAAATACTTATCTCTAATAATATTAATAAACTTATTTCTTTTTCTCTAAGAGTTTTATTTATGAAATATCATCTTTGCTCTAGATGATTATAGCCAAATAATGGATGATGGCTTTGATGAGTTTTTTGAAAGGGCACTAGACCAGCCCAATCAATTGTTCTCACCGTGGAGTCAGAGCCAGAAAGGCCATTAATCCCTCTCCTTATAACCATGTGTGTGATGTTTAGAATTCACGTACGTATACAATGTACTTATTTACTCTATCTCAACAGGGATCGACTCTCAGCACTCGGTTGCGCGGATGCCTGTTGCAGTGGATAAACCGGCCGGTCAGCACCGCCCACTGAGACGCGCCTCACCAGTGAAAGCGCCCTTGGTCACTGCGAGCGAAGCTGCCATCAAGGCCACGGAGCCAACCCCCGGCCGCTCGCGCTGGGGGGCGGCCCGGCTGCCAAGTGCGTCACCTCCACCTCCACCCACCACGCGGAACTCGGCAGCCACCACAGCTGCCAAGGCCAAGGGCCCTGCCCCCGGCTGCTTTCACTGGGGGACGCCAGCTGGGCCCTCACAACAGCCACCGCATGCGTCACCTCCAGCGTGCGACGTACAGCACGGCTTGCCTCGTTATAGCAGTAGTATTAGTGATCCTGTGGCTACTGGCAGTTCTCTAACACGCCCTTTTAGTCAAGTAGATCAGGTCGGTGACACCACACCTCAGTTGCAGACTCGGCGATTGCGGCTGCCTTTGAGGAGCGAATCTCGATCACTAGGATCGAAAACTCGGCAGGGGGGTACCGCGATCCTGTTGGATTTTTAGATGCGTGCCTCCCTGTCCTGAAAACGGAACTTCTCCATGCAGTCAATAATCCACGTTATCCCGCCATTAAATTCAGTTCAGTTCTATGCATTGAGTTATTGCACCCCCCCCCCCCCCCAAAGTCGAATCTGGTGATAGAGAGACCAGCATCCATTATCTTTGGGGGGATAATGGCGTGATAACGCGGACCACATCAATCGCCGAGTGGTTTTCTAAGTCCACCTTGAGTGTCATATTGGGACGGTTTTCCGAAATGGAAGTCAACGGCTCAGCTAAGACACTCAGCAGAATTCTACACCTCTACATCCATATGCATGTCCACGATCCGTTAAATGGAGGCTCTAGCTATATTAATCTCCCTCAAGATATAGCTAACAAGAGGGCGTGCATTAATGTTCAAAATAGAAAAGATCAGGCTTGTTTGGCATGGGCAAACCTGGCTTGCCAAAGAAACTGCAATTACAGAGATTGCCCTTATCGTCCAACCAGTTACAAAGTCAGTTATATTAACACATATTATATCTTTGATGGTATTGAGTTCCCTGTCAAGATCCAGGACATACCTAAATTCGAGGCACAGAATAGCGGAATATTGGTACATGTTTATGACCTGGAGAAGAAAAGCAATTCAGATGAGCAAGACAAGCATATCATAGTCGGCCCCCTCCAGTTCTCATAATTTGCCTGTGAGTGAGAGATGCATGTAACTATGCTTTTCTTTTCTGAAGGTGACAGTTATCACTACGTCTGGATCAAGGATGTGTCCCAACTCCTTTCCTCCCAACTATCAACTGATTGTCGTGTAAAACATATTTGCTTAAGGTGCCTCAATTATTTCTCATCTGAACAGTAATTAGCTACGCATCTAGTAGACTGTACCTCCAAGGATGCGGTACGTGTTATCATGCCTACCCAGGAAAACAAATTCATAAAGCTTAGCAATCCTCACCACCAGGAGCAGTGTCCGTTTGAAGTATACGCCAACTTTGAATGCCTCCTCGCTCCTGTGATCCGCTGTGAAGGTGATCCTACTACCTCACACACTACCTTTACACAGAAATACGTACCATATGCAGCAGTGTACCAATCTGTATCGTCATATAGCACCAACCTTAACAGATGCAAATCTTATGTCGGGGCTAATCCATATATTTGGTTGCTCTCTGAGCTTGAAAAACTTTCACTGGAAGTTGATACACTGTACAGCGGAAACGTTCCCATTACCTAATCGAAGGAGAATGAATATTTTTATAATAACGTCACCAAGTGTCATATTTGTGGGCTACCGTTAGACAGAAAAGTGGGAACTCCTCGTAGGGACCACTGTCATCTTACAGGGAAATTCCGTGGCGCAGCTCATAATGCTTTCAATTTGAAGTACCAGTTACCTGGACACATGCCCGTTTTCTTCCATAATTTAAGTGGGTATGACGCTCACTTTCTAGTTGAGCACTTGGCCGATTTTCGTTGGGAGAGAAATCAGGTTAGTGTCTTACCTGAGAGCGTCGAGAAGTATATTTCATTCTCCAAACGAATGACGCCGAGAATTACGTTGCACTTCCTCGATACACTACGTTTTATGCAGGCACCACTACAGAAACTTGTTGAGACTCTACCTCGTGGGGAAATGGATATCACTCAAGCTACATTTCCCGACGAGGAAAAGTTTCAACTTGTGACTAGGAAAGGGGACTACCCATATGAGTATGTGGATAGTATGGCCAAACTCGACGAAACCAGGCTACCCGACATAACTGTATTCTCCAGCAACCTCACAGGCGACACCATAAGGAATGCAGAGTATGAGCATGCCAGGGGGGGGGGGGGGGGGGGGGGTATGGCCACCATTTCTGATGTAGGGTATGTTGTGGAGGCAGAACTCACATACCCTATTAGTTTGCATGACACGCATGCCTATTTGCCGCTGTGTCAAGAACAACTAGTTCTGCGAGGAGGTTCTACACAAAAACTGATGACAATGCTGGGGGACAAACAGAGGTATATCATTCATTATCATAACCTCCGGCAATGCCTCAGCTTGGGTATGGAGCTGGTTAAAATCACCCGGGCCATCTCCTTCAGGCAGTCCCCCTGGTTGAAGGAGTATATTGATCTGAATACGAGACAGAGAACTTCTGCGTCGTGTGACTTTGAGAAAGACTTTTATAAATTAATGAATAATTCAATTTTCGGTAAAACTATGGAGAATTTGGGGGAACGACGTGAAATTTTTATTATAACGCAATGAGGTGGGCGTTATGGCGTAAGAAAATGCATTGCCAGATCAAATTTTAAACTGGTCACCATTTTCAATAAGAACTTTGTTGCTGTGGAGATGGCTAAAACTGCAGTAGAGTTTACTAAACCTATCTTTGTGGGGATGTGCATACTAGACCTATCCAAACTCCACATGTACCGCTTTCATTATGCAGATGGGGTGCAATGTAGACTAGCCTCCCCGTGGTGCACCCTGGGCAACGTGTTTTTTATCACGGCTAAATAGTCTACAAATCTGGCTGCTGGACGTGTGAGGATTTCCCAGCTTTACAGAATCAGCACAGACATGAACGCGGATACCCGAAACAACGGTTCCTCTCAGAACCCGTTGACCAAGGACATTGGAGATGTCCTTAAAATCCTACAACTCAACGTAGAAGGAATGAGTAGAGATAAATCTGACTACCTAATTAAAGTCCTGGACAACCATTCAGTGGATGCTGTCTTGCTCCAGGAAACACATTGCGCCGACGAAAAGCAGTTGAAAAATAGATGCAAACTTCCAGGCTATTCCCTTGCTGCAGCAACTTACCACGCTAACTATGCAACCTACTTTAAAAACAATACTGACCAGGTCCACGATATAAAAACACACACTGATCCAAGCGCCTACGTCATAAGAACAAAAATTGCTGATATTGAAGTCATCAACCTCTACAAACCCCCAACTCAGTCATGGAATGGCTCTGCTATTTCCAACATACAACATCCTACAGTGATAATGGGCAATTTCAACAGCCACAGTACCCAGTGGGGATATAACAACATCAATGAGGATGGGGAGAGAGTAATGCAGTGGGCGGACATAGAAGATGTCTTCTTGATCCATGATCTAAAGGATAAAGGGACTTTCCACTCGGCTTTGTGGGATTACTCGTAGCCATTGCCAAGAAACACATTCCCAGAGGCTACAGGAAAACCTATATTCCCAGCTGGAGCCAAGAATGCATAGACCTATATAATGCATATTCGCAAAACAACGATACTGAAATTGCGGACGAGCTTCTCCAATGCCTGGACTCAGCAAGACGAGAAAAGTGGCACACTCTCATGAAAAAATGGACTTCAAGCACTCCAGCAACAAAGCCTGGTGCCTTCTTAAAAACCTAAGTGAAAGCTCCATTAAAACCTGTATGGGTGGCAACATACACCCCAAAGAGGTAGCAAACTGAATAGTTAACCTTACGAGAAAAACACCACGCAGCAACAAGGATAAGACTATGAAAGTAAAGAAAGAACTGAGAACCAAGCTCCGACAATCCGCACCCGACAACAATTTCTCACAAACCTTTACCATCCTAGAGATCACAGAAGCACTGAAAGAAATGAAAATGGGCAAAGCGGCTGGTTTAGATGAGGTCTACCCCGAGTTCTTACGGCACCTAGGACCTCGAGCTCTACTGTGGCTAACTCAGTTTTACAATGACATCCAACGATCGGAAACACTACCACCACTATTTAAACAAACCAAGATCGTCGCCATTCTTAAGCCTGGCAAAGATGGAAAGCTCCCAGAGGACTATAGACCTATAGCTCTTCTAAGTGTATGCTACAAACTATTGGAGAGACTTATTCTCAACGGAATAAAACCCATTTCTGAGAATTTCATTCCTATTGAACAAGCCGGATTTAGACCCGGTCGGAGCTGCTGTGATCAAGTATTATCTCTTACCACACATATTGAGAGTGGATTTCAAAGGAAGAAAAAGACAGTCGCCGTGTTCATAGATGTATCGTCAGCATATGACACAGTGTGGAGGGAGGCAATGATTCTTAAACTCCGACGCATTATTCCTTGCAAGTAAACGGCTACCCTAATCAAGAATATGCTTTCAAATAGAAGTACACCTAGATGGAGAGATAAGCAAGAAATATAGGTTAAATGATGGCCTGCCCCAAGGATCCGTGCTAGCTCCATTACTTTTTAATATATATACATCAGACCTACCAGAGACATCTTCTAAGAAGTTTATCTATACAGACGATATTGCTCTCACATATCAACATCAAGACTTCCACAATTCCGAAAGAATCATTGAGGAAGACCTTATCAAAATGAATGAATATTTCGAAACATGGAGGCTCAGACCCAATACTTCTAAAACCCAAGTCTCCTGTTTCCACCTCAACAACAGACAGGCAAACTACGCACCCCACGCAGAGTTCAGAGGCCAGCTGCTTAACTACAATCCCTTCCCAAAGTATCTGGGAATTACATTGGACCGATCTCTGACGTACAAGGAGCAGTTATACAAATGCGCAGCAAAAATCAAAACCAGAAATAATGTCCTACACAAACTCACTGGAAGTAGCTGGGGAGCAAGCGCCACAGTTCTCAGAACATCTGCTCTTGCACTAGTATATTCGGTGGCTGAATACTGCACTCCGGTCTGGCTAAACAGCACTCATACAGCAATGGTGGACACCCAGCCGCCCGCATCTCGTGGTCGTGCGGTAGCGTTCTCGCTTCCCACGCCCGGGTTCCCGGGTTCGATTCCCGGCGGGGTCAGGGATTTTCTCTGCCTCGTGATGGCTGGGTGTTGTGTGCTGTCCTTAGGTTAGTTAGCTTTAAGTAGTTCTAAGTTCTAGGGGACTTATGACCACAGCAGTTGAGTCCCATAGTGCTCAGAGCCATTTGAACCAATTTGAACCATTTGACACCCAGCTAAACGACACCATGAGGCTCATCTCGGGCACTATTAAGCCGACGCCCCACCAATGGCTCCCGGTACTGGCTAACATAGCCCCACCTCATCTAAGGCGAAGATCTGCATTGAAAAGGGAATGGCAAAAGTGCGCTAACAACCGTAACCTACCCTTACACGAAGACTGCGAGAATCCCAGCCACAGGCTCAAGTCCCGTAAGCCATCATGGAGATTAGGGCAACAGCTGATCGAGGACAATTATGATATCGACGAAGCCTGGCGTCGGGAATGGGATATGTCTAACCCTGATCACCTTAACTTAGTCTCGGACCCAACCGTACGGCCCGAGGGCTTCGGTCTTCCCAGAAAATCTTGGACAACTTTAAATCGTATCCGAACAGGCTATGGTAGATGTAATTACTGGAAGCACAAATGGGGACAGACTGACTCACCCAACTGCGACTGTGGGAATCCACAAACTCCACATCATATCGCAATGGACTGCCCTACGAGGAGATTCCCTGGCACAACGCAGGAGCTGCACCTCCTGGAGGGAGATGCTTCTGGCTGGCTGAGGGACTTGGACATACAACCATGAGTCTGGTCTACTCCTTTCCTTCTGAAAAACATATTACTAGATACTATTACCATAATTTCTATGTATTTTGTGTATTTTGTGTCTTACTTCCCTTTTTAGATCTAATAATTGTTTGTTGCCTGTAACATATTGACCATTCATTGTTTTTATACGTTGTTTGTGTTATTACTTACTTACTGCTGTATTCTATTAGCCATACGAAATATATATATTATGCAGATCCTAAATTACTTAATATGGATACAGATAGTTTCATCTATTGGGTGAAGAACTGTGATCCCTATTAAGTTATTAGGTGCCACTCCAATTAATTCGACACGTCTTCTTATGCGGCCGATAATCCTTATGGTATTGTTCCACAAAACAAGGTTATCGGTCTCATGAAAGACGAGACGAATGGATTGCCGATTGTGGAGTTTGTAGGTCTTCAGTCCAGGATGTATGCATATCGCACATTGTACGGTCCCACTCAGACACGGGCTAAGGGGGTACGGCGGATGGCCTCGAGAGCCCTGTCTATCGGAGACTATTTGCAGTGCCTACGTGGTGGTGTTCGCGGTGCTGAGCTGCAGCCGCCGCATATTGTCCGGCAAACTAGTATTCGATCGACAGCGTACGAGGTGTACACTGTGCTGCAGTTTAAAATCGGTTTGTCGCCTCATGACGATAAATGGGTCACCTGTGATGACGGCGCTGAAGCTCGCCGTACTCACACTACTCACTTGTAGCGAGAGAAGGGGTGGGGGACTCTGATTGAGAGCGAAAGAGAGGTAATGAGAGAGAGAGAGAGGGAGGGAGAGAGAGATAGCGAGAGTGTCTGCAGAGTAGTAGTATGAGCCCTTTATCATAGTGTAAATACTGGATGAGAGTGTCTTCTAGTGTGTATCAGCTTGCGTACTTCCGTGTATGTGTGCGAGCCTGTGTTATGTGTGTCTGTGTGTAAATAAAAATATTCTATATTATGCAAAAGAAAAACACAAAAAACACAAAAAAATTTAAAAAACAAAAAACTAAAATAAAATTACTAAAAGGTCTTTATATATTTATTTGTATACATTTCTTGACGAGTATTACTAGTTAATCTATATATGAGCAAAATGATAAAATCTTAGATCTTGAATTCCACCTTTTATAATGAAGAAGAAAATACAAATTTACGCACTTCATATCTGCTTCGATCTGAGTAGTTGTTATAGATTTTAGTACCACTAAGCACCCAGTCAGAACTATTTTTAAGTATGTGAGTTCCACCAATTAAATACATTGAACACACACACACACACACACACACACACACACACACACACACATATATATATATATATATATATATATATATATATATATGTTCATTCTATTGGAACAAATGTTTATAACGACAGATATATGTTCACCAAATTGCTGTAGTGGGAAAAAAACCTTTATACCAACTTACGTGAATGAAATGTATTTTCAATTGGTTTTTGTAGTCGAAAATGTTTTAGAGCCACTAACTTGAAGTAAAAATACCTTTGCCATTAGTTAAAAGAAAGTCTTTCCCTTGGAACTTCACTAGCAATACTATTATTTACCTTGAAAGATACTGTAATTAGCTTGTGATACCTCTGCTTTAGTTGTAATAAATATATATAGTTATCTCAGCACACTGCTTATGAATAATGTAAAACACGTATCTGCAAAAGAGCAGAAATTTCATATTTTATGTGAACAGAAATAATGTATCCGTAAACTCATATAATATGAAAAAACTAAACGATTGTATTGATATTTCGCAAACGCTGTAAAAAAATTCTGAATTCAATAATAAACTAACTTATTTCATTGTAAAAACATTTCTAATGTTCTTATTATTTCACCCTCAATCATGATCATTCTGTTTTATTAAAAAAATGATAAATATGTACAAAACGTTGATAGAGCCACAGTGCACTGCAGAGAGACCTATAATGTTTTTACTGCTTTAAAGACTGAATGGAATTCTGAATGACGAGTCCTGGACTTCGTCCGCCGGTCGCAAACAGACAGGAGCACTGTCTGTCAGGTCCTGTCACTTTAAATGGCGGAAATCTGACGAAGTGGACCCTGCAACTTTCCCTCTTTCAGGTACTGTCACTTTCATCTCCGAGCAGGCGAGGTGGAAGCAGGTAAACTGGCTCAGACAGCTCCAGTGGAATGCGCTTCACGCACAGTGTCACCGATAAACTTACTTCTATGGATGTAGGTGTCACAGAAAGAAAACAACAAGAATTGTTATGAAGAAAAAAATTATTTATTTATTTGTGAGGCATTTTAAAAGTAATTTTACGTTTTGACATGCAGAGACAACACAATTTTCTTCTTCTTCTTCACACGCTCGCCGTCAAAGTTGATGGAGAGGTGGACAATCGTAGTATTCCATGTTCCGAATAGCTGCATACTTGAAGATTGGATGCAGCCAGGTAATCTTCTCATCGCCTTTAACGTAGATGATTGTCTCCTTGTGATCAAATACTCACAGCACTTGCACCAAATCTTTATGAGATGCCAGGGTCATCCCAGTGAATTCCGTGATACAATCTTGTTAACCACGTCGCACTTCTAACCGTCTTATTGCACTTGACATCTTTGAATGGTTTCGGCGATTCAACTCTTGATGCAGATGTTCATATTACTCCATCACTTTGTGTGAATGCTATTAATGCACAGTCTTCAATTATGAATCACCTGCGCTAATGGTAGAAAAATCCTTGAATGTCAGCTACAATCCTCACACCTTCAGGTAACATCGTGATCTACACGAGAGCTAGCAGAGTGTCTATTAATTTATACAACTCGTTGCACTACAACTGTGAGCGGCCAGTAGTTAACAAGACTATCATGCAGAACGAGAGCATATGCCCAAGTCTGATCAGGGAAGTTTGCCAGAGATTCAAATTCAATCCGTACATCAACAGGCCCTCATTTAATTATCTCATTCTGTTTTGAACAGTCAGTCACAATTATTGGTGCTAGCTTTTTGAAACTCTGTAGATTGAGTAGGCATCCTTCATTTTCAATGCCTTCATAGTATGATGCTCGGAATCTCGCATACATGTCAAATGCCAGACTGTATACATTGCTATCCCACTGTAGATGTAGATTCTCGTATGTAGGTAGGTGCCGGCATTCAGAACTTTTAAGAGATTCAAGCGCTCCTCGTCAGCAACGGTGGAGTGAGGCATTTTCCATGAGCTGCTATTAATCTTGATTTGAACATTCGCTGCAGCTGTTTGAGAAAATGAATTCGCGTCACTTGCACTCCGCACCAAAATAAGTTCCTGTTTAGCGTTGATAATAATTCGCTGCATATCCTCAAAATAACCCATAAGCATTTTTAGTGGTACGCACGCGGTAAATCGGCTGTGTCCACCCTCCCCATCCAGCGCATCTATGAACCACCCAGCATTTTCCAAACTGTTTGAATCAGAGCGAGGCTGAAACGTATGTCTTAAGGGTTGACATAATACCGACATTACGTGTCCGGTCGAGTTCAATTGCGTTGATTCCATAACGTATCTCTTGAAACAGGAATGCTACAGCATTGCGAGTGAGCTTCGAGAGCTCTACCGCAGCCCCGTCAGCTTTCTTCAATGTGCAGTCCAGATAGAGGAAGCTCTTGCAAGGCAGTGTTATTGCATCCTGATGCTGGATAACAGTCCTAATTTCATCATTTTTGTTAAATGTGCTTGAGGTGTAGGGTCTGTGTGAGTGGTAATCATGACGAATAATTCGGTCATCATACCCTACTGACTGAGTTACGTTGAGCGACGTCATTCTGCGGTTTTAAACCTGCTGAAATGAGGAATTCGTAATTAAGGCGTGTTATCACCTTCCCTTCCGCGATGCACTGACGGGTTGTGAGCTCGGTGTGCTAGCCTTATACTTTATTTCCATCTCGTCTTAGATGCAAGCGTGCAATGATCTCTTCTCCTCTAAAGTTAACAAGCTGATTATTCTGGTCCACAATACGCAGTTCAAGGTAGTCCAGTGTCTGAAGAGTCACCGGGAGATATACAGCGTTTGTGGGGGCTTGAACTATTTTATACCCTGTGCCGACAGTAGGAAAGAATCCGTAAATGGAATGAATCAATTTATCGTTCAGGTATGAGTTTGTGGCAATATTACACTCAACGTGGATTGTACTCACTGGGAGTATATCTACAGCATGATCTGACGGGTAAAATTTACTTCCTCCCTTCACCAAAACACGATCCTTCGCAAAACCTAGCAGTGGACCTATTGAATCTTTCTGTGTAAAGTCAATCGTAGCACTCCCTGTCCGTATTTCAGATGTAAGGGTATTAATGTTTGCCCGTAGTTCAATACCTTTTCCTGACTGTTTTAAGACTTCGTTTAAATCATCAATATCGTAGGCACCAGGTTGTATTTGTAGAATCTCCTTCCAGCCGTCAATTTCAAGATGAAGTTTATTGTTGCTCTTTGTGATATTTTGAATGCTGGTATATGTCTCTAGACCAATTAGCGCAGCACTCCACACCCCTGCACTTAAATCAATCGGTGGAAAGTAATTTGCGCGTAATACTGATCCTCGCTCTTTTAAAGTCAGAGTGTACGACACTGCATCTAAACATCAAATGATGGCCATCCGTTCAATGACAGCTCTTTTATATCTCGTACACCTGCTCTGACGAGCATAGGAGAAAGCTCGCATTCTGGACTTCTCTGTCTAAATATAACGCGCATTCCGGGGGTTCGCCGTCGCTGTGATGAGGAACATAGCGCAGAGATGCCCACAGAGATATGTGTTAAAGTACTGATATCGCCGGACATTGTAGAAGACGCGTCTTTTGCTGGTGAAGTAGCGTTGTAATTCTTCAGGTGGCTGTAAATCCCCGAATGAATCGAAATACTGCACTGTATTTGCACTTTTCTTAACATACGCCACCCAATGGGTCCCTCGTCCACCAGGGCTGTAAATCCCCGAATGAATCTAAATACTGCACTGTATTTGCACTTTTCTTAACATACGCCACCCAATGGATCCCTCGTCCACAAGCAGCATCTAAATTTACAATTCCGTACTCATTAGTTCGCCACATGGCCTTCGGTAATATATCGCGCATAAAGAGCCCTCGGAATGCGAGAATGTGAAGTTTTTCTTTAACAATTTTAACTAGATCATTATTCGTGAGCACTCCGTCAGGTAGGATAACTAACGGACTTTTTTTAATTTATGAAAAAGACCTAATCCTTTCATGTATGGCTTCAATGAGAGACCTTTTCCAATGGCCGCTGCCTCCATAGCGCGATTATATCTTTTCTCTTCCTCTGGTTGGGGCTGTGCATTCTGCGCGTTTTTCGCCGTTTTGGCAACAGCTGCGGCCCCGCCTGTAAGCGAACCTACGGCGGACACGGCTGCAAGGGCTGGAACGAGGAACGGGATAATTCCACCTGAAGTCTTCGGTAGTGGTAGGACCCTAGGTGGTTTAATTGAAGTCTTGTTGTTCTTCTTGGTCCCACCGGTCAACACACGTTTAGCTGCACACATCGAAGTGAGAATACAGTTTTTCAAGCAAGCGGGCTTGTTCTTATCGTTCTTCGCCCTGAAAGCTGTTCGCGCTGTTTTCATACTTCGTTTGAAATTCATCACCCCCAAGCCAAACTTATTTTTTCCACGCATTGTTTTATCAACCACGAATGCAGCAACGCATTGGCCTATTCCGAGATCTTTTCTTCGCCTTATGTGCTTGGCTGTATCTGCTAATATCCGGTCGGCGACGTGGCGTGCAGACTATTCGAGGTCGTGCTCAAGGCAGGCTTCGTCTAGTACGTTAATACCTTTATCATCACGTGCCAGTTTGGTAAGTACGATTTCTCGAACGCTGTCTTCTGTTTTGAAATACGTACTAAGTCGCCTACATTGAATCTCCGTTTGCGAGGGTCCAGCATTTTAATGCGGAAATATACTGTGTCCATGAGTGAATTATATCGAACATCGATAGGTCTCATTTTTATTGTAGTATGTTTGGTTCGGTTATACCGTGCAATTATCTGTGGGAGGATATCTAGCCACTTGTACGAACCCTGAAGATTAAACCGCATCCACATTTGAGCTTTGACTGTTCTGTTCAAACGCTCCACGATGCTAGCTTTCAGGTGGGTAAACGTAGAGTAGTGATGTATCCCGTACCGCTCCATAGCAGTCTTGAACTGTTCATTGTAAAACTCGCCACCGTGATCGGTTTGAAGATTGTCCGGGCATCTATTCGTTCCTGTCTGCAGCAAACGCTCAAACACTGAAGTAACATCTCTACCAGATTCAGTTTTCGCAGGTAATGCCCATGCGAATTTAGAGAATGTATCAATAACCATTAAATGTATTTGAAACCATTATTATCATGTGAATATTGACGCATATCTACAAGATCAGCTTGCCACAAGTCATCCAGCCCTTTAATGAAAACATGCCTGCGAGGGTATGTTTTGCGTGCTGGCTTGTGCTGTTCTCGAACTACTGTCTTCATACTTATTCGATGATACCTCTCTCTCGAAGCTCAGAGATTATGGATACAACCTCATTCGAATGAGCTGTATTACCCGCAGCAGCCGAAGCCATCAACAGTCGAAGTCTGTCTATTAGTTCATCTGGGTCATGGTAATATACACACTGCGGGACTTGATTGATCACTCCTTTATGCTGGAAGTCTGCACCCTCACCGATGCTTTTAGGTTGTTCATTCAGTAAAGGTTGTATAATGGTCGTGTATTCAGAGTTTTCCGGCTTTCTCAGTGTTCCGTCCGGATTTTTATAGAGATCATTCAAATGAAGTATTTCACGAAAGACTTTGCGCTCATCGGCAGAGTATTTTAAGTTTCTTGATGGCCTTAGGAAGATTAGGTTCATGCCAGGAGTTCTTTTAAACTCTGTATCCCCGATCCATATTGTGCTATTGGATATATTTATCGTTTGAGAGGCTAGCATGTACGGTCTCTGCCTGCTGACACCAAATGTTATATCTATCTTAACGGGTGGATACTGGTTGCTGAATTCTGTTATTGGATCATTATCACGCGAAGCCATCTTGGTGATAGGTTAGGTTCTTTTCTTTTTTTTTTTTTTTGGTCATCAGTCTACTGACTCGTTTGATGCGGCCCACCACGAATTCCTTTCCTGTGCTAACCTCTCCATCTCAGAGTAGCACTTGCAACCTACGTCCTCAATTATTTGCTTGACGTATTCCAATCTCTGTCTTCCTCTACAGTTTTTGCCCTCTACAGCTCCCTCTAGTACCATGGAAGTCATTCCCTCATGTCTTAGCAGATGTCCTATCATCCTGTCCCTTCTCCTTATCAGTGTTTTCCACATATTCCTTTCCTCTCCGATTCTGCGTAGAACCTCCTCATTCCTTACCTTATCAGTCCACCTAATTTTCAACATTCGTCTATACCACCACATCTCAAATGCTTCGATTCTCTTCTGTTCCGGTTTTCCCACAGTCCATGTTTCACTACCATACAATGCTGTACTCCAGACGTACATCCTCAGAAATTTCTTCCTCAAATTAAGGCCGGTATTTGATATTAGTAGACTTCTCTTGGCCAGAAATGCCTTTTTTGCCATAGCGAGCCTGCTTTTGATGTCCTCCTTGCTCCGTCCGTCATTGGTTATTTTACTGCGTAGGTAGCAGAATTCCTTAACTTCATTGACTTCGTGACCATCAATCCTGATGTTAAGTTTCTCGCTGTTCTCATTTCTACTACTTCTCATTACCTTCGTCTTTCTCCGATTTACTCTCAAACCATACTGTGTACTCATTAGACTGTTCATTCCGTTCAGCAGATCATTTAATTCTTCTTCACTTTCACTCAGGATAGCAATGTCATCAGCGAATCGTATCATTGATATCCTTCCACCTTATATTTTAATTCCACTCCTGAACCTTTCTTTTATTTCCATCATTGCTTCTTCGATGTACAGATTGAAGAGTAGGGGCGAAAGGCTACAGCCTTGTCTTACACCCTTCTTAATACAAGCACTTCGTTCTTGATCGTCCACTCTTATTATTCCCTCTTGGTTGTTGTACATTTTGTATATGACCCGTCTCTCCCTATAGCTTACCCCTACTTTTTTCAGAATCTCGAACAGCTTGCACCATTTTATATTGTCGAACGCTTTTTCCAGGTCGACAAATCCTATGAAAATGTCTTGATTTTTCTTTGGCCTTGCTTCCATTATTAGCTGTAACGTCAGAATTGCCTCTCTCGTCCCTTTGCTTTTCCTAAAGCCAAACTGATCGTCACCTAGCGCATTCTCAATTTTCTTTCCCATTCTTCTGTATATTATTCTTGTAAGCAGCTTCGATGCATGGGATTAGGTAACAGGTTTAAAAGTTTCTTTTAGAGTTTGCTCGCGATCGATATGTCGCCTGAATGACTTTATGCTTTGTTGACATCTCGAAGGATACTAATCAGAGCTCTGAATATCACGTGGTTTCATATATGCTTTGTTGTTCTTCGTTTTCTTGTTTCCTATACTACCTTCTTTAATAACAACAGCCTAGGCTTCTATCTGCTGCTCCGTTGCGCTAATTCTGTTCTCTATCCGGTTTTGGTTAATCACAAGAAGTTTCTGAGTGTCCTTTAATTCCCTTACAACCTTAACGAGTCTCACCTCAAGATCGTTAAATTTGATATCGGTGTATATGTGAGTGAGCATTATGTCTCTGCACACCTAACCTCTCAGACTGAGTGTGCGCCATGCGTGCGAATTTGTCCATGGTATAATTTCAACTGACGAACTAAGCTATTTTGCACGTTTATATATGGAGAAAGTCTTGAAAGTTCCGGCTATACCTACCATCATTCAGTTTGCGAGATTTATCAATAACGAGAAACCCGTATTGTGAGTGGCTCCAACAATCAGCGCATGTCCTTAAAAATTCATTGTATGACATGTCGGTCCCTACGTGAGCATGGTAAATGTACTTTAAATTGAGATTGCTATAATGCTATAATGAGGTTGGCGTTATCCCTAACCAACTGTTTTGGAATCCTGGAATACGTCTGACTCAGATAAAATACATCAACACCCATATGACGGCCAAAGCAGAAATATTTACGGATTTGATCTTGCTTTTCAACTGCAACATCGTCGAATATAAAGACAGTGTTAGGCTTTACCTCTTCAGGTGGGGGGATGTCGTTGCTTTCACTGAATGCTCTGTACGTTACACCATCTACTCCATCTAATATTTTCTTCAGTAACTGGTACTTGGGCTGAAGGAGTGCTTTGGAGAAGACGAAAAGGTGTTCGAAGCGGACTCCGTCTATGTACGTTAACAGAGCCATGAGGACATTTGTCTTAGCACAGCTGGATGGACCTACAATTATAGCTCGTATGCTATCAGGTAGGAGTGGTCTATTCTCATTGCTCTTCTGGTCTTGGTCATCATCACAGGACCAGTCACCTACAACAAAGTCCCTGCGGCGAGGTTGTTTCACCCATCCTGCCATGATACCTACTGTGCTAGGTTCCGGCATGTAACAGGCTTTTATATGATGAACAATATGTGTGTGTGTGTGTGTGTGTGTAGCCACTATAGCGCAGTCACCTTACGAACTGAGCTACAACGGCTACACGATAGAATGAACTCCAAGAGGTATATTTAAAGGGAAGGGTGTCATATAGATTAACGTAGGTGACATTTTTTCTTGACAAATGAAAACACAATGACAAATTTATTACTATAAAATAATATATTTATTTATTAAAAATATTTACAAATATGATCAGCATGAGAAAAAATTACTCTAATTTTTAAATGGTGCAGCAGAAGTACAGTATTTGGAAAATAGCTGTTTTTTGTACATTTCAAATTGAGCATGTATATCTCTTAACGTTATAGGTGCATTGCAATAATCCGGTATTCCGTCAGTAAATTTGAGTTCAAAATTTTCAACACCTATTCGAGGAATAGCACAAGACTTGGGCACTGGTGTTATACAGGTGCTAAAACAACGTTCTATATCTTCTATGTGGATGCTACATGTGTGAAGCCAGTTAATGATATCACTGTATACTGCTTGAACATATGGACACCATCTATTTAGTCTCTTTATCGTACTAGTTACAGCTATGTCTAAATTGAACAAGTTATCAACAGTCGAGTGCTGCATGAATATAGTATAACCGTCCGCACTTTTAATTCATAGTGTAGCATAATCATACATTGATAGAATACTCACAGTTATAGTGCCACAGCATATGTCCTGGTAGGATTGGGATGGATAATATTCGGTAGTCATATGTTTCTTGATCTGTGTTCTTACACTACACAGTTCATGCCAATTGTAGTCAGAAAATTTCACTTTAATATTTTTGAGCACATTTTCCAGCACTAAAACAGTTGACAAGCTACCGTATTGTGAAACTTCAAGT
Organism: Schistocerca serialis cubense; assembly: GCF_023864345.2. NCBI lineage: Eukaryota > Metazoa > Arthropoda > Insecta > Orthoptera > Acrididae > Schistocerca > Schistocerca serialis. The sequence goes on from NC_064643.1 coordinate 49,448,631, forward strand.
CCTACATGACGACGTTTTGAAGCACTAACTGTTAACACATAGCTTGAGGCGAATAGTAAAGGTTGAGGTGCACTGGCGGTTGGTATCTTCTCATCGACGACATCCACACCAGCGTGGTAAGCCTGCTGTTCTTGCACTGATGGCGGCAGGTCTCTTGGGCGATGATCAACGGATGGTGCATATGAAGGAGCCCAGTACTGTGAAGCTCCGTCAAGCGTAGCCTCCAGCACCGACATTAACACCTGGCTATCCTGCGTGGACGAGTCCGAGGCCTTCACGTGAGTGGCCTGGGGCAGGTTGGAACCTGCTGATGCTGACGTCACGGGTGCAGTTACAAGACAAAGACGAATATTCATAAGCATAATATGTTGTTGGCACTGAAATAATAATAATAATAATAATAATTTTAGGACTTGCTTTTCTGTTGCTCCTTCCTCCTATTCTGCTGTGGCGAGTGACTGTTCATCTTAATGACTGACTGGAACAAAGATCGAGGAGCTGCTGAGTCCTCCTTATATACAAGCCATCTACGCCATCATGATGCTGTGCTCCTATTAGCTGAATGATGTGACCATGTGACCTATCGAAGTGTACTCTAGCGGTGAACTCTTGAACTAGTTCAGTTCTTCGCTCTGCTGGATGAGAGGCAGTCGTCTCTTCTGGGCTTGGAGCTTATATGTGGGCTTTAGAAAAGGCAAGCAGTTCCAACAGTAGCAGATGTTACCATGAGATGGATAATGCATTTTTATAACATCTCGCTACAAGGAATTTATTTGGAGGGCAGTATTTTTTTCATGTTTTCGAGCATTAATGAGTACTTTCATTCCATGTGTAGGAGGCTACAGAGGCAGTCTTCGGCTGCATGCTTGCAAGCTACACAGCTGCTAAACTCATCACGGTCAAACACCAATAACTCATCGATAGAACACATTCTGCAGGATGGTCTACAATGGTACACTACTGGCCATTAAAATCGCTACACCACGAACATGACGTGCTACAGACGCGAAATTTAACCGACAGGAAGAAGATGCTGTGATCAGCAAATGATTAGTTTTTCAGAGCATTCACACAAGGCTTGGCGCTGATGGCGACACCTACAACGTGCTGACATGAGGAAAGTTTCCAACCGATTTCTCATACACAAACACCAGTTGACCGGCGTTGTCTGGTGAAACGTTGTTGTAATGCCTCGTGTAAGGAGGAGAAATGTGTACCATCACGTTTCCGACTTTGATAAAGGTCGGATTGTAGACTATCGCGATTGCGGTTTATCGTATCGCGACATTGCTGCTCGCATTGGTCGAGATCCAATGACTGTTAGCAGAATATGGAATCGGTGGGTTCAAGGGTTATACGGAACGCCGTGCTGGATCCCAACGGCTTCGTATCACTAGCAGTCGAGATGACAGGCATCTTATCCGCATGGCTGTAAGGGATGGTGCATCCAGGTCTCGATCCCTGAGTCAACAGATGGGGACGTTTGCAAGACAACAACCATCTGCACGAACAGATCGACGACGTTTGCAGCAGCACGGACTATAAGCTATGAGACCATGGATGCGCTTACCCTTGACGCTGCATCACAGACAGGATGGTGTACTCAACGACAAACCTGGGTGCACGAATGGCAAAACGTCATTTTTTCGGATGAATCCTAGTTCTGTTTACAGCATCATGATGGTCGCAACCGTGTTTGGCGACATCGCGGTGAACACACATTGGAAGCGTGTATTCGTCATCGCCATACTGGCGTATCACCCACCGTGATGGTATGTGGTGCCATTGGTTACATGTCTCGGTCACCTCTTGTTCGCATTGACGGGAATTTGAACAGTGGACGTTACATTTCAGATGTGTTACGACCATGGCTCTAACCTTCATTGGATCCCTGCGAAACCCTACATTTCAGCAGGATAATGCACGACCTCATGTTGCAGGTCATGTACGGGCCTTTCTGGATACAGAAAATGTCCGACTTTTGGCCTGGCCAGCACATTCTCCAGATCTCTCACCAATTGAAAACGTCTGCTCAATGGTGGCCGAGCAACTGGCTCGTCACAATACGCCAGTCACTACTCTTGATGAACTGTGGTATCGTGTTGAAGCTGCATGGGCAGCTGTACCTGTACACGCCATCAAACCTCTGTTTGACTCACTGCCCAGGCGTATAAGGCTAGATTATGACCAGAAGTGGTTGTTCGGGTACTGGTTTCTCAGGATCTATGCATCCAAATTGCGTGAAAATGTAATCACATGTCAGTTCTAGTATAATATATTTGTCCAATGAATACCCGTTTATGATCTGCATTTCTTCTTGGTGTAGCAATTTTAATGGCCGGTAGTTTATATACATTGTATACGAATATGCTTAGACCAAAGTGAATTGACATGAACTGGACGTCTCTTAGGTTTTGGAAGAGTGAATGCTTGATGGTAAATATGTCTGCAGTTTGTGCATGCGCATGAGCATATGCTGGTTAATGGATGCATTCTGGCTCTATCCCTCTGCATTGCCGAAATCTGCTGAACAGAATTCTTTTAGTTATTCCTCCAACACTCCTCCACTATCATACGCTTCCAGACCTCATGTAGTGAACTGTGGCTACAGTACTCCCTCGAATGTCTACATGAAATGCAGTTATTGAAAGCTGCCCTATCACCCACATTCATCTCGATGATCGAACACATGGCGATGATTTGACAACGACAGCTCAGCAAAAACTGAATGTGCAGAGAACGGTAATGGTAGTTCAGTGGAGGTAGCCCAATTGGCTTTCTTCCAGCCAAAATTCGTCATGTTGAATGACGTCACAGCAGTGCTCTCTGGTGGCAGGGGTATGAACTAACACAGTTGGAATGCATACACATGTGCATGATATAAATAATAATAAATGATAATAAATGTTAATAAATAATAATCAACAATAATGAATAATAATAAAGACAAGTACGATATTACATGTATTATCCTGTTAGAATTCAAATTTCACACCATTTTTTCTGGAGGGTTAGGTTAGTGGAGGTAGCCCAATTGGCCTGTTTTCCCGCCAAAATCCGCCATCTTGGACGACGTAATGCGCTGCTGCCAAGTATACATGCCGCCATATTGGATGACGACATCGCCACCATCTTAAATAAATTTGGCAACAATGCAGAGTGCGCTGACACATAGGTTGCTCTCCTACTCATGCAGTGGCTGATTCCGCGTTTGTTGCATGGAGAAAAGTCGGCATGGAACCTTCATTACTCAATCATGACACAAGTTCTGTGTCACATCATCAGTGTTAGGGTGCTAGAGTTTGGGGAAGCGGGCAGTTGTGCATCCGAAACAAGCGTCTGGACTCCCAGAACAAGTACCTTGCGGTGACAGTAGCCGCGTTAGTCACTTGGAGAAAAGTCGGAATAGAACCTGTATTACTCAATTGTGACGCATTTTCTGTGTCACATCATCAATATGATGCCAGTTATTACGAAAATGGTGAGTGGTGTATCGGAAACAAGCTTCTGGACTCCCAGGTGAAGTTCCATGCGATGGTAGTAGCCACGTTAGTCGCTTGGAGAAAAGTCGTCATGGAACCTGTATTACTAAACTGTGACGCAATTTCTGTGTCGCATGATCAATGTTGTGATGCTAGGATTTAGGGAAGAAGGCAGTGATGCTTAGGAAACAAGCTTCTGTACTGCCAGACTAAGTTCCATGCGGTGACAGTAGCCATGTTAGCTGCTTGGAGAAAAGTCGGCATGAGACCTGTTTACTCAATCGTGGCGCAATTTCTGTGTCGCATCATCAATGTGAGGGCGCTGGGGTTTAGGTAAACGGGGAGTGGTGCATCGGACACAAGCTTGTGGACTCTCAGACGAAGTTCCATGCGGTGACAGTAGCGACGTTAGTCCCTTGGATAATCGTCGGTATGTAGCGTTAGGTAAATGAACAGTGGTGCATCGGAAACAAGCTTCTGGGTCTCAGACGAAATTCCATGTGGTGACAGTAGCCACGTTCGTCCCTTGGAGAATAGTCGGTATGTAGCATGTGGTGTAAAAATGGGACGCAACTTTTGTGTGACATCGTCAATGTGCGGGTGCGATAGTTGCAGTATGGTGCATCGGAGACATGCTACTAGACTCCGAGGAGTGATTCTGTGCAGTGAATGTAGCCATGTCCTCCCTTGGAGAGAAGTCAGCATGGAGCCTACGGTATTCATTCACGACATATTTTCTGTGTCTCATCCCCAATGTGAGGCTGTGAGGGTGACAGTAAAGAGGCAGTGGTGCATCAGAACCTAGGCTACTGGTCTTACAGGAGACGTTTCATGTAGCCGCGTTAGTTGCTTGGAGGGAAGTCGGCATGCAGCCTGTAGTATTCAACCGGACGAAATTTCTGTATCGCATCGTCAATGTGAAGGTGTGAGAGTTACAGTAAACAGGCAGTTTTCCATCCGACACTAGCCACCGGACTCACAGGTAACACGCGGTGGCTGCAACTGCGTTAGTTGCTTGGAGAGAAGTCTGCATGGAGCCTATAGTATTCAGTCGCGGCGCAATTTCTGTGTCGCATTGTCAATGTGAGGGCGCCAGGTGTACAGTTAATGAACACTAGTGCATTGGAATCTACTAACTGGAATCCCAGGAGAGGCTCCTTGCTATATTCGCTTGGAGGGAAGTAGGCATGGAGGCTGTAATATTCAATCATGACGCAGTTTCAATGGCGCACCTTCACATTGACTATGCAACTCAGAAGTTGCGTCGCTATTGAATATTACAGGCTCCATGCCGACGTCTTTACAAGCGGCTAACGTGGCTACTGTCACAGCATGGAACCTCTCCTAGGAGTCCAGAAGCTTGTATCCGAAGCACCACTGACCATTTACTGTAATCCTCGTACCGTCACTTTGAAGATGCATCACAGATACGTCTTTGTTATTGCATACTACAGGCTCCATGCCGACTTCTCTCCAAGATGCTTATGTTGCTCGAATAAGTCGTTTCGCCATTTGGGGAGTGGTGAGCTATTTCATGAGCATTCAGGACATTGTCGGAGTCATTCTGATACTGTACATATACGCTGCTGGTGTGGTTACGGTCAGCGCATGGAACCTCTCCTGGTGTTCGAACAGTTTGTACCAGAGGCAACACTGCCTGCTTACTGGAATCCTCGCACCCTCACATTGAAGATGTGACACAGATATGGCTTCACGTTTGCAATCTACAGTATCACTGCCGACTTCTCTCCAAGAGTCTAATGCCGCCGTCTGGAGATGTCACCCCATTGGTCAGGTTCTGAGCTACTGCATAAGCCTCGAGGAGATTGTTGCAGTCATTCTGCTAGAGTACATCTGTAATGCTGGCGTTGTTAGTCACCGCATGGAACATCTCGAGGCAGTCCAGTAGCTGGTAACCGATGCACAGCTCCCTGTTTACTGTAACCCATGCAGCCTCACGTTGATGATGCGACACCGAAGTTGCTCACGAGTGCGTACTGCAGGCTCCAAGCTGGCTTCACTTCAAGAGGCTGATGCCACCCTCAGGAGTTGTCTCGCCAGCAGGTTGCAGCCGGGCCATTGCAGAACACTCGAGGACTAGTTGGAGTCATTCTGCTGGTGTAAGTCCATGATACTGGTGCGATTATTGCCACCACATATAAGTTCTCCTGGGAGATCAGTAGCTTGTTACCGATGCACCGCTGCCAGTTTACTGTAACCCTCCACTCTCACTATCACCGTGCAACACAGAAATTCGTTTGAGATTGCATACTACATGCTCGATGCACACTGCTCTCCCAGAGAATGTCCCCGAGGCTTGTGCAGTTGTGCAGCACCGGCCTATTACCGACACAACTCCTGAGGGCGTCATTAGTGCGTGGTGGAGAGAAATCTGCAACCGTGAAGTAATTTATATGACACGTCGTCAATGCGTGAGTGCGAGGTTTACAGTAAACAGGCAGTGGTGCATCGGATACAGACTACTGGACACACAGGAGTAGTTCCATGCGATGACTGTAGTCGCCCCACTATCCTAGATGTACACTAGCTGAACGTGTTCGACAATATCCTTGAGGCTTATGCAGTAGCCCAGGACCCACCTAATGGCGAGACAAGTCCTAAGGCGGCATTAGCCTCTTGGAGAGAAGTTGGCATGGAGCCTGTAGAAAGCAATCGCGAAGCATTGTCTGTGTCGCATCGGCAATGTGAGGGTGTGAGGGTTAGAGAAAACAGGCAGTGGTGCATGGGTTACAAGCTACTGGACTCCCAGGAGATGTTAGATATGGTGAACGTAGCCGCACCAGTATCATAAATGTACACTAGCAGAATGACTCCGACAATGTCCTCGAGGCTTACGTAATAATAGCCCAGGACCCTTGTAATGCGAGACAACTACTGAGGGCGGCTTTAGTCTCTTGGAGGATAGTCGGCAGGGAGCCTGCAGTATGCAATCGTAAAACAATGTCTGTGTCGCATCGTGAATATGAGGTTACGAGGGTTAAAGTAAGTGGCAGCAGTGCATCGGTTCCAATGTACTGGACCCCCAGGGAAGGATCCATGCGGTGACCGTGGCTGCTCCAGTTTCATAGATATACTCCAGCAGAATGACTCCGACAACGTCTTCCAGACTTGTGCAGTCACCCAGTACCCACCTAATGGCGAGAAAATTCCGGAATGCGGCATTTGTCTCTTGTAGAGAAGTCGGTATTATGCATATGCGAATCAATTTCTGTGTCACATTGTCAATGTGAGGATCCTAGGGTTACAGTAAACAGGCAGCAGTGCGTCTGTTACAAGCTACTGGACTCCTAGCAGATGTTTCATGAGATGACCGTAGCCGCTCCAGTATCATAGATGTACACTAGCAGAATGACTTTTTCTGCAGCACAGCACCCGCCTAATGGCGAGACAGCTCCTGAGGACGGCATCAGTCTCTTGGAGGGAAGTTGACATGGATCCTGTAGTATAAATTCGCGAAGCAATTTCTGTTTCGCATCGTCAATGTGAGGGTGTATGGGTTATAGTAAACGGGCAGCGGTCGCCACAAAATTTAATGTGTACCTAATTTTCAGTATCTTCATTCGGAGTAGCTACAACGCCGCTTATCATAAGGAAACCATATTTTTGTTTTAGGTTGTGCTTAAAAGAAAAATATTAACGGGTCGGACTGCAAGACAAAGAGGCACAGAAACACAATTTTTATGTAGAGAAAGTAACAGGAATAAGCAGATGTTGATAAAGATAATTTTATTGTCATTCTGAAAGATACATTTAAATATGCACTGAACATAATTCGAAATAATTTTGAGAACTTTAACTGCAGTTGATGAATTTACTGTGCAGATATTGTAACGCAAATCATTTCGCGTCTGAGGTCACTTTAGGCGATACAACAGCATTGACGTTGGGTTGTCATAAGGTAAAAATTAATTGGCCGTCATTAACACAAAATTTATTTTTCAGTGCAGTGTATCAAAGAATCCCCTCAAGTAATCCAACAATTAAAGAGAAACCAATGAATTATTTCAAGAATATGGGTACCTAAAATACATCATTTTCCACGAATCAGTTCTGCGGCTAACATTTCAGACACTTTAAGATATACCATTTTTGCACACAGATCACGTCTGCTGAACGCAACTGGACTAATTTCGACCAGAGACGACGCTAGTATCAGTTATTCCCTGTTCCTATTTACGGCCATATACGTTTACGCCATTGTTACACGACTTCCTTGCTGGGTCAGTTCAGTCTCTTGTGTGAAGAATACCACTTCTGTCAACCACGTATGAGACAGCCCATTATCAGCGTTGATGTTCAGCTTTAGTAATATTTCTATTTTGAAGAAAATTTGCAGTTGTTATATAAAGAGTATAGGTTACTTATGATGGCTCTTGTTAAACGCACGAAGAACTGTTCTGGCTTCATGGTGGCTCTTTACATAGCTGTCGGACTGAAATTATAGGAGCTGTGTTAGTCTGATACGCTTTCGGCTATTCTGTTACTTGAACTGGGAATGCTCCAGGCCAGTAATAGCTGATCGTATGCAGGTGGATCAGAACTCCACGAGGAAAATTTCGGAGCTCGTTCAGGGGTGAGTGTCACTACGATACTATTCTTAGTTGTTCCTACAGCTACTGCAGCTACGTGACGTCACCGCTGCACACCTCTGAGGTTGCTTACATTCCACTGTGTTATGTGTCATTAAGGTCGATAAGTGAGGGGGAGGTTACAACCTCTCTTAAAACTATTTTGTCTGTGATTCAGACTGTGCAAACAAATCCAAATTGATTATTCTGCTTTTATAACTTCCTGTTTTGGTGGTATGCGATGTGTTTATGCGGAATATCACATATGCCAAGAGTGAGAACTAATTTTACAGTGCCAGATAATTAGATCTAATATGGAGGATTGTATACGACCCTCTGAATTATTTTAACCCTGCATGCTTTTACCAACGATAAAGTTAGTATCAGTTTCTGCCCTTTTCTAGTTTGTTATCTAACGTGTATAACTGGAGTGTGTATTTCACAATGCCTTCCGTTAATGTGCACAAGACTTCCCATTGTAGTCTTTCTCACAATGCGGTTAAGATGCCAATTGAACCGAAAGCTACATTCTCATTTTATCTGCATCGTCTTTCACGTAGTTAATAAAAGTTTGAAATATATTTCTGGGTATTTCGAGCGTCTAATGTTACACTTCGTTGAACGTCGTGACAGTCAAATGTCGAAATATACAACACAACATCTTGAGATTACCGCGGCCACCATCAGTATGATGAGAGAAGACGCCGTCTGTGTCACTACAATGGCGTTCAGGAGATCGGATCCGATATGATGAACACGTCATATGCATACCTAGTGCCGAATAACAGACCTTCCAAATAATTTCAGGGTTGGAGATGCAACGTCAGTGAGTTTAATCATATTAGAATTAACCACTGTCCATATAGATCCACCTCTGTAAAAATACGTCCTCCATGATGCAGAAATTTTTGTTCATCATCCCTGTATTGGAAAGTCTATGACAACGTATATCATCTTGTTTGGGGATGAACAACAATCTTTTTAAAAAAGTGACATGGAATGAGAAGAAAGAGTAAAGGAATAAAAAAAACCATTAATGGTGGTACGTTATTCCTGGAGATACACTATGTGATCAAAAGTATCCGGACCCGGAAAAAATACACATTTTTCATATAAGGTGCATTGTGCTGCCATCTACTGCCAGGTACTCCATATCAGCCACATTAATAGTCATTAGACATCGTGAGAGAGCAGAATGGGGCGCTCCGTGGAAATCATGAACTTCGAACGTGGTCAGGTGATTGGGAGTGACTTGTGTCATACGTCTGTACGCGAGATTTTCACACTCCTAAGCATCCCTAGGTTCACTGTTTCCGATGTGATAGTGGAGTGGAAACGTGAAGGGACGCGTACAGCACAAAAGCGTACAGGCCGCCTCCTCTGTTGGTGGCAGAGACCGCCGACAGTTGAAGAGAGTCGTGGTGTTTAATAGGCAGACATCTGTCCAGACCATCACACAGGAATTGCAAACTGCATCAGGATCCACTGCGAGTACTATGACAGTTAGGCGGGAGATGAGAAAACTTGGATTTCGTGGTCGAGCGACTGCTCATAAGCCACACGCGTCGGTAAATGCCGAATGACGTCATTCTTGGTGTAAGGAGCGTAAACATTGAACGACTGAACAGTGGAGAAACCTTGTGTGGAGTGACTAATTACGGCACACAATGTGGCGATCCGATGGGATGGCAGGGTATGGATAGGCGAATGCCCTGTGAACGTCATCTGCCAGCGTGTGTAGCGCCAACACTAAAATTCGGAGGCGGCGGTGTTATGGTGTGGTCGTGGTTTTCATGGCGTATCACTATCATAGCACAGGCCTACATTGATGTTTTAAGTATCTACTTGCTTCCCACTGTTGAAGAGCAATTCGGGGATGGCGATTGCATCTTTCAACACGACAGACCAACTGTTCATAATGCACGGCCTGTGGCTGAGCGGTTACACGACAGTAACATCACTATAGTGGACTGGCCTGCACAGAGTCCTGACGTGAATCCCATAGATAACCTTTGGGATGTTTCCGAACGTCGATTTCGTGCTAGGCCTCACCGACCGACATCGATACCTCTCCTCAGTGTAGCACTCCGTGAAGAATGGGCTGCCATTCCCCAAGAAACATTCCAGCACCTGACTGAATGTATGCCTGCGAGAGTGGAAGCTGTCATCAAGGCTAAGGGTGGGCCAACACCATACTGAATTCCTGCATTACCGACGGAGGGCGCCACGAACTTGTTAGTAATTTTCAGCCAGGTGTCCGGATACTATGGGTAAACATGCGAATACGTTATCTTTGAAACCGATCCACAAATGACTTAATGAGTTTATTGTGACGTCATCACGTTTGTCGCATTACCGACTAATAGTTGTGTGCCTATATATACCAACTGTATTATATTTCGTCCTGAAATAATTTAGACCTTTAAGGCTTGAGTCACCCCGTATAGCAAGCAGATGTACTCAGAAACAACACCTAAACTTACGTGCAAAGTTCAAAAATTGGTTCAAATGGCTCTGGGCACTGTGGGACTTAACTTCTGAGGTCATCAGTCCCCTAGAACTTAGAACTACTTAAACCTAACTAACCTAAGAACATCCCACACATCCATGCCCGAGGCAGGATTCGAACCTGCGACCGTAGCGGTCGCGTGGTTCCAGACTGTAGCGCCTACAACAGCTCGGCCACCCCGGCCGGCTTACGTGCAAAGTTAAACGTGACATTTCTGCAGGTGATGCTGACCGTGGGGTTAGCGTGTCTATGTCCGCTTTTTTCTGTAACACTTGGACTTTGCCCTACACGAGGTAAGGTAGTCAATCCATAACGCCAAAACATTAGCAGAATCTGAACACTATAGTTTGTTCAGGGCTAGTTTTGAGTATATTGATGTAAGGGTTCCTTTCAATCTAGCCGCTCGTTTAAAAATAATATTGTAATCGTGGTTTATTCGTCTTTTTTACGCCATTTACTTGTCCCTCTGTGAGAGACACAATAGTGAAAACTCCTGGAATACGCCAACCCCAAAACGTGAAAAACATAACACAGTGGAATGTAAGCAACCTCAGAGGTGTGAAAAATTAAACCGCGTGTACCTAATGGAAATTTGGGAAAAGCAATCGTCACCGAAGTTAATTTGTCGGTAAAGAGGGAGGAAAGGGTTACATCTAAATGAAAGGAAAAATGCAAATGAAACTGGTGGAAATTAATTTTGAAAAGGGGTAAAGTTAATAAAGAAAATAAATGTGCGGCCGTTACGTTAACAATTAACTAGCGGTGATTAGATATTTTAGATTTGGGGGAAATTACGGTCGCCAGTCCTAAGGACAATTACTGTAGTAACTGAAAAAGAAAGGTTATTACACATATAATTAGCACTAGAAGCGCGGCAACTGAAGGTTGACACGTGTAGTGTGAAAACTGAAAGTTTGTCAGAAGTAATAAATTTCGCTACACTCTGACTTAATTTAGCAAAAGAATTAATAAAACCGGAAAATCGAAAGTTAGTTTAGTGACTGAAGTTAATAGTGAGCTTTCTTTCTGAAGCACATCGAAATTCAGTAAAATACGGTTAATCTTGGACTACCTCAACAATCATTTCAAAAGAAACTTAAATCTACGCAATTTAGAAATAAGAGATTTAACTTTGAACTTGAATTAAATGATTCTGAACAATTAACAATAGTAAAATTTAGTACGTACCAAGCTGAGCTGCAGTCACAGGTAAGCTAAAATACGGTAACAAAACTCGCACTCTTAATTTGTGCTTGTGTAATCTAAATATTGTAGACAGCTATGAATACCTTAACTGAACTTTGAAATTAAAGCAGTGAAATCGAATGATGCTGGCGTTTGAATTTCAACGACACTCGTGGTAATGCAATTGGGACAATGAGCAACAAACGTTCATGCTAAGTTGCTGTAATTTTGTGATGCAACAATTTTAAAAGTTTGAAAAGCGGAGGTTTGCCATACAGTTCTAAAACTTTACGTGCTTCCAGTCTTCCTTGTTGGTTGATTGAAGGTTTGAAGCCGTCGATAGAGGAGGTGGCGACAGTCACTCATTGTCGGCCGTCGCTGTTGCAGAAGCTGGATGTTGGCGCGCCTTCTTCTCGACACGGTCACCAGGCGAAACGGGCTCTTGATGTGCGCCAGCTAATGCTTCCCGTCCGCGACACCGTGTCAGAAACTACCATAGCAAGTCGAGCGCAATTACACGCTGCCCAACCCCGAAAGCGCGGCAACTCGCGGGAGCGTCACACAAAACACCTGCTCCACTGCACTACCCCAACCAGACTCTCCCTCTGCCCGCGCTCCACGCGACAGAGTTAACACTACCAAAGATCCTAAACACTTTCGTTCTTCACACGACCTATCGATGTATTCGTTAGATAGCATAGTTTTCCCTAGGCAAGACCCAGCGTAAAATACAAATAATATTTACAAAACGAACCAATTATACATCGATATATATATATATATATATATATATATATATATATATATATATATATATATATATATATATATATATATATATATATATATATATATATATATATATATATTAAAAGAATTACAATATGTACCGAGCGAGGTGGCGCAGTGGTTAGACACTGGACTCGCATTCGGGAGGACGACGGTTCAATCCCGCGTCCGGCCATCCTGATTTAGGTTTTCCGTGATTTCCCTAAATCACTCCAGGCAAATGCCGGGATGGTTCCTCTGAAAGGGCACGGCCGACTTCCTTCCCCGTCCTTCCCTAATCCGATGAGACCGATGACCACGCTGTCTGGTCTCCTTCCCCAAAATAACCAACCAATTACAATATATAAAGACACAGAAATGTCATATCTTGAGGTAACAAAACAAGGAAAAAAATTATAGTGCAATAGATGGAAATAGGAGGATATGCATTTCCGGCGTTACAAGGTAAGAGATGGGAAAAGTGGCAACAGAAGATCCATGTGAAGCGAGTACTGCGAGGAGAAAAGTAAAACCAAACCAAAGCAAGCAGAACACTATTTTCTATCATTTCTGGAAGTTTTACACACTTCCCCTTCCACAATAGCTGTATAGGTCAGATTTTGTGTGATGTGCTTCTGTGTTCGCTACTTATTGGAAATTTGGTTTATTTTTTATTTTTTGTGTTTTTAGGGGGAGAGGGGGGGGGGGGAGGGCAGCTTGAATAGGTCCTATGACTAATGTGCTAATAGAAAGTATTGGTTCATGGTAATCCATTAAATTCGGGCTTCATTATGTTTCTCAATTTTGGGTGTACCTCGCTCTCGACTTCATCAACACAACTGATGTGAAGAACATATCTTAGTTTTATCGGTTGTTCCTAACACGTTGTAATATTACTGACGTAGGGCATTTGATCTTACAACCAGTGTCCGCGTCAGCCCTATAATTACAAATGAAATACCAAAATTTTGCAGCATGGCACTTAAATAGTAAATCGTTGCACTCCGAGCCGTGTACGAACGATACGGGCATTTTGATACTGACACACGAGTACAGCATATTCCACGTCTTTTTCCGTTTTTAACGCTTTACGAACGCGAGAACACACGAAATCAGGCAATATCGACCCTGAGTGCAAGCAAAGACGTAATTGGTATACTATACCTCAATATCTTTATGTCCCTTAATAAGTAATATAGTTGGATAGTAGGTTGACACACGCTGTCTTTATTGCATATTTCACAACTAGAACGCTTTGCAGCCACGCCAAAAGCGTCATATGAAATCGGTTAGGTATGTACCTCATCCGAATTTTGTAGCTCCTTAACTTATAATCCATGCAGTTGTTGCTGCTACACACATTACGTCAAATTGTTCGTAACTTATCACTTACCTTTCTCGTACCAGTGTCATGACACTTAACAGTCCTTCTTCTCTACGTCTGGGTCAGCAACTGGAACAGCTGCGACTCTGTCGGTCGTCGTGAACCAACTGACAAGATCGAGATGCGTTTCCGCGGATACGACATCAGCGATCGGCGACTGTCATCCGATGTTGCGTGCTATACAGTTTCTGGTACATTGATGTTATTGTCTTACAGGATAAAAAGTCGAGGCTACACACAGGTATGGAGGAAAATGAGGCCACTGATACCTGAAAAGAGCTACGAACAAGGCTGCTTAAGTACGTTGCTGGTGAAGCCCTCAGTTACGGCTACTCTTATGGTATTTCTCTCAGTAGATTACTGGAAACAGTGCTGAAATCTCGCAGCGACAGTTCTGCTCCTTGTTTAATTGCGGCTGAGACGCGTCTCGCAATACCGCTATGCGGTATCGGCCGATATCCGGCCCCCAGTCAGCCGCCGCGTTTCCTACTGCCGCCACTGCAGAACGAGGGCGCTACCACGAACGATTACTACCGCTGCCAATGAGATACAAGCATCACCTCTCCGGAGCTCCAGCTTCAACTGCTACAGCTACTTAAAATACTCTTGGACTGACCACATTTTGTGTGTTTACAAGTCGAATAACATTTACAGACATTTCATAGTGGGATAGACGTCTTCTGAATAAACATTCCACTGAAGAATAACAGATTTATAAATCTTCTGTATCTGCATACCTGTCTACATTCAAATCTACTGTTAGCAACTAACGCTGCAAATACAGCAACCAGATAATGTATTATTTTTACTATTTGATATTACACTGAAGAACCAAAGAAACTGGTACACCTGCCTAGTATCGTGTACGGTCGCCGCGAGCACGCAGAAGTGCCGCCACACGGCGTTGCATGGACTCGACTGATGCCTCAAGTATTGCTGGAGCAATCTGACACCATGAATCCTGCAGCGCTGTCCATAAATCCGCAAGAATATGAGACGGTTGAGATCTCTTCTGAACAGCACGTGCAAGGCACCACAGATATGCTCAATAATGTTCATGTCTGGGGAGTTTGGCGGCCCACGTAAGTGTTTAAACTCAGAAGAGTGTTCCTGTTACTGGAGCCACGCTGTAGCAATTCTGAACGTGCGGGTTGTCGCATTGTCCAGGAACTACTCTACCTTGCGCGGACTGAGGTTCCTTGTCACGGTCCGTGGGGCTCCCCCCGTCGGAGGTTCGAGTCCTCCATCGGGCATGGGTGTCCATGGCATAAGTTGTTAGATTAAGTGGTGTGTAGGCTTAGAGATTGAAGACCTCAGGAGTTTGGTCCCATAAGACCTTACCACAAATTTCCAACTAAGTTGTTTGCCGAAAAGGGTTAAAATATTCAGTGTAGGTAAATGTGAGTGCTGTTCTTCATTTATATGATTCACATAAATTACAGGTGAAATAGAACGGATGTGATATTGTTGATCATGTGCATTTTGTTGTTAAACGCGCATTTTATGCTCAGCTCTTCATGATTACTTGTGTTCATACGCATTACCATCATATTGTTTACATTCTAACAATTAAAACCGTTCAGGAGGCCATACTTCTCGTTAAACCTATCGTAATTATGCACCATTAGGGTTATAAAAATAACCCAGCATCACACAATTTGTTTTTCATTCTCAAGCAGATTTATTACTGCACGATGAAGCCATTCACTTTGTTTTCTGAATTCCCTGGAAAGTTATATATACAAGAATTTCGCAATTCCTAGAATTTCGCAGTTCCACACATTATGACCATCTCCAGAATGAGATTTTCACTCTGCAGCGGAGTGTGCGCTGATATGAAACTTCCTGGCACATTAAAATTGTCTGCTGGACCGAGACTCGAACTCGGGACCTTTGCCTTTCACGGGGAAGAGCTCTACCATCTGAGCTACCCAAGCACGAGTCACTCGCCGTCCTCACAGCTTTACTTCTGCCAGTATCTCGTCTCCTATCTTCCAAACTCTACAGCTCCTCTCCTGCGAACCTTGCAGAACTAGGTCCCGAGTTCGAGTCTCGGTCCGGCACTCAGTTTTAATCTGCCAAGAAGTATCATATCAGCGCTGCAGAGTAAAAATCTCATTCTGAAAACATCCCCCAGACTGTGGCTAAGCCATATCTCCGCAATATCCTTTCTTTCAGGCATGCTAGTTCTGCAAGGTTCGCACGAGAGCTTCTGTAAAGTTTGGAAGGTAGGAGACGAAGTACTGGCAGAAGTGAAGCTGTGAGGACGGGACGTGAGTCGTGCTTGGATAGCTCAGATGATAGAGCAGTTGCCCGCGAAAGACAAAGGTCCCGAGTTCGAGTCTCGGTCCGGCACACAGTTTTAATCTGCCAGGAAGTTTCATTATGATCATCTGCTTAATAGCTTGTTTGTCCGATATTGGAACGAAATACATCACTTATCCTGCTTATCAGGGACCCGACCGTGTGCTGGTAGGTTTGTGAAGGCATGTGGCATTATATGTCTACGCAAATGTCGTTTAATTTGCGTTAACTAACAGGCCGCTAATTTGCGAGGTGATGGTGCCCGATAGTGTCCCAGATGAGTTCCATAGGATTTAAGTCAGACTAATTTCTTCGCCGAGACTTCAAAGTGACACCACTATAATGCTCCTCAAACTACTGTAGCATGATTCTGGCTCTGTGTCATGGACAATATACTGCTGAAAGATGACATCGCCGTCGGTGAAGAAATCAACAATGAAGGGATGGAGGTGGTTCGCAGCTGTTAGCGTGTCTTCGATTACTGCATGCGCAGGGGAACATCTCCCATAACATGATACTGCTCCCATCAGGCTGGCACTCTGCACGCTTCAAGCCGCTCTTCACCTCGATGATGGCGTTTTCAGAGATGACCAGCGACCTAGTGTAGCAAAAAGGGGTTCACACCAAGAGCCGACAAGTTTCCATTCACCGACTGTCGAATCCCGATGGTCCCGTGCCTACTGCACTCGTAATTGCCGATGTCATTGGGTCAATATGTGAACAGGTAAGTGCAGTCTGCTGCGGAGCTCCATGTTCAACTATGTACGATGAACGGTACCCCCGAAAACACATGTGCAAATTGTTATGCATGAACCAGCATTGTGCTCTTTCCTCAGAGATGCCACAGGCCACCATATATCGTACCGTACAGAGTAGACAAGCCTCTGAACCTTATGTTGTGTGAAGATTCGTGGACGTCCAACCATTTAGCACCTAGTGGTAGTTTCTCTGTCCTTTTACCTCTTTCCGTAGATGCTAACGACAGTAGCACGTAAATATTCGACCAGCTTCGCCGTTTCCTAGAGACTCGTTCAGAGGTTCTGGTAATAATAATCTGCCTTCTGTCAAAGTCGCTGATCTCAGTGGATTCCCCAATTTCCTAGCCATATCTTCACTAGGGTTGCTCCATCGGTGTCTGTTCCACTTACATACTTTTGCTACCGTGTCACGTGCCTACAAAGCCACCAGGCGGCATCCATCGTCGCGGAGGACTGTGGCCATAATGTTTTGCCTCATCAGTGTATGTCTGGGTCTGTATTTTGTAGCGCTACGCTATAGATACACTATCTATGGTTGGAAGCACGAGAATTCTGCTATGATCTCACGCAATCTGCTGTGCCACATTAGCAGGGTGTGGTATTTCTTATATATGCAGTATCTTTGGTAGGAAATTGGTAGTATTTATAGAATTTGCTATGATTTCATTAATGTATCGTGACATCATTCTTTTACCCAATGTGTTCGTTTTTAACAGGTAGACTACGACTTCAAAAGCACGCGCACGCGCACGCACGCACACACACACACACACACACACACACACACACACACACACACACTAGTAACGTAGTGATACCTTAGCAATTATAAATAATTCAGACCCATGCTGGATTGTGATAGGTTGAGAGCATCATGATATCAATGTGATATGATGCAATACAATGCAGTGTTGACGTGATGTTGATACAGAACTCATATAGTTTGAAAAAATACATAACATTGTAACAATATGTATCATTGTGGAAAAACTGGAAAATTTTAATGAAATACGTATAGTTGTGTAAAATGTAGAATAATGAGGGTATTTACATTTCTGCCCATGTGTGGTCTCTGCTGGTGTCTCGAATGATGTAATAGTAAATTGCTATTAACAATTAGAACTCTGGCAGAATGAGTGTATTTCATGTTTTCCAGGATGTGGCTTCTGCTGGTGCCTCAAATGGCGTAATTCAGTTGTTATTAACAAATGGAACTCAAGTGAAATCACTTAACGTAACTTGTTACTAACAAACAGATGCACCACAGAACCTCTCCCTATGCTGCCCAGTCCCATAGTGAATCTGACCCACTCAAGAGTCCCAGTTATAGAAGGTAAGCGTAGGGAGGGGATTCTTCGGTCGCAGCAGTCTAGGGGGGGGGGGGGGGGGGAGGGGAGGTGTAGAGGTGGAGGAGGGCGTTGGTATTCCTCTGTGTTACCATGATCAAGTCCCAACAGTTTCCTGAGGAAAGGAGAATTCGGAGATGATCTTGAATATAAGAAGCCCAAGTGAAGAAACCGACAATGGATGTGCAATCTGAAATCAGGTGTCATAAAATCATCTCAGTCCATGCTCTTTCCTTGGTATCCTACTACTTACCAGTTATGACATTATCATGTCATTGGAAGTGATGTGTCACCTGATGTATACCTGTCTTTGCACTCACCCTTAATACTACCAATGACACTTGTAAATAAGTATAAGCGTGTTTCATTCACATATGTGCTCGATACTTTGCTGTATATAAAAACTTCGGGTTTATGGCAGAAGTTACACGAACAATGCAGTTTACTTCTGATTTAATAGCCTCTATCCTTCCTCCACATAGCTTTATTTCATGGAGAATTTCTTAACTGTAGTAGCTGAACGTATTTTTTTTTCCTGTTTCCAGAGTCACTGCCTGAATACTACCCACAGGACAAGTGGGCTTCCGCCGATTTTTAAGTTGCCCTGAAGAACATCTGTGTGGGCCACAGGTCATTTTTCAGTACATGACGCATGCGTGCATGACGCTTGCATTTTGAAACTGTCCTGTTATTTTAACGTAGGTGACATTGAGCCTTGGCTGTAGTGCCATCGCAAACAACATAGTAGTGTCGGACTGCTATTCTCCAACTTTGCATTAGACAGTTCAATCGACAACACGAATATTGTGTTTCTGTGCATGGTGCTGTCACTGCAGGAAGCTACTGCGAGTTAAGGGCTCGTGGACTTGGCATTGCTCGTAGCTTGAAATCCGTGGTGGTGGCAATGGGCGCCTTTCCCTGATCTGCCGTCAGCAGGAGCTGCAGCTTGACACAGCCTGAATTTCATGATGCACATGGAGGGCCTTTCCCTCGTGTGGCGTTTATTTAAATACTGACATAAGCACTACTGTCATTTACCAGTGTAGCACAAGTGGAAAAGCTATGTGTGTGAGATCATGGAAAGGGTGGGCTGTAAGCGACGTGACTACTGCAAATATAATTCATAATATTTGGGGTGAAGGTGGGGGGGGGGGGGATGTGGGTGAAAGTAGATCAACAGGAAGTGTAGTTTGGTTACTAACTGTAGAATGAAAACAATATTTACATACATAGAGGCTCAGAATGACAGGGGAAAAACATGTTTTGTCAAACAGGCAGGATTTGACCTGGAGAAGAAACAAACATCCTTGGTCTCTGATGAGTGATGTCAGGAGAAAACCACTACCCATCTTGATTTCTATACTTAGCTCAACTGACCAACTTACAGCAATAAGGTAATTCACAATCTTAGTTTTCCCACCAATTTATACTTAAGTCAACAGCACTACTTCCACTCTGGGATCAGGTGAAAACCTGGTGGCTATCTCGAATTCTATACTTGGTACAAGTGACCTGCTTCCACCTCCATGACATCTTGGATTTTTGAGTTTCCTGCCAATTTATACTTGGGACAACAACATAATTCGACAATGATACCATAGTACTGGGGAGGGGGGGGGGGGGGGGAGAGGGGGGAACACTAGGACAATGACCTACTTTTAACTTTCTCACCATTTTTGAATTTGCTATCGATTTTTGAATTTTCCTCCATTTTATAAACAAGGTAGCTGGTCCATTAGGAAGAATACGACTACAGTGCATGTCATGGGAGGAGAACAAAATCCGGGGATGTCATCAGTGATGTCATAGGGAGGGTGTATGGGAGGGGAGAGGTGGAGGTTAGGGTAGGTTAGGTAATGGGTGAAGGTTACGGACAGGGAGGGGTTGGAAGGGAGGGGTGAGAAGGTAAGGAGGGGTGGGAGGGTGGTGAGGCATCGGCCATCGTGGTGGCGGTGATATTGGTGGTGCCATCGACTGTCCAGAACACAGTCAGTTGTACAACTTCAGTGTACTACAAATCCCCTTTTTAGCGCTTGAACGTCGCCCGCTATTTTTTTGTGATTTCCCATTAAATTCTTCTCCAGGTTTCTTGTTTTATTTTTCAGAACTTCTATGAGTGATACCCAGTAATTTTCCTCACTTGTTGCAGTTACATCTTTTAATTCGCAGTTGCAGTCTTCAATACAGTGCAGAATTTGTGTTAGGGGCACATTACCATCCTTGTCTATTGTTGATTCAGGGTGACTCAGGGGTTTCGAAGTTTGCATTGTCGACAGCTCGCAGAATACACTGGTATTTCCGGTCCACGCGTCCTTTCCTGTTCAGAAGATTTAGAATTTATTAAAGTGCTTTTTAGTTAGTTATTCAACCTGATTGTTTTCCTTCTGGCATACTGTTAAGAATGCTACCTGTATTTCTCACTGACATAGTGTTAGTTGAAAGAAATCAGTGTGCTAATCACTTTGCCTAGTTCACTCGTAAAATCTTGTACTTTTTATCACACATTTCGTATTTATGTGCCGCTAAAGAACTGTTTAATAGTAAAGCGACTTTCCTGCGAATATTATACTAGATTCATTACAGAGATCAATTGAAGCACTAAACGGAGAGCGTGTAGTGCCCAGGGCATACAGAATACACTAGAGGTGCGCCATTCCTGGGGTACGGCGCCATTACTTACAGCGCATGACGTCATGAGGCGGACAGCGGTGACATCGACCTCAGATCTCACTTACTACACACAGATCTCGTGCCTTAAGCCTTATTTTACCTGGTTAGCAAACATAATTAAATAATCACAGCCAAACTGAAACTCTACTTACTCAAACTCTACTTAACTACGAGTGTTATCTGCAAAGGAAAATATCTTTTTGAAGTCACTGTTTGGAACTGTAAGCCATATTTAATTGGATAGATATTAGGAAATAAAATGTAACTACGTTGTATCCCTAACCTTACAACAGTCGCGCTGCAAATTAATCTGTGGTTGCAGAACATGGCGGTACCAAAAGCTGTTTTTTCCTGGCTGATTTCTTTTTTATGTCTCCTATTCAGATTGCCTGTTCAGATTAATATGCTTGTCCTCAGATACAACATAATAATTTTTCAGCCTAATTTGGTAAACTGGGAGTGTATTGTGGATACTAATTGTTTCATTACCCTGCTGCACTTGGACACAGTTGCTCCAAGAAAAACTGCGAAAATATTTTCGGACTCCAGTACTGCCGCCAGCGGTTCAGGTGTCGGGCAAGTGACACCTCCTTAAACACCCCATAAATCCTGAATTTTTTTGGATTTTCTATTGTCCCTAATGAACTATCAGAGGTTTTACATTTGAAGCCGATATAGCCCGCTAAATACTTCAAAGCATTAGGTGCAACATTTTCGCTGTGCACACTCGGTCCTCGAAGTCGATGTCCAGAAGCTGACATCTAGTACCAGAATCAATGAAATTAATATTTTTGACGGACTTGGCGAATACACTCACACACAACTCGCTTGAAATAAAATTTTCAGTCTCTCCTTCGGTTGCTATCATAACATTAGTGGACGTTTGAATATCTGTCGCAACGGAGGAACGACAAGACAAAGGTAGTTGATTGACGTCAGTTAGTATTGAAAGACGCATTCTGTTCTTCACTTTGAAAGCCTTAAGATTGTTGTAGAACGTGCCTAATCTCCGAATTTCGCCTGACGTGGAACACTGCGACAAAACTGCCACGTCTTCGCCTTTCAGTGCCGCACTACTGGTGCTCCGTCGTCCCCAGAAGCGCAGTTTCTTTTTCCTAGATGTATTCTCTTACTTTTAGAAAGCGTCGTTAAATTCTTTTTCCTTTTTTAACAGCTCAGGATCGACGATCGGCTCTGTTGTTGATCCATCGGAGAAAGCGATTTTAACGTACCCGCAGCACTCTTCTGCTCGGATCTCGTGTAACATCGACGCCCTTTCTGAAGTTATGAACTAGAATCAAAGATAAATTATTTTAAACATATGCTCTTTGTTTGCGTAAGTAGTGTTATTAAGAGAGACGAGAAACAGTCCACAGTTTGAGTGACCAAAATGTTCGTGAATTATATTTATGGTGTTTCGTTCCCAATAAACTAATCTTAACTAGTATCTATCTTGTGTAGTACTAGAACACGATGCTGTAGGCTGAAGATTGTCTCCGTGCCATTTAGGTGTTTTCTGCGATGCTACGGCCTCTGATTTAGGCACTCTCCGAACTGACAGACGTTCTGGAATGAAATGTTCTCGCATGGGTCACATTATGTTTATCCCTTCGCTTGCAGCAAGCTACCATGTGTTTTAAAGCACGACGTCTGTTGCAAAACAGTGATAAAGTACGCATGGAATTTTAGAAGCAACATTTTTGAACGCGGTAATGACTACGAAATAGCAACTAGACTCGATATAAAGACTGCTTCAATAATGTACCACGCACCAGCAAACTCACACGAAATTGCGCGCTAGGCATCTCGAACTGTCGAGCCTGCAGCGCGTGACCTTCGCCCGCTCGACCCCACTTGTACCACGTGACGTCATAGCGGTAGCAGCAACCAGTAGGCAGTGGAACAATGCCCCCACGTGACAGGCCGAGACATCGGTCCGCGAAACGGCCCCAACAGCCGTCAGAACAGCGGTCCGCACGGAACTGACTCTCGCTGGTCACCACGCACTGTGTGTACGAACACTTGCTCTGTCGGCGCGACAGGTTACTTCCTGCATTGTTGATACAGGTGCGACAAACTGCAGGGACGAACTGCTGACTGGAAATGGAGAACAGCTACCACGAACAAGTGTCCGGAAATGCATCGTCGCCACAATAGTTGGCGCTGACGGGTGGAAGTTTCTCTGACCAAATGCCACGTGTTCCTTGTGTGTTCCAGGCTGTGTGTGTTATTGACGCAGCATGATGTAAGCAGCAAAATGGTCGGGTGTACGTGCCGAGAACGAGCCGAGACGATTACTGTGTGCGGCCAAGCAGATGGAAACGGTCGAAAGGCAGCAGGGCTGTACCAAAACCCTCAGAGACTCCAACCACATCACAAAACATTCCAAGCCTTTCTCCGAGTTTGGGTGATCATGGGTTCTTTCAGACAGATGAATTTCCAGGGAGGCGGCGTACTGTCTTACAGATATGGAGAACCATGATGCCTGTTGACCGTTTGCATCTACTTGGCTGCACACAAACACCCTCTCTACTTGTTGCCAACATGAATACCGGACCATTCTGCTGCTCACAGTAGGCTGCGTCAATCACACAGCTTCCAACACACAAGTAGCACGCGGCACTCGATCAGAGGAACTTTCATTTCTCAGCGCCTTCTACTGTGGCAACGATGCATTTCCGGACAGACGTTCATAGACCCTTTTTTCCTCCATTTTCAGTCGGGGATCCACCCTTACAGCATGTCGGTTTCATTAATGTTCACCCTGTATACAGGGTGCTACAAAAAGGTACGGCCAAACTTTCAGGAAACATTCCTCACACACAAATAAAGAAAAGATGTTATGCGGACACGTGTCCGGAAACGCTTAATTTCCATGTTAGAGCTCATTTTAGTTTCGTCCACCTACGGTCAATGGAGCACGTTATCATGATTTCATACGGGATACTCTACCTGTGCTGCTAGAACATGTGCCTTTACAAGTACGACACAAAATGTGGTTAATGCGCGATGGAGCTCCTGCACATTTCAGTCGAAGTGTTCGTACGCTTCTCAACAACAGATTCGGTGACCGATGGATTGGTAGAGGAGGACCAATTGCATGGCCTCCACGCTCTGCTGACCTCAACCCTCTAGACTTTCATTTATGGGGGCATTTGAAAGCTCTTGTCTACGCAACCCCGGTATCAAATGTAGAGACTCTTCGTGCTCGTATTGTGGACGGCTGTGATGCAATACGCCATTCTCCAGGGCTGCATCAGCGCATCAGGGATTCCATGCGACGGAGGGTGGATGCATTTACCCTCGCTAACGGAGGACATTTTGAACATTTCCTGTAACAAAGTGTTTGAAGTCACGCTGGTACGTTCTGTTGCTGTGTGTTTCCATTCCATGGTTACTGTGATTTGAAGAGAAGTAATAAAATGAGCTCTAACATGGAAAGTAAGCGTTTCCGGACAGAAGTCCACATAACATATTTTCTTTCTTTGTGTGTGAGGAATGTTTCCTGAAAGTTTGGCCGTACCTTTTTGTAACACCCTGTATATGCTCTCTTGTGCTACGTTATGATTATGGGAGCTACGATACCTGTCTTACATGGTAATAGCTGCTCCTTTTGACTTTAGATTACACTAACAAAAATTCAAAATAAGATACTATAGTGAATAGTAATACAAAAGCTGACTACATCTAAAGAGTCTGAGCTATACCTGTTTGTAAGAATTAATTTCATTTCAAGTCTTAAACACAATTAAGTTACATATTCTGTAGGAACTAGCCAAACATTGTGTGGTCATTGGCAATAGACACACGAGATAATATCCTTTCGAAATGAATAGGCTCGTGCTTCGCTTTAATGATATCTTTTACATTAATCAAAGCACAGCAGCTTATGGTAAGAGAAATTCAATACCAGAAACGTTCAATAAGTAATGCAACACATATCTTTCCGAAATCAGGTTAGTTTTATTCAGGATTTCACTTCCACAAATGCCTCCTCACTATTTTGGCTACGAAACCCTATTTTTATACATAATTTCCGTTCGATGCGACGACCTTACGCAACTCTAATGGGAGGGCCTGTCTGCCCGCATGGTACTGGGCGGCTCAGCAGTCAACGCCTCGCTGGATCAGCAGCCTCCCCACTTCCCGTGGGGAGCATTCTTCTTTGGGGCAAACCGGTGGAGCTCGAGAGGCGTGAGATCCGTTCTGTACGGTGGATGCTGAACAACAGTCCAGTCAAGTTTTGAGAGCTACCCTCGGTTTTGAGAGCTACCCTCGGGTGGGCCCTTGCGATGTCAGGGAGAAGAAGTTCGTCTGCAGTCTTGTGGCGACAAGCACTCTGAAGTCGTTTCTTCAAATCCTGAGGGTAGCGCAAGATACTTCAAGAGTTTATCGTTGTACCGTAAGGGAGGACATCAAACAGAATAATTCCTTCAGAGTACCAGAAGTCCGTCGCCATGGCTTTATCGGCCGAGGGCGCCATTTTTAACGTGGTGTTGCGCGACTACTCGGATTGCCGTTTTGTTTTTAGTTTAAAGTAATGAACCCAAAAAATTGTCACGGTAAGCCTCGTAACGTGCAAGCGATTCCGCACAGACGGTAATTCATTGCTCTTTATGGTCTTCTGTTACGCGGCGAGGAACCCTCTACTCGTGTGTCACATTGTGATCCCTCGATCCCCTAGAACGAGAGTGTCCGCACGTTCCAGCATTGCAGGGGCCACAGCTGCGTGCGGCCGGCCGGCAGCCGGGACACCGGACACCTTTGCGCCGCCGTATTTAGATGGTGACAGACGCCTCTCCCAACGACTCACCGTGCTTTTGTTCACTGCCGGGTCCCCGTAGACAGCCTGCAAGAGCCTACGAAAATCTGCGATGCTCTGGTTTACCGCCAAAAGCAATTCAATGACAGCTTTCTGCTTGGAGCGCACCTACAACACAGAGTTTCAAGGCTACGTGAAGGGCTGCCACCTATCGAAACTTCGTGAAACTATAGAAGGTGATGCTGGGATATTTCACGATGACCCACAACAAATTTCTCATTTTTTCAGTGCAAATTGAGCAAGAGAAGAATGGGTTACATTACTTACTGAACTCCCCACGCAAACGATTGCTCGAACAGTAAGTGCGAAAAGCGCTGTGTTTGGTGTGGGTAGATGCGGTTTTGAAGCAGACTCACAGCGGGCCCAGTAGCTTTAATGTAGGTTGTGAGATGAAGTTTTCATCTTTATTTTTCGATAGCAAATCTAATGGATCTGGAGACATAAAGGGGACGTGGTTCTACACGGTCTGGACGTGCAGAGGAACGGACAGTATGTGAACCCGTGGTTTCCTGAGTGACATTCGCGTGTTATTTCAGTCACAAAGGTAAGCAGAAGTCACTGAGAAAGTCTTTGGGTGTCTGGAACGCCACAGTGTTGAACTTTGTACAGTTCGGTGCGGAAGCTTAAGTTTCCAACTTTCAGAATTTTCTTGCAGTGGGACATAACTCAAAAAATTTAGAGTGCGCAGACATAATTCTGAGCTGAGAGGTTACTTGGAGATTGTCTTTGTCTTAGTTTGCAGCGCAGAAATCCGCGGCCATAGTTTGGGGGAAAAGAAACATACAAAAGTCCCTGCGACTTAAATCCGAAAGGTAACTTTACTCTCGCGCAGTCATATTTTGGACAGATACTCACGAGCCCACCCTGTGCTATAAACTGCCGATATTTGTTGCCAAATTAGTGTCGATTATTAAAAGGGTCATTTAACAAATTTCTCGCATAGCCTAGAGCTACTGACTGCCCGCTTCCTAGGTATGTATAATCTGTGGTGCTAGAAGCGGACACTTTGAAACTGCTTGGAATAGACTGGCACCGTGTGCCGTTGCATTCCTGAACAACCATGATCCGAAGACTTTAGCGGTCACATATCGTTCCAGCTGCCTCGATGCTAATAGCAGCCGGCCGGTGTGGTCGAGCGGTTCTGGGCACTACAGTCCGGAACCGCGCGACCGCTACGGTCTCAGGTTCGAATCCTGCCTCGGGCATGGATGTGTGTAATGTCCTTAGGTTAGGTAGGTTTAAGTAGTTCTAAGTTGTAGGGGACTGATGACCTCAGCAGTTAAGTCCCATAGTGTTCAGAGTCATTTTGCTAACAGCAGACATACACTGCGCGTTACGGCGCGACGTCAGTAGGAACTTGGTGTATAAAAGCATTGTGCATAGAAATAGTTTTCCATTTTACGTCTGTCTCTTCTTTCAGATGCACGAGCTCTTTTTAACCCCTCAACTGTCATTTCGTCTCATTGTCGTACACTGGCGGTTGATTTCTGTATCTTGCAGACTTCGATCTTGAGGACTTGCAGTTTGCACCAGTAGGTCAAGCTAGCTGAAACTGAGTTGAGGATTTCGTTGGGGTTTTAGGTGAATGGTATGAAGAATACAGCAATGACTCCAGCGTGCTGGAACAGATAGACACAGAAATGGGGTTTACAGAGTATCAGCAGTGTACAGGATGTATAAGGGTGGAGGGAGATCGGAACTTCGGGGCGCACGTGCAGTGAGACGGGAGAAAAGGGATAATTGGTGTGTGAGTTGCTATTAAATTTTGAATTTATCCTGCCGTACAGTCTCTTTTGAAGCGACAACATTCCAAGAAAAGGGTGGGAGACGATTTCTCGCTGTCTTGCCATTTTTCTGCTTCTGTCCGGAGTAACTGAAAACTGATGAAGCGGGGTGGTGGCTGTCCTGTGGCCCAGCGTCGTCTTCATTCTCCCGCAGCCGCGGGTGAGGGCGCTACGGCGCCGGCGGTCTGCTCGCTCCGCCGACTTCTTTCGTTCGGAGCAGAGTGCTTTCTACCGGCAGGGGGAGCGGGGGGGGGGGGGGGGGACGTCTTTCTGGTCGTGACAGCGCCTCGCAGCTCTGACTGCGCCAGCTCCCACCGTCACAGTGCCTCGAGGTGCGTGAATTTTACCTCTAATGCTACGTTAATCACATCAATATTTAGCGACCATTTGTCTCGAATGCAGCTATTATGTACGAGTATGACAGACATAAAAGTCAAAACGATCAGGGGATACCTGACATACAAAATACTGAAACAAATGAGATTGAACGTTGTTTCTCTACCAAGACTCAGGTCCGGTGTTAGGATTTTTTGGGCCCATGGAAAGCGTTTGTTTGCTTTTTCCTCCAGTACCTTTGCATTAAAATTCGCTGTTTTTTATATAGTCAGAAAATTTTATTGTAAAAGAAACCGAACAACGCCTTTTTAAGAAACTTTTTTAATGCTCGCAATTTACATAAGTTTCATACTTCACAAACCTGTGCTTTCTTAAGTTTTTTTTTTTTTTTTTTTTTAGATGCGAACTTTTTTTAATCCCAGTATCGGTATGCATGCGGCGGCTCGAAACTTCCTGGCAGATTAAAACTGTGTGCCGGACCGAGACTCGAACTCGGGACCTTTGCCTTTCGCGGGCAAGTGCTCTACCAACTGAGCTATCCAAGCACGACTCACGCCCCATCCCCACAGCTTTACTTCTGCCAGTACCTCGTCTCCTACCTTCCAAACTTTACAGAAGCAGGAGGCGAAAACGTAGTTTATAAAGTGACATAGCACGGAGAAATACGGTGCAAAGTGCCGCCCTTGTCATCTGGGAATACCATGCTGTAGCACAAAAGCAAATAAAAAGATTTTTGCATGTAAAATCTGTGCTGAGGTGTAAAATTAGTTTTGTGTTATTTTAATTTCACATTAGTAACCTATCTAAATTTTCATCTTGAGGTTGAAGCTCATCTGTCCGTATTTGCTTCCAAACAGATTTGTTTTTGGAGAGGGTCCGCCTTAAGCAAAACTCAATTTTTCCTTTTTTTTTTATCCTCCAGACATGTTTCACTGAGGATTCACCATTGTCAGTGGGTTTTTGTTACCTTCTATTAACAGGAGAAATACTTCTTACTACTGGTACAGAAATAAATTTCAGTTTTTAAAGACAGTATTTACATATATGAAAAATAGACAAAATTTTCTATATATACCTTGTCATATGTATGGGTTTCATGGGTTTTATGTAATTTAATGTTGTTGTTTTGTTTCGAACTTTGTCATGTGGAACCACGTATAGAACTTAACGTAGAGCAGTTATTTACTCCGAAAATTTACGACTGGTCGTGTTATGGTTATGGCTACCATTAACTAATACTGAGTGATAGGCTGTCTTTATGTGATGTGTTACCAATATATTTCAATTACTTTTCATGGTTTCCCCATTACCTTTGCTGTGAATGCCTATACTAAACAGCTTTTAATGTGACTGTTTACAGCTAAACAGCTGAATGCTTTCTGGGCTGGAGTTTTGAATCTTCGTAGAGTGTATCTGACATTTTGTGTGTGTGTGTGTGTGTGTGTGTGTGTGTGTGTGTGTGTGTGTGTGTGTGTGTGTGTGTGTGTGTGTGTGTGTAGAATCGCAGGTGGGGGGGGGGGGGGTGAGGTGCGAATGTTTGTGTTTTATTTTATTGAATTTCTACTTTTTATTTTAGTTGCTGATTTTTTTGTTTATTTAATGTGTGTGTGTCTGTTAGTGTGTTTGGAAGAGGTGCTTGGGGTGTTTATGGACTGGTGTTGTCTGATAGTTCTTTGACCGCAGAGAACAGAGTTCCATTGCAGAGAAATGTGTAATCATTTGTTACTTGTTTTCCTTCAATTATGGCTTTTTGAATTTGAAAGAGTTCCTCTATTATTAGTTACTGTGGGGGACTGTTGCTGCATTCGAGAATTTTCAATCAATTTTGATGTTTGTTGGGCTGTGTTTCATGTCAGTAAGGTGTACAGCAAACGTAGAATTAAGGCTATTGCATTTTAATGTTATTCTATGTTCTGTGTACGTTGTATTAAAGTTTCTGTTTGTCTGCCCTGCATAAACTTATTTGCAGTCTTGGCGTGTCAGTTCGTAAATACAATATGTGTAGTGTTTCAGCTGGTTGCTCTTAGTTTTCTCTGTATGGGGTCACCAGTCAGTGGAATCCTAGCCAAAATCCTCAGTCACATTTAAAACAAACTATTTGTAACAATAGTAAGATCCAAACAATATAGGATAGTATACTGGTCGCAATATGTAGATGACATCACATACCTTCTACATCAAATACCCATTATCATCATACACCTCCACAGTGATCTGCACATAATTATCCCTAAAATAAATTTCACCATAGAAACAGAAAATCACTAAATTTTAAATTTCTTTGATCTTACGTTACACAGAGACAGCAACCAACACCAGTTCTCCACGTTCAGGAAAGTCACCACCACAAGCACAATGGAAATATGTTATCATTTTTAGCACAACTGTCAATAGAAAAAAATCAATGCCGTTTGTTATATTGTAAAATGTTAAGTATATGCAGAGTAATTTGTAACGTAAAGTTGACGTTTGAAACCTCAGACGTTCAGTCGCTTGTGGTAACAAATAATTGCTTTAGGGGTACGTTCACGAAGACTGCGATGTTTACGAGTTTGGCTGTCTCCGTGTCTGCATGTAGCGCTTGCTCAATTAGTACCTGTACTCAGGGTAACTGTAGTGCACTGTGTTACCGGACGTCTGTACACAACTGAGAACGCAAGTACGCACAGCAGGAACGTGAGGAGGTCGCAACTACGACAGTGTGTACAGTGTTGTAAGAGCTGTGAAAATGGTTTATTCTAACTCTGAAAAGGCAGAGATGAGACTCATCTATGGCGAGTGTACACAAAATGCAGCTGCAGCCTGCAGGTTGTACGAAGAAGGGTACCCGGACAGAGCTCATCCAACGCGCCGCACATTTTAAAACATCTACAGACAGTTGTATGGAAGAGGTATGGTCGTAACACGCAAATGGTCCGTAACAGCCCCATCACAGGAGAAGCGGGTGCAGTTGGTGTGTTGGCTGCTGTCGCCGTCAAACCACACACGAGTTCACGTGACGTCGCTAGAGGCAGTGCAACGAGTCAAAGTAGTGCAATGAGCATACTTCATCGTCACAAATTTCACCCGTATCATGTGTCGCTTCATCGGCAGTTACACGGCCATGACTTTAATAATCGAGTGAATTTTTGTCACTGGTCATTAACAGAGAATGCGTTGCATTTCTACCTATTTACCGATGAAGCAGGTTTCACAAACCACGGTGCAGTGAATTTACGAGACGTGCGTGCATTACTGGTCCTTGGACAATTCTCGCTGGCTTCGACACGTAGAGCTACAGCGACCGTGGAATGTTAAAGTATGGTGCGGAGTAATTGGCGACTATCTCATTGATCCTCACTTCATTGAAGGCACCCAAACAGCTGCAAAATACATCCCGTGACTACAAAATAATCTGCTAGAAAATGTGCCGCTGGAAACGCGTAGACGTATGTGGTATCAACATGATTGTGCTCCTTCACATTCTGCAATGATCACTAGGCTGACCCTTGACAGAATGTTCGGCGGGAGTTTCATAGGACGTGGGGGCCGCATACACTGGCTGGCCCGTTCTCCTGATGTTGCACCTTTAGACTTCTTTCTGTGGGGTACGTTGCAGGAGAACGCGTACCGTGATTTACCTACAGCCCCAGAGGATGTGAACCACCGTACTGAGGCAGTCTGTGGCAGCAATACACCAGGTGTTCTGCGCCGTGGAAGACATTCATTACGC
Source organism: Schistocerca serialis cubense (assembly GCF_023864345.2). NCBI lineage: Eukaryota > Metazoa > Arthropoda > Insecta > Orthoptera > Acrididae > Schistocerca > Schistocerca serialis. Next base: position 49,480,280 of record NC_064643.1, read on the forward strand.
GGTACATTGCATACGAGTGCGGCAAATGATGGGCAACACTTTCAACATTTATTGGCCTGAAATGTCAGGACACACTCTTTTACATTATGTAATTGAAAACAAAAACAAATTTCTAACGTTAACTACATTCTCATGTTAATATACATTTTCTTCTAACAAATCAATGCCGTACGGTATTCTTCAGAGAAAAATACTGATAAAAATGTTAGCATGTGGACATAACGTGCTGTTCAAGTCTCTTCTGTACCTGCGGTAAATCACTGTTCTTTTTGTATCCGTAATTAATTCGGTACTCTCCGATACACACGACTGAACTGCTGAGAACTTATTCAAGCATCAACTTTACGTTAAAAATTACTCTCGACGTAATTAACATTTTACAATGTAAGAAACGGCATTGATTAAGTATCTTTTTCCATTTTAATTTGTGCTAAAAAAACGTAAGTATGTGTTGAAAATCAGGCTTCCGTGCATTTCTCAATGTTTTTTATTAACCAATTATAGCAGCCCCTCTCCTCAATTTCGGCCTGCAGAATTGGTTATTCCGTGTTTGATGTGGTTTGGGAGATGTTTCCAGTGGTATTGTTAAGTGGCTCACCCTGTATAGAGAAACTGAATCACAAAACTAAAAGAAAAATAAAGCGGACACTCAGCACATAGAAATAAACAACCTCTCGCCAACTTTCAATCATAGACACATAAAATATAAACATTCTTAACAGAAGCACATAGAGCACACATGAACAGGAAGCACCTATAACAACAAGCAAATGGTACACTCTCACTTACAACAACAAAGTAGCCCAACGAATATGCAACATAAATAAAAAAAAAGAACAAGGGTTAAAAGTAGCCTACAGGACATACAACTCAATACAAAGAAAACGAAGAGCAATCAAACCAAACATAGACAAACACAACACAATTGGTATTTACCAACTGACATGACAACACTGCAAATCAATATATATAGGGCAGGCAAGCAGATACTTTAATATCAAATACACAGAACGCAGAAGATCATTAAAAGCAACAGCTGTTATTCTACATTTGCTGATCACCTTATGGACATGAAATACAGCCCAACAAACATCAACACTTACTTGAAAACTCTCAAATTCAGCAACAGCCCCCACAAAAACTAATAATTGACCAAATACAAAAAGCCATAATTGAAGGAAAACAAGTAATTATTGAATACACAGTTCTCTGCAATGAAACTCTGTACTCTGCTGTCAAAGAACTATCAGACAACACCAATCCATAAAGGCCACAATCCCCTCCTTTAGACACACAGACACACAAGCAATAAATAAACGAAAAAATCAACAACTAAAATAAAAAGTAGTAATTAAAAGTTAATGGTAGGCATAACCATAACATCCCCAGTCGTAAATTTTCGAAGCAAATACCTGTTCTACATTAAGTTATATATGGTTGCAGATGACAAACTGTGAAACAAATCAACAGCATTAAATTACATAAAATTCAGGAAATTCAGAGTATGTGGTAACAAATTATGTATAGAAAATTTTGTCTGTTTTTTCCTAGTGCCGGCCGTTGTGGCCGAGCGGTTCTATGCGCTACACTCTGGAACTGCGCGACCGCTACGGTCGCAGGTTAGAATCCTGCCTCGGGCATGGGTGTGTGTGCTGTCCTTAGGTTCGTTAGGTTTAAGTAGTTCTAAGTTCTAGGGGACCGATGACCTCAGAAGTTAAGTCCCATAGTGCTCAGAGCTATTTTAACCATTTTTTTCCACGTATGTAAATACTGTCTTTACAAACTCAAATTTATATCTTTACCAGTAGTAAGAAGAGTTTTTCCTCTTTATAGAAGGTTGCTTGGTTGATTGGCTGATTAGGGTTAAAAGGACCAAATAGCAAGGTCATCAGTCCCTGGTTTCAAATGTGTACCATTCAGATAGTGGGACATCTCGGAAAAGTCAGAACGATAAAAGGGGAAAAGGCTAAAAAACGTAAATGTGCAATCATGTCATCAATGGTAAAAACAGACGGAGGTAAGTCAGCAAGAGAGCGACCCCAACGCTATGCTATAGGCAGGAAATATCCCACCTCTGAAGCAGTAGAGGCAAAACCACCGTCAACTTAAAAGCGTGCAACCGCTAGAATGTAGAAGTGCGTATATGGAAAAGGAGACTAACCAATCCTAAAAAGTGATAAAAACAGAGTCAAAGGGGATGAAAAGAGGAACCCGGCCAGGGAGGGGAGTCGGGAATCTCCAAACACAGCTTACAGTGGGAGATACCCCAACACTCACCGCCCTGCCCCAACACCAGAGTGAGATTAAAAACCTTAAAACTGAGAATAAAAACCACTTTCCCAGAGGAAACCGAGAACCAGTTCGACTATCTGGGAGTCGTCAGTCAACATCGAAGGTAAAGTGTGGGGGCGTCTGTACTTTGCACACAGAGGCAAAAGAAGGGGGCATTCAACCAAAATGTGGGCTACTGACTGGAAGGCTCCACAACCACAAAGTGGGGGTGGCTCATCAAGAAAAAAAAAAACATGGGTCAGCCTGATATGGCCAATGTGGAGATGAGACAGTGTGGTCGAGTCCTTTCGGGTGAGGCGAAAGGAAGAACGCTACGGGCCTGGTGTCACCTTAATCGCAAGAAGTTTATTAGACAGGGGAGTAGCCTCCCAAGAGTTGGCCCACGACTGTGCGAAGTGGGATATGATGTGAAGCCGTAAATCCGCTGCAGGAGGGGTTATAGAAAACGTGGGGTAAGTGACTGCTCCCCAGCCAAACGATCAGCAAGCTCATTACCTGGGATACCCACATGGCCAGGGACCCAAAGGAAGTCAACGGAACAAGCAGCACAGTGAAGATCAGCGAGATGGTCGTGGATGGCCGAGACCAAGGGATGGCGCGGAAAACACCGGTCAATACCCAGAAGGGCACTCATTGAGTCCGTACATATCAAAACGCAGTTGTGTTTGGACTGTTTAATAAAGGTATGGGCCTGGGAAACTGCCATCAATTCCGCAGTAAACACCCGACATGTAGGTGGCAGCTGATGATTTTCCGTTCCAGCAGAGGACGTGAAGGCATATGCCACATGATCATCAAATTTAGAGCCATCAGTGTAAGAATCTTTCGGACCTTGGCGGAGATCCATCCCAATTCGGGGCCGTGGCACTAACCAAGGGGAGGGGGGGGGGGGTAGAGGGGAAGGAGCGTGGAAGACAGGACAAAGGAGAAAACTGAAAATCACGGCGAAGAGACGCAAGGCGGAGCCCAACCGGTAAACCCGCCCAAGGGTGGGAATCAGGTGGGTGACATCCATGGTCTTGGAACAGGATAGAATAGGAAGGATGAGTGGGAAAGGAATGGACAGCGATTGCATAAGACACCACAAGCTGTGACCGCCGAACAGAAAAGGGGAGGGGGGTCCCAGCTTCAACCAGCAGACTATCAACAGGGCTAGTACAGAAGGCACCAGTGGCCAAACGGATACCATGACGGTGGACTGAATCCAGCACGTGCAGTGTGGAAGGAGCAGCTGAACCGTAAACTTGACAACCATAGTCCAAGCGAGACAGAACTAAAGCACGATAAATGCGGAGAAGGAGGGAGCGGCCCACACCCAAGAGGTGTGGCCAAGGAAGCGAAGAACATTGAGTTTACGGAAACATCCTACCTTCAGAAGTCTGATATGGGGCAGCCAAGTGAGCTTGTTGTCGAAAAGAAGACCCAGGAAACGAAACTGTGGGACCACAGGCAATCGCTATGCATCAAGATAGAGCTCTGGATCAGGGTGGATCGTAGTATGGCGACAGAAATGGACCATCCGCGATTTTAAAGAAGAGAATTGAAACCTGTGTGAGAGGGTCCATGCAGAGGCACACTGTATAGCTCCCTGGAGCTGCCGCTCTGCAGAGGCCACCGAAGAGGAACTAACCCAAATGCAGAAATCATCCGCATACAGAGCAGGGGTGACCAAAGGACCGATAGAGGCCACAAGTCCATCTATACCAATGAGGAACAGAAGTACACTCAGTACAGAATCCTGTGGAATGCCCATCTCCTGGGTCTGTGAAGAGCTAAAAACAGTACCAACTCGAACTCTGAACGATCGATGGAACAGGAACTGGCGGATAAAAATCGGGAGTGGGCCACGGAGACCCCATTGATGAAGTGTAAGTAAGATGTGATGGCGCCAAGCCGTGTCATAGGCCTTGCGAAGGTCAAAAAATACTGCAAATACTGCTCTGGGAAAAGCCTGCTGAACTGCGGATTCCAAGCGAAGTAAATGACCGATCGAAGACTGTCCCTCCCGGAAGCCACACTGGTAAGGGGACAATAGATCCCGAGATTCGAGGACCAAATTGAGCCGACAGGCTACCATCCATTCAAGTAACTTGCAAACAACATTTGTCAGACTAATTGACCGATAGCTTTCAACAAATAGGGGGTTCTTCCCAAGCTTAAGTACAGGAGCCACGATGCTATCCCTCCACTGAGTAGGGAAGTCACCCTGGAGCCAAATATGGTTAAAAACCCGGAGAAGATGTTGCCGTTGTGGATCACTGAGATGTTGAAGTTGTTGGTTATGAATGGAGTCTGGGCCAGGGGCCGTATCAGGAGAAGAAGAAAGTACAGAAAGAAATTCCCATTCAGTAAAAGATTCGTTGTAAGACTAAGACTGACAAGCGGTAAAACATAAGGTGCGAGCTTCAGCCAGCTGTTTCTGGTGAAGTAAAGCAGCCAGATAGGAGGCTGATGCTGATGCTGTTGCAATATGGGTCGCAAGATGTTCCGCAGGAATCAACGGTTCTGTACAAAGGCCATCTGGGAGGTGAAGGCCTGGGAGGGTGGACTGCCGATGGCAACCTTGGAAAGAGTGAGTGTAGCCCATCCCCGTGACATAGGGACAGTAGAACCGAGGGAAGAAACAAAGTGTTCCCAACACATCCGCTTGCTCTGTTTGATTAAATAACGGGCTATAGCGCGAAGGCGCTTAGAGGTAATAAGGTTGACGATGGATGGGTGCCTCTTAAGGTGTTGCGAAGATCGACGGCGATCACGGATGGCAAAGCCAATGGCTGTACTCCACCACGGGACTTACCAGCGGCGAAATGGTCCAGATGAGCGGGGTACAGTAAGGCTAGCAGCGCGAACAATGGCGTCAGACACGTCACGTAGGACGTCAGAATACAACCCGACAAAGTGGGAGAAAACACGACCTGTGCTGTGTATAGAGGCCAATCGGCGCGTTGGGAAGACCAACGAGGTCACCTGTCCATCGGGGAGCGGGAAGGGAGCGAGAGAATCAACGGGAAATGGTCACTATCACAAAGGTCGTCGTGTGGTGACCAGTGTAATGAAGGGAGGAGGGAGGGAGAAGAAAGATAAAGATCAATGGCAGAAAAGGTACCATGACCGGCACTGAAATGAGTAGGGGAGCTATCATTAAGAAGGCATCAGTCGTGGTCTGTAATAAACTGGTCTATCAGAAGACCTCGTATAGATGGAAAGGCACTGCCCCACAAGGGATGATGAGCATCAAAATCCCTGGGAAGGTGGAAGGGAGGAGGAAGTTGCTGAAGAAGGACAGTTAAGGCAGCAGGTGGAAGAGTCCTGTCAGGAGGGAGATAAAGATTGCAAACCGTGATCTCAGAGTCCAGGTGGACCCTAACAGTAACTGCTTCCAATGTAGTTTAAAGTGTAATCCACGTGCTAGCAACGTCTGTACGGACCAACATACAAACGTCGCCAGAAGCCTGCAGGGGGCTGACCGAATTTCGACAGAAAACACGGAACCTACAGAGGGTCGGTGAGTGATCATCAGCAAAATGAGATTCCTGTAGAAGCACACAAGCTGCAGAGTAAGATGAAATAAGGGATTTCAATTCTGGAAGGTGATGGTAATATCCATTACAATTCCATTGGATAACCACAGAATGATGATTCAAATGGGGGTTGAACAGGCTAAAGCCAGTCATACCGCCGAGTCATCAGCCTTCACCAACAAGGAGGGGGCGACATCCATGAACATCAGGGTAGAATCTGGTTGTAAAGTCGCGGATGGGACCTCTGGTGACACCAGACGCTCCTTGTCTCGAGACTTATGTTTCTTCTTCTATTCTGTTTGAGATTGAGGAAGGCTGTTTGGCATAAAGGAGCCAGCTGCAGCAAGATCGTGAACAGAAAGAAATCGGGCGACCTGGGAGCCAACAGATCTTGGTTCCCACAGTCGTCGCGTGGCAGCAGATCTTTGGCCTGGAAGGCGCTGGGAAAGGGTATCCCGGGAGGGACGCCTCTGACTGGCAGACGCCAAAGAAGTGGGACACTTCTCCGGATGGGGAGGGGGAGCAGCGCCCAGAGGAGAAGGTGTGGGAGCCGCAGGTGAGGGGGGGGGGGGGGCGAGGAGAGGGGTCCAGGTCTGGGGTAAGGAAGGTGGAGGAATGGGTGAAGGTGTAACTAAAGCATAACTAGACGTCATGGACACAGGGTGAAGACGTGGATACTTCTTACGAGCCTCAGTGTAGGCTAGATGATCAAGGGACTTATACTCCTGTATCTTCTTTTCCTTATTATATACTGGGCAATCTGGCGAACGTAGAGAACGATTGTCATCACAATTTACACAGACAGGAGGCGGAACACAGGAACTCCCCTCATGGACTGGACGTCCACGGCCACCACAGAGAGGGACCTGCGAACAGTGGGAAGACATGTGTCCAAAATTCAAGCACTTAAAACACCTCATAGGAGGTGGGATGTACGGCTTCACGTCACATCAATAAACCATAATCTTTACTTTCTTAGGAAGGGTATCCTCTTCAAAGGGTAGGATAAAGGCACCAGTATCAATTCGATTGTTCTTTGGACCCTTCTGAACACGCCGAACAAAGTGAACACCGCGCCATCCGAGATTGTCCCTAAGTTTTCATCTGTTTGAAGGATGAGGTCGCTTTGAAAAATCACACCTTGAACCATATTTAGAGACTGGTGGGGGGTAATGGACACAGGAATTGTGCCAAGATGGTTACAGGCACGAAGGGCCACAGAGTGGGCAGCTGAAGCAATTTTGACCAACAACAAACCCGACCGCATCTTCCTCAGGGAGTCCACTTTGCCAAACTTTTCTTCAGTGCGTTCCACAAAGAATAAAGGTTTGGTATTGGTGATAGTATCCTCATCAGTCATGGTGCAAACCGGATAGTGGGGGAAAGGTTTCGCCCCTAGCCGATGGGCCTGACCCTCCTCCCAGGGGGTAGTCACCGAATGGAAGGCCGAAGGGGCAGGAGAAGCAGCACTAGAAGAATCATTTCTATGCAGAGAGACAGGGGCAGAAGAATGGCCAGAGTTCGGACCTGTATGCGTTTCATTTGCATAGCATCCGCCCTGATACCACCCACTTCGATCAGGGGCTAACCCTGAAGGGCGCCACCCAGCCACAGCAAGGGCCGTCTGGCACGGCGGCTATTGCCGGGAGTTCCAATGCTCCAGGATGACGAGCAACCACTCCTAGGCTTACACAAGGAGGTCACAGCTCAGGTATCAGAGGTGTGATCCCTGTGTGTTCAGGGGGCTCAACCAAAAGAGTACATAGCGAACCCACCACACGGGCTGGCTACCGTGCTGGCTATGCACCCTAACATCAGACAACAACGTGAAAGAAAAGGTGGAATGAACTAGGAGGGCACACGTCAGAGACACTAGGTAAGGTGCTCTTCCCAAAATCGCTCACACTACGGAAGATAAATTCAGTAATGGAGGTCAAACCCCAGAAGGGGACCAGGGAGTGCCAAAAGGGTGAAGTGATTACGCAACAAAGCTAAATTGCAAAATCAACATAACCAGGAGGACAGCGGGGCCAACATAAGCAAGGACACCAAGAGAGGGAGAGGAGAGGGCGAAGGGGAAGGAGCTAGGAGAGGAAAGGAGGGTAAGGGCAAGGAAATGCAGCCCTGGAAAGAAGGAAGGCTGCAATAGCTCGGGGTCCCACGCTCTCCATGCACGTACTCACAAAAGAACTGTGAGCCCCCTAGGGGGTTTATAGAAGGTAACGGAAACCGTCGAATGATGCTGAAACTTCAGCAGAACATGTCTGCTTAATAAAAAGAAAAAGAAAAGATTGAGGTTTGCTCAAGGCGGACTCTCTCGGAAAACAAATCTTTCTAAATTTTCCAGACCAATACATTTTTTTCATATGAGTTACATGCCCTGCTCCAGCAGTAAAAAGAACGGAACTAGCGGAAAAATGTTCCCATCTGACCATAAAAATATTAATACGATCCTGTTTATTGAAAGACTGTGACTGAAAGGTGCCTCATTCTATCTTCCTCAACACCTACGGATTATGGCTCAGAGGAACCCTGACAGCAACGCCACCATTTTGAATAATGCTTATTGTGCAGCCAGAGGACGTCGTGTTACGACTCAAACTGTGCGCAATAGGCTGCATTATGCGCAACTTTACTCCCGACGTCCATGGCGAGGTCCATCTTTGCAAGCACAACACCATGCAGTGCGGTACAAGTGGGCCCGACAATATGCCGAATGGGCTGCTCAGGATTGGCATCACGTTCTCTTCACCGACGAGTGTCGCATATGCCTTCGACCAGACAATCGTCGAAGACGTGTTTGATAGCAACCCGGTTAGTCTGAACGCCTTAGACACACTGTCCAGCGAGTGCGGCGCGTTTGATGTTCCTTGCTGTTTTGGGGTGGCGTTATGTGGGGTCGACGTACGCCGCTGGTGGTCATGGAAGGCGCCATAACGGCTGTACGATATGTGAATACCATTCTCCGACCGATAGTGCAACCATATCGGTAGCACACCTTGTGAATGACTTCCTTCAGGATAACGACGTCGCTCGACTAGAGTGGCGAGTATGTTCTCCAGACATGAACCCTATCGAACATGCCTGGGATAGATTGAAAAGGACTGTTTATGGACGACGTAACCCACCAACCACTCTAAGGAATTTACGCCGAATCGCCGTAGAGGAGTGGGACAATCTGGACCAACAGTGCCTTGATGAACTTGTGGATAGTGTGCCACGACGAATATAGGCATGCATCAATGCTAGAGGACGCGCTACTAGGTATTAGAGGTACCGGTATGTACAGAAATCTGGACCACTACCTCTGAAGCTCTCGCTGTAATGTGTGGTTTTGATAAGCAAATTAAGGATGGAAGCGGTTTTTATGTAGATCTCTATTCCAATTTTCCGTACAGATTCTAGATTTATGCTGTTGAACTTCTTTTTGCAGTCCACGTGTACTCTGCATGGGTGTGACTTTCCTCCTGTACGTTGGTGGGCTATTTTTATCGTTGTGACAGCTCTCTGCATAGTCAGTGACACGTGGAGGACTAGATAACCTAACTAATGGAACGTGGTGCGATTTAGAGAGAATAAACAGGGGTCTGCGACATGGCAGCGGACACCTCTTACACGTAGAAATCGCATGGACTCAAATGCTGTGTACTGAAGACTGGAAGTTTCGTGAGAATGTAGCAGACACACGATACGCTGATGAGATGGAAGTTTCGAGGTGAGCTCTGTGCCACTTCTTCTAAGTGTTCTAGCAAAGATACCACAATCTGTCACACGTATATTGCGAAGTGACTGCAATGCGAAAATTAGGGACTAATACAAACATTTCTACTAAGAGACAATCAACAGCAGAAATACCGTTTTCTATTTTCTCGATAAATAACTTTCTTCTGTGAGTTTTGTGTACCCATAAAATGATGGACTGATATCTTAACAGACAGACAAAATTTACATCTCCCTCTATAAGCATACTTTGCACGTCTTTGTACGGTGCGTGACTGAGGGTACCCTATATCACTGCTAGTCATTTCCTTTCCTGTTCCGCTCGCAAATGAGCGAGGGGAAAGAAAACACTGTCTATATGTAGCCATATGAACGCCAGTTTCTCGTATCTTCGTGGTCCTTATGTGAAGTGGAGGTTGTTGGTAGTAGAATCCTTCATCAGCCAGCTTGGGATGGATTCTTTGCTATTGTTCACTGGATCAGCCTCTACAGTATATTTCGAAAACACATCTCACAATATTTCGGTCTGCGGGTGGGATGAGGTTCATCTTGGTATTTACCCCAGTGACATTTAAGCACCCACTCTTCTGGGAAGGATAGGAGGACTTTTGTGAGTCTGGAATTATTAACAGCTGTGACGAGCGGTGGCTGGTCACCCGCGAGCGGTGCAGCGCAACGTGTGGGCAGAGATCTGCTAACCAGTGGCGGCACTGGCAGCTGTCCGCACGTGACCTGGTGGCGGCAGTGGGGACGCCAGTCAGAGGCACCGTTCGGTGGAAGAAGAGGCTGAACAATCCTGCTGCCCCAGTACACTGACAGGTCTCAGTAGGATTAGTACAGGAGCAGTATACTGGCATTATAGGTGACTTGTTTCCACCAGCATGACAAGACAACCGGCAGATGGAACGTAATTAGCGTTGGAGATCTTCAGCTGTTTGACGATGGTTACTACCCACTTTGGTGTGGTAAGAAGTGAGTAGCTAGCCTGTGGAAAGCCAGCAGAGACTTCCGTCCATAACGTTTACCTGGGGGCTCTCGTGATCAGTTTAATTAATTAGTCTATCAATTTCATATTAATGACGTGCCACTGGGTTACTGGAAGCAAGGGTGAAGTACCATGGGTATTATTCACAAGACAGAGTGGTTCTCATGTGATTTTTCGTTGCAGTGATATTTTTTAACGAAATTTCAGTCTCCCACCTACACATCTTAATAAAATCCGCTGTATTACCGAATTTCTAAAGTGATACATAGTATTAATCTGATATTCACGATTCTCCTGTGCTGCTATCCTACGAGACTTCGTAGGTGGTGAGGCATTTTATTACCTCTAGGCAGTTTGGAAGTGTGGAAGCGAGCTGTGACAGAGGCAGAGCACGCTCTTAGCACTCCGTGTTGAGCCAAAAATAAGTTCAGTATTCCAGTCCTGCTATGCAGGACATCACAGATATTAAGCTGATAAGAACAGATTTTTCTATCTGAAAATAGAATACTAAGAAGAAATACAGCCTATGCCATACTGTTCTACAAGATTTTCATAACTACTTGTTTACTGACCTGAAAACGTATGTATGGTCCAATTTCTTCTGTCTTCGAGAATAACTTATATAAAAGGGAGGAATGTATATGTTGCATGATAAATTTGAGGTGTAAGGGCAACGAAATCCTCATTTACGATAGACTAAAGTGAAACTTTTTAAAAACTGGGGAGTCTATGTATGGGGTGGAACTGCAGTTAGAACCCCAGACCCAAGTCACGGCTGCTTGTCTCGCAGTGTGTCGTGGCCAGTGGCAGGAGTGGCCTAACAGAAGCCATCTTGCCCGACCATTGGACTTTATAAAAAAAGATTCTGGCTAGTCAGCACTTGCCCGCAGCTGTGGTGGTGTTCTCAGCGCCCTCTGGGTGGCTGAATAGCGAACTAGCCAGGTGGTGGTGAGCATTTTAAGCGATCTAGTTGAGTCCTGTGGAGCATTTTCTGTCAATTTTGATATGGCAGCTGTGTCAGTTCTCCCCTTTGTTCAGTGAGTTCACAACAGAACCGCAACCCAACATTTCTCACCAATTTAATTAATGTTTAAATAAATAAAAAATATACTGGTCGAGTTTACCACCCATTTTGTGTCATAAGATCCTTCCAGTGCAGCAGCTCAATGCTGCTGACTGAGCTTTTCCCACCAGTCCACAAGTGGGGGGAGAGAAGGGTGACAAGGAGGAAGCAACCACTAGAGAGAGAGAGAGAGAGAGGAGAGAGAGAGAGAGAGAGAGAGAGAGAGAGAGAGAGAGACAGCATGTCTGAAATTCCCCAGTCAAAGGAATGCATCACCTGATGCTTTGTTTGGGACCATGAGAATAAAGGGAGTTGCCTCTGACAGTTAGTCCATTCATCCAGCAGTGTACAGGGGTCCTGTCATCGGACTGTGTGATGGCCAACACCAGCTTCTCTGTGCACAGTGTGATCTCACAGTCGGCATGGCGAAAGACTGTGTGGCTCCCAATAGCGGTTTCTCTGCGATATCGCAGTTGCTGCAGAGGACGGGCAGCGAGTGGAGGAAGGTGCTTGTGTAATCGTATGTTACATATTTATAAAGAGTTTCACCTTGTTTTTGCAAACTAATAATCAACAATCAGTCAATCTGATGGTATATTTTCAAGAGTGGGATGAATTTACCATCATTTTTATTTGTCAGATTGAAAGGCTGTAGGATACTGTACTATTTATTGTAGGGTTGTATCTTCCACCCTCTCACCACTTATAAGAACAATAAAGGGAGATAAATCAATCAATCACTTTGATTGACAACTGTCAAAATTTCGCTCATGCTGGGCGAAGGGGAGTGGGAGACGTGTGAAGTACTTGTGCCAGAGGATGATGAATGGGGATGGCTGGTTGGGTTTGTTAGAAGGATGGATTATCCACGTGGGTCATAAATCATCCCACAGGGGGTGCCAAAACAGTTAAAATAAAAATAGGTCAAGAGGGGGACGATTGTTTAATTGATCAATTTAATTAATTAACATATCTGTTTTATATCAAAAGTGGCGCAGAATCCACTTTGCCCCAGTACTTGTATGTAATGGACAGTGTGCAAAGAAAATGAAGGAAAAGTGGTGGCCCTAAGTAGAGAGTCAATGATGTGGTTGCGGCTGAGGTTAACAGTAGTAAGTGGGAACAAGACGTTCATCTATAAATCTGAAGTGGAACAGCGGTAACTGTGACAATAATTTATTACAAACCAATTCACAGTCGGATCAATGTATGATTAACTTACACGCGGAAGATGTGCAAAAATCGTAATATGAATTCCTTAGAGCTGCACAGTTGCCAGAAAGTGAGTGAAAGAACACAGTCTGGTAATTAACTTGCGAGAGCATTCATGTAAATTAAGTATGTGGCTACTTTGAATATGATGATTGCGTCGTTCGGATCGTACCTTACTAACAATATTTGTGCGGAATACCATAGAAATTAGTCGTGGTTAGGCCATCGACTACCAGAGGGTGTTTTCAAGCAAGACACTCCTTGGTCTAATTTAAGATTCACATATTCCTGTCTGATCGCTTTACAGCCAGAACTTATCTAGACGACCTACGACCTCATCCAGTGGAGGCCGGATATGCACTGCAAAAATTGCTACGACCCGTGCAGAGAACAAATTCCGCTCGTCTGATCCCGACCAAGAGTCTGCACTGCTCTACGTAAAGACTGACAGCTTCACGTCGCTTCAGAGAGTGCCTTCCTGCTTCAAATCGCATCCCAGAATATCTTCATGCTTCACGTCCCTTAAGGTGACGCTCCTCTCGGCTCTCTGAGGAAAAGCCCACAGGAAGTTACTGAATGCCCAATCAGACCGAATGTTCGAAATGGCGCCAGTGAGAGGCCTCGTAGCAAACGTTTCCCTCTCTCTTCCACCAAGTTTGTCGATATGCGAGCCAGTTACGGAATCGACTGGGTTAAAATTTTTTACACCATTTTTATGAAAGACTCCCACCCTCGCATATGGTGGCAACTCTAATCAATCTAAAATCGTCATAGCTACCAGCAGTGTGAAATAAGCCGCCAGTTCCCTCATTAGGGCTGATTTTAAGAGCGACATCCAATCACCCAGGTGAAACTTCCTGTGTCCACATGCAGGTCGATGAACTCGAATGCTAGATCTGACGAGATGGAGGTGGAAAAATGGAAGCAGCTAAATCCACGGAAGCTGCCCACGGCCGCTCGTATGATCTTATCTACACATCTAACTGTGGCCTAGAAAGCCAAGAACATGCTGCTCATTCACCAGCCGCGATACTATCAAAGTTCGCAGCTGGACCCATTGCACAGAAAGGCGACTGACTATACAGCCTGTGGGGTATTGTATCTGCAAGTGGCACTAAGGCTCGCAAATTTAGGACAATTCGAAGCCCAGTGCGACAACTGACAGCAGGGCCGCCCGTTCATCACAGCCCACAGGCTGGCCGACACAGGGGGAGAGCTGCCGGCTCACGGGCCCACGCCGTCTGCTGGAAACTCCTTTACCTGAGTCGGGTAACGCCACCCCGCACTCTGGTCTCTGAAACGCTTTGCCGCCTCCGTCCTGCTGAATGCCACACCAAGACGCAGAAGAAAATCACTAGCCATCTACAAGTGCAAATCAAGTGCTGTTAATGAAAATATATTCTGTTACGGGGCAATAATAACCTCCTCAATCATCATGCTAGGTACATTTGCGTATCAGTACCTGGATTATACTTGTAAAAATGCCAAAACCTCTCTTTTTTCCTCGATTTATTAACAAGTACTGTCTATGACAATAAAATCCGTGGGCTAGCTAGAGCCTGACGCGTTTCACTCTTTATTTTCACACGTTTTTCACTAAGCCAACTTGCGACTGTGACAGAGAGCGAGCTGTTGTGAGTTTCGCCTTTTAGCTGGGCTTTCCGAAGAAATTACAGGCTTCTAGTTTGGTATTATGTGGAGACTGAAAGCGGTAGATGTATCCGGTTCAGTAGTATGAAAGGACGTAAGAAGCTAATACACATGCGAGATTGAAATGCGGTTGCAGATGAAGGAATGCAAGAAATGGTTACTGGAGAATATCGGATAGGTAGCAGGAATGAGAGAAGAGACGGGCTAACTGAGGTCTGAAATAAATTTCATACGCTAATAGCGAATACTCGTTCAACATTTATAAGAGATGGAGGTGTACTGGGGAAATGTCGGAAGATATGAAGAAAACACCAGTTAGATCACATCATAGTCAGACAGAGATTTCGGAATCAGATATTGGATCGTAAGGCACACCCAGGGCCAGATATAGACTCAGCTCACAGTTTGTAATGACGACGAGTAGGCTGAAGTTTGAGAGACTAGTCAGGAATAATAAATGCTCAAAGAAGTATGATATGGAATACTTGCGCTGCCACTATCTGATCCCTCCACCCCTGTTCCACTCGCGAATAATGCGTGGGAAGAATGGTTGTCGCTAAGCCTCTGTATTGGCTCTAATTTCTCGAATTTTCTCCTCGTGATCAAAGTGTAATTCCGAAATTTCAATAGTAAATTTCTCCGTGATGCACAGCGCCTCTCTTGTAACGTCTGCCAGTGAATTTTGCTTACCATCTCCGTAACGCTCTCCCGTCAGCTAAACGATCCCGTGATGGATCTTCTCTATGTCCACTATTAGTCCTACCTGGTAGCGAACCCAGATAGATGAACAATACTCAAGAATCTGGCGAACAAGCGCCCTATAAGCCACTTCTTTCGTGGATGATTTATATTTCCTTAAGATTATTCCGATGAATCTGAGTCTTGTGTCTGCTTTTCCCACTATCTGTTTTATGTGGTCATTCCACTTAAGGTCGCTCTGGATAGTTACGCCTAGATATTTTACGGCAGACGCTGTCTCCAGCAGTTTGTCATCAATAGTGTAGCTGTACAGCAGTGGATTCTTTTCCTATGTATGCACAATATGTTACACGAATTTACATTCAGGGAAAAGTGCCAGAGCCTGAACCATCCATCAATTCTCTGCAGGTCATTCTGCAAATTCTTACAATATCCACCGATGCTACTTTGGTATAGACAACTGCACCACCTGCGAATATCCTTAAAGACCATCCGACGCTTTCTACTAGATCATTTATGTATTGTAAACAGCAACGGTTTTATCACACTTCCCTGTGGTACTCCGGATGTTACCTTTACATCTGTCGATGTTTTTCCGTTAAGAGCGACATGTTGAGTTCTTCCTGCAAGAAAGTCTTACACCCAATCGCAGGTCTGCTCCAATACTCCGTAAGCTCGTATTTTTCTCATGAAACGGCAATGCGGGACGTTGTCAAATGCCTTACTAAAAATCAAGGAGCACGGCATCAGCCTGAGCTCCGTTGTCCACTGCGCTGTGCATCTCATGGAGGAACACAGCGATCCGAGTTTCGCAGGATATCTGTTTGCGGAATCCATGTTGATTTTTGTAGAGGAGATATTCATTTTCCACAAATGTCATAATTCTTGAGCTTAAAACGTGTTCCATAGCTCTACAAAGAATGACGTCAACGATATAGGTCTATAATTTTGTGGATCTGTGTTCCGGCCTTTCTTAAAAACCGTAAAGACCTGCGTTTTTTTCCCAGTCGTTAGGTATCTTTCGCTGCTCAGGTGATCTACGATAAATTACTGCTACAAGGGGAGCAAGGTCTTTCGCATAATCTTTATAGAAACTTATGGGTATGTCACCTGGTGCTGAAGCCTTTCCGCTTCTAAGCGATTGTA
This sequence comes from Schistocerca serialis cubense, assembly GCF_023864345.2. Lineage (NCBI taxonomy): Eukaryota > Metazoa > Arthropoda > Insecta > Orthoptera > Acrididae > Schistocerca > Schistocerca serialis. The sequence continues at coordinate 49,496,568 of NC_064643.1, forward strand.
ATTGCTTTTCAGTTCCGCGATCGGTTACCTCAATATCTGCCATTTCGATGTTAGTACGACGATTGAAAGGAGGGACAGAGTTACGATCTTCCGCGGTGAAACAACTTCGGAAGACCAAATTCAACTTTTCGGCCTTCTCTCTGTTATCTTCCGTTTCGGTGCCGGTGTGGTCGCTTAGAGAATGAATAGATGATTTTGACCCACTTACTGATTTTCCATACGATCAAAATCTCTTAGGGTTTTTACTCAGGTCGGTTTACAACGTCTTACTTTCAAAATAATTGAACGCTTCTCTCATTTCTTTCCTTACGCTCATTTCCACTTTGTTCAGCCTTTGTTTAATATCAGCTTTTGTTTACTATCATATCAGGCAGAAGATGCGAATAACACTCCATCGAATTTTCTAAAACCATTTGGCGAGCTGGTAACAAAATGATTATTCACGTTGGTGTGTAGAATGTATAAGACTGGCAATATTGTTTCAGACTTTCGGAAAAACACCATACACCCGATTTCCAAAAATCGGAGGATCCGTCAAATTCGAGAATTATCGCACAATAAGCTTACAACTCATGCATCCAAGTTTCTGACAAGAATAATGTACAAAAGAGTGGAAAAGAAAAGTGAGGATCTGTTGGATGACTATTAGTTTGGCTATAGGAAAGGTAAAGGCACCAGAGAGCCAACTCTGACGTTGCGGTTGATAATGGAAGCAAGACGAAAGAAACAACAAGGCATGTTCATAATATCTTCGACAATGTAAAATGGTGCAAGATATTCGAAATTCTGAGAAAAGCTGGGGTTGAGCTGTAGGGAAAGACAGGTAATTTACAATATGTACAATATCTAAGAGGGAACAATAAGATTGGAAGACCAAGAACGACGTGCTCGGATTAGAAAGGGCGTAAGGCAAGGATGTAGCCTTTTCCCTCTACTGTTCGATCTACACGTTGATGAAGCAAAGACGGAAATATAAGGAAAGTTGAAGGTGAAAGGATATCGATGTTAAGATTAATTTATGACATCACTGTCATCAGTGAAAGTGAGGAAGAATCACAGGATCTGTTGCATGTAATGGTCTGATGAGTGCAGAATATGGATTGAGAGTAAATCGAAGACAGCAGGAAGTAATGGGAAGTAGCAGAAATGAGAACAGCGAGGAACTTAACATCGTAATTGATGATCACGAAGTAGATGGTATTAAACAGTTTTGCTAACTAGTTAGGAAAATAACCCTTGACAAATGGAGCAAAGAAGACGTGAAAAGCAGACTAGTAGCGACAGAAAGGGTATTCTGGGCCAAGAAAAGCCTAATAATATCACACATAGGTCTTAATTTGAGGGAGAAATTTATGAAAATGATCGTCTGGAGCACAGCATTTTATGGGAGAGAGACATGGAGTGTGTAAAACCCGCAACATAAGAGAATGAAAGTGTTTGGGATGTGGTGTTTCACAAGAATGGTGAAACTTAGGTAGAATGGTAAGTTAAGGAATGAGGAGGTTTTCTGCAGAATCGGCGAGAAAAGGAATATATGGGAGACATTAACAAGAAGGAGGGATAGGAAGATAGGGAATCTGTTAAGAATCAGCGAATAACTTCTGTGGCACTAGAGGGAGCTGTAGACTGTAAAGGAAGGTAGAGATTGGGATGTATCCAGCAAATAACTGAGGACGTCGGTTGCAAGCGCTGCTCTGAGGTGAAAAGGATGGCACAGGAGAGGAATTTGTAGCGGGCCGCATCAGACCAGCCAGAAAAATGATGACGCAGAAAAAAGAATGAATTTGGAACTTCCGTGAAGCCGGTATGATTGCTACAGAGATGACAGTGGCGTAGAAATGATGAGTTGATTACTCTGGCCTTGCGAGTCGGGGTGAGACTGGTGAGCCGTATCTAGACTATTAAATTAGTACAAAGGCGAAGGGAGCTGACTTGGGGCCAACTGCAAATTTTTCCAAGAAGGGTACAACTGCGTCGCGTAGTGGGACTCAATTGTTGCATCGCACGGGGCCTGCGATGGCGGCAGTATCTGGTGGCGGACATCGCACCGCGGGCTCACCTTAACAAAGTAGGCGTCTCAAACAGCACTAGGGTATCTTCAGAGACGCGTACTTGTATTGTCTGTGCAGGGACGTTTACGAAAAGGAATACTTAAGAAATACATAATTTATGTTTGATCTCGCATTTTGTAATTTATTTCGTCAACCACAATTTATGTAAATTTGTTGCCTCACTAATGTGCAACTTTTTGAAGTATGAAGTGAGCTGTCTAGGCCACACGTCTGTTTGTATTTCAGGTTTTGTGCTGTTTGTGTGACCCTCAGCTTTTAGTTAAGTTAGAGCTGATGATCACTTAATGTGATGCGCACAGGATCGATGTTAAAACCCTTGCCAAATGTCTCCTATATGTATTACAATTAGTGTTGTCTATTGAGTCAGATTCGGTAGCAATTACCGTAATATTTACCATATCAGTCCGTTTTGACATTTACACTTCGATAATGCTCATATGAACGTAGTGATAGCCTAGAGAGTCGTTAGTGTGAAACAATAGGCGAATAAACTACGAGCAAAATGCACCAATTGTGAGATCCTGCATTGAAATTCTGCTCCACACACTTATTCTTACTTTGATTCCTCTCTAAAGTCGTCAGAAAATTTAGAAGCTCACTCATCAGGCGCTTTTTGCTTTACGAGTAATTAACATCAGCAGCAGTTACATAGATCACCCAGATCACTATGACCACCGATCTGCTATCGACATAAACCTGTCCAGGCGATAGCAACGTCACCTGGGGAGGAATGAAAAACTGAGCGTTTGGAGTAATTGGCCTGGAGGCCCCTTTCGGGACAGATCCGGCCGCCTCGGTGCAGGTCTTATTACATTCGACGCCACATTGGGCGACCTGCGCGCCGGATGGGGATGAAATGATGATGAAGACAGTACAACACCCAGTCCCTGAGCGGAGAAAATCCCAGACCCAGCCGCGAATCGAACCCGGGCCAGTAGGACGGCAATCCGTCACGTAGACCACTTTTTTCCTTCCATTTTGTTAGTTGCGTACGTCACATGACCATTCAGCTATCGGGGCGGACACGTGGCGAGGCATGAGTGCTAGTCAGACACGGCACATGTAGTATCAGTGAGCGAGTTGTCCGTGTATAGAATGCCAAAGGCGTGCGATCAATCTTAGTTTGATCGATTGCTGATTGTGATGGCCCGGAGCCTCGACAGTAGCATTTCGGAAACTGCACGACTTATCGGGAGTTCGAAGAGTGCTGTGGTTTGTGACTTCAACACGTGGCGAAACCAAGGTTAAACCACGTAAAGGCGTCGTGGCGTTGGGGGGCCATCCCTTATTGCAGATATCGTACGTCCTAGACTGGGTAGGCCAGTAAGACTAGACAGGCGGCGAGCTGTGGCGGAACTAAAATCACACCATAATGCTGGGCAGAGTACAAGTGTGTCTGAACACACAGTGCACCGAACACTCCTAACGATAGCCGGCCACTGTGGCTGAGCGGTTCTAGGCGTTTCCTTTAGGAACCGCGCTGAAGCTACGGTCGCAGGTTCGAATCCTGCCTCGGGCATGGATGCGTGTGCTGTCCTTAGCTTGGTTAGGTTTAAGTAGTTGTAAGTCCAGAGGACTGACGGCCTCTGATGTTAAGTCTGATAGTGCTTAGAGCCATTTGAAACATCCTAACAATGGGCCTTCGCAGCTGGCGACCCACGCGTGTGCCAGTGTTGATACCGCTACATCGGCAATTACGACTGTAGTTGGCGCGTGACCATTGCACTGCACGTTGACGCAGTTCGAGAGCGTTTCATGGTCTTATGAATCCCGGTATCTTCTTCATCATGGCCATGAGAAGGCGCGAATCCGTCGTCTTCCAAGGGAATAGCTCCTACCAACCTATACTGCAGGACGGAGACAAGCTGGCGAGGGCTCCATTACGCTCTGATGGACATTCACGTGGAGATCTATGGGTCCAATGGAGCACGTGCGAGACCTCATGATGACCAAGGAGTTTCGTACACCGTTTGCACACCACGTATATCGCTTCATGGCGATCAAATTTCCGGACGGCAGTGGCCTTTTTCAGAAAGATAGTGCGTCATGACCCAAGGCAAGGAGTGAGGTGGTCTTGTTCGAGGAACACAGTGGCGAGTTCCAATTCACGGGCTGGCCTCCCAACTCGCCAGATATGAATCCGATCGAACACGTCTGGGGTGTGGCTGTACGTGGCGTCAGAGCTCATGGCGCGCGCGCATGCTCGCCCCTCCCCCCCCCCCCTCTCTCTCTCTCCAGAATTTAGTAGGACATAAGTGACTTGTGTGTGTGTGTGTGTGTGTGTGTGTGTGTGTGTGTGTGTGTGTAGATGTGGTGCCAAGTCCCTCCTGTGACTTACAAAAGCCTCACTGCTTATGCTTATCCATTACGGATATTTTAGAACCGCGACTGTATATTGAATGTAAATAAGTTATACACAACTGCAACCAGTCACTTTTTTCAATAATAATGATTTATTACATGAACCGGTTTTCGAACCCTTTCGGCTTCATCTTCAGATGATTTCGGGAGGATCCGGGAGGTTACATCATTACTGGTAGTAGCATAATGCTGGGTGATGGTTTGCGACAATATAGGCGGCTTTTTTCGTATCTGTCTGCCTCCATTTTGATGTCCAGAACACTTTCACACGAACTATATTAGTTTACACTTTGACAGTGACACTTTACCAGCATCCAGCATGCGCTTTACAACTCACGTTTCAATCAATGTTCTTTAGTTGTCAGGCGGACATAACTCAGCATCATTGCTTTAGTTGTACGATTTTTTTTGATTTTTTTTTTTACAAAGGTATTAACAACAGTATGAGTTTTTTTAAATGAAGCCCTGTATATTTTATTCGGTAATTCATTTCCTATCTTAACGACCTTTTCAAAAATGTACCACAGTGTAGCATTCACTGAAACACTACGTTATTAATTACATAACACATCACTGACGTTGACCTCCCAGCGCTTAGTACAAGTACCCAGGCTAATGGAACACATCCACGTGCTGACACTGACAGATGACAAATGACAAAAGCAAATACAAGCAGAATACACACCCGTAATTCCGTCAACCATCGTCAGTTGAAGAGTTGTGTGAGTAGTGTTGTAACTGTGACCGGAACAGTCGCGGGGTTGACATGACGGAAAGCGCGGTGGGACCCACAGAGCGGTCCGCGAACGACAACACAAACGGGAGGACGGACAAGACCAATGAAGGACCATAGGAACAACAACAAGATCTAAACAACACAACCACAAGAAAACCACGTCCACTCGTACACAAAACAAGGAAGTAAAGACGCTGTCTAAGGCAAGGCGATAAGTCCAGAGACGCACGCAAGATTAGACTGGCTGGCTCAGTGAGAGGATACACGATCAGGGGCGCCGCTATTGGCCGCTACGACCACGTGTTCCACTGTGGCGCCCTCACACTAAACGTGGACCAGGACGTACGTTCCGTCACGGCTTACGACGCTATGGTACAGAGGCCTCTGGGGGTCTTCGACCTCCATGCCGTCTGGTGCGGATTCAAATTCCACCGCGCGCGGTACCAGATCCCTCACCCCCTGAAACTTGCGCTTCGTGGCGGAAACGCTCCGGACGGTGCCAAGGTGGGCAGCAGTAGGAAGAAGAGCTGCTCACATCAACTGCCATTGGCGGGGAGGAAGGGACGCCTGAGGTATCGATGAAGGCCGACCCAGAGTCCAGGGTGGGGGAGGGAGCTGCCGATCCACCTGGGAGTGGGGAGGGCCGGTGGCAGGCCCGCAGGGAGATGGCAAGCGGGGGCGGGGGCGGCGACCCTGGGACCACGTCTGTACCTGAAGGAGGTAGGGTAGGAGGCGGCGCCGCAAGTCCCGCGGGAGAACGCGGGCGGAGCTGATTATGATGGGGGCTGTCCAACCCTTTCGACGCCTGCACCGACGTCACACGACGCCCGTGGGCCACGACGACCGTGGCGGGCGTCCAACCCGCCTTGTGCCCATGTGCCCATACTCGCAGGCCCATTTCCGTGCCAGGGGCATACCGCTGTGAGGGGCGGGGGCGGGGGGGATGGTATAAGCAAATGGAACAGGGTCCACGGCTGTCGCCCACGAAGGAGCTCTGCCGGACTGCATCCGTCAATTGGTGTAGTGCGAAATGTGATCAAAAGCAGGTTGAGGGCCGACATGGTTGTAGATTTGTCAACTGCCTTTGTCAATTGTTTAAAAGTGAGGACAAGCCTCTCTGCCACGCAATTGGACTAAGAGTGGAAAGGCGGGGGGGGGGGGGGGGGCTACAGATATGTTTGATACCGTTGGACTGACAGAAGTTGTGGAAAGAGAACGTCGTCAATTGGGGACCATCATCAGAGACCGTGTGTGGCAGGCTCTCAATGGCGAGAACCTGGGCCAGAGCCACGAGTCTGGACTCCATGGTGCTGGATCCCATGTGGACGACATTTATATTTGGAGCGGGCATCAGTGATGAGTAACCACACGGACTCCAAAAACGGGCCAGCAAAATCAATAAGGATGCGATCAAAGGGCCGACAAGGCACAGGCCAGGGCGCAAACGACTGAGGGGGGCTTGCCTGGTGACGTGCACACACAGTGCACCGACGGACCAGGTGGTCAATATCGCCATCGATGCCGGACCAATACACGTGCTGGTGAGTCAAAACTTTCATACGGGTGTATGAAACTGAGCACCTGGAGCCGCAAATCCGGAGGGTGACCACCTGATGGGCATCCGACAAGTAACAAAGGAGGGCCACCGTGGACCACATAGTGGAGAACCTGCTACAAGATAGGGTCATGGCGGGTAGCTATGGCAATGTGAACCGCCATAAGAGGCAGATCGTCCAGTGCATCCTGGCAGGAGGAATCAATGTGAAAGCAGAGGGCCTCCAGTTGGTCAAAGGCAGGATCGGTGCCTGCTGGGAAACGTGACAAAGCGTCCAAATTAGCATGATGGGCGGTGTGCTTATACCGGATAGTGTAAGCATAATTACATAAAAACAACGCCCAGCGCTGGAGACGTTGAGCCGTCCGCTCTGGAAGACGAGAGTGGGTTCCAAAAAGCGTAACCTAAGGTTTATGGTCCGTCAGAAGGGTGAACTTTGCCCCAAAGAGAAGTGTGAAATTTTTGGACGGTGAACACGATCACAAAGGCCTCCTTTTCAATCTGAGAGTAGTTCCATTGAGCTGGGGTCAACGTCTTAGAGGCATAAGTGATGGGCTGTTCAGAGCCATGGGCATCCTGATGTTTGAAGACGGCCCCAATGCTGCATGCCGACGCATCAGCTGCCACAACGAAGGGGCGGTCTGGAGAGAAGGAAGTAAGGCAAGGGGCGGACTTCAACATCGCCTTTAAACGGAGAAAAGCCTGGTCACAGGCAGGAGTCCAATCAAAAGGTACCCCTTTGCGACGAAAAATGATTGAGGGGTTGAGCAACGGAGGCAGACTGGGGCAAGAACATTAAGTAGTAAGTAACCTTGCCCAAAAACATCTGGAGTTCAGGTAAGTCCTTGGGACGAGGAAGGGCCTCGGTGCCCACAACATTGTGACCCAAAGGGCGAATGCTATCTTTGCTCAGCCAGTGGCCTAAGTATACCACTTCCGGTTGAAGAAAACAACACTTGTCCAGCCGACAGCGTAAACCAGCAGATTGCAGAGCGCGAAATAAGGCGCTGAGGTTTTGCAAATGTTCCTGGCGGGAACGCCCAGTGACCAAGATGTCATCCAGGTAATTCACACAGGCGGGAATGGACTGTGTAACCTGCTCCAGGAACTGCTGGAAACTGGCCAGCGCCGAAGAGACACTGAAGTGGAGGCGCTTGTACTTATACAACCCGAAAGGCGTGTTGATAACCATTATGTTCTGAGATTTGGCATCCAAGTGTAACTGGTGGTATGCCTCTGCCAGGTCGATCTTTGAAAAGTCCCCCGGCAAGCTTGGCGAGAAGGGGAACAGGGTAAGTGTCAACGAGGGACTGAGTATTAACTCTAGCGCTGAAGTCCCCACACAGCCGAAGGGACCCATTGGGTTTCCGTATGACGGCCAATGGCGTCGCCAGGGACTCTGAGTCACAGGCACAAGAACGCCAGCGGCCTGGAGCCGATCAAGTTCCTGCTTGAGCGCCAGCCGTAAGGCCACCGGAAGGGGCCGGGCCCGGAAAAAGCGAGGCTGTGCGTCTGGCCATACGGCGACGTGCACCTGAAAACTGGAAGCACATCCGAGATCTGTTGCAAACAACGACGCAAAAGCAGGGCACAGATCGTCCAAGCCCTGAAAAGGAACAGCCGTGGAAACGACCTTAACTAAGTCGGAAATTGAAAAGCCAAACAGTTGAAACGCATCCAGGCTAAAAATACTCGAAGCCGATGGACGGTCGACAAACAGGGTAAGGAGCCGGGGAACACGCTTGTACGTCGCCTGGACGACGAACTGAGCACAAAGGGGAATGGAACCGTCTCCGTAGGCGACCAAATGGCGAGAGGGAGGCGAAAACGCAGGGGAGCCCAGTCGTGTATATGTCGCCATATGAATCAAGGAGACGGTGGCCCCAGGCTCGACTGGAAAACTGACGTCCTCAGTGAAAACGCGGCACGTGAGGAAAAGCTTCCGTGCTGACGGGTCATCCTGTGTGACGACCGATTGCAGAACATTGACGGTATCTTGAGGCCCACGAGGGGCAGGACTGGAGCGAGTCGAGTGACTACGACAAACCTAGTGGATGTGGCCCTTGTTACACAGTGTGCACGTCTTCCAGCGGTGGGGGCAATCAGCTCGAGAATGTGCAGTAAAGCGCTGTGGGCAAGATGGAAGCGGGCCGCGCCACCGGTGACGAAGAGTCCCGACGGCGCTGGCCTCTGTCGGCCGGGCCACGTCGACCTCGCGAGGGCGGAACCCGCCTTGACGCCTCGATCGCCGCCACCTGCGGTCGCGCCATAAGACGCTCGTTAGCCGCTTGAGCAATTTCAAAGGAGTGGGTCATATGGAGAATCTCTTCTAAGGAGGGGTTGTCGAATTTCAACGCCGCAGTACGGACCTCAGGGTCGGGAGCCGAACCACCACATCCCAGATCAGGGAGTCCGTATACGAAGCCTTACACTGCTGATTGGTGCACGTAAAATCGCATCGACGGCTGAGGCCCTGCAAGTCTGTGACCCAAGAACGATACGACTGACCAGGCTGTCTATGGTACTGGTGGAACTCCAGCCGCGAGGCGACCCCATGGTAGCGTTGGGAATAATAGTTTGTCATCAAAAGGCGTATCTCTTGCAAAGAGAACAACAGGATCGGACAACGGTGCCAACTTGCAGAGAAGAAAGAACGTGTCCAGAGAAGCACAAGATAAAAACAACGACCGCTGCAAGTAGTCGTCCGTGACTTGAAAAGCCGTGAAATGTTGTTTCAGCCGACGTAAGTAGGTTTCCCAGTCCTCGTTAGCGTCATTAAAGGGTGGAAACACGGCGGACGTGGGAACGCATCGGACACCTGAGGACTGGTATGCTGTGGTGGTAACGCGTCCTGGGCATCGACTTTGTCCGTTAGCAATCTCAGCGATTGCTGTAAGACGTCTAACTGGAGCTGCTGCTGCTGCTGCTGCTGCTGATACATGAGCTGCTGCTCCAGCAGACAGACCAACTTCGCCTCCATACCAGCAACGATCACCGTTCACCTCGTCGCCAAAATGTTGTAACTGCGACCGGGACGGTCGCGGGGTTGACATGACGGAAAGCGCGGCGGGACCCACGGAGCGGTCCGCGAACGACAACACAAACAGGAGAGGACGGACAAGACCAACGAAGGACCATAGGAACAACAACAACAGCGAAAAAAGAGAACCGCAACAAAATCACGTCCACTCGTACACAAAAGAAGAAAGTAAAGACGCTGTCTAAGGCAAGGCGGTAAGTCCAGAGACGCACGCAAGATTAGACTGGCTGGCTGAGCTTTTTTTTTTTTTTTTCTATATTGTGATTTAATGCCCCTGCCCCATATGGGCAGGGGAGGGCTGTCAGCAGCACAATCCGCCGCTCTTCAGCCGAGCGACATGATAACTAAAACAAGAATAAATTAATACATACATAAGGAGATAAAAAAGGGGAACATAAAACAGAGTAAGGGGAGAAAAATGGAGGTAAAAATACACTGTCATGGAGAAGTTCATTGGGAACAGTTAAAAAAGTCACCAGAAAGTTAAAAAACACAGTTTGCGATTCTTAAAACACAGAGAAGACACTGGGTGCGCATGCACAGGTTAAAAATTGGCCACAGTATTAAAAACACTCCGAAACAACACACTTAAAACCCACTTGGAGCACACACGACGAAGAATAAAACTACCAGGCGGGACCTGCCGAGGGAAAGGTCAGAGAGGATGGAAAAGGAGGGGAGAGCATGGGGCAGCTGGGGAAGCGGCGGGATGAAGAGAGGAGGGGCAACCGTGGGTTCCCGAAGAGGCAGGACACACATGGGGCGGGAGAGGAAAAGGGAAGACAGGGCAGGAGGGAGCGCAGAGACACTGAAAGAAGGCACAAGAGATGGACGGGGAGTAGGAGGGGAAATCCGCTCAGAAGGAGGGAGGGGGAGGAGAGGGAGCCCTGAGGAGGAGGCAGGAAGAGAAGGTTAGAGTTGGTAGGAAGGGTAGATGTCAGGGCGAAGCTCATCATCCGGGAGTGGTAGACGGTGGAAGTTGTGTTGGGAAAGGAGATGGAGGGTGTGGAGATGGAGAGAGGGAGGGACACAACGGTAAAGGTGCGGCAACTGGGTGGGAGTGGAGAGGAAGGGAGACACCAGGGGGTGAGGGGGATCAAGGCGGCGGACAATATATAGTGTGGGGATGTGTTCAAGGAAAAGGAGAAGGTGGGGGAAGGGGATGAGGTCATAGAGGATGCGCGTGGGGGACGGGAGGCAGATGCGGAAGGCGAGGCGGAGTGCATGGCGTTCGAGGATTCGGAGGTCTTTATAGAACCAGGGAGGGGCGGAAATCCAAGCGATGCTGGCATAACAAAGGATGGGGCAGATCATGGATTTGTAGGTGTGAAGGATGGTGGAAGGATGCGTGGGACGAGCTGGCCGTCCCCGACAAACCCCCATCCCGACCCCCACAGTGATGCCCATTGGCAACAGCCTCAAGCTGTGTGACCGAAGCCAACACTGCCTGAAGCTGGGAGCGAAGGGATGCCAACTCAGCCTGCATCCGAACACAACAGTTGCAGTCCCTATCCATGCTAAAAACTGTTTTGCTAAGAACGTCTGAACTAATCTACAGAGAGCGCAAACAAATCGACAAAATTTAAACGGTTATTAAAATACAAGATTGCCTAGTAAATGCAGTAATGCTGCTACTTGCGCACTGCTGACACTGCTCGGCGGCGGAAGGAGACTAAGCGAAATTACACTATTCAGGCACTAAACCACGATGCTACACTCTCAAATACTATAATACGCCCGAAATTTATGAATTAAACAATGCAAGAACCAAAAACACGCAAAGAAATTAAGAATTAAACTATGTAACAAATGAGTGAGCTAGGAGTATACGACTTGCTGCTCAGCTGCTTATCCAACGGCGGCAGGGAGCACACTGACTGCGACCAACCGACACTGGCCGTTCAAAACAAAACAGTAGACAAACGACTACGCGAATTTACACTATTCAGGTACTAAAACGCGATGCTACAACTCTCAAATACTATAATACGCTCGAAATTTATGAATTAAACAATGCAAGTACCAAAAACACGCAAAGAAATTAAGAATTAAACTATGTAACAAATGAGTGAGCTAGGAGTATACGACTTGCTGCTGCAGATGCTTATTCAACGGCGGCAGGGAGCACACTGACTGCGACCAACCGACACTGGCCGTTCAAAACAAAACAGTAGACAAACGACTACGCGAATTTACACTATTCAGGTACTAAAACGCGATGCTACAACTCTCAAATACTATAATACGCCCGAAATTTATGAATTACACAATGCAAGTACCAAAAACACGCAAAGAAATTAAGAATTAAACTATGTAACAAATGAGTGAGCTAGGAGTATACGACTTGCTGCTGCAGCTGCTTATCCAACGGCGGCAGGGAGTTCGTTGGTGCTGTCGGCTAAATCACAAAGGAACGTACGGGGGGGGGGGGGGGGGGGGGAGTTGGAGGAGACCCCAGATTTGGCCCAGTTCTGTTGCCATTGGAAAATGAGTTTGGTAACGCTGTGAGTGAGCATGTCTGAATAACTAGGGCAGTTTACGCCACAGATCGAGATACCTTGGAGTCACATAGATGTAGTCTGTTAGTACTACCTCACGACGGTCCTACCGCTGTAGTCTATTCTTGCGATGGCGTTTTCAATTCCGTGAAAGATAATTTATTTCGGTAAGGACAGAAGCTGAAGCACTGAATTAAAATTTGTGCTTTGACTGGGACTCGAACCCGGGTCTCCTGCTTACTAACCGTTACATCACCGTAGAATTTTAGCTACCACAGTTGCATGGACCACCTAAGTCCAGTACCCTCCGTAACACGAACTTCAGTTCAAACCTTCAGTCCATTTTCCCCTTCTCACACCGTCACAATTGAAGGTTTGAAGTTTGTGTTACGGAGGTCACTGGACTTAGGCAGACTGTGCAGGTGTGTCAACCACTGGGGTAGGCTGATGTAATGGTTCGCACATCTGCCGAGTAAGTAGCAGACCTCTGTTCAATTCCCAGTCAAGACACAAATCTAAATTCACTCCCTTACCTTCTATCCTTACCGAAGATAAAGTTGAGACTCAGACGTCTCCGGAAAAACGTTATCCCATAGAAATTTATTTCTATATTAGGTGTTTAAATGCTAATTTTCGTACCTCGTTCTCAGACATGAGTTACTGGTTCCTTGACGAAACGTTATTCTAGTGTGTGACCATTCACACTTTGATTCGCACACCGTTTTCGGAAATCCCCTCTGCTAGAGGAGCCCTCTGAGAGGTGGGGAAGTTAAGTGGGACGTTACAGAGGCAGGCAGCGACGGCAGGCGGCCCGCCCGCAACACGGCCCGGCACCTCACAGCGAGCTGCTCGCTGGAGGGCCCACACACGCCGCCCACACCTGTGCCACACGAGACTGGTTGGCTGGTTGATTTGGAGGAGGGGTCCAAACAGCGAGGTCATCAGTCCTGTCGGATCAGGGCAAGATGGGGAAGGAACTCGGCCGTGCCTCTTCAAAGAAACCGTCTTGGGATTTGCCTGAAGTGATTTGCGGAAAACCTAAATCAGGATGGCCGGGCGCGGGTTTGAACTGTCCTCCTCCCGAATGCTGACCATTGCGCCACCTCGCTCGGTGCCGCATGAGACAGACATCGTGAATTCTTGAGGCAGAGCCTGAAACTCGGTCCCGTCTTACTGCGAGATCTGGGTCCCCAGTCCTAGAACATGTCACCGTGAGAAAACTTGATATACCGATATCATATATTACAACTATTGTTAATTGGAAGTAGAGCTTGAGTTGACACGGGCGCAAGTAAATTTCATGTCTAGGGTGTACGTGGCGTTACGATTTTTTTCTTTTTGCGAGGTAAGTTTGTAAAGGACGTGCACACTGCGATGCCAGAACAGCAGCGCAGCACATAGTAACCTGTACTAGATTTCCCATACTCAGTAATTTGTTCAGACTTGGGCAGTCATCAGATACCTTATCTGACAATCTGAAAGTTGCTATATTGTAGACGATCAGAATTCCAATTTGAGCTCACAGCTTCCGCAGTCAGCATCTTTCAGTAGCACCATTTGAACGCCAGTTAGTGACCAAATTTAATCTTCAGGGTTCTCAGTTGCTTTCAGAGTAACTGATGACTAATAACTTCCTAAATGTGTGGCCGGATCTAGGCGTGCGACGGGCAGAATGTTCCAGCAGCAGCGCTGCGAACTGGCCGCATCTGCAGGTGGGCGCGGCGCACGCAACCCGGTCCTGGTTTTACCACAGGGGTCGTGTCCTCTGTGTGTCCCGCCTCATCCAGACGTCAGTACGTTGCCCTTGGTGGGCGCCTCCTTCCTCTTCTCCACGATATCTAAGGCTGTACTCTCAGTTTCTACCGTCGTCGTACCAACATCTCGGTGTATTATTTGCTAACGCGGTGCCAGTATTTTGACTTACACAATGTGATCAAAAGTGTCCGGACACCCCTAAAAACATACGTTTTTCGTATTAGGTGCATTGTGCTGCCATCCACTGCCAGATACTGCATATCAGCGACCTTAGTAGTCATTAGACATCGTGGGTGAGCAGACTGGGACGCTCCGCGGAACTCACGGACTTCGAAAGTGGTCAAGTGATTGGGTGTCACTTGTGTCATATGCCTGTAAGCGAGATTTCCACACTCCTACACATCCTTAGGTCCACTGTTCCCGATGTGATAGTGGAGTGGAAACGTCAAGGGGCACGTACAGCACTAAAGCGCACAGGCCGACCTCGTCTGTTGACTGACAGAGACCGCCGACTGTTGAATAGGGTCGCAATGTGAAATAGGGAGACCTATCCAGATCATCACGCAGGAATTCCAAACTGCGTCAGAATCCACTGCATGTTCGATGACAGTTAGGCGGGAGGTGAGAAAACTCGGATCATTGTCGAGCGGCTGCTCAAAAGCCACACATCACGCCGGTAAATGCCAAACGGCGCCTCTATTGGTGTAAGGAGCATAAACATTGCACGACTGTACAGTGGAAAAACCTTGTGTGTAGTGACGAGTCACAGTACACAATGTGGCGATCCAGTGACAGCGTATGGGTATGGCGAATGCCCGGTGAACGTCATCTGCCAGCGTGTGTAGACCCAACAGTAAAATTCGGAGGCGGTGGTGCTATTTATTGTGTGGTCGTGTTTTTCATGGTCGGGAGGGGGGGGGGGGGGGCGGCTTGCACCCCTTGCTGTTTTGCGTGCCTCTATCATAGCACAAGCCTACATTGATGTTTTAAGCACCTCCTTGCTTTTCCACTGTTGAAGAGAAATTCGGGGATGGCGACTGCATCTTTCAACACGATCGAGCACCTATTCATAATGCACGAACAGTGGCGGAGAGGTTACACGACAGTAACATCCCTGTAATGGACTGGCCTGCACAGAGTCCTGCCCTGAATCCTATAGAACACTTTTGGGATGTTGTGGAACGCCGACTTCGTGCCAGGCCTCACCGACCGACATCGGTACCTCTCCTCAGTGCAGCACTCCATGAAGAATGGGCTGCCATTCCCCAAGAAACCTTTCAGCACCTAATTGAACGTATGCCTTAGAGAGTGGAAGCTGTCATCAAGGCTAAGGCTGGGCCAACACCATAATGAATTCTAGCATTACCGATGGTGGCCGCCACGAACTTATAAGTCATTTTCAGCCAGGTCTCCGGATACTTTTGATCACATAGTGTATGCGTTCGTAATCGATTCCGCGTAATTTCGATATTCAGTTCTCGTGATCGTTGACTTGTCAGGCTGCAGTAGTCGCTTATGCCGCCGGTGTTCAATAACGTGTCAACTTCTTTGTACCAGACGACAGTTCATCGCCTTACTCGTAGAATACACATGTTAAACTAAAGAAAAGTACCATGTTTCCCACACGCACACAATCCATACCTCGTCAAAACATTCACTGTGGCACTGTGCACTTTTGTGACAGTTGCAGTATTTTAAATAGATTTTTGTTATGGTTTTCACTCCGAAGAAGCATAGTCTGACGTAGTTCTCCCCCATGCCAGTCTATCTTGTGCAAGTCAACTGTTACCTGAATAGCTGTTGCAACAAATCCCTATCTGAACCCGCTTAACACAAGTGAAACCCTTGTGACCGTCTCCATTTATTACTATCCACCGACAGCGCCTCTAAAACCTGCCTTCCCTACCACATTAACAAGTTGTACCACAGAGCTACTTCTATTCCCGATCTCATACAGTACTCTACGTTATTTATTCGATCTACCCGTCCAATGTTTAGTATTCCCATATGGCACCACATTCCAGATGCTTCAAATCCTGTCTTGCCTGTTTCATTCAACTTTCTCTTCCGTGTAACACTACACTGTGCAGCATTGTAAGAAAGGTCACTTTTCCGAAACCCTGTAATCGCCTCCTGTTGCGATGCTAATGTCTGAAATTTGGCTCAACGGAACCTACAACCTTCCTGTGTAACGGTTCAAAAGCGTGGCTCCCGGCGACGTCACCCTTGGCCAAGGCGATGATTCAAACGACAACGTGACGATACGCGAAAAAAAACCCGGAACTCTTAAGTTCGTGTGAGGTGTAGACGGGTTAATGATGTCGCATTGGTACCAAATTTCATCACAATTCTGTCCAACACCACCGTGAACGTGTCATATGATGAGAGGGTCGTCACAGCCTCTCTTATCCACATTTCACCCCTTCCGTTGAAGCTCTTGCGATCGAGGACACACACCTGGCGCCCAGCGTTGAAATTACACATTTTTATAATCGATGGCGGAGAAAAACATTTGCGCTGCACCGCCGCTGAGAACCGTCACGAAAAGCTCACAGGAGATAGCATAAGGGTCGTCAACGAAACCACTCCGTCCCTTGGACGGTTGAGTGCTACACATTTTACTGTCGACGTTCTTGACAATGTCAGAGGGTGCTGACACCACACGGATGTCAACGCTTCTCTGAGGACAAGTGAACCTGCATGCCATTTAACAGGCTCATACCCTTGTAGAATGTAGCGCGACCACAATGTCTGGTGTTGTATACAGGGTCGTACCACTAGACACCGTTCATAACCATCCCACGAAATTTGAAAGTGATCCGATGCGTCAGTGGCTGTTAATGGTTTTTCAGTCTCTTGTTTCGCGCTATTCTGCACCATGATCGCGTCGTGTTCGACATACGAATGAATAAAAGGGTAAGGGCCCTTTCAAGACAACCCCAGTTCGGCAACACCTTCGGTGACACCCGCGCACCATTGTTGGGCACTTTATAAACATAGCTGTACAGAGACACCCATTCAGTCATTCCTAGACTTCGGCATAACAGGCAATCATTTCGACACCCGTCAGCTGAGTAGCACTACGTTGCCGTTTTATTCATGCATGTGTCCATGTGGGACAGGACACCCCGCTATTATGCAACGGGGGGCGGGGGGGGGGCGCAAAACAGGAAATCTGAAAAAGCATTAACATTCTTTGAAGATTCGGACCATATTCAAATTTCTTCGAATGGGTGTGAACGGTGCCTAGCGGTTCCACCCCGTACACCACGACAAACATTGTGGTCTGGCTGGACGCTAAAGGGATGCCATCCTGCTGAACAGCGTCAAAGGTCCGCAGTCTCCTTAGAGTAAGACTGAGTCGTCAGCAGCGACGGAGGTTGCCAAGAACGTGTCCTGTTTCTTATCGCACTGCGAAATGTCTTTTTCGACCGCTAAATGTGTAGCAATCAACACCCAAACAGAAAGGGTCATTTCACTGACGCCCTTTATGCCACCTCCTGACGGCTTTTCGTGTCGGTTCTCAGTGGCAGTAAGTCTCAAATGTTTTCCTCGGCACTGACAGTAAAACCGCGGCATCTAATTACTGGGAGCAGCGATTTTGATCTCCGTTGCACAGGCGTCAACGGAAAGGGTGAAATGCGGGCAAGACGAACAGTGACGACCTTCACATCGTCTGACACGCCCACGATGTCGATGGGCAGAATCGCGGAGAAATCTGGTGTCAATGTGACATCTTACACCTCACATAAACTTGTCAGCTCGGGGTTTCCTTTGTTTTTCTCTTCGTGTGTCGACATGGTGCAGTTTGAATCGTCGGCGAGGCAGCGGCTAAGATTGCAGGGGTCCTCGATTTTACTTTACCACAGAGGAAAGTTCTAGGCAGAAATTTCAAACTTGTGCATCGCAGTGGGTGACTGTTACAGGTTTCGAAAAACTGACGCTTTAACTGTATGGCTCGGTTGAGACAGCTTATTTACTGAATGGCGAACTACGTTATTTAATCAGTATTTGGCTTGGAGAGTCGGTAGAAGAGAGACAGAGAGATTCGGCAGGCGGCGGCTCCAGCCAGTCGCGGCCCTGAATAAAAGATGGCGCCGGCAGACAGCGGACAGGTGACACTCGCAGCCCCGCTGAATGTTTCAGCGGGCGGAGAGCGCGAGAGCGTGTAGCAGATTAGGGGTAGCGGGTAGCCGGCCTCCAGGGGCTAGCCTGGTACTACTCCACACAGCCCGCCAGTCTCTGGTCGAGCCGCGAATGCCAGAGAGAAACGGATACGTAGTATAAAGCCTGACTTACACATTACATTATTCCATTGCTTTTTTTTTGATATAGTATTTGATGTCTATCCTCTATTTTAGAACACAAAGGAACAAAAACGCACGAAAAGAATTCTTTTCAATAATATTCAACAGAACAGCTCGTTTGAAAGGGAATTTAATTACTAGAATTCACTGTATATCAGTTGTTATAAATGTGATACCAGATTAAATAGGACAACAGTCTCTTGTGGAATGCCTGTAAGTGTAGTTCATATGACTTACGGTCTATTAAGAAGTAGGCAACACGATTGCACTTTGAGAATGTTGTAAAGTAATTCAGTGCTGTCCTCTTTTCTCGACTGCAAAGACTTGCGTTCAGATTCTCATAGGACTAAAATGTGCTTTTTAAAAACTTGTTACAGGATGTAAGTTAGCCTTGCATCGATGCTGTATCCATAGCAATACGATTTATGAACCCATACAGTTTATTCTACTCAAATGTAAAAAAGACAACAGAGCAAATATTTATTTGCCATAACTAATAACTATAACATTCTGTTCATTGTGTTTGTCCTATTGAGATGAAGTAACTTTTATTTCATTTATTCTTTGTTATTGGTGTACCATTTAATAATTTGCTCTCCAAGTTTTATAGTATTAAATCATAGATTACATGAGTAAATAATGATGTATTTTGCTCCAATTTACTACGCCAGTGTCAGTGAATTTTCGTTTTCTTGTCAATGCTTAAGGCAACATTGCACCTCCATTTTTAACGATTGTTTAAATCTGTTGAAAAGTACCTCTCCAGTTTCGAAATGAACATGTGACATAAGTATTACAGAATTTAAATGAGCCTGATGAGTAAAGCAGCCTCTTAATTTTTGACAAGTCAATTATGGTAAAAGAAGTTTTCTATTCCTTCATTTTTAATCAGTGTTAGTGTGTCCTACATTTTGTAACGGATCGAGTGTGCAAAGACCGCTGCTGGGTTGTGGGAGTCCTGTCGGTGGTTGTCAGTAGGTGCTCGACTCCCACCTTAGGTATCCTGGGCTCAGCTGACGATCAGCGAGATGCGAGTGACTCCAGAATGTAGTGGCGTAGGAAGGTGGCTGGGGAGAAGCGTGGGTGTGAACAAAACAGTTCTTCACTACTCCATTAACTTCAATTGCGCCCAGTCTCGCCTCTGGTACGGTTTAACGTCGTCTCATATTCTTTCCATTCGGCGGACCAGCAGCCTGCAGCGGTGCCCGAGCTCGGCGTCTCGGCATTGCTGACACGTGGGGTGCTGAGAGGGCTGTGGTGGCCACTGCCCCTCGGATCAGAGAAGTGGCCAGTGGCAATGCAGTGGAGGCTGCTTGTGCCCTAGTGGCGTGACAGCAGCCAGTGGTGGACCCTGCACTGCGCTGTGCTGTGTCTGGTAGTGGCACGCAGCTGGCTGGACATCCATTCGGGCTTCAGACAAAGAAGTGGCAGCTGACTGAGGGATCCGAGGCTGGATACGACCGAGACTGGACGCTGCAGTGTCACCCAGTTGTCTGCAGTGATGACGGACTGCCCCCCGCGGTGTAATTGCAGCCTTCCGGGACTGACTGTGCAGAAGAAAACAAATCAAACTCTGACCAGTGACCGAAGTCTGCGCATTGCCATACGGTAGTGGATCGGACCGAATATAGGTCGATGCCCCAGCCATTGACTAACAGAAGTTTGGTCTCGCTGCTGCTGAGCAAGAAAGTCACTGTGTGGCTTTGGTGCAATTCGGTGCTACGTCTGTGGCACTGACAAGGGAATTGTCCAATAATACATGTCGAAACCTACGCTGAAATTTTTTACACAACAGGAAGACAACGAAAGAAAGACATTGCCAAAACTTTAGCTGCTAAGAGGCACTGCAAGTATTTTGTAAAAATTGTTGGTTACACACTTCTGTCAGGCGAGCAACAGCTTATAACAGTGGTTCGTACAGCCCTGCCCGCCTAGCACGTGACTCCACGAATCACTCACGCAGTGCCGCGTAGCGGAAGAATTCGGAGTTCACAGACACTAATTTTAAGCACCTAAGACCTGATTTACAATGGAGGAAATGGAAGCGAACACGTGCGAATGAGCATTTGCAGAAAATTCACTACCATTCGCTTTTATGTGGGTAGAATCATTACACTAGAGGGTTGGTTGGTTGGTTGTTTTGGGGAAGGAGACCAGACAGCGTGGTCATCGGTCTCATCGGATTAGGGAAGGATGGGGAAGGACGTCGGCCGTGCCCTTTCAGAGGAACCATCCCGGCATTTGCCTGGACTGATTTTAGGGAAATCACGGAAAACCCAAATCTGGATGGCCGGACGCGGGATGGAACAGTCGTCCTCCCGAATGCGAGTCCAGTGTCTAACCACTGCGCCACTTACACTAGAGGGAATGGAACAGGACACGAGGTAGCGAACATTGCCTGTGAATGCTATGTTATTAGTTTCCAGATTTTGGAGTTAGTAGTCGGCATACTGGATGCTACTCTATGTTGTTAGAACTACAGTGCGAAACTAGGCTATTCAGTGAAGATTATTTTGCATGGCGAGGGCACTCTTCATGCCGAAGTATGCAAAATGGCGCAGGGAAGGAACAATTTAAGTGTCTCAGTTTGTACTCAAGCGTGACATGCGTGGAGATCGTGCACTTTACACGGAATTTCATCTCCATCTCTCCTTAACAGTGGTCCAGAATTTTCCTTGTATGTCGGTTGTCATTTTTCCCTGGCTTCTCATTACCACTGAGGGGAAATTTACGAACAGAACACTAATTACCGACGTCGAGCATCATCTCAAGAGGTGGCACTATGCGTGTAAGGTCTAACTGTCATATTCTTTTTTTTTTCTAAGACAAAAATGGTCTAGTGGCAAAGCTCGAACTTCATGATCCAGAGACTGTGGGATCAAATCCCGTCAGTCGACAACTTTTTCACTGTGATTTTTAACCGAATATTCACTTCTCACACATGTTGAAGTGGCCATGAAAGACACGTGGTTCGCATTTCAAGTTAAACAGCAGGTCTCCATTTTCCTATTAGGTAAGTAAATGGTTCAAATGGCTCTGAGTACTATGGGACTCAACATCTGAGCTCATCAGACCCCTAGAACTTAGAACTACTTAAACCTTACTAACCTAAGGACATCACACATATCCATGCTCGAGGCAGGATTCGAACCTGTGACCATAGCGGTCGCGCAGTTCCAGACTTAAGTGGCTAGAACCGCTCGACCACTCCGGCCGGCTATTAGGTAACTGGGGAAGGTTAGGGCTGCAGTGGCGTCCAGTTGAAAGACCTGCAATAGGCCTACCGAGTACAGCAAACAGAGTTCTCTTTTTCTCGTGCTTGTTAGCTTATTTGCTCTGGTGAAAACCTTGTTTAGACTATACGAACATTCTTTTGAATAACTTCATATCGACAGTTCAATTCTTGCACATGTAATTCTGATAAAACTGGCTAGCAGAGAAAATAAAATCGTGCAGTGTTTCAATCACAATTATTAAAATATTCCAGGCTATCATGCCGCGGTCGCAGGGATTTCACCTTAAAACCCAACGTTTCGTCCCCATCTGCAGAGGACCTATTCAAGGAGATAGTTGCTTTGTTGAACGTCCGATTCACACCCAGGCTCGCTTCTGACTGCAATAAAATTTCGCTTCCGCTGGCTCCCGTAAAGTGGCGCGACGTCACGTGTTTTGAATATGTGAGCGCAAAGGGCCGTTGTCGACTGCCGTCGTCCGCCGTTGTTGTCGTCCCACGGTGGAAGACTGGTACACGTCTTGTGTGAATGCATGGTTTCGCGGCGATATCAATTAATAAAATTTTCTCGGGCTTCCAGCCGCGTCAGGTGGTTAAAATCCCGCGAGCTTTCGACCGAGCTCTCCTCAGTCATTGTCAAGTGGTAAGAATGACTGCTGTGTCGCCGTGGCCGCGTCAGTACATAGCCGCACCGCTGGCTGTGACGTCACTAGTGCTCTCTTCCTCGCCATATATGGTAATGTTCTCATCCCGCGTCCTTAGCGCCCGTTTTAACCTCGCGATGGCTGGGTCCCAGGCTGTGCCGAGCTGCAAACCGCCGTCCTTGTTGATGGGGTTTTCAGAGCTATTTATTTCAATGGCTTATTTTATGACGCTATCCCAAAATCCCTTCGTCCTCATAACGACAGATGTTTCGTCGAATAGAATTCGGTGTCTATTTTCTAACGCGTGTTCTTCCACGGCTGATTTTTCTGGATAGCGTAGGCGTAAGCACATGTAGTGTTCCGTCCGGCGTTGCTCCACAGTGCGTACTGTTTGGCCGACGTAGTAACAGCCACACTGACATGGTACCTTGTACACTCCAGGCGTTCCAAACCCTAGATCGTCCTTCACAGGCCTCATGAGCTGTCGAATTTTTGCTGGGGGCCTGAAGAGCGATGAAATGTTATATCTCTTCAGGAGCCGGCTGATCTTTCTCGACACTGTACCACAGAAAGGCAAAAACACAAGTTTCTTGCTTTCTTCTTCGGTGGTGTTCTCTTGTATGTTGGTGAGTGTCTTGCGTATAGCCATTGACACCCGTCCGTGGCTGTACCCGTTTTCCCGGAAGACTTGGTTCAGTTCTAGTGGCAGACTTCTGCGTCTGAGACGACTTTAGCACGATGGACGAGGGTATTCAGAACGCCACGTTTTTGTGGCGGATGGTGGTGGCTGAGAGAGTGCAGATACCGATCTGTGAGTGTCCGTTTCCTGTAAACACTCTGGTTGAGGTGCCCATTGCTTTTCCGTCGAACGAGGACGTCAAGGAAGGGCGATGCACCATTTGTCTCGACTTCCATCGTAAACTTGATTTGGCCGTGAATGCTGTTCAGGTGTTCTAAGAATTGGTACACATCTTCTTCAGCACCCGAATCCAAATTTCATTCAATTTCACGCCCTCCTCCTTCCTGTTGTAATTGCTAAGGTATTTCACAACCTCTGTGGCCTCTCTGTATAGTCTCTCGTGGCATCCGCTTGTGGTTGCCAGTACTCGAGTCCTGTCAAAATGAAGCTGTTGTCTCCAGGCTGCAAAGCATATTCCGCAACAGCTGATCCGTCAATCTCCCCTCTCTGCAGTTACCCCTGTGCACTTCGAGCTGATTTTTGACAGTTCTTTTTGTAGAATCCACGTACATCTCCTCACAACTACCCGGAATCCTATAAATTCCAGCTTTTTCCAGCGACTGCCGAACATTCTTGGCCGATTTTAGGTGGTCTTGTATCTTCCGTGAGGGTGTATAAGCTACCGCGATGTCCTGCTTTTTCAAGATTTTTCCAGTGCTGTCAGTCACATCGTTAATGAATGGCACGAAAACTTTAGATCTCACTGGTGCTTGAGCATCTCTATGATTTCTACGTGGTGGTCTTAACGTTCTTTTGACCTCAGCGAACGAATAATCACTCTTGAGCAATGCATTGTTGAGATGTTTTAATTCTGCGCGAAGCAGCTCTGTTTCACAGATTTTTATTGCTTTATTTATTTATTTATTTATTTATTGTTCCGTGGGACCAAATTAAGGTGAAGTCTCCACGGTCATGGAACGAGTCAATACATGAAATTATAACACGATATTAGAAACAGATAAAATGAAATAACAAAAAACATATTCAGGTGACAAGTCGTAAGTTTAAATGAAGAAAATCAACAATGTAACACTGGAATTTGCTTAATTTTTTAGCTCTTTCAGGAGCTCCTCGACAGAATAGAAGGGGTATGCCATGAGGAAACTCTTCAGTTTGGACTTAAAAGAGTTTGGGGTACTGCTAACGCCAACGTTTTTATGATGCCTCGTTTTTGTTGTGGGTGGTGGTTCGAATTCCGGTGCAGGTAACTGTATGTGTGCGTGGGTTTTCGGTAAACCGTGCGGCCCAGGATACCATCTTCTCTCTTGAAAACTAACGCACCACAAACATTCAATCTTCCACCTGACTTCTCCTCCTTCTCCTTGGTAAACTGAATCTTCGAACTGATCCCGTTCAGATGTTTGTGAAAACGATCCATTTCCTCCCTACCATGCCGCCACACAGCAAACGTATCATCCACGGAACGGAACCATATATTCGGTTTTCTGTACGCAATTTCCAATGCCTGCTCCTCGAATTTTTCCATAAAGAAGTTTGCTATAACCGGGCTTAAGGGGCTCCCCACAGCGAGTTAATAGAACTCTTCGTTCCATTTGAAGTACTTGGTTGTGAGGTAATATTTAAACAGTTCTGTAACATCGGGAGGAAAAATCCGATTCATCTGTTGCAACACTTCATTGAACCGAACCATAGTGAATAGCGACACCATATCAAAACGAACTAATATGTCCTCTGGACCGTACCACAATGCCGTTTAATTTACTGAGAAAATGTGGTGAATTTTTGATATACGAATCTAATTAGTCCACATACGGTCATAATAACGCTGTCAAGAACTTGGCAATCGAATAGGAGGGCGAACCAATAGCATTTACTATAGGCCTTAGAGAAACATGTACTTTGTGCACTTTCGGCAATCCATAAAGTCTTGGTACTAGCACAACTGAACAGACTTCTCTGAACGCTCTCTTCGATAGAGAACTTCTTTACCAGCCGCGTAACAGTTCTAAGAGCTATGCCAGTGGGGTCTTTACTTAAGTTCTTATACGTTTGCGGATCTAATAAGTCGTTAATCTTACTATAACTGTCGGTCACGTGGCAGTGTTTGATGTCACAGTCGACTTCCATCGAATTTGTTGAAATTAAATGTGTCTTGTAGTACTACTTTTTATAACAATTCCTGTACTCAGTTCCTTATAATTATGTTTCAATGTTGTACATTTGACTATCAGTGAAACAGTTCTCTGTTTGTTCCCTATAGTCGTCACAAAACTGCTTATTGAATGACAAAAACAAACATTTTTCTTGCACTAGGCGCACCGGACAAAGGAAAAATTAAGTCTCCTTTAATTTACATCTACGGTCACAAACTTTTTGTTAACAAATTACGGGTTTCGGTCTTTAATGACCATCATCAAATCTGTTTCGTAAAAACAAAGTCCTAATGTACTGCAGCCATAGTGGCACCGTCATCAAATCTGTTTCGTAAAAACAAAGTCCTAATGTACTGCAGCCATAGTGGCACTATGGCTGCAGTACATTAGGTTGGTTGGTTGGTTGGTTTGGGGAAGGAGACCAGACACCGTGGTCATCGGTCTCATCGGATTAGGGAAGGATTGGGAAGGAAGTCGGCCGTGCCCTTTCAGAGGAACCATCCCAGCATTTGCCTGGAGTGATATAGGGAAATCACGGAAAACCTAAATCAGGATGGCCGGACGCGGGATTGAACCGTCCAGTGTCTAACCACTGCGCCACCCCGCTCGGTGCAGTACATTAGGACTTTGTTTTAACGAAACAGATCTGATGACGGTCATTAAAGACCGAAACCTGTAATGTGTTAACAAAAAGTTTGTGACCATAGATCTAAATTAAAGGAAACTTATTACATATACGGGTCACTGTTTTTTCGCGACGATGTCGCAGCTTGTGAAAGGAAAAATTGATGCAGTCAGGCACTTCGCAGTAACCACTAGTCTTATTTAGACGGAACTGGCATAGAGTCAGAAATGGTCCCGGCCGTTGTTCTGCGTAGTGGGCTGCATACCAGACATAGCGGATCAATGTCGTAAAGTGTGACGAAGAAAACTGGTAATGCACAAATGACTGGAGCTTAAGAACAGTGTTCCGCTGATAAACCTGAAGTGAGAGAGAGGTATTGGAAATTATGTTGTCTGATAATTTCCTGAAAAATGCTTTCAACTGTTGAAAAAATTCCTTACCGAGAGGTTGAATCGCAGTAGTAGTTCCAGGCGGCACCCACATTACATCTATAGATTTTTCGTTTCCCTCCACAAAAACAGGAGCGTCGCTTGTCCAGACAAAAGTAATGAATTAGTTTCTGCAGCTGGTAGGAATACTAAATGTTGAAAATTATTCTTCCCCATTATTCTAGATTTTGATACGTCGAATACAAGATTTTTGGAACTAAATAGGGTCCATTTTTTATTTTTGGTCCTAATTTGCCTTGCGGTTCTTGAAGACAGATATACAGCTGCCGAAACACTAAACCACTCATACATATCACTAGCATTTCGAATATGAATGTGTCATTGCATTCATTGATTGGTCATCCCACTCCCTCTTTTTTTTTTTTTTTTTACCCCGAAATGATGAAGTGCAAACAGTTTTTTCACGAAAGCTTACTGATCAGCGTTATAAGCAGCAGTTGCAAGGATAACAGCAAATTTCGCCTTAACGTCAGCTATTAATTTCTCTATAACATTGTCTATCACTAGCAGCTGCTCTACACGTGTACGTGGCGTAAACCAGGTAATTTTGCAAATTTCTATTCTGTGAGATTTCTTGAACCTGCGTAGTAGCCAGGTCGACAAATCCTGGAAATTAGCAATGTTCATGTCAGATGCAATTCGGGGGCAAGTCTAGTACATCTCCATCGGTAACGACGCATAGCCTCTCACGAGCAGTTCCAAATCTTTCGAACCGTTTTTCATTCATACGGTTTCGGGTTTCCGTTTGGCGCATATTTCTTACTTCATGTAATTCATTGTTCCATTTGCGCAGTTCACGCTCCGATTTTACGAAACGGAAACGCCTTTGCACACTGCGTAATTCAAGTGATTTTTCCCTCCTTCGTTTAACCAATATTTCACTGCCTTCTCTTTGTCGCTGAAAGCTGCTGCAGTACGTGTTTTTAGGCTTGGAATATATTCTTTTTCAGAACTGTTACTGGTACAACTGACGTCGTCCGAACCACAATTCATAGAATCGTCACAGTTATTTGCTATTTCTTCCAAGGTACCCACAATTTCAAACGAAATGTCGATACCTTTCGAATGAATGTCAAGGAAATCAACTAATGAGTGACGCATATGTGCGTCAGGAGAGTTAGATGACTACGGCTGCAAACCACATTCTTCATATTTTATCATTGACTAATTGAGAACGTTAATTGGATTCCACATTACTGTGAAGCTGGAAGTAAAAAAAGGTACTATCTGCAGGCATGCCTTACGAAAGCACAATAAATATTAATTCAGCTTTATCTGTATTGCCAATACTTACCAATACTCCAAAAAGTAACTTATAATTTGTAATGGGTGTTACTTGAGTAGCTAATTCGAAATAACAATAACTGTGTGTGTGTGTGTGTGTGAGTGAGCCTAGTTGCGCATGCGCAGTTGCTGCAGCGCCAGTACGGGTATACACTTCTACCGCCGTCTGTCGCCCTACGAATTTGTCAATCTTCAGCTGTTTTTATAATACTTGCAGTGCTTCCTGGCAGGTAAAATTTTGACAGTGCATTTCTTTCGTTATCTTTTTCCTGTGTGAAAGAATTCAGGCTAGGTTTCGATATGGCTTATTGCACTATTCCCTTATCTTATGAGCAGTGGATCTGGCCTAGGCAATTGCAATATCTTCATCAGCAAGAAGCATGATTATTACTTGAGAAGGGAAACTGCAGTTCTGTAAGTAAACTGTGATCCATAAAACTGAGACGATTCCATTGACAGTGGAATTCTGTAATGGCTTATTTACAAGTAGACAATGATGAAGTTAGAGTATGTGACTCGTCTGCTCCCAATACACAGCAATGTCACTGGAGTACACAGTTCAGTTAACTCATTAAAATAAAGGCAATACAGTTAACTTATTTTACTCCATGAATCAGTCAAGCCAGCACTTCAAAGTAAGGGAAATAAGTAGCGTCATTGGTACATCCATTTCCTTTATTGGAACTTGAAATAGTACATACCTATAGCCTGTTTACGCCACTTTGGGTTTCGTACTACTGCAAACCCCAAGCCAAATATGTTTCTAGAACACACAAACGTGCCTAGGCACTTATAAAGTTCACAGAATTGTTAGATAGGTAACATGATTAGAAGAGTTTTGGTGTATATACACAAACTGTATTGTTTTGTTTAATATTCGCATATTAATGAACTGCTAGCCAACACGGTTAGTGTGTCAAGTGCACAAGTATTTGTTCTGACAGCTACAATTGCAGTTTTTAAGAAGAAGTACTACATTCCATAACGAGATTTTTACCCTGCAGCGGAGTGTGCTCGCTGCCAGGTTAAAACCATACTCTGGACGAAGACACGAACTCGAGACCTCAGTCTTTCACAGGCATATTCTACACCAACTGAGCTAACCAAACACAACTCACGGCTATACTTCCCCCAATACCTAGTCTCCTACCTTCCAAGCTTCACAGAAGTTCTCCTGCGAAACTTACACGGCTAGCACTGCTGAAAGAATAGATATTGCGGAGACTTGGCTTAGCCACAGCCTGGGCGATGTTTCAAGAATGAGATTTTAGTTCCGCAGCGGTGTGTGCACTGTTAAGGCTTCAGACTACACAATAACACTTACAAACCCAAATTCGTATGTTATTGTGTTAAATTCAACGGTACACTGTCCTAATCAAACCTGAATGCTCATATGTAGCAGAGAGAAATCTGAGAAAAACACAGACAGAAACACAGAGAGGAAGAAAGGGAACTTGTAACGAGATATTGGTGACCGAAATAAGTAATGGCAGATGAGTTTCCATTTCGAATGGGTTCAAACAATGGAATCTTTCAGGAATGTCAGCCATGGCAGATGTGTTTCCATTTCGAATGAGTTCAAACAGTGGAATCTTTCAGGAATGTCAGCCATAATCACCGAAAGAAAGGTGGCTTTCAATGTACACAATGAAGCAATTAATGATTTGCATTTAAGATATTTTCTTACCAGGATAACATAAAGACGTAAGTCCCATCAAGGGTCTGGCGTGGGGTGGCACCAGTGAAGAAGATACAGAGGATAGTCATAATGTTCTCATTAACATCCTGGGAAACATAAATATACGTAAAATATATGGATAAAGGTCCTAGGTCCAGATCGCTAAACTTTCTTTACTGATAACTATTTCATTACACTAACGAGCCGTCTTCAAATCAACAAAAATCGTAACTTAATTCTGTGTGTATGAGCGATGTATATGATCTGTGTGTGTGTGTGTGAGAGATAGTGTGTGTGAAATACATGCTACTGTTGTAACCGTGACGACCTGCTGTATTGTGTACATTAAAACAAGAGCCATCCTGCTCAATAGGTTACGATGATGTGTTGTGCTTGGTAGCTGATACGTGTAGAATTAAGTAAAAATTTTTATTCATGTGAAGATGTCTCGTCAATGACATGAAACTAATAATCAGTAAAGTAGTTTCAGGGATTTTGACCTAGGACTTTTATTCACACATGTTAACGTAACAAATCGCCTCTCTTCCTTTTTGAAAATAGCAAATAATGACGTAATTAATCTTTTTGTTTTTCGGGAGGTATATATGTGACGTAATGGTACACACTGAAATATCCGAAATATAGTACCATGGCAAGCCGCCAGAGACGGTAAAAGAAAAGGTGTAGCCCACCTCTACTTCATCAGAGTACTATGCCCCGCTTCTGCTACTCTAATGGCATACTACGCTTCATCTGGCTGACGTGAACTTAGAATTGTGCACAGAAGACTTGTTGGTAACGAGCTAATGACTGATTCTGCAGCCCCTTCACCTAACACTTGCAGATTCTGAGTATGGTAACATCCAACAACAACAGCGAAGTGAACTTTTGTGATGGTGAAGTTTTTATAGCGATGTTTACTAATTCCGGTCTTCGTTTCGAAGACTTATTTACAATTGGAAATTCAACATGGTTTCAACTCTTCCAATAGATGCACACATATATCCTTCTGTAATATTTTGTATCGCTATGAGCTAATATACCGCAGTTACATAACAACCTCTGTGAATGTAAATGTTTTGTAGAGACACACGTTAATTTTGGATTACCAGATCCTTTATCCAAATTTGACAAGACATTAGTTTATTAATTTCAACTACTGTTAAATTCATTTCTTGTGAAATTTGATTAGTTTTGAGACGTAAACTGAATTAATTGAGATCATTGTTTGATTAGGTAGTCAAATGAATTTCTTAATCACAGAATTCATGAGAGTGATGATAGACTTGTATCAAGTATTACAGAGCCAAAATAAAGAAAATAACCCCACCTACTGAACGGTAAAGGACTACACGCGAAAAAGCTTAAAAATTGGTTACACTACTCAGGATTCGTTTAATTGAGAATTTTTGATGCTGCAGATATAGATCCACACCAAAATTTTGCTTCAGTTAAAACATGTTGTTGATGAAATATCTGTGTACATTATCTTAATAACCATCAAATGAAATAAATTAAATTACCTTTAAATTTCTCATACGTAACTATTTCACGCGTCTTTCTTCAGCAAGAAGAGTCATTGTCCTGCTGAAGGTAACCTTAATTCGCAGGATAAAATTAAAACCATATGGTCGATTGCGTTGGAAGTGTCTGGTCAGCAGGACAAGGTCGACGATATAAGGTCAGTTCGTAGTAAAATCATTTGTGTTACTCATAAATCAGATATATGTACAGTATTTAACAGTCATTTTCTGAGCATTGCTGCTGAATTAAATAAAAATTTAGTTTCTACAGGGAATCATATAACTTTCTTGGCAAATACATTTTCGAAATTGATGTCTGAAATACTCCTCTGTGATACAGATAAGGTGGAGATGAAGTCAATAATTAAATCACTAAAAATTATGGGCTGTCATGGACATGATGGAGTGCCTAGCAGAATATTAAAGTACTGTTCTGCACATGTTAACCATGTATTTAGTCACATTTTTAATTATTCCTTTAGGAATGGTCAGTTTCCTGAAGGATTAAAGTACTCAGTAGTAAAGGCGCTTCATAAAAAGGGAGAAAGGGATAATGCAGACAATTTTAGATCTATTTCTATGCCATCAGTGTTTGCAAAAGTTATTGAAAAGGCTGTGTATGTAAGGATAATTGATCATTTTGTATCACACAATTTGCTATCCAATGTACAGTTCGGTTTTAGAAGACGTTTAACAACTGAAAACGCTATATTCTCTTTTCTCCTGAGGTACTGGATGGGTTAAACAAAAGATTTCGAACGCTAGGCATATTTTTTTGTTTTAACGAAGGCGTTTGATTGTGTTCATCAGAAAATATTGCTCCAGAAGTTGGCCCATTACAGAATAGGGGGAGTGGCTCACAATTGGTTCACCTCTTACTTTAGTAACAGACACCAAAAGGCCATTATTCACAGTGTTGGCAATGGCTATGATGTAGAGCCTGAGTGGGGTGGGGTCAAATGGTGGGGAGGGGGGGGGGGGGTGTACCAGGGATCAGTGTTGGGGCCACTCCTGTTTCTTGTTCATATAAATGATATGCCCTCTAGTATTACGAGTAAATGTAAAATATTTCTGTTCGCTTGGTAGTAAAAGATGTAGTGTGCAACATTGGCTTGGTTTCAAATAGTGCAGTTCATGACCTAAGTTCATCGCTTGTAGAAAATAAACTAACGCTAAATCACAATAAGACTCAGTTTTTACAGTTTCTAGCTCACAAGTCAAAAAACGTGACGTTTTGATTTCACAGAATGGGCATATGAGAAGTGAAACTGAACAGTTAAAATTTATAGGTGTTCAGATAGATAGTAAACTGTCGTGGTAAGCCCACGTTCACGATCTTGTTCAAAGACGTAATGCTGTCATTTTTACTATTTAAACGGTATCTGAAGTGAGTGATCGTTCGACACGAAAATTACTCTACTTTGCTTATTTTCATTCGCTTATGTTGTATGGTATTATATTTTGGGGTAACTCTTCCCATTCTAAAAGTATATTTTTGGCTCAGAAGCGTGTGGTTCGTGCAATAAGTGGTGTTAAGTTCACGAATCTCTTGTCGACCCCTGTTCACGAGTCTGGGTATTTTGACATTGGCCTCTCAATTTACGTATTGCCTACTGTCGTTTCTTGTTAACAATATAAGCTTATTACCAGGAATAAGCAACTTTCACTCAGTCAATACTCGGCAGAAATAAAACCTGCATTTGGATCGGACTTCCTTAGCTCTTGTGCAGAAAAATATGCAGTATACTGCTGCACCCATTTTCGATAAGCTACCACTAGAATTCAAAAACCTTAGCAGTTATCCACGCGCTTTCAAATTAAAACTGAAGAGTTTCTTCATGGGTCACTCCTTTTACTCTGTCGAAGAGTTC
Organism: Schistocerca serialis cubense; assembly: GCF_023864345.2. Taxonomy (NCBI): domain Eukaryota; kingdom Metazoa; phylum Arthropoda; class Insecta; order Orthoptera; family Acrididae; genus Schistocerca; species Schistocerca serialis. The sequence continues at coordinate 49,529,051 of NC_064643.1, forward strand.
CTTGAAAAATTAAGCTGATTCTTGTTGTATTGTTGATTGCGTTTACTTAAACTTATGGACTGATTTGTTCAGGTTGATAAACATTTTATTTTTATCTGTTATTACGTTTATGTTATAATTTCATGTACATGCACGTTCCATGACCTTGGAGATTTGCTCCTCAATTCGGTCCTACAAAACTTGTGTAAATAAATAATAAATCCATAGGAAACTCGGCGATCACATAAATAAATGTGAGGAACAAATTAAACTGTTAGATAAAAAGATTCAAATGTACATGAAGAAGATAGCCGAGCAGGCACAAGATGTAGATAGAAGATAGGGATGTTAACCCATAATAATAAAGGAACCATGGTTGGTCAAAGTAAAGGTTCAAATGGCTCTGAGCACTATGGGACTCAACTTATAAGGTCATCAGTCCCCTAGAACTTAAAACTACTTAAACCTAACCAACCTAAGGACATCACACATATCCATGCCCGAGGCAGGATTCGAACCTGCGACCGTAGCGATCCCGCAGTTCCCGACTGTAGCGCCTAGAACCGCACGGCCACCCCGGCCGGCCTGAGGAAAGGTATTGACACCAACGCTCAGAACATTAAAAATCTCTAAACATGGAAGGAGGAATGTTAAAACTCACAGAAAGTTACCTTAAGTAAAGTCATAGAGCAAGTCAAAGTTTTAACTCCTGCTATCAAGCAGTTATCAACACACAATGAAAGAAGATCCGACATAAGCATACCTGTAAACGTACGTGAACATGAAGAAATTAGAGACATAATCCAGTTCAAAGAAGCGTATGCCTGAATCAACCAGAGGAACAGAGAAACACTAGGTGCATTAATGAAAGAAAAAGAGAACATTGAAGACTCGATTAGTAATCAAAGAGAAAACTATGTGAACAGACGTGAAGCTGAGAGAAATCGAGAACACGAGGAGTTAAGAGAATTTATGGACAAATTATGTCACATTATGGGAGTACCGACACATTTACCACCACTGGTAAACTCAAGTACAATCGTGGAAATTTAATCGTATGATGTAGACGCGGAGGAAATTAGAAAGCAGATTTTATCAGTATAGAAGTATTCTTTGTCTCCAGATACATCAAACAGTTTACATCCAAATATTTGGATCGAGCAGTTCTGAGAAGCATTACCAAGATTGTGACCAAACGCTTTAAAGATAAAGTCTGTCTGCACACATGTCAGATAAGAGATAACTACAAGACTCAGAGTGACTGTAGGAGAATGTAGAGGTATAAATCTTCAAACAAATAGTCCTCAATGAATACTGGTTCAAAGCTAAGCTGGATCAAGTCATACTGGGAATGCTGATAACAGAGCATTATATAGGTTGGTTGGTTGTTTGGGGAAGGAGACCAGACAGCGTGGTCATCGGTCTCATCGGATTAGGGAAGGATGGGGAAGGACGTCGGCCGTGCCCTTTCAGAGGAACCATCCCGGCATTTGCCTGGAGTGATTTAGGGAAATCAAGGATAACCTAAATCAGGATGGCCGGACGCGGGATGGAACCGTCGTCCTCCCGAATGCGAGTCCAGTGTCTAACCACTGCGCCACTTACACTAGAGGGAATGGAACAGGACACGAGGTAGCGAACATTGCCTGTGAATGCTATGTTATTAGTTTCCAGATTTTGGAGTTAGTATTCGGCATACTGGATGCTACTCTATGTTGTTAGAACTACAGTGCGAAACTAGGCTATTCAGTGAAGATTATTTTGCATGGCGAGGGCACTCTTCATGCCGAAGTATGCAAAATGGCGCAGGGAAGGAACAATTTAAGTGTCTCAGTTTGTACTCAAGCGTGACATGCGTGGAGATCGTGCACTTTACACGGAATTTCATCTCCATCTCTCCTTAACAGTGGTCCAGAATTTTCCTTGTATGTCGGTTGTCATTTTTCCCTGGCTTCTCATTACCACTGAGGGGAAATTTACGAACAGAACACTAATTACCGACGTCGAGCATCATCTCAAGAGGTGGCACTATGCGTGTAAGGTCTAACTGTCATATTCTTTTTTTTTTCTAAGACAAAAATGGTCTAGTGGCAAAGCTCGAACTTCATGATCCAGAGACTGTGGGATCAAATCCCGTCAGTCGACAACTTTTTCACTGTGATTTTTAACCGAATATTCACTTCTCACACATGTTGAAGTGGCCATGAAAGACACGTGGTTCGCATTTCAAGTTAAACAGCAGGTCTCCATTTTCCTATTAGGTAAGTAAATGGTTCAAATGGCTCTGAGTACTATGGGACTCAACATCTGAGCTCATCAGACCCCTAGAACTTAGAACTACTTAAACCTTACTAACCTAAGGACATCACACATATCCATGCTCGAGGCAGGATTCGAACCTGTGACCATAGCGGTCGCGCAGTTCCAGACTTAAGTGGCTAGAACCGCTCGACCACTCCGGCCGGCTATTAGGTAACTGGGGAAGGTTAGGGCTGCAGTGGCGTCCAGTTGAAAGACCTGCAATAGGCCTACCGAGTACAGCAAACAGAGTTCTCTTTTTCTCGTGCTTGTTAGCTTATTTGCTCTGGTGAAAACCTTGTTTAGACTATACGAACATTCTTTTGAATAACTTCATATCGACAGTTCAATTCTTGCACATGTAATTCTGATAAAACTGGCTAGCAGAGAAAATAAAATCGTGCAGTGTTTCAATCACAATTATTAAAATATTCCAGGCTATCATGCCGCGGTCGCAGGGATTTCACCTTAAAACCCAACGTTTCGTCCCCATCTGCAGAGGACCTATTCAAGGAGATAGTTGCTTTGTTGAACGTCCGATTCACACCCAGGCTCGCTTCTGACTGCAATAAAATTTCGCTTCCGCTGGCTCCCGTAAAGTGGCGCGACGTCACGTGTTTTGAATATGTGAGCGCAAAGGGCCGTTGTCGACTGCCGTCGTCCGCCGTTGTTGTCGTCCCACGGTGGAAGACTGGTACACGTCTTGTGTGAATGCATGGTTTCGCGGCGATATCAATTAATAAAATTTTCTCGGGCTTCCAGCCGCGTCAGGTGGTTAAAATCCCGCGAGCTTTCGACCGAGCTCTCCTCAGTCATTGTCAAGTGGTAAGAATGACTGCTGTGTCGCCGTGGCCGCGTCAGTACATAGCCGCACCGCTGGCTGTGACGTCACTAGTGCTCTCTTCCTCGCCATATATGGTAATGTTCTCATCCCGCGTCCTTAGCGCCCGTTTTAACCTCGCGATGGCTGGGTCCCAGGCTGTGCCGAGCTGCAAACCGCCGTCCTTGTTGATGGGGTTTTCAGAGCTATTTATTTCAATGGCTTATTTTATGACGCTATCCCAAAATCCCTTCGTCCTCATAACGACAGATGTTTCGTCGAATAGAATTCGGTGTCTATTTTCTAACGCGTGTTCTTCCACGGCTGATTTTTCTGGATAGCGTAGGCGTAAGCACATGTAGTGTTCCGTCCGGCGTTGCTCCACAGTGCGTACTGTTTGGCCGACGTAGTAACAGCCACACTGACATGGTACCTTGTACACTCCAGGCGTTCCAAACCCTAGATCGTCCTTCACAGGCCTCATGAGCTGTCGAATTTTTGCTGGGGGCCTGAAGAGCGATGAAATGTTATATCTCTTCAGGAGCCGGCTGATCTTTCTCGACACTGTACCACAGAAAGGCAAAAACACAAGTTTCTTGCTTTCTTCTTCGGTGGTGTTCTCTTGTATGTTGGTGAGTGTCTTGCGTATAGCCATTGACACCCGTCCGTGGCTGTACCCGTTTCCCCGGAAGACTTGGTTCAGTTCTAGTGGCAGACTTCTGCGTCTGAGACGACTTTAGCACGATGGACGAGGGTATTCAGAACGCCACGTTTTTGTGGCGGATGGTGGTGGCTGAGAGAGTGCAGATACCGATCTGTGAGTGTCCGTTTCCTGTAAACACTCTGGTTGAGGTGCCCATTGCTTTTCCGTCGAACGAGGACGTCAAGGAAGGGCGATGCACCATTTGTCTCGACTTCCATCGTAAACTTGATTTGGCCGTGAATGCTGTTCAGGTGTTCTAAGAATTGGTACACATCTTCTTCAGCACCCGAATCCAAATTTCATTCAATTTCACGCCCTCCTCCTTCCTGTTGTAATTGCTAAGGTATTTCACAACCTCTGTGGCCTCTCTGTATAGTCTCTCGTGGCATCCGCTTGTGGTTGCCAGTACTCGAGTCCTGTCAAAATGAAGCTGTTGTCTCCAGGCTGCAAAGCATATTCCGCAACAGCTGATCCGTCAATCTCCCCTCTCTGCAGTTACCCCTGTGCACTTCGAGCTGATTTTTGACAGTTCTTTTTGTAGAATCCACGTACATCTCCTCACAACTACCCGGAATCCTATAAATTCCAGCTTTTTCCAGCGACTGCCGAACATTCTTGGCCGATTTTAGGTGGTCTTGTATCTTCCGTGAGGGTGTATAAGCTACCGCGATGTCCTGCTTTTTCAAGATTTTTCCAGTGCTGTCAGTCACATCGTTAATGAATGGCACGAAAACTTTAGATCTCACTGGTGCTTGAGCATCTCTATGATTTCTACGTGGTGGTCTTAACGTTCTTTTGACCTCAGCGAACGAATAATCACTCTTGAGCAATGCATTGTTGAGATGTTTTAATTCTGCGCGAAGCAGCTCTGTTTCACAGATTTTTATTGCTTTATTTATTTATTTATTTATTTATTGTTCCGTGGGACCAAATTAAGGTGAAGTCTCCACGGTCATGGAACGAGTCAATACATGAAATTATAACACGATATTAGAAACAGATAAAATGAAATAACAAAAAACATATTCAGGTGACAAGTCGTAAGTTTAAATGAAGAAAATCAACAATGTAACACTGGAATTTGCTTAATTTTTTAGCTCTTTCAGGAGCTCCTCGACAGAATAGAAGGGGTATGCCATGAGGAAACTCTTCAGTTTGGACTTAAAAGAGTTTGGGGTACTGCTAACGCCAACGTTTTTATGATGCCTCGTTTTTGTTGTGGGTGGTGGTTCGAATTCCGATGCAGGTAACTGTATGTGTGCGTGGGTTTTCGGTAAACCGTGCGGCCCAGGATACCATCTTCTCTCTTGAAAACTAACGCACCACAAACATTCAATCTTCCACCTGACTTCTCCTCCTTCTCCTTGGTAAACTGAATCTTCGAACTGATCCCGTTCAGATGTTTGTGAAAACGATCCATTTCCTCCCTACCATGCCGCCACACAGCAAACGTATCATCCACGGAACGGAACCATATATTCGGTTTTCTGTACGCAATTTCCAATGCCTGCTCCTCGAATTTTTCCATAAAGAAGTTTGCTATAACCGGGCTTAAGGGGCTCCCCACAGCGAGTTAATAGAACTCTTCGTTCCATTTGAAGTACTTGGTTGTGAGGTAATATTTAAACAGTTCTGTAACATCGGGAGGAAAAATCCGATTCATCTGTTGCAACACTTCATTGAACCGAACCATAGTGAATAGCGACACCATATCAAAACGAACTAATATGTCCTCTGGACCGTACCACAATGCCGTTTAATTTACTGAGAAAATGTGGTGAATTTTTGATATACGAATCTAATTAGTCCACATACGGTCATAATAACGCTGTCAAGAACTTGGCAATCGAATAGGAGGGCGAACCAATAGCATTTACTATAGGCCTTAGAGAAACATGTACTTTGTGCACTTTCGGCAATCCATAAAGTCTTGGTACTAGCACAACTGAACAGACTTCTCTGAACGCTCTCTTCGATAGAGAACTTCTTTACCAGCCGCGTAACAGTTCTAAGAGCTATGCCAGTGGGGTCTTTACTTAAGTTCTTATACGTTTGCGGATCTAATAAGTCGTTAATCTTACTATAACTGTCGGTCACGTGGCAGTGTTTGATGTCACAGTCGACTTCCATCGAATTTGTTGAAATTAAATGTGTCTTGTAGTACTACTTTTTATAACAATTCCTGTACTCAGTTCCTTATAATTATGTTTCAATGTTGTACATTTGACTATCAGTGAAACAGTTCTCTGTTTGTTCCCTATAGTCGTCACAAAACTGCGTATTGAATGACAAAAACAAACATTTTTCTTGCACTAGGCGCACCGGACAAAGGAAAAATTAAGTCTCCTTTAATTTACATCTACGGTCACAAACTTTTTGTTAACAAATTACCGGTTTCGGTCTTTAATGACCATCATCAAATCTGTTTCGTAAAAACAAAGTCCTAATGTACTGCAGCCATAGTGGCCCCGTCATCAAATCTGTTTCGTAAAAACAAAGTCCTAATGTACTGCAGCCATAGTGGCACTATGGCTGCAGTACATTAGGTTGGTTGGTTGGTTGGTTTGGGGAAGGAGACCAGACACCGTGGTCATCGGTCTCATCGGATTAGGGAAGGATTGGGAAGGAAGTCGGCCGTGCCCTTTCAGAGGAACCATCCCAGCATTTGCCTGGAGTGATATAGGGAAATCACGGAAAACCTAAATCAGGATGGCCGGACGCGGGATTGAACCGTCGTCCTCCCGAATGCGAGTCCAGTGTCTAACCACTGCGCCACCCCGCTCGGTGCAGTACATTAGGACTTTGTTTTTACGAAACAGATCTGATGACGGTCATTAAAGACCGAAACCTGTAATGTGTTAACAAAAAGTTTGTGACCATAGATCTAAATTAAGGGAAACTTATTACATACACGGGTCACTGTTTTTTCGCGACGATGTCGCAGCTTGTGAAAGGAAAAATTGATGCAGTCAGGCACTTCGCAGTAACCACTAGTCTTATTTAGACGGAACTGGCATAGAGTCAGAAATGGTCCCGGCCGTTGTTCTGCGTAGTGGGCTGCATACCAGACATAGCGGATCAATGTCGTAAAGTGTGACGAAGAAAACTGGTAATGCACAAATGACTGGAGCTTAAGAACAGTGTTCCGCTGATAAACCTGAAGTGAGAGAGAGGTATTGGAAATTATGTTGTCTGATAATTTCCTGAAAAATGCTTTCAACTGTTGAAAAAATTCCTTACCGAGAGGTTGAATCGCAGTAGTAGTTCCAGGCGGCACCCACATTACATCTATAGATTTTTCGTTTCCCTCCACAAAAACAGGAGCGTCGCTTGTCCAGACAAAAGTAATGAATTAGTTTCTGCAGCTGGTAGGAATACTAAATGTTGAAAATTATTCTTCCCCATTATTCTAGATTTTGATACGTCGAATACAAGATTTTTGGAACTAAATAGGGTCCATTTTTTATTTTTGGTCCTAATTTGCCTTGCGGTTCTTGAAGACAGATATACAGCTGCCGAAACACTAAACCACTCATACATATCACTAGCATTTCGAATATGAATGTGTCATTGCATTCATTGATTGGTCATCCCACTCCCTCTTTTTTTTTTTTTTTTTTTACCCCGAAATGATGAAGTGCAAACAGTTTTTTCACGAAAGCTTACTGATCAGCGTTATAAGCAGCAGTTGCAAGGATAACAGCAAATTTCGCCTTAACGTCAGCTATTAATTTCTCTATAACATTGTCTATCACTAGCAGCTGCTCTACACGTGTACGTGGCGTAAACCAGGTAATTTTGCAAATTTCTATTCTGTGAGATTTCTTGAACCTGCGTAGTAGCCAGGTCGACAAATCCTGGAAATTAGCAATGTTCATGTCAGATGCAATTCGGGGGCAAGTCTAGTACATCTCCATCGGTAACGACGCATAGCCTCTCACGAGCAGTTCCAAATCTTTCGAACCGTTTTTCATTCATACGGTTTCGGGTTTCCGTTTGGCGCATATTTCTTACTTCATGTAATTCATTGTTCCATTTGCGCAGTTCACGCTCCGATTTTACGAAACGGAAACGCCTTTGCACACTGCGTAATTCAAGTGATTTTTCCCTCCTTCGTTTAACCAATATTTCACTGCCTTCTCTTTGTCGCTGAAAGCTGCTGCAGTACGTGTTTTTAGGCTTGGAATATATTCTTTTTCAGAACTGTTACTGGTACAACTGACGTCGTCCGAACCACAATTCATAGAATCGTCACAGTTATTTGCTATTTCTTCCAAGGTACCCACAATTTCAAACGAAATGTCGATACCTTTCGAATGAATGTCAAGGAAATCAACTAATGAGTGACGCATATGTGCGTCAGGAGGGTTAGATGATTACGGCTGCAAACCACATTCTTCATATTTCATCATTGACTAATTGAGAACGTTAATTGGATTCCACATTACTGTGAAGCTGGAAGTAAAAGAAGGTACTATCTGCAGGCATGCCTTACGAAAGCACAATAAATATTAATTCAGCTTTATCTGTATTGCCAATACTTACCAATACTCCAAAAAGTAACTTATAATTTGTAATGGGTGTTACTTGAGTAGCTAATTCGAAATAACAATAACTGTGTGTGTGTGTGTGTGTGAGTGAGCCTAGTTGCGCATGCGCAGTTGCTGCAGCGCCAGTACGGGTATACACTTCTACCGCCGTCTGTCGCCCTACGAATTTGTCAATCTTCAGCTGTTTTTATAATACTTGCAGTGCTTCCTGGCAGGTAAAATTTTGACAGTGCATTTCTTTCGTTATCTTTTTCCTGTGTGAAAGAATTCAGGCTAGGTTTCGATATGGCTTATTGCACTATTCCCTTATCTTATGAGCAGTGGATCTGGCCTAGGCAATTGCAATATCTTCATCAGCAAGAAGCATGATTATTACTTGAGAAGGGAAACTGCAGTTCTGTAAGTAAACTGTGATCCATAAAACTGAGACGATTCCATTGACAGTGGAATTCTGTAATGGCTTATTTACAAGTAGACAATGATGAAGTTAGAGTATGTGACTCGTCTGCTCCCAATACACAGCAATGTCACTGGAGTACACAGTTCAGTTAACTCATTAAAATAAAGGCAATACAGTTAACTTATTTTACTCCATGAATCAGTCAAGCCAGCACTTCAAAGTAAGGGAAATAAGTAGCGTCATTGGTACATCCATTTCCTTTATTGGAACTTGAAATAGTACATACCTATAGCCTGTTTACGCCACTTTGGGTTTCGTACTACTGCAAACCCCAAGCCAAATATGTTTCTAGAACACACAAACGTGCCTAGGCACTTATAAAGTTCACAGAATTGTTAGATAGGTAACATGATTAGAAGAGTTTTGGTGTATATACACAAACTGTATTGTTTTGTTTAATATTCGCATATTAATGAACTGCTAGCCAACACGGTTAGTGTGTCAAGTGCACAAGTATTTGTTCTGACAGCTACAATTGTAGTTTTTAAGAAGAAGTACTACATTCCATAACGAGATTTTTACCCTGCAGCGGAGTGTGCTCGCTGCCAGGTTAAAACCATACTCTGGACGAAGACACGAACTCGAGACCTCAGTCTTTCACAGGCATATTCTACACCAACTGAGCTAACCAAACACAACTCACGGCTATACTTCCCCCAATACCTAGTCTCCTACCTTCCAAGCTTCACAGAAGTTCTCCTGCGAAACTTACACGGCTAGCACTGCTGAAAGAATAGATATTGCGGAGACTTGGCTTAGCCACAGCCTGGGCGATGTTTCAAGAATGAGATTTTAGTTCCGCAGCGGTGTGTGCACTGTTAAGGCTTCAGACTACACAATAACACTTACAAACCCAAATTCGTATGTTATTGTGTTAAATTCAACGGTACACTGTCCTAATCAAACCTGAATGCTCATATGTAGCAGAGAGAAATCTGAGAAAAACACAGACAGAAACACAGAGAGGAAGAAAGGGAACTTGTAACGAGATATTGGTGACCGAAATAAGTAATGGCAGATGAGTTTCCATTTCGAATGGGTTCAAACAATGGAATCTTTCAGGAATGTCAGCCATAATCACCGAAAGAAAGGTGGCTTTCAATGTACACAATGAAGCAATTAATGATTTGCATTTAAGATATTTTCTTACCAGGATAACATAAAGACGTAAGTCCCATCAAGGGTCTGGCGGGGGGTGGCACCAGTGAAGAAGATACAGAGGATAGTCATAATGTTCTCATTAACATCCTGGGAAACATAAATATACGTAAAATATATGGATAAAGGTCCTAGGTCCAGATCGCTAAACTTTCTTTACTGATAACTATTTCATTACACTAACGAGCCGTCTTCAAATCAACAAAAATCGTAACTTAATTCTGTGTGTATGAGCGATGTATATGATCTGTGTGTGTGTGTGTGAGAGATAGTGTGTGTGAAATACATGCTACTGTTGTAACCGTGACGACCTGCTGTATTGTGTACATTAAAACAAGAGCCATCCTGCTCAATAGGTTACGATGATGTGTTGTGCTTGGTAGCTGATACGTGTAGAATTAAGTAAAAATTTTTATTCATGTGAAGATGTCTCGTCAATGACATGAAACTAATAATCAGTAAAGTAGTTTCAGGGATTTTGACCTAGGACTTTTATTCACACATGTTAACGTAACAAATCGCCTCTCTTCCTTTTTGAAAATAGCAAATAATGACGTAATTAATCTTTTTGTTTTTCGGGAGGTATATATGTGACGTAATGGTACACACTGAAATATCCGAAATATAGTACCATGGCAAGCCGCCAGAGACGGTAAAAGAAAAGGTGTAGCCCACCTCTACTTCATCAGAGTACTATGCCCCGCTTCTGCTACTCTAATGGCATACTACGCTTCATCTGGCTGACGTGAACTTAGAATTGTGCACAGAAGACTTGTTGGTAACGAGCTAATGACTGATTCTGCAGCCCCTTCACCTAACACTTGCAGATTCTGAGTATGGTAACATCCAACAACAACAGCGAAGTGAACTTTTGTGATGGTGAAGTTTTTATAGCGATGTTTACTAATTCCGGTCTTCGTTTCGAAGACTTATTTACAATTGGAAATTCAACATGGTTTCAACTCTTCCAATAGATGCACACATATATCCTTCTGTAATATTTTGTATCGCTATGAGCTAATATACCGCAGTTACATAACAACCTCTGTGAATGTAAATGTTTTGTAGAGACACACGTTAATTTTGGATTACCAGATCCTTTATCCAAATTTGACAAGACATTAGTTTATTAATTTCAACTACTGTTAAATTCATTTCTTGTGAAATTTGATTAGTTTTGAGACGTAAACTGAATTAATTGAGATCATTGTTTGATTAGGTAGTCAAATGAATTTCTTAATCACAGAATTCATGAGAGTGATGATAGACTTGTATCAAGTATTACAGAGCCAAAATAAAGAAAATAACCCCACCTACTGAACGGTAAAGGACTACACGCGAAAAAGCTTAAAAATTGGTTACACTACTCAGGATTCGTTTAATTGAGAATTTTTGATGCTGCAGATATAGATCCACACCAAAATTTTGCTTCAGTTAAAACATGTTGTTGATGAAATATCTGTGTACATTATCTTAATAACCATCAAATGAAATAAATTAAATTACCTTTAAATTTCTCATACGTAACTATTTCACGCGTCTTTCTTCAGCAAGAAGAGTCATTGTCCTGCTGAAGGTAACCTTAATTCGCAGGATAAAATTAAAACCATATGGTCGATTGCGTTGGAAGTGTCTGGTCAGCAGGACAAGGTCGACGATATAAGGTCAGTTCGTAGTAAAATCATTTGTGTTACTCATAAATCAGATATATGTACAGTATTTAACAGTCATTTTCTGAGCATTGCTGCTGAATTAAATAAAAATTTAGTTTCTACAGGGAATCATATAACTTTCTTGGCAAATACATTTTCGAAATTGATGTCTGAAATACTCCTCTGTGATACAGATAAGGTGGAGATGAAGTCAATAATTAAATCACTAAAAATTATGGGCTGTCATGGACATGATGGAGTGCCTAGCAGAATATTAAAGTACTGTTCTGCACATGTTAACCATGTATTTAGCCACATTTTTAATTATTCCTTTAGGAATGGTCAGTTTCCTGAAGGATTAAAGTACTCAGTAGTAAAGGCGCTTCATAAAAAGGGAGAAAGGGATAATGCAGACAATTTTAGATCTATTTCTATGCCATCAGTGTTTGCAAAAGTTATTGAAAAGGCTGTGTATGTAAGGATAATTGATCATTTTGTATCACACAATTTGCTATCCAATGTACAGTTCGGTTTTAGAAGACGTTTAACAACTGAAAACGCTATATTCTCTTTTCTCCTGAGGTACTGGATGGGTTAAACAAAAGATTTCGAACGCTAGGCATATTTTTTTGTTTTAACGAAGGCGTTTGATTGTGTTCATCAGAAAATATTGCTCCAGAAGTTGGCCCATTACAGAATAGGGGGAGTGGCTCACAATTGGTTCACCTCTTACTTTAGTAACAGACACCAAAAGGCCATTATTCACAGTGTTGGCAATGGCTATGATGTAGAGCCTGAGTGGGGTGGGGTCAAATGGTGGGGAGGGGGGGGGGGTGTACCAGGGATCAGTGTTGGGGCCACTCCTGTTTCTTGTTCATATAAATGATATGCCCTCTAGTATTACGAGTAAATGTAAAATATTTCTGTTCGCTTGGTAGTAAAAGATGTAGTGTGCAACATTGGCTTGGTTTCAAATAGTGCAGTTCATGACCTAAGTTCATCGCTTGTAGAAAATAAACTAACGCTAAATCACAATAAGACTCAGTTTTTACAGTTTCTAGCTCACAAGTCAAAAAACGTGACGTTTTGATTTCACAGAATGGGCATATGATAAGTGAAACTGAACAGTTAAAATTTATAGGTGTTCAGATAGATAGTAAACTGTCGTGGTAAGCCCACGTTCACGATCTTGTTCAAAGACGTAATGCTGCCATCTTTACTATTTAAACGGTATCTGAAGTGAGTGATCGTTCGACACGAAAATTACTCTACTTTGCTTATTTTCATTCGCTTATGTTGTATGGTATTATATTTTGGGGTAACTCTTCCCATTCTAAAAGTATATTTTTGGCTCAGAAGCGTGTGGTTCGTGCAATAAGTGGTGTTAAGTTCACGAATCTCTTGTCGACCCCTGTTCACGAGTCTGGGTATTTTGACATTGGCCTCTCAATTTACGTATTGCCTACTGTCGTTTCTTGTTAACAATATAAGCTTATTACCAGGAATAAGCAACTTTCACTCAGTCAATACTCGGCAGAAATAAAACCTGCATTTGGATCGGACTTCCTTAGCTCTTGTGCAGAAAAATATGCAGTATACTGCTGCACCCATTTTCGATAAGCTACCACTAGAATTCAAAAACCTTAGCAGTTATCCACGCGCTTTCAAATTAAAACTGAAGAGTTTCTTCATGGGTCACTCCTTTTACTCTGTCGAAGAGTTCCTTGAAAAATTAAGCTGATTCTTGTTGTATTGTTGATTGCGTTTACTTAAACTTATGGACTGATTTGTTCAGGTTGATAAACATTTTATTTTTATCTGTTATTACGTTTATGTTATAATTTCATGTACATGCACGTTCCATGACCTTGGAGATTTGCTCCTCAATTCGGTCCTACAAAACTTGTGTAAATAAATAATAAATCCATAGGAAACTCGGCGATCACATAAATAAATGTGAGGAACAAATTAAACTGTTAGATAAAAAGATTCAAATGTACATGAAGAAGATAGCCGAGCAGGCACAAGATGTAGATAGAAGATAGGGATGTTAACCTATAATAATAAAGGAACCATGGTTGGTCAAAGTAAAGGTTCAAATGGCTCTGAGCACTATGGGACTCAACTTATAAGGTCATCAGTCCCCTAGAACTTAGAACTACTTAAACCTAACCAACCTAAGGACATCACACATATCCATGCCCGAGGCAGGATTCGAACCTGCGACCGTAGCGATCCCGCAGTTCCCGACTGTAGCGCCTAGAACCGCACGGCCACCCCGGCCGGCCTGAGGAAAGGTATTGACACCAACGCTCAGAACATTAAAAATCTCTAAACATGGAAGGAGGAATGTTAAAACTCACAGAAAGTTACCTTAAGTAAAGTCATAGAGCAAGTCAAAGTTTTAACTCCTGCTATCAAGCAGTTATCAACACACAATGAAAGAAGATCCGACATAAGCATACCTGTAAACGTACGTGAACATGAAGAAATTAGAGACATAATCCAGTTCAAAGAAGCGTATGCCTGAATCAACCAGAGGAACAGAGAAACACTAGGTGCATTAATGAAAGAAAAAGAGAACATTGAAGACTCGATTAGTAATCAAAGAGAAAACTATGTGAACAGACGTGAAGCTGAGAGAAATCGAGAACACGAGGAGTTAAGAGAATTTATGGACAAATTATGTCACATTATGGGAGTACCGACACATTTACCACCACTGGTAAACTCAAGTACAATCGTGGAAATTTAATCGTATGATGTAGACGCGGAGGAAATTAGAAAGCAGATTTTATCAGTATAGAAATATTCTTTGTCTCCAGATACATCAAACAGTTTACATCCAAATATTTGGATCGAGCAGTTCTGAGAAGCATTACCAAGATTGTGACCAAACGCTTTAAAGATAAAGTCTGTCTGCACACATGTCAGATAAGAGATAACTACAAGACTCAGAGTGACTGTAGGAGAATGTAGAGGTATAAATCTTCAAACAAATAGTCCTCAATGAATACTGGTTCAAAGCTAAGCTGGATCAAGTCATACTGGGAATGCTGATAACAGAGCATTATATAGGTTGGTTGGTTGTTTGGGGAAGGAGACCAGACAGCGTGGTCATCGGTCTCATCGGATTAGGGAAGGATGGGGAAGGAAGTCGGCCGTGCCCTTTCAGAGGAACCATCCCGGCATTTGCCTGGAGTGATTTAGGGAAATCAAGGATAACCTAAATCAGGATGGCCGGACGTGGGATTGAACCGTCGTCCTCCAGTGTCTAACTACTGCGCCACCTCGCTCGGTAACCATTATATAGAATCAAGATGGAAGGATCCAGTATAATATTTCAAGGGAATAGTCGGCAGGATTCAGTTCTTTGACATACAACATCAGGCAACGGAATTAACTATAATTTGTTTCATTAAGCTATTGCAGCAGATATAGAGGAAATTCTTATTAGCAGGAAGATACATGCAAGATGTAAGAGGATTCCAACACCTATTGCAAGAATTAGAATATAATCAAGGGAACCTGGGCACTTCATACCATCGCATTTGCCACCTGAAAACCAGTAACATAATAACCAAAACTGGAGAGCGAGGCACCTGCCGTGAAGAAATGGATGGGATATGTAAAAGGACAATATACGATAGGGACTACAGTATTGAACAGAAGATAGAAGGAAAAACTACAAACGAAACGATCAGAGAGCAGAGAGAACCAAAACAGTGGAAATACATGGGTCTATGCCAATATATACTCTGTAGAATGAGAATGAGGGAACAATCCAAGAAGCTGACTAGCAATTAAGGCTGTGATATCACAATTAGTGAAAATAAATCTACGAGGAGCCCCATTCGTAAGTTGTCAATTTTGGAAAACTGAAGGAAGTGCTACCAGCAGGAATTCAGTAGAACATAGGATACTGCGTATACAATAATAAGTGTGCATGTGTGCGAGGAAGTAGTATAGTATATAGTACATTCCAGAAAACAAGTGTCAGTGATGGAGGGGGAAGTGTATGAGTCATGTGATAGAGTAAAGAGGTAGCCTATGTTTAAAATACTGAGTATTGAAATATCAGGCTCAATGAGCAGGAAGTGTGGACAGTTCAAGAAGCAAATGACAGCTGGTTTTGGGTGTCAGCCATATGTGCGAGGTGCTATCGAAAATTTTCGGGACTGGTGCTGCCATCTGTTGAAAATCTCACCTTTGGACTGATGGTCACCATCACCCTCGAAGTAGTTCACATCCGCACCGCACGTACTCACCGGTCCCAGTGTTTGTGCCACTGGTCAAACGTTTTCTGGAAGTCCTGTTCGTTGAGGGTGTTTACCACTGACAGTGATGCTTCTCGAATCCTCTCTGGAGTGCCGAACCGACAGCCTTTCAATTTGAGTTTCAGTTCTGGGAACATCGCGAAGTCGCAAGATGCCAAATCTGGAGAGTACAATGGGTTGGGTACAACTGCCATGTTGTTTTTTGCCAAAAAGGTCCTGGTGAGCGAGGATGTGTGGCAGGGCGCGCTGTCGTGATGCAGCAGCCTGTTCCCTTGACGCCGAAGTTCGGGCTGTCGTCGCCGCACGTTTTCACAGAGTCGTCGCAAAACGTCACAGTAGTATGCGGGATTCACTGCGTGGTTGGGTGGGACGATTTCTTTGTGCACATTTCCCTTGGTATGAAAGAAAACGATGATCATGCTTTTCAATTTGCTCTTCACCTGTCTCGCTTTTTTGGGTCTTGGAGAGCCCTGGCTCTTCCACTGGGACGATTGTTGCTTTGTCTCTGGGTTATAACCGTGAATCCAGCTCTCGTCGCCGGTGATATCCCGTGACAAGAAGGTTGGATCATCAGATGCGGTCTGACGAAGGTCCGTGCACACTTCAACACGGAGTGTCTTCTGATCGGCAGTCGAGATCCCGGGCACAAATTTGGCAGCGACGCGATGCATGCCAATCCATCAGTCAACATTCATTGACATGTCCCATAACCAATACCCACTTCATCCGCAAGGTCTTCAATGGTTCGACATCGATCCGCACGAACCAATTGTTAAAGTTTGGCAACAATGTCTGGTGTTGTGCGGCCAACGGGCCTTCCAGTGTGAGCATCATCTTCGACCTCTGTACTGCCGGCCCTGAACCGAGCATGCCACTCAAACACACGCGTACGGTTCATGCTCTGTCCCCCAAACACTTGTTGAATCATTGCAAGGTTCTCGGTAGCACTTTTCTCGAGATCCGCACAGAATTTGATACACACGCGCTGTTCTGTTCGCGGATCCATCGTAAAATCGCCACACACCAAACACAGAGTATTACGGAAATCACTGTGGACACGCAACACGTCCCCCCAGCGGAATGCCACTCCACACACTGACTCATCAGATATGCAGTTCTCGTCACCTAGCGGTGCTGCGCTCCAGATAGCAGCACCACTCCCGAAAATTTTGGATTCCACGTCGTATTTATTGTGAATTTCCTAGTGGTAAAAAATTTAACTGTAAAAGTTATATCAGGACTTGATTTTGTGGAGTATCAGCGTGTCATGCTGCACTTGAAGAAGAGGTTTGCACTCGTGAAACTGAAGGACGAAAAGATTAAATTTAAATTCATAGATAATGATGAAGCATTGTCAGAAGGAATTTTTGTATTCTAGGCCTGGTTGTTACTGAAGAAGAGCGAATAACGTTAGGGACAGAAGAAAGACAAGTGATAGAAGCGACAGATATAGTAAGTCACGAACTAATAAGAAATTGTAAAGATGTTCAGACAAGTGATTTACCAGCAGATTTGATTCCAGCTTCGATCACAGTAACAAAATAGATTATGGAAGGAGTGACGAATTGATGAAGAATGGGAAAGTACCTAGAGCAGTGAACTGGAAACAGAAGAGACGGAATACATAGCGTACAATACAGCAGAAGAGAATTGTCCAGCCTTCGACATTATTAACTTGAGAGGATTCATAGACCCACTGTTAAATCTACCAGAAGACGAAGGGGAAACAAGAGAGGATGACGGTGTTTCAAACAGTGGATAATGTTTAAACGTATTACTGATAGGAAAAGAGAAGATGAGTGGATATTGAATAAGGAAACAATCTGTGGGGTAAGCTATCCGTTGAAGATAATTAGACAGTCATTATGTTTCAGGAATTCTGCAAAGTCAAGAAACTTAATGGGACCACTCACTGCAAATGTCATAAATATTTCAATATATCAATGGGTTGTGAGCGATATTAGCTAAAGAGAAATGATAAATAAAAGGGACTGCGACCCACCTGTTAGATGTAAACGCCAGCGCCGCAGAGGATAAACGTAAAACCAGAAAGGAGGAAAGATAATCATACGGAAACAATAAGAGAAATCAGTCTTACTGCGGTCTACAAAGTTCTACCATGACCGCAGAGACAATTTAAGAACAGCCGGTGCATGGCAGAAAGACCTTTTATGTGTTTTGTGGAACGTAACATGTGTGGAAAATAGTTTATCACAACGTCGTAGAATTGGAAACGCTACAAAACTGAAACTCCATTAGAAAACACCTCATTTTGCATGTCAGAACTGTCAAGGAATGAGAAGTGTTGGACGGACGAGTAGAGACACGATATTCCGAATGTCTTCTTGTAAGGTGATGTATTGGCAACATGCAGTAATTCCATTAAAATATAAGGGCGTCATGAGGCCATTAAATGAGTTTTTGCACTGAACAAGTCCACCTATCTTCAGGAGAAGTCAGGAACATGGTGTAAGAGATACCTAGGAAAGAAAACACGTATCGCTGGCAGCTGTTGCCCATTGACGAAGATGAGCGAATTTGTTGAATGTTTCCTTTTTCTTTTTTTATGTTATCCAGATACAGGAAGCCATGGAGTTCGCCGATTAGTGTTGACGTGAGTGAAATGTTATGTAGCACTAAGACGATGAGAGTTTGAGGATACCAGACGTGAAGAAACACTTGGCTATAAGGATATATTAGATAAATAAAACAATGCGTCGATTTACATGAATATTAACTAGTCTGATAAAGAGTATCAAACGTAAGGTTTTCTGTATCTCCATTTACTGCTGACAGGACGGATGTATGAACGTTTGGAGGAAGACCAAGGTGAAAGTAAGGAAATAAACGATGATAAAAGAGTGAACTTGCCACGGTCTAGGAAGGAAGGAAGGAAGAGAAAGGTGGCAATTGATCATAAATCGAGAGAAACAGACCAAAAACAGTTACAGAAACGTCTAACAACACATCTAACAGTAAGATTAAGAGAAAAGTTGAAGTAAAAGCAACCCACCAGAAGCAAATAATGTATAATGAAAGAGAACCCCGAGTTGTAATTTTCAGATATACTGTATGTAGAGAACCATATTACGCATGTGCTTATGTTTCAGTTAAATGATCACCTGAGTTTAGTTTAGAGAACCTACCATAAGGCTGGAAAATGATTCATAGGATGCAAGCTGAAGGTTCAAATGGTTCAAATGGCTCTGAGCACTATGGGACTCAACATCTTAGGTCATCAGTCCCCTAGAACTTAGAACTACTTAAACCTAACTAACCTAAGGACATCACACACATCCATGCCCGAGGCAGGATTCGAACCTGCGACCGTAGCAGTCCCGCGGTTCCGGACTGAAGCGCCTAGAACCGCATGGCCACCGCGGCCGGCTAAGCTGAAGGAAGAACGGAAAATCCAACTCCTCGAATGAAAGGCAGAAAATGACAATGACTGATAAAAGGGGAAGATCATAAGGCTGTAGAACGTGCAGGGTGGCCACAGTAGATAAGTATTTACGGATGTAAGTTACTGCAAGCACGCAGGTAGTTGTGAGTTGTCTGCAAGCTATCACTAGACTTCTCTGGGATATCCAGCAGTGCACATGAATGTAAATAACTGCATGAAACTAACAAAGCAATTACGTATGAAACGTTACTGAACTCTGTTCCGGATTAAAATAAAATCACGGATGATGCGTAGATGTGACTGTCACTATTTAAAGTCATAAATGACGTCCTGAATTAACTGTCATTATGTAAATTTAAACTTACAATGTAGAGTTTTAGAAAGGATGAATTGCTCAGCGGAGATGGAATACGAAACCGGTCCTACATGTCGCTCACGTGTGGCACGCACCACAATTCGGCCACTGTCAGCTCAGCTGGACACGACACTGCGAGCACAATGGACACTACCTAGCGGCCACTGCCTGAGGCCATTGCAGCAGCTGAGGACGCGAGGGGATTCCTGAGGACCCGTTGCCACCTCGACGTGAGCGAATATCCAGCTGGAAGTCCCAGTAATTGCATCAACAAGGCAGCCACGTTCCGGTAGTCCTGTTTACACGGCGATATCGTGTGGGGACTGCGCGTAGACACCGTGGGCGTCGAGACAATCACAGTCAGTACGTGCATGGTGCTTGACGCAAAGGACACGTGCTCTTCAGATTAATATAGAACGTTGTGGACAGAAAGAAACATTTTCATCGACTGGGAGGTCACCTGCTGCATGCCACAGACAAATACGATTCAGGAGACTGGATGAGTGAGAAGGCACTAAACCACTCAACTTCGTTGGATCGTGTAATGCTAATAGAGAAGGAAGAGTCATTACAATGTTGTTGTAACACATGTATTAAAAACAAATATGAGCAGCTGACTTGAATCTTTAAGATGGGTTATAGTCACCAGTTCTATCAACAGTTTCACTAACCCCTTCATAATTGAGTACAATAGAAACAATACTTAACTTTATGTTCAGAACAGATCTGCATTTCAACCATTTCACTCTGCCATTAAACCAATCTCAATTACCATAACAAATTATACTCATAACAACGAATCTCTTGAATTAAGGAACTCAATTCGCACCTCTCATACAAAGCCAACGACTATACCAATAGCGTGTGATGTACTAATTAATTGCCTCAAACCCATGACAATATTTCGTGTGTATTTTCTTTGGGGGCGAATTAACGATGAAACAGTAAAATTTGTTTAACTCAGACTGACCTGTAGATTTTCATCATAAAAAGTAAACGCTATTGAGATGTAATATTCGAACAAGTTGAACGTCAATGAGTAATTCTATATTTATAAACTTAATTAATTTTCAATGTGTATTGTAAAAAGATAGTTGTGTTTTAACTTGTTGTTTAAACTAAAATCCTATATGAAGAATAATTTTTACTAATATTTGATTACGGCACTTTTCTGTATTACTATTTACGGATGTATACACAATGTTAATGCAAAGTGACACAAAGTGTCAATCCTGCTTGTAAAGTAGAATTTTGTGATTATATTTGTCCACAGTTATACGCGTTTCTGTGCTGTGTAAGTCACTAAGTTGCGATTTACTGTCACGTATATTTTATGATTTTTTACTGTGCCTTAATATATGGGGTGTCCTAGAAATATTTCTTGAGGAACGTGTCTGGGATAGGAACCCGCATCCGGTAAAGACACCCAACGACGATACAGGCATTTGAAGCTAGAGGCGCGGGTGTCTGCCTGCCCCAGCCCCAGCCCCAGCACACCCTGCGGCAGTGAAGGAGGCTCTGTACGTAGGCGGAACTCGTCGCACTGTTGTTTGCTATTCAGCGGTCTCGACTGACTGCCACGATCGCCAGTACAGAAGATGGAGCTAGTTTCTGTGTAGAAATGCCTTCTCTCCTATGTTTGCGAGCCTCTGTTGCCTGAGTGCATGACGGTTTCAGACAAGGGTTCCACCCTCAGTTTATTTTTCTTCTGGAACCCTCCATAATATTTAATGATTTCCCATATATATGAGAAAAATAACCTGAAGATGGAAACCTGAGTCCAAAATCGTCGTCCACCGAGGCGACAGACATCGCATTCATAGGAGACGAAGCATTTCTTTGCAGTAGCTAGCTCCATCTTCTCCACTGGCGATAGTGAGAATCAGTCACGCTCGTTGAAAAACAAATATTGCAAGAGTAGGGGAATGATAGGGTTCCCTCCCCAAATCCAAATTGCAGCGGTGACGTCGCATAATGACGCAAGTACCGGTTCATCTGTGACGACACACACACCCTCAAGGCGGCGGCCGTGACGTCACATGATGACGCAAGTACTGTTAGACCTGTGACGTCACAGGCAGACAGAGTTCCCACACCAAATCCAAGATGGCGTCCGTGACGTCATCTGATGACGCAAGTGCCATACGCCCTGCCACACTCCCCTGGCGGGAAATTTGAATTTTGTCAGATTTTCGCGAGTGACCTGGAGTTGGAAGGAAATAAATCTCCACCACGATCCTCAACCGACCGCCACGTCCCCTACCAACCCATGTTGGGGGTATATATTATCTTATTATGATCTTTGGAAATTCAAATTTTGATGGTATATATTATCTTTGGTGGTTATTATGATCTTTGGATATAATTTACAGGCAAGTACCGATTCCCTCTTTCCTACTTTTAGCGCGGGAAGTTTGAATTTTGGCGGGAAACTGGCTTCCTCTCCACTTATAGGGTATAACAAATGATATACTGCAACACCTTGGAAGTTTGAATAGCGAGTTCCACGCCCACCCCGGGACTTGGAGGGAAACACCACGATCCCAGACGGCTATAAATTCCATGATTTTTTTTTAATCCGTTTTTTCGGTTCAACTACAGATCGTTCACAGACAATGTGGCTACGTGTGTGAATAGGACTCCATACGTGCTATCGTCGTCGTATAGGTGGTGCACCGACGTGTCTGCTCTCTGACAGCCCGTCTGACAGTTAGCGAGCACGTGGCACTGCCCGGTCGCCGCAGCCGGCGCATGCCCCTGCCTCCTGCAGCAGCGTATCGGTACGTCACCGTTTGACTCACGCTGTGATTCTAAATTTAGCTGCAAGCTGCAGCACAGATAGCCTGTACGGTAGCAGGGTTATTTTCTTACAATGGTTGTTTTTTCGGTAGCAAATCACTGAATTTCTTGATATCATCGCTGCTGATTATGTCCATCTTCCACAATTTTTTTCTGACGAACGTACATCTAGATGCTAACACTTCACCACAATTGTCTACAAGATGTTTCAAATATTTATAGATACTGTGGGTTATGATATGCATTGTCGCCGAAAGTCAGTTTCCTTTTTCAGTTTCTTTCTTAATGCAGTTAAGTGCATTTTGCTACAGTTCTTTGGTAACCTGTCTGACATGGCAGAGGGGAAATCTCACTCTTACTGCTTTTCCATTTTCAAGTTGCGCAAACACTTCCGGACAATATATAAAATACACAAATGATACCACAAGATACACTTTCTATTTTAAGTTAACCTGCCGAAACTAATAACTTAATGTTGTTGTTGTTGTAGTCCGGAGACTGGTTTGTTGCAGCTCTCCATGCTACTCTATCATGTGCAAGCTTCTTCATCTCCCAGTACCTACTGCAGCCTACATCCCTCTGAATCTGCTTAGTGTATTCATCTCTTGGTCTCCCTCTTAGATTTGTACCCTCCACGCTGCCCTCCAATACTAAATTGGTGATTCCTTTATGCCTCAGAACATGTCCTGCCAACCGATCCCTTCTTCTAGTCAAGCTATGCCACAAGCTTTTGTTCAATACCTCCTCATTAGTTATGTGATCTACCCATCTAATCTTCAGCATTATTCTGTAGCACCGTAATTCGAAAGCTTCTATTCTCTTCTTGTCTATACTATTTATCGTCCATGTTTAACTTCCATACGTGGCTACACTCTATGCAAATACTTTCAGAAACGACTTCCTGACAGTTAAATCTATACTCGAAGTTAACAAATTTCTCTTCTTCAGAAACGCTTTCGTTGCCATTGCCAGTCTACATTTTATATCCTCTCTACTTCGAACATCGTCAGTTATTTTCCTCCCCAAATAGCAAAACTCCTTTACTACTTTAAGTGTCTCATTTCCTAATCTAATTCCCCAGCATCGTCCGACCTAATTCGAGTACATTCCATTATCCTCGTTTTGCTTTTGTTGATGTTCATCTTACATCCTCCTTTCAAGACACTGTCCATTCCGTTCAATTGCTCTTCCAACTACTTTGCTATCTCTGACAGAATTACAATGTCATCGGCAAACCTCAAAGTTTTTATTTCTTCACCATTGATTTTAATACCTACTCCGAACTTTTCTTTTGTTTCCTTTACTGCTTGCTCGATATACAGATTGAATAACATCGGGGATAGGCTACAACCCTGTCTCACTCCCTTCCCAACCACTGCTTCCCTTTCATACCCCTCGACTCTTATAACTGCCATCTGCTGTCTGTACAAATTATAAATAGCCTTTCGCTCCCTGTATTTTACCCCTGCCACCTTCAGAATTTGAAAGAGAGTATTCCAGTCAACATTGTCAAAAGCTTTCTCTAAGTCTACAAATGCTAGAAACGAAGGTCTGCCTTTCCTTAATCTATTTTCTATGATATGTCGTAGGATCAGTATTGCCTCACGTGTTCCAACATTTCTACGGAATCCAAACTGATCTTCCCCGAGTTCGGCTTCTACCAGTTTTTCGATTCATCTGTAAAGAATTCGTTTTAATATTTCGCAACGGTGGCTTATTAAACTGATAGTTAGGTAATTTTCACATCTGTCAAACCCTGCTTTCTTTGGAATTGGAAGTATTATATTATTCTTGAAGTCTGAGGGTATTTCGCCTGTCTCACGCATCTTGCTCACCAGATGGTAGAGTTTTGTCAGGACTGTCTCTCCCAAGGCTGTCAGTAGTTCTAATGGAATGTTGTCTACTCCCGGGGCCTTGTTTCGACTCAGGTGTTTCAGTGCTCTGTCAGACTCTTGACGCAGTATCATATCTCCTATTTCATCTTCTATCTCTTCCATTTCCACAATATTGTCATCATGAACATCGCCCTTATATAGACCCTCTACATACTCATTCCACGTTTCTCCTTTCCATTCTTTGCTTAGAACTGTGTTTCCATCTGAGCTCTTCATATTCATGGAAGTGGGTCTCTTTAATTTTCCTGTAGGCAGTATCTATCTCACTCGTAGTGATACATGCTTCTACATCCTTACATTTTTCCTCTAGCTAACGCTGTGTAGCCATTTTGCACTTCCTATCGATCTCATTTTTAAGACGTTTGTATTCCTTTTTGCCTGTTTCATTTACTGCATTTTTGTATTTTCTCCTTTCATCAATTAAATTCAATATCTCTTCTGTTAACCAAGGATTTCTACTAGCCCTCATCTTTTTACCTACTCGATCCACTGCTGCTTTTGACTATTTCATCTCTCATAGCTACTCATTCTTCTTCTACTGTATGTCTTTCTCCCATTCTTGTCAATCGTTCCCTAAATCTCCCTGAAACTCTACAACCTCTGGTTATTTCAATTTATTCAGGTCACATCTCCTAAAATTCCCACTTTTTTGCAGTTTCTTCAGATTTTATCTATAGTTCATAACCAATAGATTGTGGTCAGAGTCTACATCTGCCCCCGGAAATGTCTTACAATTTAAAACCTGGTTCCTAAATCTCTGTCTTACCATTATATAATCTATCAGATGTCTTCTAGTATCTCCAGGGTTCTTCAATGTATACAACCTTCTTTTACGATTCTTGAACCAAGTGTTAACTATGATTAAGTCATGCTCTGCGCAAAAATTCTACCAGGCAGCTTCCTCTTTCATTTCTTAGCCCCAATCCATATTCACCTACTATGTTTCCTTCTCTCCCTTTTCCTACTCTCTAATTCCAGCCACCCATGACTACTAAATTTTCGTCTCCGTTCACTACCTGAATAATTTCTTTTATTTCTTCATACATTTCATCAATTTCTTCGTTATCTGCAGAGCTAGATGGCATATAAACTTGTACTACTGTAGTAGGCGTGGGCTTCGTGTCTCTCTTGGCCACAATAATGCGTTCACTATTCTGTTTGTAGTAGCTTACCCGTACTCTTATTTTTTTTATTCATTATTAAATCTACTCCTGCATTACCCCTATTTGATTTTGTATTTATAACCCTGTATTCACCTGACCAGAAGTCTTGTTCCTCCTGCCACAGAACTTCATTAGTTCCCACTATATCTAACCTATCCATTTCCCTTTTTAAATATTCTAACCTACCTGCCCGAGTAAGGGATCTGACATTCCGCGCTCCGATCCGCAGAACGCCAGTATTCTTTCTCCTGATAACGACGTCCTCTTGAGTAGTCCCCGCCCGGATATCCGAATGGGCGACTATTTTACCTCCGGAATATTTTCCGCCATGGACGCCATCATCATTTAATCATACAGTAAAGCTGCATGCACTCGGGAAAAATTACGGCTGTAGTTTGCCCTTGCTCTCAGCCGTTCGCAGTACCAGGACGGCAAGGCGATTTTGGTTAGTGTTACAGGGACAGATCAGTCAATCATCCAGACTGTTGCCCCTGCAACTACTGAAAAGGCTGCTGTCCCTCTTCAGGAAACACACGTTTGTCTGTCCTCTCAACCGATACCTCTCCGTTGTGGTTGCACCTACGTTACGGCTAACTGTATCGTTGAGGCACGCAAGCCTCCCCACCTACGGCAAGGTCCATGGTTGATGGGGGGGGGGGGGGGGGAATAATTCCTTAATAAGGAATGGATAACGAGAACTGAGCGTAAACCTACACCCCGTCTCGCTACTGACTCTCTACTGGCGCTGGAGTCAGGCCACTAAGGACACTCAACGTTGCCATTTTCGAGCAGTAGAGTGAGAGCGCCACGTGACACTAGGCCAAGTGTGGCAACAGTGCGCTTACAGTCAACCGCCAGTAGGCCTGGGCAGAGCTTTAGCTATACTCAGCCCACTTAAGAACAAGCGCTGACGTGATCGCGTAAGAGGACTCCCAGTGTTCTGTTTGTGTGAAGCTAATATCTAATACCTAGGAAAACTATCCTGAGATAATTGGTAATCGAATGTGGGTATCACTGTCTTTTTTATTTCATGTGACGGAAAGGTGACAGTTTAGAGAACAGAAGAAAGTACAGTGTTCTATTTTTGCATTCCCACAGCTGGTATACTTAATCCTTTTTTTGCCTCATTGAAGTGCAGTGTTTATAACTAGAAAAGAGTAATGTAAATGAGGTGTTTAAACTGGTTCTAACAACAGATGTATCACTATTGAGGTAGCTCCTAGATAACACTCACCCATCCTGGCCAAAGTCACAAATTTCCTGTTACTTAGCTAAAGTTAAGATAGCTATCCTGCTAGGGATATCCTTTACTGGACTGTACTATCTGTGTCTCAGAACTGACCCGCCACAGATTGAAACATTTTGTGTCTCAGCCAGTGCTCCAGACACAGTGAACTGGGCCTGACCAAGCATTCCAACAATGTTCTTTTTCGTGTGTGTGTTGGGGCTCATGGGCGCTCAACATCGAGGTCATTAGCGCCCTGTTGTTCTTTTTCTTCAGCAGTATGGACATTTTTAATTATACTGCTGAAAGAGGGCCTACTGCTCAATGTTGATTGGGTAAGATGACCAACTCAATTGGTATTTTGCAAAAATCATCTTCGTGCAACAGCATTCAGCAGCTATACGAATCTGCAGGATCTACATCTACATGGACACTCCGAAAATCACATTTAAATGCCTGGCAGAGGGTTCATAGAACCACCTTCACAATTCCCTATTATTCCAATCTCGTATACCGCGCGGAAAGAACGAACACCTGTATCTTTCCGTACGAGCTCTGATTTCGCTTATTTTATCGTGGTGTTCGTTCTTCCCTATGTAGGTCGGTATCAAGAAAATATTTTGGCATTCGGAGGAGAAAGTTGGCGATTGGAATTTCGTGACAACATTCCGTCCCAACGAAAAACGCCTTTCTTTTAATGATGTCTTGCCCAAATCCTGCATCATTTCTGTGACACTCTCTCCCATATTTCGCGGTGATAGAAAACGTGCAGTCTTTCTCTAAACTTTTTCGATGTACTCCATCAGTCCTATCTGGTAAGGTTCCCACACCGCGGAGCAGTATTCTAAAAGAGGACGAACAGGCATAATGTAGGCAGTCACCTTAGTAGGTCTGTTACATTTTCTAAGTGACCTGCCAATAAAACGCAGTCTTTGGTTAGCCTTCCTCACAACATTTTCTGTGTGTTCCTACCAATTTAAGTTGTTCGTAATTGTAATTCCTAGGTATTTGAATTTACTGCCTTTAGATTTGACTGATTTATCGTGTAACCGAAGTTTAACGAGTTCCTTTTAGCAATCATGTGGAAGAGCTCACACTTTTCGTTATTTAGGTTCAACTGCCACTTTTCGCACCATTCAGATATCTTTTCTAAATCGTTTTGCAGTATGTTTTGATTTTATTAGTCGATAAACGACAGCGTCATCTTGAAACAACCTTAAGTCGGCTGCTCAGATTGTGTCCCAAATGATTAATGTAGATAAGGAACAGCAAAGGGCCTATAACTCTACCTTGTGGAACGCAAGAAATCACTTCTCTTCTACTCGATGACCTTCCGTCAATTACTACGAACTGTGACCTCTCTGACAGGAAGTCACAAATCCAGTCACATAACTAAAAAAAATGTAGTGTCACTAGGGCCTTCCGTCGTGTAGATCGTTCGATTTGACGCCACTTCGGTGACTTGCACGTCGATGTGGACGAAATGATGATGATTAGGACAACACAACACCTAGTCCATGAGCGGATAAAATCTCCGACCCAGCCGGGAATCGAGCTCGAGCCCTTAGGATTGACAATTTTTTCTTTTTTTTTTTAAATCTCATTTTGCTCGTTTCATCTGTTCGGGGCGGACGTCGTAAGACATCCGTTTAAGATCGTTGATCATCGATTAACTCAGTTTTTTTAATTACAGAGGGCAGCTAACCCTCTGACCGAACACGCTGAGCTACCGGGCCGGCATATTCTGTCGCGCTGACCAGTCAGCTACCGGGGACGACGTCACATAACTGAGACGATATTCCATAAGAACGCAATATCACTAGACGCCGCTTGTGTGGTAAGGTGTCAACTGCCTTCTGGAAAACCAGAAATACGGAATCGATCTGAAATCCTTTGCTAATAGCACTCAACATTTCATGCGAATAAAGAGCTAGTTGTGTTTCACAAGAACGATGTTTTCTAAATCCATGTTGACTGTGCGTCAATAGACCGTTTTCTTCGAGGTAGTTCTTTATGTTCGAACACAGTATATGTCCCAGAATCCTGCTGCATATCGACGTTAGTGATACAGGCCTGTAATGAAGTGGATTACTCATACTACCTTCCTTGAATATTGTTGGGACCTGTGCCACTTTCCAGTCTTTGGGTACTCATCAAACACCATAGTGGTCATGTACACTAAATTTATATTGGTATTTAGCGTAAGTACACACAAACACACACACACGCACACACACACAACGCAAACAAGAGCAAACTGGCTTCAAATGGCTCTGAGCACTATAGGACTTAACATCTGAGGTCATCAGGCCCCTAGACTTGTAACTACTTAAACCTAACTAACCTAAGGACATCACACACATATATGCCCGAGGCAGCATTCGAACCTGCGACCGTAGCAGTCGCGCGGTACCGGACTAAAGCGCCTAGAACCGCTCGGCCACTCCGGCCGGCTCAAGAGCAAACTGACCTCACGAGAGAAATATAGCAGTGTGACTACATATTGGTGATATGGTGCATATACATCGATTTAGGGGATCTTTGTGTCTTTGTCGTGTATGTACAAGTGTCTGGTGGTCGACAGCTGTTGCAGGATGTAGAAGCGATGATTTTGTGCAGCATATGAATTGTGTTTACTACAGCGACATAGCAATATGGCAAGGTTATACAATCGTTTGTGGTGATTTAGCCTGACTGGAAATCGGTTTCACACCGAAAAATTCAAGCTTTCCTCGACCCTGCAACCCAGGGTAATTTCGAAGCTCCAGCGACAGGCAACAAGTGGAAAGCTGTCGAAGAGCGTAGTGGCAAAAGAAGTCCTAAGAAGATCGCCGCCAGGGCGAACATCAGTCACCAGGAGTCGGAGTATGCAAGACCGGTGACTTGTTCCCGGTCTAGGATGATGTAACACAGAGACGCTGTTCTCTTAAGGAGGGAGCAGTGTCGCAAAAAAAGCTGAACAGCATCGTGGTGTAGTAGTTATGATACTAATAAACTGTTGCATGGAGGGTCGTGAGTTCAAAAGTCCCCTGGACTGTAGAATTTTAATTTCTATATTCGGTTCGAGTACATTCTAGAAGTATCCACAAATGTCAAGAATCATTGTACTGGAATGTTCTGTAGCTGTATACAGGGTGGTCCATTGATAGTGACTAGGCCAAATGTCTCACGAAATAATCATCAAACAAAAAAACTACAACGAACGAAACTCGTCTAGCTTGAAGGGGGAAACCAGATGGCGCTATGGTTGGTCCGCTAGATGGCGCTGCCATAGGTCAAACGGATATGAACTGCGTTTTTAAAAATAGGAACCCCCGTTTTTATTACATATTCGTGTAGTACGTAAAGAAATATGAATGTATTAGTTGGACCACTTTTTTCGCTTTGTGATTGATTTCGCTGGAATAGTCACAAACGTATACGTACGTGCAATCACGTAACATTCTGCCAGTGCGGACGGTATTTGCGTCGTGATACATTACCCGTGTTAAAATGGACCGTTTACCAATTGCGGAAAAGGTCGATATCATGTTGATGTATGGCTATTGAGATCAAAATGCCCAAAGGGCGTGTGCTATGTATGCTGCTCGGTATCCTGGACGACATCATCCAAGTGTCCGGGCCGTTCGCCGGATAGTTACGTTTTTTAAGGAAACAGGAAGTGTTCAGCCCCATGTGAAACGTCAACCACGACCTACAACAAATGATGATGCCCAAGTAGGTGGTATAGCTGCTGTCGCGGCTAATCCGCACATCAGTGGCAGACAAATTGCGCGAGAATCGGGAACCTCAAAAACGTCGGTGTTAAGAATGCTACATCAACATCGATTGCACCCGTACCATATTTCTGTGCACCAGGAATTGCGTGGCGACGACTTTGAACGTCATGTACAGCTCTGCCACTGGGCACAAGAGAAATTACGGGACGATGATGGATTTTTTGCACGCGTTCTATGTAGCGACGAAGCTTCATTCACCAACAGCGGTAACCTAAACCGGCATAATATGCACTATTGGGCAACGGAAAACCCACCATGGATGCGACAAGTAGAACATCAGCGACGTTGGTGGGTTAATGTATGGTGCGGCATTATGGGAGGAACGATAATTGGCCCCCATTTTATCGATGGCAATCTAAATGGTGCAATGTATGCTGATTTCCTACGTAATGTTCTTTCGATATTACTATGATATGCTTCACTGCATGACAGAATGGCGATGTACTTCCAACATGACGGACGTCCGGCACACAGCTCGCGTGCGATTGAAGCGGGATTGAATAGCATATTTCATGACAGGTGGATTGGTCGCCGAAGCACCGTACCATGGCTCGCACGTTCACCGGATCTGACGTCCCCGGATTTCTTTCTGTGGGGAAAGTTGAAGGATATTTGCTATGGTGATCCACAGCGCACTATCAATGCATGTGCGAACATTACGGAAGACGGACTACTCACTGTTGAGAGGAATGTCGTTACACGTATTGCCAAATGCATTGAGGTTGACAGACATCATTTTCAACATTTATTGCATTAATGTGGTATTTACAGGTAATCACGCTGTAACAGCATGCGTTCTCAGAAATAATAAGTTCACAACCGAAAAAAATATGTTCAAACGTACCTACGTTCTGTATTTTAATTTAAAAAACCTACCTGTTCCCAACTGTTCGTCTAAAACTGTGACCCATATGTTTGTGACTATTACAGTGCCATCTCTCACAAAGCGAAAAAAGTGGTCGAACTAAAACATTCATTTTTCTTTACGTGCTACACGAATATGTAATAAAAAATGGGGGTTGCTATTAAGAAAAACGCAGTTGATACCCGTTTGACCTATGGCAGCGCCATCTAGCGGACCAACCATAACGTCACCAGGTTTCCACCTTCAAGCCAGAGAAGTTTTGTTCTTTGTAGTTTTTTCGTTTGATGCTTATTTCGTGAGATATTTGGCCTGGTCACGATCAATGGACCACTCTGTATACTGTATGTGTTCTGACCGGAGGCAGTTCGCTCCACGCTCTTGTATGTGCAAGTGCTGAATAAACATTTGTTAAGTAGAGTTAGTGTTCGTCATTCATCTAATTAGACCTTCTTCTACGTGACAATAATACTGCTGCATGTGCTTTTTTTTCTTTTTGGTCTGCACAGAAATAGTTTTACATTGAAATTCTCGTAATTTGTCCCTCTATAGATAATTGCAGACAGCACTATGGCAGGTGAATTTTGTAAGAACGAATCAGAATGCTCCATTAACATGACATCAGAGAGTCATTAGACAGCCTTTGAGGGGTGCTTATGAGCCCCTACAGGCTAGTTCGCAGAGAAAATTTAAGGCAGACCAGTCTGCTCTGGTTCGGACAGGTGGGATGCTGACCCCGACCTACCATTGTGGCTTTACAGCATCTCCAGACCACCAGTTGTAGGTCATCGTACTATAGTGCTTCGAATTCTAGGAGTATCTTTCAGACATTTGTCTGCATGTCTGTGTTTTTTTATGATCTGTTGTTGGTTTCGAAATATGTCATGAGCTATTAAATATGTAATTTCTCTGATTTTTGCATCTCTGGTTAGATACGAGTGTGGATTTCCCATCGTATAACTGTCCTTCTAAAAGTGAGGTTAATGAAAAATGAGTCCCTTCACATCCCTGACTCCAACAACAAATATGAACTAAGTCCACTCAGTGTTTCAGAAAAATGATGAACACCACAGTAGCTGTAGGAATCTGATATTTTTCTCTCAGTGACAGTGCATCCAAAGAAACAGCTGAAACAGGAAAAACAGGCCAGGAGCTGCAGAAAGTATAGTGTGGCTGTAGGATAGTTACAATCACCCATTGGTGATGGTATTGTGGACTAAGAAAGTCCATTTTCAAACATTCAGAAGAACATATACAAATATGATGAGAATATGGCAGAAAGTGTGGGTGGTGGCTGCGGATTGGGGAGGACAATCCACCAGCCAGGAACACCACCAAGAACACATTTCCCTCCAAAATAAGTTAATAAATACCTTATGTCCTATCTCTCCTGCAGCTCAGCAGAGACTGACTGTTTTTGCCATTGCCAAGGGGAAGGCTGATTGTGGGTGCTTCGTGGCATCATAGAAGTGTGGAGAGAGGTGGGGGGTTATGTTATTGGAGTTACCCAAATTGCCATGTTTCTCACCAAAATTTGAATTTCGAATCTGACATCAGTGTAATGTTTCCACATCTATGCCCGACATCGTAGATGAATCTGGCAGTGATGAGAGTTGTGCCAGAAACCGCTTAGCCTCACTACTGACAGTCAAAGTCTGTTTTGTCCTACTTCTTTAGTAACACCACGTTTAGAAGAATGTTACACATGATGTGATTCTGAATAGGTCTTGAGGAGAAGTAACGGATTTCTGAATAAAAAGAGCATGGTTATTCCTAGGTACCCTCAGGGTTTCAGATGGCGAGTGTGTCAAAATTACAGCACATTCAAACAATTGACTCATATATGTGTACAGCGCATGTCTCTGTGATTTTAGCTCACATAATAGGCAATATTTGTGAAATGGTTAATGTCAATCACCACATGCATTTCACTGAAGTGGCTGTCGCATTTGTCTGGAAAGGCACAACTGCAGCAGCCCACTTTGGAAATCTGTTCACGGGTAGGTAGTCTGTAGGTACAAGCCAATTCAGTGTGGTAATTGGAAGTAGGTGATATGTCTGTATGTTCTGACGCCCCTACCCTATCGTAGTGCGCTGTGCAGTTATCATACTGCGCATTACGATTAGAATCTTGTAGAGGTGATTTGTCCACTGATCTGTGATCATTCTACAGTACGTCTTGCTGTTTTACCGCACCGTAAGTATTTATGGACTGCCTGTATTGGGGTGCGCACCATCAATCTGTCGGTTGTGGCGAATGGAACGTGGATTACAGTGAATGTACAGTAATTTAGACCTCTTCCTGCAGGGAAAATTTGGTTGTACATTCTCTGAATTCTTGGATCATTGCCCTCCACAACACCATAAACAGAGTGGGTGTATCAGAGTTGTCTCTCCATGCGTGGATCTCCACTTGATGTACTGCGACCATCAGCGAGGTGCCACCACGTGACGTGCTGTCTGATGGACTATAGAGAACATAAGACAACAACACCAAATATTGTATAACGATGTTTGAAGATGCCTCTTTTGATTATCTCCTTCGCCCGTGGGCCCACATGCACATGCTTAGTGCTCGGTCAATATGCATTTCCCACTCCTAGTAGTTTAACGAAAAGTACTTATTCTTGGTCCTATGTTGTGTTTGTATGTGTGTGTGTGTGTGTGTGTGTGTGTGTGTGTGTGTGTGTGTAGGAGCCCTTGAACGTGTTGTGTGTGTGTAAAACTGTATTTACCATCAGTGGTTTGTTCACAGAACGTGTGTTTGTTGAAATTTTGATTTGTAAAACGTCGCAGCACTGCACGGTTTTGTTTCACGACATATTCGATCCAAATTAAAGAGAAAATGTTACACGTGCTACAGGTAACAGAATAGTATGACTCTATGGTGGTCATCTGCAACTAATGGATCCGTCAGGATTACAAAGTACCATGTATGTACCGTACATGGAGTTAAAACAGCAGACTATTCTACTTTGTGTTCAGAATGCAAACGAGGCTTCCATGTATTTACATTTTTATGCAGGCAGTCCTGCACGAAGACACGCCGATTATTTTATCATTGTGCTGCATGAAGTTGCTGATTGTCGATGACGAACTAATTTGCTTTACTTTGTAAGCTCCTTTGTCTGATACCTCACTTTTTTGAACAATGAATGCATCTGGAGTGCGTTACTGCTTCACAAAATATTCCGCTTTTCCGAATGATACATGGCGTAAACATCGGAGGTATTAATTCCAAGACAAAGGTATCCATATGAAATGAAATATTTTTCTTCCTTCATTTGTGTGGCCATAGTGTCCGTAGTTGCTTTATAATTCATGAGGGTATCTACAAAAATACGTGATTTTTTCACCAGACGCGTTTCGCTTTATTGAGGTAAAGCATCATCAGTAGTCTGTAATTAAGTTATTTACAATTTTTATTTGCTTTTTAGATCGAAAATAGTTCGTTAACAATAGGTACATTTGTACTTACGATGATTTTTCGGCTGATTTCTCGCTTTCATCGGGAAATGCCGTCTGCTAGCACATCGTTGTTTTTCTCTGTTAGACACTGATAATTTTCGTCTATTTTTTAGATGTTGTGCAGTACTATGCATTTCTCACAACACACTTTTATGCACACCGCTGTATTCTGTTTGTTTTTGTACTTCAAGCATGTGTTGTTGTTTATCTTTTTAAGTGTTGCCAATATAACCTTTCCACTACTTTGTCTCTAACCTACAACATTTTTTTATTTTTTAATTTAGATTATTGTATGTGTGTACTCTATATAGAGTCTGGTTTCGAATATTTATCTGTGTGTTTATGTACTTTGTAAGAGTAGAGAAGAAATAGCGATGGAGAGAATTATTTATGGGAGGGGGAAACCATGATGAGTGGACATAAGTATATAGCAGTGTGATGGAGTGTGAGTTAGAGGAGAGAGTGAGGAGCAACAAGTGAAATGAAACAGTGAACGGGGTGGGAGGGGATGGGGAAGTGGGAGAAAGGGAGGGGGAAAAGGATGGGAAGGGCTCTTTTCTTTTTCAAGTAATTTCATCAATTTTTCTATATAGAATCTGGTTTCGAATATATATCTGGTCATTGAGCAACTGCTTATTTTGTGTTAATGCTTTTTGTATGTGGAAATTTTCTTGGAAAGAGAGGAGGTGTCTGTCTTTACTGATTTTTATGATATTCATGTCGTTTTCAATACTGCTCGGTCTATGGTTTGTTCTTTTAGATGATCCGCAAATGTTGAATGATTTGTACAGTATTTGAATGCTCTGATGTGTTCTTTATAACTTGTGTCAAATGTCGTGCCAGTCATTCAAGTCTATGTCTTCCCACAATCTCTGCAACTGAGCTGATAGATATCACATTGTTTGTATCTGGTTTTGATTTTAGTTTTGGGATGTGCTTTTGTATGGAATTGTTTGTTTTGTAAGCAAAATTAATGCCTTGTTTTTGTTTTTTTAATATTTTCCTATTTTATGAGTGAATTTGTTGTGGTAGGTCACTGTATGCCATTCTTTTTGTTGTAGTGCAAGTTGTACGAGCTAATATGGTTTGGTTAGTTTTTCTTTCACCCCCCATGAAACATGGACCTTGCCGTTGGTGGAGAGGCTTGCGTGCCTCAGCGATACAGACAGCCATACCGTAGGTGCAACCACAACGGAGGGGTATCTGTTGAGAGGCCAGACAAACGTGTGGTTCCTGAAGAGGGGCAGCAACCTTTTCAGTAGTTGCAGGGGCAACAGTCTGGATGATTGAATAATCTGGCCTTTTAACACTAACCAAAATGGCATTGCTGTTCTGGTACTGCGAACGGCTGAAAACAAGGTGAAACTACAGCCGTAATATTTCCCGAGGGCATGCAGCTTTCCTGTATGATTAAATGATGATGGCGTCCTCTTGGGTAAAATATTCCGGAGGTAAAATCGTCCCCTACTCGGATCTCCAGGCGGGGACTACTTACGAGGACGTTGTTATCAGGAGAAAGAATACTGGCGTTCTATGGGTCAGAGCGTGGAATGTCAGATCCCTTAATCGGGCAGGTAGGTTAGAAAATATAAAAAGGGAAATGGATAGGTTAAAGTTAGATATAGTGGGAATTAGTGAAGTTCGGTGGCAGGAGGAACAAGACTTCTGGTCAGGTGAATACAGGGTTATAAATACAAAATCTAATAGGGGTAGTGCAGGAGTAGGTTTAATAATGAATAAAAAAGTAGGAGTATGGGTAAGCTACTACAAACAGAATAGTGAACGCATTATTGTGGCCAAGATAGATACGAAGCCCACGCCTACCACAGTAGTACAAGTTTATATGCCGACTAGCTCTGCAGATGACTAAGAGATTGATGAAATGTACGACGAGATAAAAGAAATTGTTCAGATAGTGAAGGGAGACGAAAATTTAATAGTCATGGGAGACTGGAATTCGATAGAAGGAAAAGGAAGAGAATGAAATGTAGTAGGTAAATATGGTATGGGGGTAAGGAATGAAAGAGGAAGCCGCCTAGTAGAATTTCCCACAGAGCGTAACTTAGTCATAGCTAACACTTGGTTCAAGAATCATGAAAGAAGGGTGTATACATGGAAGAAGCCTGGAGATACTGATGGGTTCAAAAATGGCTCTGAGCACTATGGGACCTAACATCCAAGGTCATCAGTCCCCTAGAACTTAGAACTACTTAAACCTAACTAACCTAAGGACATCACACACATCCATGCCCGAGGCAGGATTCGAACCTGCGACCGTAGCAGTCACGCGGTTCCGGACTGAAACGCCTAGAACCGCTCGGCCACCGCGGCCGGCGATACTGATAGCTTTCAGATAGACTATATGATGGTAAGACAGAGATCTAGGAACCAGGTTTTAAATTGTAAGGCATTTCCAGGGGGTGATATGGACTCCCACCGCAATCTATTGGTTCTAAACTGTGGATTAAAACTTAAGAAATTGCAAAAAGGTGGGAATTTTAGGATATTTACAGAACCAGAGGCTGTAGAGAGTTTCAGGGAGAGCATTAGGGAACGATTGACAAGAATGGGGGAAAGAAATACAGTAGAAGAAAAATGGGTAGCTTTGAGAGATGAAATAGTGAAGGCAGCAGAGGATCAAATAGGTAAAAAGACGAGAGCTAATAGAAATCCTTGGGTAACAGAAGAGATATTGAATTTAACTGATGAAAGGAGAAAATACAAAAATGCAGTAAATGAAGCAACCAAAAAGGAATACAAACGTCCCAAAAATGAGATCGACAGGAAATGCAAAATAGCTCAGCTGGGATGGCTAGTGGACAAATGTGAGGATATAGACGCGTATATCACTAGGGGTAAGATAGATACTGCCTACAGGACAACTAAAGAGACCTTTGGAGGAAAGTGAACTGTGATGTCACCACCAGACACCACACTTGCTAGGTGGTAGCCTTTAAATCGGCCACGGTCCGTTAGTATATGTCGGACCCTCGTGTCGCCACTCTCAGTGATTGCAGACCGAGCGCCGCCATACGGCAGGTCGATAGGGACTTCCTAGCACTCGCCCAGTTGTACAGCCGACTTTGCTAGCGATGGTTCACTGACAGAAATACGCTCTCATTTGCCGAGACTATAGTTAGCATAGCCTTCAGCTACATCATTTGCTACGACCTAGCAGGGCGCCATTATCAGTTGCTATTAATATTGTGAATGATGTAACGGCAAGACCGACGTTCACCATTAATGGATTAAAGTTAAGTATTCCACCAGCTACGTTCGTTTTTTTTTAAGTCTAATTTCCTTGTCCTGTTCCAGACCTCACGCCAGCCTGCGTGAGCTAAAACACGTGCCTTTCGGATTCCTCTAATAGGGTGTTGGATCTACTGCCAACCCACAACATTTGGCGACGAGGCCCCCGCGTTCATATCGATATTGCCCTGATTTACTTGTGTAATGGCTTCGCCACAATCTCCAGATGTACTGTCCGAATTTTATCGCTTACAGAATCAGCAGACGCAGGCCTTACTGGATGCCCTTGGACAGCTCGTCCAGGGTCAACGTGCAATGAAAAACGATGCGGCAGCCGCCGCTCCACCGCTACCGCAGCCACAACACGCTGTTGCACCAACTTTTCGACCCTTTGATGCAGCACTGGAAAGCTGGACGGAGTGCTCACACCAATTTGGATTCCATCTCGCCGCCTACAGAATTCAAGGTAACGAGCGGCAGCCTTTTTTATTGTCCTCCATTGGGGTGACCACGTACTGTGTGATAGTCAAATTATTTCCCCGATGCGACGTAGCGACTCTGTCCTACGACGAAATTTTGTCTGCATTAGATGCATATTTCAAAGAATCGGTCAATGTAGTTGCAAAAAGGTATATCTTCTTTCATACAAAACGTATGGTAGGTCAGACTAATTGGGAGTGGGTTGCAACCTTGCAAGGCCTTACTAGGGATTGTGCTTTTAAGTGTCAGTGTGGACTCCCTTATTCAGATACTATGGTACGTGATGCAATTGCACAGAACGTTTCTGATGTTTGTATAAGGGAACAGATTTTGAAACTAGTCAATCCCTCCCTTCAACAAGTGATGGACATATTGGATCGGCAGGACACACTTGACTTTGCTCAGGAATCATTTGAAACTTCGCCAGCCGTGTGTCACGTTAACCGGCCCGCCGGGCGAGCTGCACGGAGCAGCAAACAGCCCTCGCCCTCGGTCGTGCAACGACCGCCAGGCTCTCAGCCACGTGTGCCGCGCAGGCAAGCAAATGCTGTGCTAAAATCATGCCCGTGGTGTGCTACTAGACATTCGCTTGAGAATTTCCCATCACGGCAGGCTATTTGCTTTTTCTGTAATAAAAAAGGACATGTTCAGAGTGTTTGCCAGAAAAAGCTCAAATCGGACACTCACAACCATTCCAGGCCCTTTGCTTCGCGCCGAATTCGAAACAAGGATACTCCGGCTCGTGAACCTTCGCCCATGGAAATTCATGCAGTTCATTCCACTCTGCCCAGTGCCACTCTCTCTAACAGTGACTGTGTCGTCCCACAAAAAGTGTGCGTCGACATCGCCAGAAATCCCGTCAAGCCGCAAGTGATTTTGTACCAGTGTCAGTTTACGTTGCACGAGAAAGTCGCTCTTGTCGTCAGCAGGACACTAAACTTTTTGTAGATTTGGACATTAACGGGCAAGTGATACCATTCCAGCTCAATACCGGAGCTGCTGTTTCACTGATCAATAAAGACACGTACAAACAGCTGGGCACACCTCCGTTGCGTGCCGCAAATGTTAAGTTAAATAGCTCTTCAGGTCCTATCAGTGAACCAGACTGTGCCTTCAGACAGTGTTTCTCGTCTATGTGAAGAATTTGCAGACATTTTTGCACCGGGCCTAGGTTGCGCTAAGAACTATAAAGCACATTTCGAACTGAAAGTAAACGTGCAACCGAAATTTTTCAGAGCGCGCAACGTTCCCAACGCATTGCGTGATGAGGTCGCAAAAACATTACACGATTTGGAATCACAAGATGTAATTGAACGTGTGAATGCTTCTCTCTGGGAATCAACCTTAGTAATTTTGCCAAAACCTTACGGAAAATTGAGACTTTGTGTGGACTTCAAGGCAACAGTGAATCCACAACTAGTGATTGCAACTATTCCTTTACTCCGCCCGGAAGATCTTTTTGACAAACTGTGCCCGGGTAAATATTTTTCGAAATTGGACCTAGCAGATGCGTACTTGCAAATACCGGTGGACGAAGAATCCCAGCGCGTTTTGGTGGGTAACACGCATCTTGGTTTGTATCGACTCAAACGACTGCCGTTCGGGTGTGCATCCGCCCCTGCATTGTTTCAGCAATATCTACAAACTGTTTGTGCGTCGGTCGCTACTGCAGCAAACTATCCGGAAACACAGAAGAAGAACATTTAGCCAATCTCAGAACATTATTTCAGGTCTTGCGACAAAATGGTCTTCGCTTGCGGAAGGACAAATGTGTGTTTTTTGCTCGTGACTTGCCCTACCTGGGCCATGTCCTCAATGCCCAAGGCCTACATCCTAGTCCCGAGCACTTCCGTGCCATACAAGACTTGCCTTCGCCGCAGAATTTGAAGCAGCCACAGAGTGTGCTGGGAAAAATCAACTATTACCATAAATGTGTGCGCCACGCCTCTTCCATTTCAGCTCCGCTTCAACGCTTACGCCGTAAAGGTGTTCCGTTCGTCTGGACGACGGAATGCGAACGCGCCTTTCGCCAGTTGAAATCGGCGTTGCTTTCCAATACTTGCCTTACGCCATTCGATCCCCAGAAACCCCTTTTGTTGATGGTGGATGCATCGGATTTCGGGATCGGTGCTGTGATTGCGCACAAAGATGGATCGCACGATCGCCCTATTGCCTTTTCCTCCAAATTGCTCTCGTCTGCATAAAGACATTATTCACAGATCGAGAAAGAAGCATTGGCTCTCGTATTTGGTGTTACAAAGTTACATGATTTTTTGTATGGTCGTCACTTCACCATCATCACAGACCAAAAACCTTTGACATCGCTTTTTCATCCGAACAAGCCTGTACCTCCACGTACAGCGCAGAAATTCATTCGCTGGTCTATTTTCATCTCGCAGTACCGCTACGATATCTTGTATCGGTCCACTGCTAAGCACGGAAACGCCGATGTGTTGTCCCGTTTGCCTGTTGCTGAGGATAGAGCGTTCGATTCTTCCGAACGTGCTTGCATGTTCAGTGATGCGGAAACCGATGACGTGGTCGAATCGTTTCCGATTGATTTTCGTCGTGTAGCTACAGCCACAGCTGCTGACCCTGTCCTTGCTACCGTTCTGTGTTTTGTTGCTACGCAATGGCCCTTGTCAAAGTCACGGATCAGGGATCCGTTGGTTCGCCGATCTTTTGCTCACAAGGCGAGACATTTTGTTCGACGTGGCGTTTTGCTGTTGCGTTCTGATAATGATCAGTCCAGCGTCGTGGTACCACGTTCGTTACAGTCCTCTGTCTTACAGCTTCTCGACCATTGGGGTATAGTGAGAACGAAACAGCTCGTTCGTCAGCACTGCACTTGGTTCTGAATCGATGCCGCGATTACGAATATGTTAAGGAATACGTTAAGGTGGACATGCTGTAGCAATTCGCTTCTGCAGGACTGGCCGCAATACGAATTAAAGAGAGGAAAGA
Organism: Schistocerca serialis cubense; assembly: GCF_023864345.2. Classification (NCBI taxonomy): domain Eukaryota; kingdom Metazoa; phylum Arthropoda; class Insecta; order Orthoptera; family Acrididae; genus Schistocerca; species Schistocerca serialis. The sequence goes on from NC_064643.1 coordinate 49,570,590, forward strand.
TCAAAGAAGGGGGAGCAGCTGGCAGCAGTAACTATGACTCTTTTAAGGTAGCCAAATTCCTCGTCATCCGGCGAAGTACATTTGCTAACTCGAGAAACTCGTAGTGGGAGTAACTGTGACGACGTTAAGGTGGAGATACAGTGTCATATCGGTTTTGTAGGACTGGCCTTAGCAAGGATGATAAAGTCCTAAAGAAATGAGAGCAGCCGGCAGGAGTAACTATGACTCTCTTAAGGTAGCCAAATGCCTCGTCACTCTGCGAAATGTATTTGAAAACTCGAGGATATCATCGGTGGAGTAACTCAGACAACGTTAAGGTGGACATGCTGTAGCATTTCGCTTCTGCAGGACTGGCCGCAATACGAATTAAAGAGAGGAAAGATTCAAAGAAGGGAGAGCAGCTGGCAAGAGGAACTATGACTCTCTTAAGGTAGCTAAATGCCTCGTCATCCGGCGAAGTACATCTGCTAACTCTAGAAACTCGTAGTGGGAGTAACTGTGACGACGATAAGGTGGACATACGGTGGCATATCGGTTCTGTAGGACAGCAAGAATGATAAAAGCCTAAAGAAATGGGAGCAGGGGCAGGAGTAACTATGACTCTCTTAAGGTAGCCAAATTCCTCGTCACTCTGCGAAATTTATTTGAATACTGGAGGATATCGTCGTTTTTAGTAACTCAGACAACGTTAAGGTGGACATACTGTAGCATTTCGCTTTTGCAGGACTGGCCGCAATACGAATTAAAGAGAGGAAAGATCAAAGAAGGGGTAGCAGCTGGCAGCAGTAACTATGAGAAATTTATTTGAAAGCTCGTAGATATCGTCGTTGGTGTAACTCAGACAACGTTAAGGTGGACATGTTGCAGCATTTCGCTTCTGCATAGACTGGCCGCAGTACGAATTAAAGAGAGGAAAGATTCAAAGAAAAGGGAGCAGCTGGCAAGAGGAACTATACCTCTCTTAAGGTAGCCAAATGCCTCGTCATCCGACGAAGTACATTTGCTAACTCGAGGAACTCGTAGTGGGGGTAACTGTGACGACGTTAAGGTGGACATACGGTGGCATATCGGTTCTGTAGGACTGACCATAGCAAGAATGATAAAGGTCTAAAGAAATGGGAGCAGCCGGAAGGAGTAACTATGACTCTCTTAAGGTAGCCAAATGCCTTGTCACTCAGCGAAATTTATTTGAAATCTCGAGGATATCGTCGTTGGAGTAACTCAGACAACGTTAAGGTGGACATGCTGTATCATTTTGCTTCTGCAGGACTGGCCGCTATACGAATTAAAGAGAGGAAAGATCAAAGAAAGGGGAGCAGCTGGCAGCAGTAACTATGACGCTCTTAAGGTAGCCACATGCCTCGTCACTCTGCGCAATTTTTTTGAAAGCTCGTGGATATCGTCGTTGGAGTAACTCAGACAACGTCAAGGTGGAAATGTTGCAGCATTTCGCTTCTGCATGGACTGGCCGCAGTACGAATTAAAGAGAGGAAAGATTCAAAGAAAAGGGAGCAGCTGGCAAGAGGAACTATACCTCTCTTAAGGTACCCATATGCCTCGTCATCCGGCGAAGTACATTTGCTAACTCGAGGAACTCGTAGTGGGAGTAACTGTGACGACGTTAAGGTGGACATACGGTGGTACATCGGTTCTGTAGGACTGGCCATAGCAAGAATGATAAACGTCTAAAGAAATGGGAGCAGCCGGAAGGAGTAACTATGACTCTCTTAAGGTAGCCAAATGCCTCGTCACTCTGCGAAATTAATTTGAAAACTCGAGGATATCGTCGTTGGAGTATTTCAGACAACGTTAAGGTTTATATTTTGCAGCATTTCGCCTCTGCATGGACTGGCCGCAGTACGAATTAAAGAGAGGAAAGATTCAAAGAAAGGGGAGCAGCTGGCAACAGGAACTATGACTTTCTGAAGGTAGTCAAATGCCTCGTCATCAGGCGAAGTACGTTTGCTAACTCTAGAAACTCGTAGTGGGAGTAACTGTGACGTCGATAAGGTGGACATACGGTGGCATATCGGTTCTGTAGGACTGGCCATAGCAAGAATGATAAAGGTCTAAAGAAATGGGAGCAGCCGGCCGGAGTAGCTATGACTCTCTTAAGCTAGCCAAATGCCTTGTCACTCGGCGAAATTTATTTGAAAACTCGAGGATATCATCGTTTTTAGTAACTCAGATAACGTTAAGGTGGACATGCTGTAGCATTTCGCTTCTGCAGGAATGGCCACAGTACGAATTAAAGAGAGAAAAGATCAAAGAGGGGGGAGCAGCTGGCAGCAGTAACTATGACTCTCCTAAGGTAGCCAAATGCCTCGTCACTCTGCGAAATGTATTTGAAAACTCGAGGATATCATCGGTGGAGTAACTCAGACAACGTTAAGGTGGACATGCTGTAGCATTTCGCTTCTGCAGGACTGGCCGCAATATGAATTAAAGAGAGGAAAGATTCAAAGAAGGGAGAGCAGCTGGCAGCAGTAACTATGACTCTCTTAAGGTAGCCAAATGCCTCGTCACTCTGCGAAATTTATTTGAAAACTCGAGGATATCGTCGTTGGAGTAACTCAGACAACGTTAAGGTGGACATGTTGCAGCCTTTCGCTTCTGCAGGACTGGCCGCAATACGAATTAAAGAGAGGAAAGATCAAAGAAGGGGGAGCAGCTGGCAGCAGTAACTATGACTCTCTTAAGGTAGCCACATGCCTCGTCACTCTGCGAAATTTATTTGAAAGCTCGTGGATATCGTCGTTGGAGTAACTCAGACAACGTCAAGGTGGAAATGTAGCAGCATTTCGCTTCTGCATGGACTGGCCGCAGTACGAATTAAAGAGAGGAAAGATTCAAAGAAAAGGGAGCAGCTGGCAAGAGGAACTATACCTCTCTTAAGGTAGCCATATGCCTCGTCATCCGGCGAAGTACATTTGCTAACTCGAGGAACTCATAGTGGGGGTAACTCTGACGACGTTTAGGTGGACATACAGTGGCATATCGGTTCTGTAGGAGTGGCCATAGCAAGAAAGATAATGGCCTAAAGAAATGGGAGAAGCCGGCAGGAGTAACTATGACTCTCTTAAGGTAGCCTAATGCCTCGTCACTCTGCGAAATTTATTTGAAAACTCGAGGATATCGTCGTTGGAGTAACCCAGACAACGTTAAGGTTGACATGTTGCAGCATTTCGCTTCTGCATGGACTGGCCGCAGTACGAATTAAAGAGAGGAAAGATTCAAAGGAAGGGGAGCAGCTGGCAGCAGGAACTATTACTCTCTTAAGTTAGCCAAATGCCTCGTCATCCGGTGAAGTACATTTGCTAACTCAAGAACTCGTAGTGGGAGTAACTGTGACGACGTTAAGGTGGACATACAGTGGCATACCGTTCTGTAGCACTGGCCATAGCAAGAATGATAATGGCCTAAGGAAATGGGAGAAGCCGGCAGGAGTAACTATGACTCTCTTAAGGCAGCTAAATGCCTCGTCACTCTGCGAAATTAATTTGAAAACTCGAGGATATCGTCGTTGGAGTATTTCAGACAACGTTAAGGTTTATATTTTGCAGCATTTCGCCTCTGCATGGACTGGCCGCAGTACGAATTAAAGAGAGGAAAGATTCAAAGAAAGGGGAGCAGCTGGCAAGAGGAACTATGACTCTCTGAAGGTAGTCAAATGCCTCGTCATCAGGCGAAGTACGTTTGCTAACTCTAGAAACTCGTAGTGGGAGTAACTGTGACGTCGATAAGGTGGACATACGGTGGCATATCGGTTCTGTAGGACTGGCCATAGGAAGAATGATAAAGGTCTAAAGAAATGGGAGCAGCCGGCCGGAGTAACTATGACTCTCTTAAGCTAGCCAAATGCCTTGTCACTCGGCGAAATTTATTTGAAAACTCGAGGATATCATCGTTTTTAGTTACTCAGATAACGTTAAGGTGGACATGCTGTAGCATTTCGCTTCTGCAGGACTGGCCGCAATATGAATTAAAGAGAGGAAAGTTTCAAAGAAGGGAGAGCAGCTGGCAGCAGTAACTATGACTCTCTTAAGGTAGCCAAATGCCTCGTCACTCTGCGAAATTTATTTGAAAACTCGAGGATATCGTCGTTGGAGTAACTCAGACAACGTTAAGGTGGACATGTTGCAGCATTTCGCTTCTGCATGGACTGGCCGCTGTACGAATTAAAGAGAGGAAAGATTCAAAGAAGGGGAGCAGCTGGCAGCAGGAACTATTACTCTCTTAAGTTAGCCAAATTCCTCGTCATCCGGTGAAGTACATTTGCTAACTCAAGAACACGTAGTGGGAGTAACTGTGACGACGTTTAGGTGGACATACAGTGGCATACCGTTCTGTAGGACTGGCCATAGCAAGAATGATAATGGCCTAAGGAAATGGGAGCAGCCGGCAGGAGTAACTATGACTCTCTTAAGGTAGCTAAATGCCTCGTCACTCTGCGAAATTAATTTGAAAATTCGAGGACATCGTCGTTGGAGTATTTCAGACAACGTTAAGGTTTACATTTTGCAGCATTTCGCCTCTGCATGGACTGGCCGCAGTACGAATTAAAGAGAGGAAAGATTCAAAGAAAGGGGAGCAGCTGGCAAGAGGAACTATGACTCTCTGAAGGTAGCCAAATGCCTCGTCATCCGGCGAAGTACGTTTGCTAACTCTAGAAACTCGTAGTGGGAGTAACTGTGACGTCGATAAGGTGGACATACGGTGGCATATCGGTTCTGTAGGACTGGCCATAGCAAGAATGATAAAGTTCTAAAGAAATGGGAGCAGCCGGCCGGAGTAACTATGACTCTCTTAAGCTAGCCAAATGCCTTGTCACTCGGCGAAATTTATTTGAAAACTCGAGGATATCATCGGTGGAGTAACTCAGACAACGTTAAGGTGGACATGCTGTAGCATTTCGCTTCTGCAGGACTGGCCGCAATACGAATTAAAGAGAGGAAAGATTCAAAGAAGGGAGAGCAGCTGGCAGCAGTAACTATGACTCTCTTAAGGTACCCAAATGCCTCGTCACTCTGCGAAATTTATTTGAAAACTCGACGATATCGTCGTTGGAGTAACTCAGACAACGGTAAGGTGGACATGTTGCAGCATTTCGCTTCTGCATGGACTGTCCGCAGTACGAATTAAAGAGAGGAAAGTTTCAAAGGAAGGGGAGCAGCTGGCAGCAGGAACTATGACTGTCTTAAGGTAGCCAAATGCCTCGTCATCCGGCGAAGTACATTTGCTAACTCAAGAAACTCATAGTGGGAGTAACTGTGACGACGTTTAGGTGGACATACAGTGGCATAACGGTTCTGTAGCAAGAATGATAAAGGCCTAAAGAAATGGGAGCAGCCGGCAGGAGTAACTATGACTCTCTTAAGGTAGCCAAATGCCTCGTTACTCGGCGAAATTTATTTGAAATCTCAAAGATATCGTCGAGGGAGTAACTCAGACAACGTTAAGGTGGACATGTTGCAGCATTTCGCATCTGCATGGACTGGCCGCAGTACGAATTAAAGAGAGGAAAGATTCAAAGGAAGGGGAGCAGCTGGCAGCAGGAACTATTACTCTCTTAAGTTAGCCAAATGCCTCGTCATCCGGTGAAGTACATTTGCTAACTCAAGAACTCGTAGTGGGAGTAACTGTGACGACGTTAAGGTGGACATACAGTGGCATACCGTTCTGTAGGACTGGCCATAGCAAGAATGATAATGGCCTAAGGAAATGGGAGAAGCCGGCAGGAGTAACTATGACTCTCTTAAGATATCTAAATGCCTCGTCACTCTGCGAAATTAATTTGAAAACTCGAGGATATCGTCGTTGGAGTATTTCAGACAACGTTAAGGTTTATATTTTGCAGCATTTCGCCTCTGCATGGACTGGCCGCAGTACGAATTAAAGAGAGGAAAGATTCAAAGAAAGGGGAGCAGCTGGCAAGAGGAACTATGACTCTCTGAAGGTAGTCAAATGCCTCGTCATCAGGCGAAGTACGTTTGCTAACTCTAGAAACTCGTAGTGGGAGTAACTGTGACGTCGATAAGGTGGACATACGGTGGCATATCGGTTCTGTAGGACTGGCCATAGCAAGAATGATAAAGGTCTAAAGAAATGGGAGCAGCCGGCCGGAGTAACTATGACTCTCTTAAGCTAGCCAAATGCCTTGTCACTCGGCGAAATTTATTTGAAAACTCGAGGATATCATCGTTTTTAGTAACTCAGATAACGTTAAGGTGGACATGCTGTAGCATTTCGCTTCTGCAGGACTGGCCGCAATATGAATTAAAGAGAGGAAAGTTTCAAAGAAGGGAGAGCAGCTGGCAGCAGTAACTATGACTCTCTTAAGGTAGCCAAATGCCTCGTCACTCTGCGAAATTTATTTGAAAACTCGAGGATATCGTCGTTGGAGTAACTCAGACAACGTTAAGGTGGACATGTTGCAGCATTTCGCTTCTGCATGGACTGTCCGCAGTACGAATTAAAGAGAGGAAAGTTTCAAAGGAAGGGGAGCAGCTGGCAGCAGGAACTATGACTGTCTTAAGGTAGCCAAATGCCTCGTCATCCGGCGAAGTACATTTGCTAACTCAAGAAACTCATAGTGGGAGTAACTGTGACGACGTTTAGGTGGACATACAGTGGCATATCGGTTCTGTAGCAAGAAAGATAAAGGCCTAAAGAAATGGGAGCAGCCGGCAGGAGTAACTATGACTCTCTTAAGGTAGCCAAATGCCTCGTTACTCGGCGAAATTTATTTGAAATCTCAAAGATATCGTCGAGGGAGTAACTCAGACAACGTTAAGGTGGACATGTTGCAGCATTTCGCATCTGCATGGACTGGCCGCAGTACGAATTAAAGAGAGGCAAGATTCAAAGAAAGGGGAGCAGCTGGAAGAGGAACTATGACTCGCTTAAGGTAGCCAAATGCCGCGTCATCCGGCGAAGTACATTTGCTAACTCGAGATACTCGTAGTGGGAGTAACTGTGACGACGTTAAGGTGGACATACGGTGGCATATCGGTTTTGTAGGACTGGCCATAGCAAGAATGATAAAGGTCAAAAGAAATGGGAGCAGCCGGCAGGAGTAACTATGACTCTCTTAAGGTAGCCAAATGCCTTGTCACTCTGCGAAATTAATTTGAAATCTCGAGGATATCGTCGTTGGAGTAACTCAGACAATGTTAAGGTGGACATGCTGTAGCATATCGCTTCTGCAGGACTGCCCGCAATACGAATTAAAGAGAGGAAAAATCTAAGAAGGGGGCGCAGCTGGCAGCAGTAACTATGACTCTCTTAAGGTAGCCAAATGCCTTGTCACTCTGCGAAATTTATTTGAGAGGTCGTGGATATTGTCGTTGGAGTAACTCAGACAACGTTAAGGTGGACATGTTGCAGTATTTCGCCTTAGCATGGACTGGCCGCAGAACGAATTAAAGAAAGGTAAGATTCAAAGAAAGGGGAGCAGCTGGCAACAGGAACTATGACTTTCTTAAGGTAGACAATTGTCTCGTCATCCGGCGAAGTACATTTGCTAACTCGAGAAACTCGTAGTGGGAGAAACTGTGACGACGTTAAGGTGAACATACGGTGGCATATCGGTTCTGTAGCAAGAATGATAAAGGCCTAAAGAAATGGGAGCAGCCGGCAGGAGTAACTATGACTCTCATAAGGTAGCCAAGTGCCCCGTCACTCTTCGAAATTTATTTGAAAACTCGAGGATATCGTCGTTGGAGTAACTCAGACAACGTTAAGGTGGACATGTTGCGGCATTTCGCTTCTGCATGGACTGGCCGCAGTACGAATTAAAGAGAGGAAAGATTCAAAGAAAAGGGAGCAGCTGGCAAGAGGAACTATACCTCTCTTAAGGTAGCCAAATGCCTCGTCATCCGGCGAAGTACATTTGTTAACTCGAGGAACTCGTAGTGGGGGTAACTGTGACGACCTTAAGGTGGACATACGGTGGCATATCGGTTCGGTAGGACTGGCCATAGCAAGAATGATAAAGGCCTAAAGAAGTGGGAGCAGCCAGCAGGAGTAACTATGACTCTCTGAAGTTAGCCAAATTCCTCGTCACTCTGCGAAATTTATATGAAATCTCGGGGATATCGTCTTTGGAGTAACTCCGACAACGTTAAGGTGGACATGCTGTAGCATTTCGCTTCTGCAGGACTGGCCGCAATACGAATTAAAGAGAGGAAAGATCAAAGAAGGGGGAGCAGCTGGCAGCAGTAACTATGACTCTCTTAAGGTAGCCAAATGCCTCGTTACTCGGCGAAATTTATTTGAAATCTCAAAGATATCGTCGAGGGAGTAACTCAGACAACGTTAAGGTGGACATGTTGCAGCATTTCGCATCTGCATGGACTGGCCGCAGTACGAATTAAAGAGAGGCAAGATTCAAAGAAAGGGGAGCAGCTGGAAGAGGAACTATGACTCCCTTAAGGTAGCCAAATGCCGCGTCATCCGGCGAAGTACATTTGCTAACTCGAGATACTCGTAGTGGGAGTAACTGTGACGACGTTAAGGTGGACATACGGTGGCATATCGGTTTTGTAGGACTGGCCATAGCAAGAATGATAAAGGTCTAAATAAATGTGAGCAGCCGGCAGGAGTAACTATGACTCTCTTAAGGTAGCCAAATGCCTTGTCACTCTGCGAAATTAATTTGAAATCTCGAGGATATCGTCGTTGGAGTAACTCAGACAACGTTAAGGTGGACATGCTGTAGCATATCGCTTCTGCAGGACTGCCCGCAATACGAATTAAAGAGAGGAAGAATCTAAGAAGGGGGCGCAGCTGGCAGCAGTAACTATGACTCTCTTAAGGTAGCCAAATGCCTTGTCACTCTGCGAAATTTATTTGAGAGGTCGTGGATAGCGTCGTTGGAGTAACTCAGACAACGTTAAGGTGGACATGTTGTAGTATTTCGCCTTTGCATGGACTGGCCGCAGAACGAATTAAAGAAAGGAAAGATTCAAAGAAAGGGGAGCAGCTGGCAACAGGAACTATGACTTTCTTATGGTAGTCAATTGTCTCGTCATCCGGCGAAGTACATTTGCTAACTCGAGAAACTCGTAGTGGGAGAAACTGTGACGACGTTAAGGTGAACATACGGTGGCATATCGGTTCTGTAGCAAGAATGATAAAGGCCTAAAGAAATGGGAGCAGCCGGCAGGAGTAACTATGACTCTCATAAGGTAGCCAAGTGCCCCGTCACTCTTCGAAATTTATTTGAAAACTCGAGGATATCGTCGTTGGAGTAACTCAGACAACGTTAAGGTGGACATGTTGCGGCATTTCGCTTCTGCATGGACTGGCCGCAGTACGAATTAAAGAGAGGAAAGATTCAAAGAAAAGGGAGCAGCTGGCAAGAGGAACTATACCTCTCTTAAGGTAGCCAAATGCCTCGTCATCCGGCGAAGTACATTTGCTAACTCGAGGAACTCGTAGTGGGGGTAACTGTGACGACCTTAAGGTGGACATACGGTGGCATATCGGTTCTGTAGGACTGGCCATAGCAAGAATGATAAGGTCCTAAAGAAGTGGGAGCAGCCAGCAGGAGTAACTATGACTCTCTGAAGGTAGCCAAATTCCTCGTCACTCTGCGAAATTTATATGAAATCTCGAGGATATCGTCTTTGGAGTAACTCAGACAACGTTAAGGTGGACATGCTGTAGCATTTCGCTTCTGCAGGACTGGCCGCAATACGAATTAAAGAGAGGAAAGATCAAAGAAGGGGGAGCAGCTGGCAGCAGTAACTATGACTCTCTTAAGGTAGCCAAATGCCTCGTCTCTCTGCGAAATTTATTTGAAAGCTCGTGGATATCGTCGTTGGAGTAACTCAGTTAACGTTAAGGTGGACATGTTGCAGTATTTCGCCTTTGCATGGACTGGCCGCAGAACGAATTAAAGAGAGGAAAGATTCAAAGAAAGGGGAGCAGCTGGCAACAGGAACTATGACTTTCTTAAGGTAGTCAATTGTCCCGTCATCCGGCGAAGTACATTTGCTAACTCGAGAAACTCGTAGTGGGAGTAACTGTGACGACGTTAAGGTGAGCATACGGTGGCATATCGGTTCTGTAGCAAGAACGATAAAGGCCTAAAGAAATGGGAGCAGCCGGCAGGAGTAACTATGACTCTCATAAGGTAGCCAAGTGCCCCGTCACTCTTCGAAATTTATTTGAAAACTCGAGGATATCGTCGTTGGAGTAACTCAGACAACGTTAAGGTGGACATGTTGCAGCATTTCGCTTCTGCATGGACTGGCCGCAGTACGAATTAAAGAGAGGAAAGATTCAAAGAAAAGGGAGCAGCTGGCAAGAGGAACTATACCTCTCTTGGGGTAGCCAAATGCCTCGTCATCCGGCGAAGTACATTTGCTAACTCGAGGAACTCGTAGTGGGGGTGACTGTGACGACGTTAAGGTGGACATACGGTGGCATATCGGTTCTGTAGGACTGGCCATAGCAAGAATGATAAAGGCCTAAAGAAGTGGGAGCAGCCGGCAGGAGTAACTATGAATCTCTCAAGGTAGCGAAATTCCTCGTCACTCTGCGAAATTTATTTGAAATCTCGTGGATATCGTCTTTGGAGTAACTCAGACAACGTTAAGGTGGACATGCTGTAGCATTTCGCTTCTGCAGGACTGGCCGCAATACGAATAAAAGAGAGGAAAGATCAAAGAAGGGGGAGCAGCTGGCAGCAGTAACTATGACTCTCTTAAGGTAGCCAAATACCTCGTCACTCTGCGAAATTTATTTGAAAGCTCGTGGATATCGTCGTTGGAGTAACTCAGACAACGTTAAGGTGGGCATGTTCCAGTATTTCGCCTTTGCATGGACTGGCCGCAGAACGAATTAAAGAGAGGAAAGTTTCAAAGGAAGGGGAGCAGCTGGCAACAGGAACTATGACTTTCTTAAGGTAGTCAAATGTCTCGTCATCCGGCGAAGTACATTTGCTAACTCGAGAAACTCGTAGTGGGAGTAACTGTGACGACGTTAAGGTGAACATACGGTGGCATATCGGTTCTGTAGGACCGGCCATAGCAAGAATGATAAGGGTCTAAAGAAATGGGAGCAGCCGGCAGGTGTAACTATGACTCTCTTAAGGTAGCCAAATGCCTGGTCACTCTGCGAAATTTATTTGAAAACTCGAGGATATCATCGGTGGAGTAACTCAGTAAACGTTGAGGTGGACATGCTGTAGCATTTCGCTTCTGCAGGACTGGCCGCAATACGAATTAAAGGGAGGAAAGATTCAAAGAAGGGAGAGGAGCTGGCAGCAGTAACTATGACTCTCTTAAGGTAGCCAAATGCCTCGTCACTCTGCGAAATTTATTTGAAAACTCGAGGATATCGTCGTTGAAGTAACTCAGACAACGTTAAGGTGGAGATGTTGCAGCATTCCGCTTCTGCATGGACTGGCCGCAGTACGAAGTAAAGAGAGGAAAGATTGAAAGAAAGGGGAGCAGCTGGCAAGAGGAACTATGACTCTCTTAAGGTAGCCAAATGCCTTGTCATCCGGCGAAGTATATTTGCTAACTCGAGAAACTCGTAGTGGGAGTAACTGTGACGACGTTAAGGTGGACATACGGTGGTACATCGGTTCTGTAGGACTGGCCATAGCAAGAATGATAAAGGTCTAAAGAATTGGGAGCAGCCGGCAGGAGTAACTATGACTCTCTTAAGGTATCCGAATGCCTTGTCACTCTGCGATACTTATTTGAAATCTCGAGGATATCGTCGTTGGAGTAACTCAGACAACGTTAAGGTGGACATGTTGCAGCATTTCGCTTCTGCAGGACTGGCCGCAATACGAACTAAAGAGAGGAAAGATCAAAGAAGGGGGAGCAGCTGGCAGCAGTAACTATGACTCTCTTAAGGTAGCCAAATGCCTCGTCACTGTGCGAAATGTATTTGAAAGCTCGAGGATATCGTCGTTGGAATAACTCAGACAACGTTAAGGTGGACATGTTGCAGTATTTCGCTTCTGCATGGACTGGCAGCAGAACGAATTAAAGAGAGGAAAGATTCAAAGAAAGGGGAGCAGCTGGCAACAGGAACTATGACTCTCTTGAGGTAGCCAAATGCCTCGTCATCCGGCGAAATACATTTGCTAACTCGAGAAACTCGTAGTGGGAGTAACTGTGACGTCGTTAAGGTGGACATACAGTGACATATCGGTTCTGTAGGACTGGCCTTAGCAAGAATGATTAAGGCCTAAAGAAATTGGAGCAGCCAGCAGGAGTAGCTATTACTCTCTTAAGGTAGCCAAATGCTTCGTCATCCGGCGAAGTACATTCGTTAACGCAAGAAACTCGTAGTGCGAGTAACTGTGACGACGTTTAGGTGGACATACAGGGGCATATCGGTTCTGTAGGATTGGCCATAGCAAGAATGATAATGGCCTAAAGAAATGGGATCAGCCGGCAGGAGTAACTATGACTCTCTTAAGGTAACCAAATGCCTCGTCACTCTGCGAAATTTATTTGAAATCTCGTGGATATCGTCTTTGGAGTAACTCAGACAACGTTAAGGTGGACATGCTGTGGCATTTCGCTTCTGCAGGACTGGCCGCAATACGAATAAAAGAGAGGAAAGATCAAAGAAGGGGGAGCAGCTGGCAGCAGTAACTATGACTCTCTTAAGGTAGCCAAATACCTCGTCACTCTGCGAAATTTATTTGAAAGCTCGTGGATATCGTCGTTGGAGTAACTCAGACAACGTTAAGGTGGGCATGTTGCAGTATTTCGCCTTTGCATGGACTGGCCGCAGAACGAATTAAAGAGAGGAAAGATTCAAAGAAAGGGGAGCAGCTGGCAACAGGAACTATGACTTTCTTAAGGTAGTCAAATGTCTCGTCATCCGGCGAAGTACATTTGCTAACTCGAGAAACTCGTAGTGGGAGTAACTGTGACGACGTTAAGGTGAACATACGGTGGCATATCGGTTGTGTAGGACCGGCCATAGCAAGAATGATAAGGGTCTAAAGAAATGGGAGCAGCCGGCAGGTGTAACTATGACTCTCTTAAGGTAGCCAAATGCCTGGTCACTCTGCGAAATTTATTTGAAAACTCGAGGATATCATCGGTGGAGTAACTCAGTAAACGTTGAGGTGGACATGCTGTAGCATTTCGCTTCTGCAGGACTGGCCGCAATACGAATTAAAGGGAGGAAAGATTCAAAGAAGGGAGACGAGCTGGCAGCAGTAACTATGACTCTCTTATGGTAGCCAAATGCCTCGTCACTCTGCGAAATTTATTTGAAAACTCGAGGATATCATCGGTGGAGTAACTCAGTAAACGTTGAGGTGGACATGCTGTAGCATTTCGCTTCTGCAGGACTGGCCGCAATACGAATTAAAGAGAGGAAAGATCAAAGAAGGGGGAGCAGCTGGCAGCAGTAACTATGACTCTCTTAAGGTAGCCAAATGCCTCGTTACTCGGCGAAATTTATTTGAAATCTCAAAGATATCGTCGAGGGAGTAACTCAGACAACGTTAAGGTGGACATGTTGCAGCATTTCGCATCTGCATGGACTGGCCGCAGTACGAATTAAAGAGAGGCAAGATTCAAAGAAAGGGGAGCAGCTGGAAGAGGAACTATGACTCCCTTAAGGTAGCCAAATGCCGCGTCGTCCGGCGAAGTACATTTGCTAACTCGAGATACTCGTAGTGGGAGTAACTGTGACGACGTTAAGGTGGACATACGGTGGCATATCGGTTTTGTAGGACTGGCCATAGCAAGAATGATAAAGGTCTAAATAAATGTGAGCAGCCGGCAGGAGTAACTATGACTCTCTTAAGGTAGCCAAATGCCTTGTCACTCTGCGAAATTAATTTGAAATCTCGAGGATATCGTCGTTGGAGTAACTCAGACAACGTTAAGGTGGACATGCTGTAGCATATCGCTTCTGCAGGACTGCCCGCAATACGAATTAAAGAGAGGAAAAATCTAAGAAGGGGGCGCAGCTGGCAGCAGTAACTATGACTCTCTTAAGGTAGCCAAATGCCTTGTCACTCTGCGAAATTTATTTGAGAGGTCGTGGATAGCGTCGTTGGAGTAACTCAGACAACGTTAAGGTGGACATGTTGTAGTATTTCGCCTTTGCATGGACTGGCCGCAGAACGAATTAAAGAAAGGAAAGATTCAAAGAAAGGGGAGCAGCTGGCAACAGGAACTATGACTTTCTTATGGTAGTCAATTGTCTCGTCATCCGGCGAAGTACATTTGCTAACTAGAGAAACTCGTAGTGGGAGAAACTGTGACGACGTTAAGGTGAACATACGGTGGCATATCGGTTCTGTAGCAAGAATGATAAAGGCCTAAAGAAATGGGAGCAGCCGGCAGGAGTAACTATGACTCTCATAAGGTAGCCAAGTGCCCCGTCACTCTTCGAAATTTATTTGAAAACTCGAGGATATCGTCGTTGGAGTAACTCAGACAACGTTAAGGTGGACATGTTGCGGCATTTCGCTTCTGCATGGACTGGCCGCAGTACGAATTAAAGAGAGGAAAGATTCAAAGAAAAGGGAGCAGCTGGCAAGAGGAACTATACCTCTCTTAAGGTAGCCAAATGCCTCGTCATCCGGCGAAGTACATTTGCTAACTCGAGGAACTCGTAGTGGGGGTAACTGTGACGACCTTCAGGTGGACATACGGTGGCATATCGGTTCTGTAGGACTGGCCATAGCAAGAATGATAAGGGCCTAAAGAAGTGGGAGCAGCCAGCAGGAGTAACTATGACTCTCTGAAGGTAGCCAAATTCCTCGTCACTCTGCGAAATTTATATGAAATCTCGAGGATATCGTCTTTGGAGTAACTCAGACAACGTTAAGGTGGACATGCTGTAGCATTTCGCTTCTGCAGGACTGGCCGCAATACGAATTAAAGAGAGGAAAGATCAAAGAAGGGGGAGCAGCTGGCAGCAGTAACTATGACTCTCTTAAGGTAGCCAAATGCCTCGTCACTCTGCGAAATTTATTTGAAAGCTCGTGGATATCGTCGTTGGAGTAACTCAGTTAACGTTAAGGTGGACATGTTGCAGTATTTCGCCTTTGCATGGACTGGCCGCAGAACGAATTAAAGCGAGGAAAGATTCAAAGAAAGGGGAGCAGCTGGCAACAGGAACTATGACTTTCTTAAGGTAGTCAATTGTCCCGTCATCCGGCGAAGTACATTTGCTAACTCGAGAAACTCGTAGTGGGAGTAACTGTGACGACGTTAAGGTGAGCATACGGTGGCATATCGGTTCTGTAGCAAGAACGATAAAGGCCTAAAGAAATGGGAGCAGCCGGCAGGAGTAACTATGACTCTCATAAGGTAGCCAAGTGCCCCGTCACTCTTCGAAATTTATTTGAAAACTCGAGGATATCGTCGTTGGAGTAACTCAGACAACGTTAAGGTGGACATGTTGCAGCATTTCGCTTCTGCATGGACTGGCCGCAGTACGAATTAAAGAGAGGAAAGATTCAAAGAAAAGGGAGCAGCTGGCAAGAGGAACTATACCTCTCTTGGGGTAGCCAAATGCCTCGTCATCCGGCGAAGTACATTTGCTAACTCGAGGAACTCGTAGTGGGGGTAACTGTGACGACGTTAAGGTGGACATACGGTGGCATATCGGTTCTGTAGGACTGGCCATAGCAAGAATGATAAAGGCCTAAAGAAGTGGGAGCAGCCGGCAGGAGTAACTATGAATCTCTCAAGGTAGCGAAATTCCTCGTCACTCTGCGAAATTTATTTGAAATCTCGTGGATATCGTCTTTGGAGTAACTCAGACAACGTTAAGGTGGACATGCTGTAGCATTTCGCTTCTGCAGGACTGGCCGCAATACGAATAAAAGAGAGGAAAGATCAAAGAAGGGGGAGCAGCTGGCCGCAGTAACTATGACTCTCTTAAATTAGCCAAATACCTCGTCACTCTGCGAAATTTATTTGAAAGCTCGTGGATATCGTCGTTGGAGTAACTCAGACAACGTTAAGGTGGGCATGTTGCAGTATTTCGCCTTTGCATGGACTGGCCGCAGAACGAATTAAAGAGAGGAAAGATTCAAAGAAAGGGGAGCAGCTGGCAACAGGAACTATGACTTTCTTAAGGTAGTCAAATGTCTCGTCATCCGGCGAAGTACATTTGCTATCTCGAGAAACTCGTAGTGGGAGTAACTGTGACGACGTTAAGGTGAACATACGGTGGCATATCGGTTCTGTAGGACCGGCCATAGCAAGAATGATAAGGGTCTAAAGAAATGGGAGCAGCCGGCAGGTGTAACTATGACTCTCTTAAGGTAGCCAAATGCCTGGTCACTCTGCGAAATTTATTTGAAAACTCGAGGATATCATCGGTGGAGTAACTCAGTAAACGTTTAGGTGGACATGCTGTAGCATTTCGCTTCTGCAGGACTGGCCGCAATACGAATTAAAGGGAGGAAAGATTCAAAGAAGGGAGAGGAGCTGGCAGCAGTAACTATGACTCTCTTAAGGTAGCCAAATGCCTCGTCACTCTGCGAAATTTATTTGAAAACTCGAGGATATCGTCGTTGAAGTAACTCAGACAACGTTAAGGTGGAGATGTTGCAGCATTCCGCTTCTGCATGGACTGGCCGCAGTACGAAGTAAAGAGAGGAAAGATTGAAAGAAAGGGGAGCAGCTGGCAAGAGGAACTATGACTCTCTTAAGGTAGCCAAATGCCTTGTCATCCGGCGAAGTATATTTGCTAACTCGAGAAACTCGTAGTGGGAGTAACTGTGACGACGTTAAGGTGGACATACGGTGGTACATCGGTTCTGTAGGACTGGCCATAGCAAGAATGATAAAGGTCTAAAGAATTGGGAGCAGCCGGCAGGAGTAACTATGACTCTCTTAAGGTATCCGAATGCCTTGTCACTCTGCGATACTTATTTGAAATCTCGAGGATATCGTCGTTGGAGTAACTCAGACAACGTTAAGGTGGACATGTTGCAGCATTTCGCTTCTGCAGGACTGGCCGCAATACGAACTAAAGAGAGGAAAGATCAAAGAAGGGGGAGCAGCTGGCAGCAGTAACTATGACTCTCTTAAGGTAGCCAAATGCCTCGTCACTGTGCGAAATGTATTTGAAAGCTCGAGGATATCGTCGTTGGAATAACTCAGACAACGTTAAGGTGGACATGTTGCAGTATTTCGCTTCTGCATGGACTGGCAGCAGAACGAATTAAAGAGAGGAAAGATTCAAAGAAAGGGGAGCAGCTGGCAACAGGAACTATGACTCTCTTGAGGTAGCCAAATGCCTCGTCATCCGGCGAAATACATTTGCTAACTCGAGAAACTCGAAGTGGGAGTAACTGTGACGTCGTTAAGGTGGACATACAGTGACATATCGGTTCTGTAGGACTGGCCTTAGCAAGAATGATTAAGGCCTAAAGAAATTGGAGCAGCCAGCAGGAGTAACTATAACTCTCTTAAGGTAGCCAAATGCCTCGTCATCCGGCGAAGTACATTCGTTAACGCAAGAAACTCGTAGTGCGAGTAACTGTGACGACGTTTAGGTGGACATACAGGGGCATATCGGTTCTGTAGGTTTGGCCATAGCAAGAATGATAATGGCCTAAAGAAATGGGATCAGCCGGCAGGAGTAACTATGACTCTCTTAAGGTAACCAAATGCCTCGTCACTCTGCGAAATTTATTTGATAGCTCGTAAATATCGTCGTTGTAGTAACTCAGACAACGTTAAGGTGGACATGTTGCACTATTTCGCTTCTGCCTGGACTGGCTGCAGAACGAATTAAAGAGAGGAAAGATTCAAAGAAAGGGGAGCAGCTGGCAACAGGAACTATGACTCACTTAAGGTAGCCAAATGCCTCGTCAACCGGCGAAGTACATTGGCTAACTCGAGAAACTCGTAGTGGGAGTAACTGTGACGACGTTAAGGTGGAGATACAGTGTCATATCCGTTTTGAAGTACTGGCCTTAGCAAGGATGATAAAGTCCTAAAGAAATGGGAGCAGCCGGCAAAAGTAACTGCGACTCTCTTAAGGTAGCCAAATGTCTCGTCACTCTGCGAAATTTATGTGAAACTCGAGGATATCGTCGTTGGAGTAACTCAGACAACGTTAAGGTCGACATGTTGCAGCATTCCGCTTCTGCATGGACTGGCCGCAGTACGATTTAAAGAGAGGAAAGATTCAAAGGAAGGGCTAGCAGCTGGCAGCAGGAACTATGACTCTCTTAAGGTAGCCAAATGCCTCGTCATCCGGCGAAGTACATTTGCATGCTAAAGAAACTCGTAGTGGGAGTAACTGTGACGACGATTAGGTGGACATACAGTGGCATATCTGTTCTGTAGGACTGGCCATAGCAAGAATGATAAAGGCCTAAAGAAATGGGAGCAGCCGGCAGGAGTCACTATGACTCTCTTAAGGTAGCCAAGTGGCTCGTCACTCTGCGAAATTTATTTGAAAACTCGAGGATATCGTCGTTGGAGTAACTCAGACAACGTTAAGGTGGGCATGTTGCAGCATTTCGCTTCTGCATGGACTAGCCGCAGTACGAATTAAAGAGAGGAAAGTTTCAAAGAAAGGGGAGCAGCTGGCAAGAGGAACTATGAGT
The DNA here is from genome assembly GCF_023864345.2 of Schistocerca serialis cubense. Classification (NCBI taxonomy): domain Eukaryota; kingdom Metazoa; phylum Arthropoda; class Insecta; order Orthoptera; family Acrididae; genus Schistocerca; species Schistocerca serialis. Next base: position 49,589,164 of record NC_064643.1, read on the forward strand.
CTCTTAAGGTAGCCAAATGCCTCGTCATCCGGCGAAGTACATTTGCATACTAAAGAAACTCGTAGTGGGAGTAACTGGGACGACGTTTAGGTGGACATAGAGTGGCATATCGGTTCTGTAGGACTGGCCATAGCAAGAATGATAATGGCCTAAAGAAATGGGAGCAGCCAGGAGGAGTAACTATGACTCTCTTAAGGTAGCCAAATGCTCGTCACACTGCAAGATTTATTTGAAAACTCGAGGATATCGTCGTTGGAGTAAGTCAGACAACGTTAAGGTGGACATGTTGCAGCATTCCGCTTCTGCATGGACTGGCCGCAGTACGGAATTAAAGAGAGGAAAGATTCAAAGAAAGGGGAGCAGCTAGCAAGAGGAACAATGACCCTCTTAAGGCAGCCAAATGCCTCGTCATCCGGCGAAGTACATTTGCTAAGTCGAGAAACTCGTAGTGGGAGTAACTGTGACGACGTTAAGGTGGACATACGGTTGCATATCGGTTCTGTAGGACTGGCCATAGCAAGAATGAGAATGGCCTAAAGAAATGGGAGCAATTAGGAGGAGTAACTATGACTCTATTAAGGTAGCCAAATGCCTTGTCACTCTGCGAAATTTATTTGAAATCTCGAGGATACCGTCGTTGGAGTAACTCGGACAACGTTAAGGTGGACATGTTGCAGCCTTTCGCTTCTGCAGGACTGGCCGCAATACGAATTAAAGAGAGGAAAGATCAAATAAGGTTGAGCAGCTGGCAGCAGTAACTATGACTCTCTTAAGGTATCCAAATGCCTCGTCACTCTGCGAAATTTATTTGAAAACTCGAGGATATTGTTGTTGGAGTAACTCAGACAACGTTAAGGTGGACATGTTGCAGCATTTCGATTCTGCATGGACTGGCCGCAGTACGAATTAAAGAGATGAGAGATTCAAAGAAAGGGGAGCAGTTGGCAAGAGGAACTATGACTCTCTTAAGGTAGCCAAATGCCTCGTCATCCGGCGAAGTACATTTGCTAACTCAAGAAACCCGTAGTGGAAGTAACTGTGACGACGTTTAGGTGGACATACAGTGGCATATCGGTTCTGTAGGACTGGCCATAGCAAGAATGATAAAGGCCTAAAGAAAAGGGAGCAGCCAGGAGGCGTAACTAGGACTCTCTTAAGTTAGCCAAATGCCTCGTCACACTGCAAGATTTATTTGAAAACTCGAGGATATCGTCGTTGGAGTAACTCAGACAACGTTAAGGTGGGCATGTTGCAGCATTTCGCTTCTGCATGGACTAGCCGCAGTATGAATTAAAGTGAGGAAAGTTTCAAAGAAAGGGGAGCAGCTGGCAAGAGGAACTATGAGTCTCTTAAGGTAGCCAAATGCCTCGTCATCCGGCGAAGTACATTTGCATACTAAATAAACTCGTTGTGGGAGTAACTGTGACGACGTTTAGGTGGACATACAGTGGCATATCGGTTCTGTAGGAATGGCCATAGCAAGAATGATAATGGCCTAAAGAAATGGGAGCAGCCAGGAGGAGTAACTATGACTCTCTTAAGGTAGCCAAATGCCTCGTCACACTGCAAGATTTATTTGAAAACTCGAGGATATCCTCGTTGGAGTAACTCAGACAACGTTAAGGTGGACATGTTGCAGCATTCCGTTTCTTCATGGACTGGCCGCAGTACGGAATTAAAGAGAGGAAAGATTCAAAGAAAGGGGAGCAGCTAGCAAGAGGAACTATGACCCTCTTAAGGCAGCCAAATGCCTCGTCATCCGGCGAAGTACATTTGCTAACTCGAGAAACTCGTAGTGGGAGTAACTGTGACGACGTTAAAGTGGACATACGGTGGCATATCGGTTCTGTAGGATTGGCCATAGCAAGAATGATAATGGCCTAAAGAAATGGGAGCAGCCGGCAGGAGTAACTATGACTCTCTTAAGGTAGCCAAATGTCTCGTCACTCTGCGAAATTTATTTGAAACTCGAGGATATCATCGGTGGAGTAACTCACACAACGTTAATGTGGACATGCTGTAGCATTTCGCTTCTGCAGGACCGGCCGCAATACGAATTAAAGAGACGAAAGATTCAAAGAAGGGAGAGCAGCTGGCAGCAGTAACTATGACTCTCTTAAGGTAGCCAAATGCCTCGTCACTCTGCGAAATTTATTTGAAAACTCGAGGATATCGTCGTTGGAGTAACTCAGACAACGTTAAGGTGGACATTCCGCTTCTGCATGGACTGGCCGCAGTACGAATTAAAGAGAGGAAAGTTTCAAAGGAAGGGCTAGCAGCTGGCAGCAATAACTATGACTCTCTTAAGGTAGCGAAATGCCTCGTCACACTGTAAGATTTATTTGAAAACTCGAGGATATCCTCGTTGGAGTAACTCGGACAACGTTAAGGTGTACATGTTGCAGCCTTTCGCTTCTGCAGGACTGGCCGCAATACGAATTAAAGAGAGGAAAGATCAACGAAGGGGGAGCAGCTGGCAGCAGTAACTGTGACTCTCTTAAGGTAGCCAAATGCCTCGTCATCCGGCGAAGTACATTTGCTAACTCGTGAAATCTGTAGTGGGAGTAACTGTGACGTCGTTAAGGTGGTCATACAGTGACATATCGGTTCTGTAGGACTGGCCTTAGCAAGAATGATTAAGGCCTAAAGGTATGGGAGCAGCCGGCAGGAGTAACTATGACTCTCTTAAGGTAGCCAAATGCCTTGTCACTCTGCAAAATTTATTTGAAAACTCGAGGATATCGTCGTTGGAGTAACTCAGACAACGTTAAGGTAAAATGCTGTAGCATTTCGCATCTGCAGGACTGGCCGCAATACGAATTAGTGAGAGGAAAGATCAAAGAAGGGGGAGCAATTGGCAGCAGTAACTATGACTCTCTTAAGGTAGCTAAATGCCTCGTAACTCTGCGAAATTTATTTGAAAGCTCGTAAATATCGTCGTTGTAGTAACTCAGACAACGTTAAGGTGGACATGATGCAGTATTTCGCTTCTGCCTGGACTGGCCGCAGAACGAATTAAAGAGAGTAAAGATTCAAAGAAAGGGGAGCAGCTGGAAACAGGAACTATGACTCACTTAAGGTAGCCAAACGCCTCGTCAACCGGCGAAGTATATTTGCTAACTCGAGAAACTCGTAGTGGGAGTAACTGTGACGACGTTAAGGTGGACATACGGTGGCATATCGGTTCTGTAGGATTGGCCATAGCAAGAATGATAATGGCCTAAAGAAATGGGAGCAGCCGGCAGGAGTAACTATGACTCTCTTAAGGTAGCCAAATACCTCGTTACTCCGCGAAATTTATTTGAAAGCTCGTAAATATCGTCGTTGTAGTGACTCAGACAACGTTAAGGTGGACATGTTGCACTATTTCGCTTCTGCCTGGACTGGCCGCAGAACGAATTAAAGAGACGAAAGATTCAAAGAAGGGAGAGCAGCTGGCAGCAGTAACTATGACTCTCTTAAGGTAGCCAAATGCCTCGTCACTCTGCGAAATTTATTTAAAAACTCGAGGATATCGTCGTTGGAGTAACTCAGACAACGTTAAGGTGGACATGTTGCAGCATTCCGCTTCTGCATGGACTGGCCGCAGTACGAATTAAAGAGAGGAAAGTTTCAAAGGAAGGGCTAGCAGCTGGCAGCAGGAACTATGACTCTCTTAAGGTAGCCAAATGCCTCATCATCCGGCGAAGAGCATTTGCTAAGTCGAGAAACTCGTAGTGGGAGTAACTGTGACGACGTTAAGGTGGAGATACAGTGTCATATCGGTTTTGTAGGACTGGCCTTAGCAAGGATGATAAAGTCCTAAAGAAATGGGAGCAGCCGGCAGGAGTAACTGCGACTCTCTTAAGGTAGCCAAATGTCTCGTCACCCTGCGAAATTTATTTGAAACTCGAGGATATCATCGGTGGAGTAACTCACACAACGTTAAGGTGGACATGCTGTAGCATTTCGCTTCTGCAGGACTGGCCGCAATACGAATTAAAGAGACGAAAGATTCAAAGAAGGGCTATCAGCTGGCAGCAGGAACTATGACTCTCTTAAGGTAGCCAAATGCCTCATCATCCGGCGAAGTACATTTGCTAACTCAAGAAACTCGTGGTGGGAATAACTGTGACGACGTTTAGGTGGACATAGAGTAGCATGTCGGTTCTGTAGGACTGGCCATAGCAAGAATGATAAAGGCCTAAAGAGATGGGAGCAGCCGGCTGGAGTAACTATGACTCTCTTAAGGTAGCCAAGCGCCTCGTCACTCTGCGAAATTTATTTGAAAACTCGAGGATATCGTCGTTGGAGTAACTCAGACAACGTTAAGGTGGGCATGTTGCAGCATTTCGCTTCTGCATGGACTAGCCGCAGTACGAATTAAAGAGAGGAAAGTTTCAAAGAAAGGGGAGCAGCTGGCAAGAGGAACTATGAGTCTCTTAAGGTAGCCAAATGCCTCGTCATCCGGCGAAGTACATTTGCATACTAAAGAAACTCATAGTGGGAGTAACTCTGACGACGTTTAGGTGGACATACAGTGGCATATCGGTTCTGTAGGACAGGCCATAGCAAGAATGATAAAGGTCTAAAGAATTGGGAGCAGCCGGCAGGAGTAACTATGACTCTCTTAAGGTAGCCAAATGCCTTGTCACTCTGCGAAATTTATTTGAAATCTCGAGGATATCGTCGTTGGAGTAACTCAGACAACGTTAAGGTGTACATGTTGCAGCCTTTCGCTTCTGCAGGACTGGCCGCAATGCGAATTAAAGAGAGGAAAGATCAAAGAAGGGGGAGCAGCTTTCAGCAGTTACTATGACTCTCTTAAGGTAGCCAAATGCCTCGTCACTCTGCGAAATTTATTTGAAAGCTCGTGGATATCGTCGTTGGACTAACTCAGACAACGTTAAGGTGGACATGTTGCACTATTTCGCTTCTGAATGGACTGGCAGCAGAACGAATTAAAGAGAAAAAAGATTCAAAGAAAGGGGAGCAGCTGGCAACAGGAACTATGACTCTCTTAAGGTAGCCAATTGCCTCTTCATCCGGCGAAGTACATTTGCTAACTCGAGACAGTCGTAGTGGGAGTAACTGTGACGTCGTTAAGGTGGACATACAGTGACATATCGGTTCTGTGGGACTGCCCTTAGCAAGAATGATTAAGGCCTAAAGAAATGGAAGCAGCCGGCAGAAGTAACTATGACTCTCTTAAGGTAGCCAAATGCCTTGTCACTCTGCGAAATTTATTTGAAAACTTGAGGATATCGTCTTTGGAGTAACTCAGACAACGTTAAGGTAAAATACTGTAGCATTTCGCATCTGCAGGACAGGCCGCAATACGAATTAATGAGAGGAATGATCAAAGAAGGGGGAGCAATTGGCAGCAGTAACTATGACTCTCTCTAGGTAGCCTAATGCCTCGTCACTCTGCGAAATTTATTTGAAAGCTCGTGGATATCGTCGTTGTAGTAACTCAGACAACGTTAAGGTGGACATGTTGCAGTATTTCGCTTCTGCCTGGACTGGCCGCAGAACAAATTAAAGAGATGAAAGATTCAAAGAAAGGGGAGCAGCTGGCAACAGGAACTATGACTCACTTAAGGTAGCCAAATGCCTTGTCAACCGGCGAAGTACATTTGCTAACTCGAGAAACTCGTAGTGGGAGTAACTGTGACGATGTTAAGGTGGACATACGGTGGCATATCGGTTCTGTAGGACTGGCCATAGCAAGAATGATAAAGGGCGAAAGAATTGGGAGCAGCCGGCAGGAGTAACTATGACTCTCTTAAGGTAGCCAAATGCCTTGCCACTCTGCGAAATTTATTTGAAATCTCGAGGATATCGTCGTTGGAGTAACTCAGACAACGTTAAGGTGGACATGTTGCAGCCTTTCGCTTCTGCAGAACTGGCCGCAATACGAATTAAAGAAAGGAACGATCAAAGAAGGGGGAGCAGCTGGCAGCAGTTACTATGACTCTCTTAAGATTGCCAAGTGCCTCGTCACTCTGCGAAATTTATTTGAAAGCTCGTGGATATTGTCGTTGGAGTAACTCAGACAACGTTAAAGTGGACATGTTGCAGTATTTCGCCTCTGCGTGGACTGGCAGCAGTACGAATTAAAGAGAGGAAAGATTCAAAGAAAGAGGAGCAGCTGGCAACAGGAACTATGACTCTCTTAAGGTAGCCAAATGAATCGTCATCCGGCGAAGTACATTTGCTAACTCGAGAAACTCGTAGTGTGAGTAACTGTGACGTCGCTAAGGTGGACATACAGTGACATATCGGTTCTGTAGGACTGGCCTTAGCAAGAATGATTAAGGCCTAAAGAAATGGGAGCAGCCGGCAGGAGTAACTATGACTCTCTTAAGGTAGCCAAATGCCTCGTCACTCTGCGAAATTTATTTGAAAACTCGAGGATATCATCGGTGGAGTAACTCAGATAACGTTGAGGTGGACATGCTGTAGCATTTCGCTTCAGCAGGACTGGCCGCAATACGAATTACAGAAAGGAAAGATTCAAAGAAGGGAGAGCAGCTGGCAGCAGCAACTATGACTCTCGTAAGGTAGCCAAATGCCTCGTCACTCTGCGAAATTTATTTGAAAGCTCGTGGATATCGTCGTTGGAGTAACTCAGACAACGTTAAGGTGGACATGTTGCAGTATTTCGCTTCTGAATGGACTGGCAGCAGAACGAATTAAAGAGAGGAAAGATTCAAAGAAAGTGGAGCAGCTGGCAACAGGAAGTATGACTCTCTTAAGGTAGCCAATTGCCTCTTCATCCGGCGAAGTACATTTGCTAACTCGAGACACTCGTAGTGGGAGTAACTGTGACGTCGTTAAGGTGGACATACAGTGACATATCGGTTCTGTAGGACTGGCCTTAGCAAGAATGATTAAGGCCTAAAGAAATGGGAGCAGCCGGCAGGAGTAACTATGACTCTCTTAAGGTAGCCAAATGCCTCGTCACTCTGCGAAATTTATTTGAAAACTCGAGGATATCGTCGTTGATGTAACTCAGACAACGTTAAGGTGGACATGTTGCAGCATTTCGCTTCTGCAGGATTGGCCGCAATACGAATTAAAGAGAGGAAAGGTCAAAGAAGGGGGAGCAGCTGGCAGCAGTAACTATGACTCTCTTAAGGTAGCCAAATGCCTCATCACTCTGCGAAATTTATTTGAAAGCTCGTAAATATCGTCGTTGTAGTAACTCAGACAACGTTAAGGTGGACATGTTGCACTATTTCGCTTCTGCAGGACTGGCCGCAATACGAATTAAAGAGATGAAAGATTCAAAGAAGGGAGAGCAGCTGGCAGCAGTAACTATGACTCTCTTAAGGTAGAAAAATGCCTCGTCACTCTGCGACATTTATTTGAAAACTCGAGGATGTCGCTGTTGGAGTAACTCAGACAACGTTAAGGTGGACATGTTGCAGCATTCCGCTTCTGCATGGACTGGCCGCAGTACGAATTAAAGAGAGGAAAGTTTCAAAGGAAGGGCTAGCAGCTGGCAGCAGGAACTACGACTCTCTTAAGGTAGCCAAATGCCTCATCATCCGGCGATGAACATCTGCTAACTCAAGAAACTCGTGGTGGGAGTAACTGTGACGACGTTTAGGTGGACATAGAGTGGCATATCTGTTCTGTTGGACTGGCCTTAGCAAGAATGATTAAGGCCTAAAGAAATGGGAGCAGCCGGCAGGAGTAACTATGACTCTCTTAAGGTAGCCAAATGCCTCGTCACTCTGCGAAATTTATTTGAAAACTCGAGGATATCATCGGTGGAGTAACTCAGATAACGTTGAGATGGACATGCTGTAGCATTTCGCTTCAGCAGGACTGGCCGCAATACGAATTACAGAAAGGAAAGATTCAAAGAAGGGAGAGCTGCTGGCAGCAGCAACTATGACTCTCGTAAGGTAGCCAAATGCCTCGTCACTCTGCGAAATTTATTTGAAAGCTCGTGGATATCGTCGTTGGAGTAACTCAGACAACGTTAAGGTGGACATGTTGCAGTATTTCGCTTCTGAATGGACTGGCAGCAGAACGAATTAAAGAGAGGAAAGATTCAAAGAAAGTGGAGCAGCTGGCAACAGGAACTATGACTCCCTTAAGGTAGCCAATTGCCTCTTCATCCGGCGAAGTACATTTGCTAACTCGAGACACTCGTAGTGGGAGTAACTGTGACGTCGTTAAGGTGGACATACAGTGACATATCGGTTCTGTAGGACTGGCCTTAGCAAGAATGATTAAGGCCTAAAGAAATGGGAGCAGCCGGCAGGAGTAACTATGACTCTCTTAAGGTAGCCAAATGCCTCGTCACTCTGCGAAATTTATTTGAAAACTCGAGGATATCGTCGTTGATGTAACTCAGACAACGTTAAGGTGGACATGTTGCAGCATTTCGCTTCTGCAGGATTGGCCGCAATACGAATTAAAGAGAGGAAAGCTCAAAGAAGGGGGAGCAGCCGGCAGCAGTAACTATGACTCTCTTAAGGTAGCCAAATGCCTCGTCACTCTGCGAAATTTATTTGAAAGCTCGTAAATATCGTCGTTGTAGTAACTCAGACAACGTTAAGGTGGACATGTTGCACTATTTCGCTTCTGCAGGACTGGCCGCAATAGGAATTAAAGAGATGAAAGATTCAAAGAAGGGAGAGCAGCTGGCAGCAGTAACTATGACTCTCTTAAGGTAGCAAAAGGCCTCGTCACTCTGCGACATTTATTTGAAAACTCGAGGATGTCGCCGTTGGAGTAACTCAGAACACGTTAAGGTGGACATGTTGCAGCATTCCGCTTCTGCATGGACTGGCCGCAGTACGAATTAAAGAGAGGAAAGTTTCAAAGGAAGGGCTAGCAGCTGGCAGCAGGAACTACGACTCTCTTAAGGTAGCCAAATGCCTCATCATCCGGCGAAGAACATTTGCTAACTCAAGAAACTCGTGGTGGGAGTAACTGTGACGACGTTTAGGTGGACATAGAGTGGCATATCTGTTCTGTAGGACTGGCCATAGCAAGAATGATAAAGGCCTAAAGAAATGGGAGCAGCCGGCAGGAGTCACTATGACTCTCTTAAGGTAGCCAAGTGCCTCGTCACTCTATGAAATTTATTTGAAAACTCGAGGACATCGTCGTTGGAGAAACGCAGACAACGTTAAGGTGGGCATGTTGCGGCATTTCGCTTCTGCATGGACTAGCCGCAGTACGAATTAAAGAGAGGAAAGTTTCAAAGAAAGGGGAGCATCTGGCAAGAGGAACTATGAGTCTCTTAAGGTAGCCAAATGCCTCGTCATCCGGCGAAGTACATTTGCATACTAAAGAAACTCGTAGTGGGAGTAACTCTGACGACGTTTAGGTGGACATACAGTGGCATATCGGTTCTGTAGGACAGGCCATAGCAAGAATGATAAAGGTCTAAAGAATTGGGAGCAGCCGGCAGGAGTAACTATGACTCTCTTAAGGTAGCCAAATGCCTTGTCACTCTGCGAAATTTATTTGAAATCTCGAGGATATCGTCGTTGGAGTAACTCAGACAACGTTAAGGTGGACATGTTGCAGCCTTTCGCTTCTGCAGGACTGGCCGCAATACGAATTAAAGAGAGGAAAGATCAAAGAAGGGGGAGCAGCTGGCAGCAGTAACTATGACTCTCTTAAGGTAGAAAAATGCCTCGTCACTCTGCGACATTTATTTGAAAACTCGAGGATGTCGCCGTTGGAGTAACTCAGACAACGTTAAGGTGGACATGTTGCAGCATTCCGCTTCTGCATGGACTGGCCGCAGTACGAATTAAAGAGAGGAAAGTTTCAAAGGAAGGGCTAGCAGCTGGCGGCAGGAACTACGACTCTCTTAAGGTAGCCAAATGCCTCATCATCCGGCGAAGAACATTTGCTAACTCAAGAAACTCGTGGTGGGAGTAACTGTGACGACGTTTAGGTGGACATAGAGTGGCATATCTGTTCTGTAGGACTGGCCTTAGCAAGAATGATTAAGGCCTAAAGAAATGGGAGCAGCCGGCAGGAGTAACTGTGACTCTCTTAAGGTAGCCAAATGCCTCGTCACTCTGCGAAATTTATTTGAAAACTCGAGGATATCATCGGTGGAGTAACTCAGATAACGTTGAGGTGGACATGCTGTAGCATTTCGCTTCAGCAGGACTGGCCGCAATACGAATTACAGAAAGGAAAGATTCAAAGAAGGGAGAGCAGCTGGCAGCAGCAACTATGACTCTCGTAAGGTAGCCAAATGCCTCGTCACTCTGCGAAATTTATTTGAAAGCTCGTGGATATCGTCGTTGGAGTAACTCAGACAACGTTAAGGTGGACATGTTGCAGTATTTCGCTTCTGCATGGACTGGCAGCAGAACGAATTAAAGAGAGGAAAGATTCAAAGAAAGTGGAGCAGCTGGCAACAGGAACTATGACTCTCTTAAGGTAGCCAATTGCCTCTTCATCCGGCGAAGTACATTTGCTAACTCGAGACACTCGTAGTGGGAGTAACTGTGACGTCGTTAAGGTGGACATACAGTGACATATCGGTTCTGTAGGACTGGCCTTAGCAAGAATGATTAAGGCCTAAAGAAATGGGAGCAGCCGGCAGGAGTAACTATGACTCTCTTAAGGTAGCCAAATGCCTCGTCACTCTGCGAAATTTATTTGAAAACTCGAGGATATCGTCGTTGATGTAACTCAGACAACGTTAAGGTGGACATGTTGCAGCATTTCGCTTCTGCAGGATTGGCCGCAATACGAATTAAAGAGAGGAAAGGTCAAAGAAGGGGGAGCAGCTGGCAGCAGTAACTATGACTCTCTTAAGGTAGCCAAATGCCTCGTCACTCTGCGAAATTTATTTGAAAGCTCGTAAATATCGTCGTTGTAGTAACTCAGACAACGTTAAGGTGGACATGTTGCACTATTTCGCTTCTGCAGGACTGGCCGCAATACGAATTAAAGAGATGAAAGATTCAAAGAAGGGAGAGCAGCTGGCAGCAGTAACTATGACTCTCTTAAGGTAGAAAAATGCCTCGTCACTCTGCGACATTTATTTGAAAACTCGAGGATGTCGCCGTTGGAGTAACTCAGACAACGTTAAGGTGGACATGTTGCAGCATTCCGCTTCTGCATGGACTGGCCGCAGTACGAATTAAAGAGAGGAAAGTTTCAAAGGAAGGGCTAGCAGCTGGCAGCAGGAACTACGACTCTCTTAAGGTAGCCAAATGCCTCATCATCCGGCGAAGAACATTTGCTAACTCAAGAAACTCGTGGTGGGAGTAACTGTGACGACGTTTAGGTGGACATAGAGTGGCATATCTGTTCTGTAGGACTGGCCATAGCAAGAATGATAAAGGCCTAAAGAAATGGGAGCAGCCGGCAGGAGTCGCTATGACTCTCTTAAGGTAGCCAAGTGCCTCGTCACTCTATGAAATTTATTTGAAAACTCGAGGACATCGTCGTTGGAGAAACTCAGACAACGTTAAGGTGGGCATGTTGCGGCATTTCGCTTCTGCATGGACTAGCCGCAGTACGAATTAAAGAGAGGAAAGTTTCAAAGAAAGGGGAGCATCTGGCAAGAGGAACTATGAGTCTCTTAAGGTAGCCAAATGCCTCGTCATCCGGCGAAGTACATTTGCATACTAAAGAAACTCGTAGTGGGAGTAACTCTGACGACGTTTAGGTGGACATACAGTGGCATATCGGTTCTGTAGGACAGGCCATAGCAAGAATGATAAAGGTCTAAAGAATTGGGAGCAGCCGGCAGGAGTAACTACGACTCTCTTAAGGTAGCCAAATGCCTTGTCACTCTGCGAAATTTATTTGAAATCTCGAGGATATCGTCGTTGGAGTAACTCAGACAACGTTAAGGTGGACATGTTGCAGCCTTTCGCTTCTGCAGGACTGGCCGCAATACGAATTAATGAGAGGAAAGATCAAAGAAGGGGGAGCAATTGGCAGCAGTTACTATGACTCTCTTAAGGTAGCCAAATGCCTCGTAACACTGGGAAATTTATTTGAAAGCTCGTAAATATCGTCGTTGTAGTAACTCAGACAACGTTAAGGTGGACATGTTGCAGTATTTCGCTTCTGCCTGGACTGGCCGCAGAACGAACTAAAGAGAGGAAAGATTCAAAAAAAGGGGAGCCGCTGGCAACAGGAACTATGACTCACTTAAGGTAGCCAAACGCTCGTCAACCGGCGAAGTACATTTGCTATTTCGAGAAACTCGTAGTGGGAGTAACTGTGACGACGATAAGGTGGACATACGGTGGCATATCGGTTCTGTGGGATTGGCCATAGCAAGAATGATAATGGCCTAAAGAAATGGGAGCAGCCGGCAGGAGTAACTATGACTCTCTTTAGGTAGCCAAATACCTCGTCACTCCGCGAAATTTATTTGAAAGCTCGTAAATATCGTCGTTGTAGTGACTCAGACAACGTTAAGGTGGACATGTTGCAGCCTTTCGCTTCTGCAGGACTGGCCGCAATACGAATTAAACAGAGGAATGATCAAAGAAGGGGGAGCAGCTGGCAGCAGTAACTATGACTCTCTTAAGGTAGCCAAATGACTCGTCACTCTGCGAAATTTATTTGAAAGCTCGTGGATATTGTCGTTGGAGTAACTCAGACAACGTTAAGGTGGACATGTTGCAGTATTTCGCTTCTGCGTGGACTGGCAGCAGTACGAATTAAAGAGAGGAGAGATTCAAAGAAAGAGGACCAGCTGGCAACAGGAACTATGTCTCTCTTAAGGTAGCCAAATGCCTCGTCATCCGGCGAAGTACATTTGCTAACTCGAGAAATTCGTAGTGGGAGTAACTGTGACGTCGTTAAGGTGGACATACAGTGACATATCGGTTCTGTAGGACTGGCCTTAGCAAGAATGATTAAGGCCTAAAGAAATGGGAGCAGCCGGCAGGAGTAACTATGACCCTCTTAAGGTAGCCAAATGCCTCGTCACTCTGCGAAATTTATTTGAAAACTCGAGGATATCGTCGTTGATGTAACTCAGACAACGTTAAGGTGGACATGTTGCAGCAATTCGCTTCTGCAGGATTGACCGCAATACGAATTAAAGAGAGGAAAGGTCAAAGAAGGGGGAGCAGCTGGCAGCAGTAACTATGACTCACTTAAGGTAGCCAAATGCCTCGTCACTCTGCGAAATTTATTTGAAAGCTCGTAAATATCGTCGTTGTAGTAACTCAGACAACGTTAAGGTGGACATGTTGCACTATTTCGCTTCTGCAGGACTGGCTGCAATACGAATTAAAGAGATGAAAGATTCAAAGAAGGGAGAGCAGCTGGCAGCAGTAACTATGACTCTCTTAAGGTAGAAAAATTCCTCGTCACTCTGCGACATTTATTTGAAAACTCGAGGATGTCGCCGTTGGAGTAACTCAGACAACGTTAAGGTGGACATGTTGCAGCATTCCGCTTCTGCATGGACTGGCCGCAGTACGAATTAAAGACAGGAAAGTTTCAAAGGAAGGGCTAGCAGCTGGCAGCAGGAACTACGACTCTCTTAAGGTAGCCAAATGCCTCATCATCCGGCGAAGAACATTTGCTAACTCAAGAAACTCGTGGTGGGAGTAACTGTGACGACGTTAAGTGGACATAGAGTGGCATATCTTTTCTGTAGGACTGGCCATAGCAAGAATGATAAAGGCCTAAAGAAATGGGAGCAGCCGGCAGGAGTCACTATGACTCTCTTAAGGCAGCCAAGTGCCTCCTCACTCTGCGAAATTTATTTGAAAACTCGAGGACATCGTCGTTGGAGAAACTCAGACAACGTTAAGGTGGGCATGTTGCGGCATTTCGCTTCTGCATGGACTAGCCGCAGTACGAATTAAAGAGAGGAAAGTTTCAAAGAAAGGGGAGCATCTGGCAAGAGGAACTATGAGTCTCTTAAGGTAGCCAAATGCCTCGTCATCCGGCGAAGTACATTTGCATACTAAAGAAACTCGTAGTGGGAGTAACTCTGACGACGTTTAGGTGGACATACAGTGGCATATCGGTTCTGTAGGACAGGCCATAGCAAGAATGACAAAGGTCTAAAGAATTGGGAGCAGCCGGCAGGAGTAACTATGACTCTCTTAAGGTAGCCAAATGCCTTGTCACTCTGCGAAATTTATTTGAAATCTCGAGGATATCGTCGTTGGAGTAACTCAGACAACGTTAAGGTGGACATGTTGCAGCCTTTCGCTTCTGCAGGACTGGCCGCAATACGAATTAAAGAGAGGAAGGATCAAAGAAGGGGGAGCAGCTGGCAGCAGTTACTATGACTCTCTTAAGATTGCCAAGTGCCTCGTCACTCTGCGAAATTTATTTGAAAGCTCGTGGATATTGTCGTTGGAGTAACTCAGACAACGTTAAAGTGGACATGTTGCAGTATTTCGCTTCTGCGTGGACTGGCAGCAGTACGAATTAAAGAGAGGAAAGATTCAAAGAAAGAGGAGCAGCTGGCAACAGGAACTATGACTCTCTTAAGGTAGCCAAATGCCTCGTCATCCGGCGAAGTACATTTGCTAACTCGAGAAACTCGTAGTGGGAGTAACTGTGACGTCGCTAAGGTGGACATACAGTGACATATCGGTTCTGTAGGACTGGCCTTAGCAAGAATGATTAAGGCCTAAAGAAATGGGAGCAGCCGGCAGGAGTAACTATGACTCTCTTAAGGTAGCCAAATGCCTTGTCACTCTGCGAAATTTATTTGAAAACTCGAGGATATCATCGGTGGAGTAACTCAGACAACGTTGAGGTGGACATGCTGTTGTGATTCGCTTCAGCAGGACTGGCCGCAATACGAATTACAGAAAGGAAAGATTCAAAGAAGGGAGAGCAGCTGGCAGCAGCAACTATGACTCTCTTAAGGTAGCCAAATGCCTCGTCACTCTGCGAAACTTATTTGAAAGCTCGTGGATATCGTCGTTGGAGTAACTCAGACAACGTTAAGGTGGACATGTTCCAGTATTTCGCTTCTGAATGGACTGGCAGCAGAACGAATTAAAGAGAGGAAAGATTCAAAGAAAGGGGAGCCGCTGGCAACAGGAACTATGACTCTCTTAAGGTAGCCAATTGCCTCTTCATCCGGCGAAGTACATTTGCTAACTCGAGACACTCGTAGTGGGAGTAACTGTGACGTCGTTAAGGTGGACATACAGTGACATATCGGTTCTGTAGGACTGGCCTTAGCAAGAATGATTAAGGCCTAAAGAAATGGGAGCAGCCGGCAGAAGTAACTATGACTCTCTTAAGGTAGCCAAATGCCTTGTCACTCTGCGAAATTTATTTGAAAACTCGAGGATATCGTCTTTGGGGTAACTCAGACAACGTTAAGGTAAAATACTGTAGCATTTCGCATCTGCAGGACAGGCCGCAATACGAATTAATGAGAGGAAAGATCAAAGAAGGGGGAGCAATTTGCAGCAGTAACTATGACTCTCTTGAGGTAGCCTAATGCCTCGTCACTCTGCGAAATTTATTTGAAAGCTCGTGGATATCGTCGGTGTAGTAACTCAGACAACGTTAAAGTGGACATGTTGCAGTATTTCGCTTCTGCCTGGACTGGCCGCAGAACAAATTAAAGAGATGAAAGATTCATAGAAAGGGGAGCAGCTGGCAACAGGAACTATGACTCACTTAAGGTAGCCAAATGCCTTGTCAACCGGCGAAGTACATTTGCTAACTCGAGAAACTCGTAGTGGGAGTAACTGTGACGATGTTAAGGTGGACATACGGTGGCATATCGGTTCTGTAGGACTGGCCATAGCAAGAATGATAAAGGGCGAAAGAATTGGGAGCAGCCGGCAGGAGTAACTATGACTCTCTTAAGGTAGCAGAATGCCTTGTCACTCTGCGAAATTTATTTGAAATCTCGAGGATATCGTCGTTGGAGTAACTCAGACAACGTTAAGGTGGACATGTTGCAGCCTTTCGCTTCAGCAGGACTGGCCGCAATACGAATTACAGAAAGGAAAGTTTAAAAGAAGGGAGAGCAGCTGGCAGCAGCAACTATGACTCTCTTAAGGTAGCCAAATGCCTCGTGACTCTGCGAAATTTATTTGAAAGCTCGTGGATATCGTCGTTGGAGTAACTCAGACAACGTTATGGTGGACATGTTGCAGTATTTCGCTTCTGAATGGACTGGCAGCAGAACGAATTAAAGAGAGGAAAGATTCAAAGAAAGGGGAGCAGCTGGCAACAGGAACTATGACTCTCTTAAGGTAGCCAATTGCCTCTTCATCCGGCGAAGTACATTTGCTAACTCGAGACACTCGTAGTGGGAGTAACTGTGACGTCGTTAAGGTGGACATACAGTGACATATCGGTTCTGTAGGACTGGCCTTAGCAAGAATGATTAAGGCCTAAAGAAATGGGAGCAGCCGGCAGGAGTAACTATGACTCTCTTAAGGTAGCCAAATGCCTCGTCACTCTGCGAAATATATTTGAAAACTCGAGGATATCGTCGGTGGAGTAACTCAGACAACGTTAAGGTGGACATGTTGCAGCATTTTACTTCTGCATGGACTGGCCGCAGTACGAATTAAAGAGAGGAAAGATTCAAAGAAAGTGGAGCAGCTAGCAAGAGGAACTATGACTCTCTTAAGGTAGCCAAATGCCTCGTTATCCGGCGAAGTACATTTGCTAACTCGAGAAACTCGTAGTGGGAGTAACTGTGACGCCGTTAAGGTGGACATACGGTGGCATATCGGTTCTGTAGGACTGCCCTTAGCAAGAATGATTAAGGCCTAAAGAAATGGGAGCAGCCGGCAGAAGAAACTATGACTCTCTTAAGGTAGCCAAATGCCTTGTCACTCTGCGAAATTTATTTGAAATCTCGAGGATATCGTCGTTGGAGTAACTCAGACAACGTTAAGGTGGACATGTTGCAGCCTTTCGCTTCTGCAGGATTGACCGCAATAGGAATTAAAGAGAGGAAAGGTCAAAGAAGGGGGAGCAGCTGGCAGCAGTAACTATGACTCTCTTAAGGTAGCCAAATGCCTCGTCACTGCGAAATTTATTTGAAAGCTCGTAAATATCGTCGTTGTAGAAACTCAGACAACGTTAAGGTGGACATGTTGCACTATTTCGCTTCTGCAGGACTGGCCGCAATACGAATTAAAGAAATGAAAGATTCAAGGAAGGGAGAGCAGCTGGCAGCAGTAACTATGACTCTCTTAAGGTAGAAAAATGCCTCGTCACTCTGCGACATTTATTTGAAAACTCGAGGATGTCGCCGTTGGAGTAACTCAGACAACGTTAAGGTGGACATGTTGCAGCATTCCGCTTCTGCATGGACTGGCCGCAGTACGAATTAAAGAGAGGAAAGTTTCAAAGAAAGGGGAGCATCTGGCAAGAGGAACTATGAGTCTCTTAAGGTAGCCAAATGCCTCGTCATCCGGCGAAGTACATTTGCATACTAAAGAAACTCGTAGTGGGAGTAACTCTGACGACGTTTAGGTGGACATACAGTGGCATATCGGTTCTGTAGGACAGGCCATAGCAAGAATGACAATGGTCTAAAGAATTGGGAGCAGCCGGCAGGAGTAACTATGACTCTCTTAATGTAGCCAAATGCCTTGTCACTCTGCGAAATTTATTTGAAATCTCGAGGATATCGTCGTTGGAGTAACTCAGACAACGTTAAGGTGAACATGTTGCAGCCTTTGGCTTCTGCAGGATTGACCGCAATACGAATTAAAGAGAGGAAAGGTCAAAGAAGGGGGAGCAGCTGGCAGCAGTAACTATGACTCTCTTAAGGTAGCCAAATGCCTCGTCACTCTGCGAACATTATTTGAAAGCTCGTAAATATCGTCGTTGTAGTAACTCAGACAACGTTAAGGTGGACATGTTGCACTATTTCGCTTCTGCAGGACTGGCCGCAATACGAATTAAAGAGATGAAAGATTCAAAGAAGGGAGAGCAGCTGGCAGCAGTAACTATGACTCTCTTAAGGTAGAAAAATGCCTCGTCACTCTGCGACATTTATTTGAAAACTCGAGGATGTCGCCGTTGGAGTAACTCAGACAACGTTAAGGTGGACATGTTGCAGCATTCCGCTTCTGCATGGACTGGCCGCAGTACGAATTAAAGAGAGGAAAGTTTCAAAGGAAGGGCTAGCAGCTGGCAGCAGGAACTACGACTCTCTTAAGGTAGCCAAGTGCCTCATCATCCGGCGAAGAACATTTGCTAACTCAAGAAACTCGTGGTGGGAGTAACTGTGACGACGTTTAGGTGGACATAGAGTGGCATATCTGTTCTGTAGGACTGGCCATAGCAAGAATGATAAAGGCCTAAAGAAATGGGAGCAGCCGGCAGGAGTCACTATGACTCTCTTAAGGCAGCCAAGTGCCTCCTCACTCTGCGAAATTTATTTGAAAACTCGAGGACATCGTCGTTGGAGAAACTCAGACAACATTAAGGTGGGCATGTTGCGGCATTTCGCTTCTGCATGGACTAGCCGCAGTACGAATTAAAGAGAGGAAAGTTTCAAAGAAAGGGGAGCATCTGGCAAGAGGAACTATGAGTCTCTTAAGGTAGCCAAATGCCTCGTCATCCGGCGAAGTACATTTGCATACTAAAGAAACTCGTAGTGGGAGTAACTCTGACGACGTTTAGGTGGACATACAGTGGCATATCGGTTCTGTAGGACAGGCCATAGCAAGAATGACAAAGGTCTAAAGAATTGGGAGCAGCCGGCAGGAGTAACTATGACTCTCTTAAGGTAGCCAAATGCCTTGTCACTCTGCGAAATTTATTTGAAATCTCGAGGATATCGTCGTTGGAGTAACTCAGACAACGTTAAGGTGGACATGTTGCAGCCTTTCGCTTCTGCAGGACTGGCCGCAATACGAATTAAAGAGAGGAAGGATCAAAGAAGGGGGAGCAGCTGGCAGCAGTTACTATGACTCTCTTAAGATTGCCAAGTGCCTCGTCACTCTGCGAAATTTATTTGAAAGCTCGTGGATATTGTCGTTGGAGTAACTCAGACAACGTTAAAGTGGACATGTTGCAGTATTTCGCTTCTGCGTGGACTGGCAGCAGTACGAATTAAAGAGAGGAAAGATTCAAAGAAAGGGGAGCAGCTGGCAACAGGAACTATGACTCTCTTAAGGTAGCCAATTGCCTCTTCATCCGGCGAAGTACATTTGCTAACTCGAGACACTCGTAGTGGGAGTAACTGTGACGTCGTTAAGGTGGACATACAGTGACATATCGGTTCTGTAGGACTGGCCTTAGCAAGAATGATTAAGGCCTAAAGAAATGGGAGCAGCCGGCAGGAGTAACTATGACTCTCTTAAGGTAGCAGAATGCCTTGTCACTCTGCGAAATTTATTTGAAATCTCGAGGATATCGTCGTTGGAGTAACTCAGACAACGTTAAGGTGGACATGTTGCAGCCTTTCGCTTCTGCAGGACTGGCCGCAATACGAATTAAAGAGAGGAAAGATCAAAGAAGGGGGAGCAGCTGGCAGCAGTTACTATGACTCTCTTAAGATTGCCAAGTGCCTCGTCACTCTGCGAAATTTATTTGAAAGCTCGTGGATATTGTCGTTGGAGTAACTCAGACAACGTTAAAGTGGACATGTTGCAGTATTTCGCTTCTGAACGGACTGGCAGCAGAACGAATTAAAGAGAGGAAAGATTCAAAGAAAGGGGAGCAGCTGGCAACAGGAACTATGACTCTCTTAAGGTAGCCAATTGCCTCTTCATCCGGCGAAGTACATTTGCTAACTCGAGACACTCGTAGTGGGAGTAACTGTGACGCCGTTAAGGTGGACATACGGTGGCATATCGGTTCTGTAGGACTGCCCTTAGCAAGAATGATTAAGGCCTAAAGAAATGGGAGCAGCCGGCAGAAGAAACTATGACTCTCTTAAGGTAGCCAAATGCCTTGTCACTCTGCGAAATTTATTTGAAATCTCGAGGATATCGTCGTTGGAGTAACTCAGACAACGTTAAGGTGGACATGTTGCAGCCTTTCGCTTCTGCAGGATTGACCGCAATACGAATTAAAGAGAGGAAAGGTCAAAGAAGGGGGAGCAGCTGGCAGCAGTAACTATGACTCTCTTAAGGTAGCCAAATGCCTCGTCACTGCGAAATTTATTTGAAAGCTCGTAAATATCGTCGTTGTAGTAACTCAGACAACGTTAAGGTGGACATGTTGCACTATTTCGCTTCTGCAGGACTGGCCGCAATACGAATTAAAGAGATGAAAGATTCAAAGAAGGGAGAGCAGCTGGCAGCAGTAACTATGACTATCTTAAGGTAGAAAAATGCCTCGTCACTCTGCGACATTTATTTGAAAACTCGAGGATGTCGCCGTTGGAGTAACTCAGACAACGTTAAGGTGGACATGTTTCAGCATTCCGCTTCTGCATGGACTGGCCGCAGTACGAATTAAAGAGAGGAAAGTTTCAAAGGAAGGGCTAGCAGCTGGCAGCAGGAACTACGACTCTCTTAAGGTAGCCAAATGCCTCATCATCCGGCGAAGAACATTTGCTAACTCAAGAAACTCGTGGTGGGAGTAACTGTGACGACGTTTAGGTGGACATAGAGTGGCATATCTGTTCTGTAGGACTGGCCATAGCAAGAATGATAAAGGCCTAAAGAAATGGGAGCAGCCGGCAGGAGTCACTATGACTCTCTTAAGGCAGCCAAGTGCCTCCTCACTCTGCGAAATTTATTTGAAAACTCGAGGACATCGTCGTTGGAGAAACTCAGACAACGTTAAGGTGGGCATGCTGCGGCATTTCGCTTCTGCATGGACTAGCCGCAGTACGAATTAAAGAGAGGAAAGTTTCAAAGAAAGGGGAGCATCTGGCAAGAGGAACTACGAGTCTCTTAAGGTAGCCAAATGCCTCGTCATCCGGCGAAGTACATTTGCATACTAAAGAAACTCGTAGTGGGAGTAACTCTGACGACGTTTAGGTGGACATACAGTGGCATATCGGTTCTGTAGGACAGGCCATAGCAAGAATGACAAAGGTCTAAAGAATTGGGAGCAGCCGGCAGGAGTAACTATGACTCTCTTAAGGTAGCCAAATGCCTTGTCACTCTGCGAAATATATTTGAAAACTCGAGGATATCGTCGGTATAGTAACTCAGACAACGTTAAGGTGGACATGTTGCAGCATTTTACTTCTGCATGGACTGGCCGCAGTACGAATTAAAGAGAGGAAAGATTCAAAGAAAGTGGAGCAGCTAGCAAGAGGAACTATGACTCTCTTAAGGTAGCCAAATGCCTCGTCATCCGGCGAAGTACATTTGCTAACTCGAGAAACTCGTAGTGGGAGTAACTGTGACGCCGTTAAGGTGGACATACGGTGGCATATCGGTTCTGTAGGACTGCCCTTAGCAAGAATGATTAAGGCCTAAAGAAATGGGAGCAGCCGGCAGAAGAAACTATGACTCTCTTAAGGTAGCCAAATGCCTTGTCACTCTGCGAAATTTATTTGAAATCTCGAGGATATCGTCGTTGGAGTAACTCAGACAACGTTAAGGTGGACATGTTGCAGCCTTTCGCTTCTGCAGGATTGACCGCAATACGAATTAAAGAGAGGAAAGGTCAAAGAAGGGGGAGCAGCTGGCAGCAGTAACTATGACTCTCTTAAGGTAGCCAAATGCCTCGTCACTGCGAAATTTATTTGAAAGCTCGTAAATATCGTCGTTGTAGTAACTCAGACAACGTTAAGGTGGACATGTTGCACTATTTCGCTTCTGCAGGACTGGCCGCAATACGAATTAAAGAGATGAAAGATTCAAAGAAGGGAGAGCAGCTGGCAGCAGTAACTATGACTCTCTTAAGGTAGAAAAATGCCTCGTCACTCTGCGACATTTATTTGAAAACTCGAGGATGTCGCCGTTGGAGTAACTCAGACAACGTTAAGGTGGACATGTTGCAGCATTCCGCTTCTGCATGGACTGGCCGCAGTACGAATTAAAGAGAGGAAAGTTTCAAAGGAAGGGCTAGCAGCTGGCAGCAGGAACTACGACTCTCTTAAGGTAGCCAAATGCCTCATCATCCGGCGAAGAACATTTGCTAACTCAAGAAACTCGTGGTGGGAGTAACTGTGACGACGTTTAGGTGGACATAGAGTGGCATATCTGTTCTGTAGGACTGGCCATAGCAAGAATGATAAAGGCCTAAAGAAATGGGAGCAGCCGGCAGGAGTCACTATGACTCTCTTAAGGCAGCCAAGTGCCTCCTCACTCTGCGAAATTTATTTGAAAACTCGAGGACATCGTCGTTGGAGAAACTCAGACAACGTTAAGGTGGGCATGCTGCGGCATTTCGCTTCTGCATGGACTAGCCGCAGTACGAATTAAAGAGAGGAAAGTTTCAAAGAAAGGGGAGCATCTGGCAAGAGGAACTATGAGTCTCTTAAGGTAGCCAAATGCCTCGTCATCCGGCGAAGTACATTTGCATACTAAAGAAACTCGTAGTGGGAGTAACTCTGACGACGTTTAGGTGGACATTCAGTGGCATATCGGTTCTGTAGGACAGGCCATAGCAAGAATGACAAAGGTCTAAAGAATTGGGAGCAGCCGGCAGGAGTAACTATGACTCTCTTAAGGTAGCCAAATGCCTTGTCACTCTGCGAAATTTATTTGAAATCTCGAGGATATCGTCGTTGGAGTAACTCAGACAACGTTAAGGTGGACATGTTGCAGCCTTTCGCTTCTGCAGGATTGACCGCAATACGAATTAAAGAGAGGAAAGGTCAAAGAAGGGGGAGCAGCTGGCAGCAGTAACTATGACTCTCTTAAGGTAGCCAAATGCCTCGTCACTCTGCGAGCATTATTTGAAAGCTCGTAAATATCGTCGTTGTAGTAACTCAGACAACGTTAAGGTGGACATGTTGCACTATTTCGCTTCTGCAGGACTGGCCGCAATACGAATTAAAGAGATGAAAGATTCAAAGAAGGGAGAGCAGCTGGCAGCAGTAACTATGACTCTCTTAAGGTAGAAAAATGCCTCGTCACTCTGCGACATTTATTTGAAAACTCGAGGATGTCGCCGTTGGAGTAACTCAGACAACGTTAAGGTGGACATGTTGCAGCATTCCGCTTCTGCATGGACTGGCCGCAGTACGAATTAAAGAGAGGAAAGTTTCAAAGGAAGGGCTAGCAGCTGGCAGCAGGAACTACGACTCTCTTAAGGTAGCCAAATGCCTCATCATCCGGCGAAGAACATTTGCTAACTCAAGAAACTCGTGGTGGGAGTAACTGTGACGACGTTTAGGTGGACATAGAGTGGCATATCTGTTCTGTAGGACTGGCCATAGCAAGAATGATAAAGGCCTAAAGAAATGGGAGCAGCCGGCAGGAGTCACTATGACTCTCTTAAGGCAGCCAAGTGCCTCCTCACTCTGCGAAATTTATTTGAAAACTCGAGGACATCGTCGTTGGAGAAACTCAGACAACGTTAAGGTGGGCATGCTGCGGCATTTCGCTTCTGCATGGACTAGCCGCAGTACGAATTAAAGAGAGGAAAGTTTCAAAGAAAGGGGAGCATCTGGCAAGAGGAACTATGAGTCTCTTAAGGTAGCCAAATGCCTCGTCATCCGGCGAAGTACATTTGCATACTAAAGAAACTCGTAGTGGGAGTAACTCTGACGACGTTAGGTGGACATACAGTGGCATATCGGTTCTGTAGGACAGGCCATAGCAAGAATGACAAAGGTCTAAAGAATTGGGAGCAGCCGGCAGGAGTAACTATGACTCTCTTAAGGTAGCCAAATGCCTTGTCACTCTGCGAAATTTATTTGAAATCTCGAGGATATCGTCGTTGGAGTAACTCAGACAACGTTAAGGTGGACATGTTGCAGCCTTTCGCTTCTGCAGGATTGACCGCAATACGAATTAAAGAGAGGAAAGGTCAAAGAAGGGGGAGCAGCTGGCAGCAGTAACTATGACTCTCTTAAGGTAGCCAAATGCCTCGTCACTCTGCGAGCATTATTTGAAAGCTCGTAAATATCGTCGTTGTAGTAACTCAGACAACGTTAAGGTGGACATGTTGCACTATTTCGCTTCTGCAGGACTGGCCGCAATACGAATTAAAGAGATGAAAGATTCAAAGAAGGGAGAGCAGCTGGCAGCAGTAACTATGACTCTCTTAAGGTAGAAAAATGCCTCGTCACTCTGCGACATTTATTT
Organism: Schistocerca serialis cubense; assembly: GCF_023864345.2. Taxonomy (NCBI): domain Eukaryota; kingdom Metazoa; phylum Arthropoda; class Insecta; order Orthoptera; family Acrididae; genus Schistocerca; species Schistocerca serialis. The sequence continues at coordinate 49,613,289 of NC_064643.1, forward strand.
GAAAACTCGAGGATGTCGCCGTTGGAGTAACTCAGACAACGTTAAGGTGGACATGTTGCAGCATTCCGCTTCTGCTTGGACTGGCCGCAGTACGAATTAAAGAGAGGAAAGTTTCAAAGAAAGGGCTAGCAGCTGGCAGCAGGAACTACGACTCTCTTAAGGTAGCCAAATGCCTCATCATCCGGCGAAGAACATTTGCTAACTCAAGAAACTCGTGGTGGGAGTAACTGTGACGACGTTTAGGTGGACATAGAGTGGCATATCTGTTCTGTAGGACTGGCCATAGCAAGAATGATAAAGGCCTAAAGAAATGGGAGCAGCCGGCAGGAGTCACTATGACTCTCTTAAGGCAGCCAAGTGCCTCCTCACTCTGCGAAATTTATTTGAAAACTCGAGGACATCGTCGTTGGAGAAACTCAGACAACGTTAAGGTGGGCATGTTGCGGCATTTCGCTTCTGCATGGACTAGCCGCAGTACGAATTAAAGAGAGGAAAGTTTCAAAGAAAGGGGAGCATCTGGCAAGAGGAACTATGAGTCTCTTAAGGTAGCCAAATGCCTCGTCATCCGGAGAAGTACATTTGCATACTAAAGAAACTCGTAGTGGGAGTAACTCTGACGACGTTTAGGTGGACATACAGTGGCATATCGGTTCTGTAGGACAGGCCATAGCAAGAATGACAAAGGTCTAAAGAATTGGGAGCAGCCGGCAGGAGTAACTATGACTCTCTTAAGGTAGCCAAATGCCTTGTCACTCTGCGAAATATATTTGAAAACTCGAGGATATCGTCGGTATAGTAACTCAGACAACGTTAAGGTGGACATGTTGCAGCATTTTACTTCTGCATGGACTGGCCGCAGTACGAATTAAAGAGAGGAAAGATTCAAAGAAAGTGGAGCAGCTAGCAAGAGGAACTATGACTCTCTTAAGGTAGCCAAATGCCTCGTCATCCGGCGAAGTACATTTGCTAACTCGAGAAACTCGTAGTGGGAGTAACTGTGACGCCGTTAAGGTGGACATACGGTGGCATATCGGTTCTGTAGGACTGCCCTTAGCAAGAATGATTAAGGCCTAAAGAAATGGGAGCAGCCGGCAGAAGAAACTATGACTCTCTTAAGGTAGCCAAATGCCTTGTCACTCTGCGAAATTTATTTGAAATCTCGAGGATATCGTCGTTGGAGTAACTCAGACAACGTTAAGGTGGACATGTTGCAGCCTTTCGCTTCTGCAGGATTGACCGCAATACGAATTAAAGAGAGGAAAGGTCAAAGAAGGGGGAGCAGCTGGCAGCAGTAACTATGACTCTCTTAAGGTAGCCAAATGCCTCGTCACTGCGAAATTTATTTGAAAGCTCGTAAATATCGTCGTTGTAGTAACTCAGACAACGTTAAGGTGGACATGTTGCACTATTTCGCTTCTGCAGGACTGGCCGCAATACGAATTAAAGAGATGAAAGATTCAAAGAAGGGAGAGCAGCTGGCAGCAGTAACTATGACTCTCTTAAGGTAGAAAAATGCCTCGTCACTCTGCGACATTTATTTGAAAACTCGAGGATGTCGCCGTTGGAGTAACTCAGACAACGTTAAGGTGGACATGTTGCAGCATTCCGCTTCTGCATGGACTGGCCGCAGTACGAATTAAAGAGAGGAAAGTTTCAAAGGAAGGGCTAGCAGCTGGCAGCAGGAACTACGACTCTCTTAAGGTAGCCAAATGCCTCCTCATCCGGCGAAGAACATTTGCTAACTCAAGAAACTCGTGGTGGGAGTAACTGTGACGACGTTTAGGTGGACATAGAGTGGCATATCTGTTCTGTAGGACTGGCCATAGCAAGAATGATAAAGGCCTAAAGAAATGGGAGCAGCCGGCAGGAGTCACTATGACTCTCTTAAGGCAGCCAAGTGCCTCCTCACTCTGCGAAATTTATTTGAAAACTCGAGGACATCGTCGTTGGAGAAACTCAGACAACGTTAAGGTGGGCATGCTGCGGCATTTCGCTTCTGCATGGACTAGCCGCAGTACGAATTAAAGAGAGGAAAGTTTCAAAGAAAGGGGAGCATCTGGCAAGAGGAACTATGAGTCTCTTAAGGTAGCCAAATGCCTCGTCATCCGGCGAAGTACATTTGCATACTAAAGAAACTCGTAGTGGGAGTAACTCTGACGACGTTAGGTGGACATACAGTGGCATATCGGTTCTGTAGGACAGGCCATAGCAAGAATGACAAAGGTCTAAAGAATTGGGAGCAGCCGGCAGGAGTAACTATGACTCTCTTAAGGTAGCCAAATGCCTTGTCACTCTGCGAAATTTATTTGAAATCTCGAGGATATCGTCGTTGGAGTAACTCAGACAACGTTAAGGTGGACATGTTGCAGCCTTTCGCTTCTGCAGGATTGACCGCAATACGAATTAAAGAGAGGAAAGGTCAAAGAAGGGGGAGCAGCTGGCAGCAGTAACTATGACTCTCTTAAGGTAGCCAAATGCCTCGTCACTCTGCGAGCATTATTTGAAAGCTCGTAAATATCGTCGTTGTAGTAACTCAGACAACGTTAAGGTGGACATGTTGCACTATTTCGCTTCTGCAGGACTGGCCGCAATACGAATTAAAGAGATGAAAGATTCAAAGAAGGGAGAGCAGCTGGCAGCAGTAACTATGACTCTCTTAAGGTAGAAAAATGCCTCGTCACTCTGCGACATTTATTTGAAAACTCGAGGATGTCGCCGTTGGAGTAACTCAGACAACGTTAAGGTGGACATGTTGCAGCATTCCGCTTCTGCATGGACTGGCCGCAGTACGAATTAAAGAGAGGAAAGTTTCAAAGGAAGGGCTAGCAGCTGGCAGCAGGAACTACGACTCTCTTAAGGTAGCCAAATGCCTCATCATCCGGCGAAGAACATTTGCTAACTCAAGAAACTCGTGGTGGGAGTAACTGTGACGACGTTTAGGTGGACATAGAGTGGCATATCTGTTCTGTAGGACTGGCCATAGCAAGAATGATAAAGGCCTAAAGAAATGGGAGCAGCCGGCAGGAGTCACTATGACTCTCTTAAGGCAGCCAAGTGCCTCCTCACTCTGCGAAATTTATTGTGAAAACTCGAGGACATCGTCGTTGGAGAAACTCAGACAACGTTAAGGTGGGCATGTTGCGGCATTTCGCTTCTGCATGGACTAGCCGCAGTACGAATTAAAGAGAGGAAAGTTTCAAAGAAAGGGGAGCATCTGGCAAGAGGAACTATGAGTCTCTTAAGGTAGCCAAATGCCTCGTCATCCGGAGAAGTACATTTGCATACTAAAGAAACTCGTAGTGGGAGTAACTCTGACGACGTTTAGGTGGACATACAGTGGCATATCGGTTCTGTAGGACAGGCCATAGCAAGAATGACAAAGGTCTAAAGAATTGGGAGCAGCCGGCAGGAGTAACTATGACTCTCTTAAGGTAGCCAAATGCCTTGTCACTCTGCGAAATTTATTTGAAATCTCGAGGATATCGTCGTTGGAGTAACTCAGACAACGTTAAGGTGGACATGTTGCAGCCTTTCGCTTCTGCAGGACTGGCCGCAATACGAATTAAAGAGAGGAAGGATCAAAGAAGGGGGAGCAGCTGGCAGCAGTTACTATGACTCTCTTAAGATTGCCAAGTGCCTCGTCACTCTGCGAAATTTATTTGAAAGCTCGTGGATATTGTCGTTGGAGTAACTCAGACAACGTTAAAGTGGACATGTTGCAGTATTTCGCTTCTGCGTGGACTGGCAGCAGTACGAATTAAAGAGAGGAAAGATTCAAAGAAAGAGGAGCAGCTGGCAACAGGAACTAGGACTCTCTTAAGGTAGCCAAATGCCTCGTCATCCGGCGAAGTACATTTGCTAACTCGAGAAACTCGTAGTGGGAGTAACTGTGACGTCGCTAAGGTGGACATACAGTGACATATCGGTTCTGTAGGACTGGCCTTAGCAAGAATGATTAAGGCCTAAAGAAATGGGAGCAGCCGGCAGGAGTAACTATGACTCTCTTAAGGTAGCCAAATGCCTTGTCACTCTGCGAAATTTATTTGAAAACTCGAGGATATCATCGGTGGAGTAACTCAGACAACGTTGAGGTGGACATGCTGTTGTGATTCGCTTCAGCAGGACTGGCCGCAATACGAATTACAGAAAGGAAAGATTCAAAGAAGGGAGAGCAGCTGGCAGCAGCAACTATGACTCTCTTAAGGTAGCCAAATGCCTCGTCACTCTGCGAAACTTATTTGAAAGCTCGTGGATTTCGTCGTTGGAGTAACTCAGACAACGTTAAGGTGGACATGTTGCAGTATTTCGCTTCTGAATGGACTGGCAGCAGAACGAATTAAAGAGAGGAAAGATTCAAAGAAAGGGGAGCAGCTGGCAACAGGAACTATGACTCTCTTAAGGTAGCCAATTGCCTCTTCATCCTTCGAAGTACATTTGCTAACTCGAGACACTCGTAGTGGGAGTAACTGTGACGTCGTTAAGGTGGACATACAGTGACATATCGGTTCTGTAGGACTGGCCTTAGCAAGAATGATTAAGGCCTAAAGAAATGGGAGCAGCCGGCAGGAGTAACTATGACTCTCTTAAGGTAGCCAAATGCCTCGTCACTCTGCGAAATATATTTGAAAACTCGAGGATATCGTCGGTGGAGTAACTCAGACAACGTTAAGGTGGACATGTTGCAGCATTTTACTTCTGCATGGACTGGCCGCAGTACGAATTAAAGAGAGGAAAGATTCAAAGAAAGTGGAGCAGCTAGCAAGAGGAACTATGACTCTCTTAAGGTAGCTAAATGCCTCGTTATCCGGCGAAGTACATTTGCTAACTCGAGAAACTCGTAGTGGGAGTAACTGTGACGCCGTTAAGGTGGACATACGGTGGCATATCGGTTCTGTAGGACTGGCCATATCAAGTATGATAAAGGCCTAAAGAAATGGGAGCAGCTGGCAGGAGTAACAATGACTCTCTTAAGGTAGCCAAATGCATCGTGACTCTGCGATATTTATTTGAAAACTCGAGGATATCGTCGTTGGAGTAACTCAGACAACGTTAAGGTGGACATGTTGCAGCATTACGCTTCTGCATAGACTGGCCGCAGTACGAATTAAAGAGAGGAAAGGATCAAAGGAAGGGGAGCAGCTGGCGGCAGGAACTATGACTCTTTTTATGTGGCCAAATGCCTCGTCATCCGGCGAAGTACACTTGCTAACGCAAGAAACTCGTAGTGGGAGTAACTGTGACGACGTTTAGGTGGACATACAGTGGCATATCGGTTCTGTAGGACAGGCCATAGCAAGAATGACAAAGGTCTAAAGAATTGGGAGCAGCCGGCAGGAGTAACTATGACTCTCTTAAGGTAGCCAAATGCCTTGTCACTCTGCGAAATATATTTGAAAACTCGAGGATATCGTCGGTGGAGTAACTCAGACAACGTTAAGGTGGACATGTTGCAGCATTTTACTTCTGCATGGACTGGCCGCAGTACGAATTAAAGAGAGGAAAGATTCAAAGAAAGTGGAGCAGCTAGCAAGAGGAACTATGACTCTCTTAAGGTAGCCAAATGCCTCGTTATCCGGCGAAGTACATTTGCTAACTCGAGAAACTCGTAGTGGGAGTAACTGTGACGCCGTTAAGGTGGACATACGGTGGCATATCGGTTCTGTAGGACTGCCCTTAGCAAGAATGATTAAGGCCTAAAGAAATGGGAGCAGCCGGCAGAAGAAACTATGACTCTCTTAAGGTAGCCAAATGCCTTGTCTCACTGCGAAATTTATTTGAAATCTCGAGGATATCGTCGTTGGAGTAACTCAGACAACGTTAAGGTGGACATGTTGCAGCCTTTCGCTTCTGCAGGATTGACCGCAATACGAATTAAAGAGAGGAAAGGTCAAAGAAGGGGGAGCAGCTGGCAGCAGTAACTATGACTCTCTTAAGGTAGCCAAATGCCTCGTCACTGCGAAATTTATTTGAAAGCTCGTAAATATCGTCGTTGTAGTAACTCAGACAACGTTAAGGTGGACATGTTGCACTATTTCGCTTCTGCAGGACTGGCCGCAATACGAATTAAAGAGATGAAAGATTCAAAGAAGGGAGAGCAGCTGGCAGCAGTAACTATGACTCTCTTAAGGTAGAAAAATGCCTCGTCACTCTGCGACATTTATTTGAAAACTCGAGGATGTCGCCGTTGGAGTAACTCAGACAACGTTAAGGTGGACATGTTGCAGCATTCCGCTTCTGCATGGACTGGCCGCAGTACGAATTAAAGAGAGGAAAGTTTCAAAGGAAGGGCTAGCAGCTGGCAGCAGGAACTACGACTCTCTTAAGGTAGCCAAATGCGTCATCATCCGGCGAAGAACATTTGCTAACTCAAGAAACTCGTGGTGGGAGTAACTGTGACGACGTTTAGGTGGACATAGAGTGGCATATCTGTTCTGTAGGACTGGCCATAGCAAGAATGATAAAGGCCTAAAGAAATGGGAGCAGCCGGCAGGAGTCACTATGACTCTCTTAAGGCAGCCAAGTGCCTCCTCACTCTGCGAAATTTATTTGAAAACTCGAGGACATCGTCGTTGGAGAAACTCAGACAACGTTAAGGTGGGCATGCTGCGGCATTTCGCTTCTGCATGGACTAGCCGCAGTACGAATTAAAGAGAGGAAAGGATCAAAGAAAGGGGAGCATCTGGCAAGAGGAACTATGAGTCTCTTAAGGTAGCCAAATGCCTCGTCATCCGGCGAAGTACATTTGCATACTAAAGAAACTCGTAGTGGGAGTAACTCTGACGACGTTTAGGTGGACATACAGTGGCATATCGGTTCTGTAGGACAGGCCATAGCAAGAATGACAAAGGTCTAAAGAATTGGGAGCAGCCGGCAGGAGTAACTATGACTCTCTTAAGGTAGCCAAATGCCTTGTCACTCTGCGAAATTTATTTGAAATCTCGAGGATATCGTCGTTGGAGTAACTCAGACAACGTTAAGGTGGACATGTTGCAGCCTTTCGCTTCTGCAGGATTGACCGCAATACGAATTAAAGAGAGGAAAGGTCAAAGAAGGGGGAGCAGCTGGCAGCAGTAACTATGACTCTCTTAAGGTAGCCAAATGCCTCGTCACTCTGCGAACATTATTTGAAAGCTCGTAAATATCGTCGTTGTAGTAACTCAGACAACGTTAAGGTGGACATGTTGCACTATTTCGCTTCTGCAGGACTGGCCGCAATACGAATTAAAGAGATGAAAGATTCAAAGAAGGGAGAGCAGCTGGCAGCAGTAACTATGACTCTCTTAAGGTAGAAAAATGCCTCGTCACTCTGCGACATTTATTTGAAAACTCGAGGATGTCGCCGTTGGAGTAACTCAGACAACGTTAAGGTGGACATGTTGCAGCATTCCGCTTCTGCATGGACTGGCCGCAGTACGAATTAAAGAGAGGAAAGTTTCAAAGGAAGGGCTAGCAGCTGGCAGCAGGAACTACGACTCTCTTAAGGTAGCCAAATGCCTCATCATCCGGCGAAGAACATTTGCTAACTCAAGAAACTCGTGGTGGGAGTAACTGTGACGACGTTTAGGTGGACATAGAGTGGCATATCTGTTCTGTAGGACTGGCCATAGCAAGAATGATAAAGGCCTAAAGAAATGGGAGCAGCCGGCAGGAGTCACTATGACTCTCTTAAGGCAGCCAAGTGCCTCCTCACTCTGCGAAATTTATTTGAAAACTCGAGGACATCGTCGTTGGAGAAACTCAGACAACGTTAAGGTGGGCATGTTGCGGCATTTCGCTTCTGCATGGACTAGCCGCAGTACAAATTAAAGAGAGGAAAGTTTCAAAGAAAGGGGAGCATCTGGCAAGAGGAACTATGAGTCTCTTAAGGTAGCCAAATGCCTCGTCATCCGGCGAAGTTCATTTGCATACTAAAGAAACTCGTAGTGGGAGTAGCTCTGACGACGTTTAGGTGGACATACAGTGGCATATCGGTTCTGTAGGACAGGCCATAGCAAGAATGACAAAGGTCTAAAGAATTGGGAGCAGCCGGCAGGAGTAACTATGACTCTCTTAAGGTAGCCAAATGCCTTGTCACTCTGCGAAATTTATTTGAAATCTCGAGGATATCGTCGTTGGAGTAACTCAGACAACGTTGAGGTGGACATGTTGCAGCCTTTCGCTTCTGCAGGACTGGCCGCAATACGAATTAAAGAGAGGAAGGATCAAAGAAGGGGGAGCAGCTGGCAGCAGTTACTATGACTCTCTTGAGATTGCCAAGTGCCTCGTCACTCTGCGAAATTTATTTGAAAGCTCGTGGATATTGTCGTTGGAGTAACTCAGACAACGTTAAAGTGGACATGTTGCAGTATTTCGCTTCTGCGTGGACTGGCAGCAGTACGAATTAAAGAGAGGAAAGATTCAAAGAAAGAGGAGCAGCTGGCAACAGGAACTATGACTCTCTTAAGGTAGCCAAATGCCTCGTCATCCGGCGAAGTACATTTGCTAACTCGAGAAACTCGTAGTGGGAGTAACTGTGACGTCGCTAAGGTGGACATACAGTGACATATCGGTTCTGTAGGACTGGCCTTAGCAAGAATGATTAAGGCCTAAAGAAATGGGAGCAGCCGGCAGGAGTAACTATGACTCTCTTAAGGTAGCCAAATGCCTTGTCACTCTGCGAAATTTATTTGAAAACTCGAGGATATCATCGGTGGAATAACTCAGACAACGTTGAGGTGGACATGCTGTTGTGATTCGCTTCAGCAGGACTGGCCGCAATACGAATTACAGAAAGGAAAGATTCAAAGAAGGGAGAGCAGCTGGCAGCAGATCTATGACTCTCTTAAGGTAGCCAAATGCCTCGTCACTCTGCGAAACTTATTTGAAAGCTCGTGGATATCGTCGTTGGAGTAACTCAGACAACGTTAAGGTGGACATGTTGCAGTATTTCGCTTCTGAATGGACTGGCAGCAGAACGAATTAAAGAGAGGAAAGATTCAAAGAAAGGGGAGCAGCTGGCAACAGGAACTATGACTCTCTTAAGGTAGCCAATTGCCTCTTCATCCGGCGAAGTACATTTGCTAACTCGAGACACTCGTAGTGGGAGTAACTGTGACGTCGTTAAGGTGGACATACAGTGACATATCGGTTCTGTAGGACTGGCCTTAGCAAGAATGATTAAGGCCTAAAGAAATGGGAGCAGCCGGCAGGAGTAACTATGACTCTCTTAAGGTAGCCAAATGCCTCGTCACTCTGCGAAATATATTTGAAAACTCGAGGATATCGTCGGTGGAGTAACTCAGACAACGTTAAGGTGGACATGTTGCAGCATTTTACTTCTGCATGGACTGGCCGCAGTACGAATTAAAGAGAGGAAAGATTCAAAGAAAGTGGAGCAGCTAGCAAGAGGAACTATGACTCTCTTAAGGTAGCTAAATGCCTCGTTATCCGGCGAAGTACATTTGCTAACTCGAGAAACTCGTAGTGGGAGTAACTGTGACGCCGTTAAGGTGGACATACGGTGGCATATCGGTTCTGTAGGACTGGCCATAGCAAGAATGATAATGGCCTAAAGAAATGAGAGCAGCCGGCAGGAGTAACTATGACTCTCTTAAGGTAGTCAAATGCCTCGGCACTCTGCGAAATTTATTTGAAAACACGAGGATTCGTCGTTGGAGTAACTCAGACAACGTTAAGGTGGACATGTTGCAGCATTTTACTTCTGCATGGACTGGCCGCAGTACGAATTAGAGAGAGGAAAGACCCAAAGACAGTGGGGCAGCTGGCAAGAGGAACTATGACTCTCTTAAGGTAGCCAAATGCCTCGTCATCCGGCGAAGTACATTTGCTAACTCGAGAAACTCGTAGTGGGAGTAACTGTGACGACGTTTAGGTTGACATACAGTGGCACATCGGTTCTGTAGGACTGGCCATATCAAGAATGATAAAGGCCTAAAGAAATGGGAGCAGCTGGCAGGAGTAACCATGACTCTCTTAAGGTAGCCAAATGCCTCGTTATCCGGCGAAGTACATTTGCTAACTCGAGAAACTCGTAGTGGGAGTAACTGTGACGCCGTTAAGGTGGACATACGGTGGCATATCGGTTCTGTAGGACTGCCCTTAGCAAGAATGATTAAGGCCTAAAGAAATGGGAGCAGCCGGCAGAAGAAACTATGACTCTCTTAAGGTAGCCAAATGCCTTGTCACTCTGCGAAATTTATTTGAAATCTCGAGGATATCGTCGTTGGAGTAACTCAGACAACGTTAAGGTGGACATGTTGCAGCCTTTCGCTTCTGCAGGATTGACCGCAATACGAATTAAAGAGAGGAAAGGTCAAAGAAGGGGGAGCAGCTGGCAGCAGTAACTATGACTCTCTTAAGGTAGCCAAATGCCTCGTCACTGCGAAATTTATTTGAAAGCTCGTAAATATCGTCGTTGTAGTAACTCAGACAACGTTAAGGTGGACATGTTGCACTATTTCGCTTCTGCAGGACTGGCCGCAATACGAATTAAAGAGATGAAAGATTCAAAGAAGGGAGAGCAGCTGGCAGCAGTAACTATGACTCTCTTAAGGTAGAAAAATGCCTCGTCACTCTGCGACATTTATTTGAAAACTCGAGGATGTCGCCGTTGGAGTAACTCAGACAACGTTAAGGTGGACATGTTGCAGCATTCCGCTTCTGCATGGACTGGCCGCAGTACGAATTAAAGAGAGGAAAGTTTCAAAGGAAGGGCTAGCAGCTGGCAGCAGGAACTACGACTCTCTTAAGGTAGCCAAATGCGTCATCATCCGGCGAAGAACATTTGCTAACCCAAGAAACTCGTGGTGGGAGTAACTGTGACGACGTTTAGGTGGACATAGAGTGGCATATCTGTTCTGTAGGACTGGCCATAGCAAGAATGATAAAGGCCTAAAGAAATGGGAGCAGCCGGCAGGAGTCACTATGACTCTCTTAAGGCAGCCAAGTGCCTCCTCACTCTGCGAAATTTATTTGAAAACTCGAGGACATCGTCGTTGGAGAAACTCAGACAACGTTAAGGTGGGCATGCTGCGGCATTTCGCTTCTGCATGGACTAGCCGCAGTACGAATTAAAGAGAGGAAAGGATCAAAGAAAGGGGAGCATCTGGCAAGAGGAACTATGAGTCTCTTAAGGTAGCCAAATGCCTCGTCATCCGGCGAAGTACATTTGCATACTAAAGAAACTCGTAGTGGGAGTAACTCTGACGACGTTTAGGTGGACATACAGTGGCATATCGGTTCTGTAGGACAGGCCATAGCAAGAATGACAAAGGTCTAAAGAATTGGGAGCAGCCGGCAGGAGTAACTATGACTCTCTTAAGGTAGCCAAATGCCTTGTCACTCTGCGAAATTTATTTGAAATCTCGAGGATATCGTCGTTGGAGTAACTCAGACAACGTTAAGGTGGACATGTTGCAGCCTTTCGCTTCTGCAGGATTGACCGCAATACGAATTAAAGAGAGGAAAGGTCAAAGAAGGGGGAGCAGCTGGCAGCAGTAACTATGACTCTCTTAAGGTAGCCAAATGCCTCGTCACTCTGCGAACATTATTTGAAAGCTCGTAAATATCGTCGTTGTAGTAACTCAGACAACGTTAAGGTGGACATGTTGCACTATTTCGCTTCTGCAGGACTGGCCGCAATACGAATTAAAGAGATGAAAGATTCAAAGAAGGGAGAGCAGCTGGCAGCAGTAACTATGACTCTCTTAAGGTAGAAAAATGCCTCGTCACTCTGCGACATTTATTTGAAAACTCGAGGATGTCGCCGTTGGAGTAACTCAGACAACGTTAAGGTGGACATGTTGCAGCATTCCGCTTCTGCATGGACTGGCCACAGTACGAATTAAAGAGAGGAAAGTTTCAAAGGAAGGGCTAGCAGCTGGCAGCAGGAACTACGACTCTCTTAAGGTAGCCAAATGCCTCATCATCCGGCGAAGAACATTTGCTAACTCAAGAAACTCGTGGTGGGAGTAACTGTGACGACGTTTAGGTGGACATAGAGTGGCATATCTGTTCTGTAGGACTGGCCATAGCAAGAATGATAAAGGCCTAAAGAAATGGGAGCAGCCGGCAGGAGTCACTATGACTCTCTTAAGGCAGCCAAGTGCCTCCTCACTCTGCGAAATTTATTTGAAAACTCGAGGACATCGTCGTTGGAGAAACTCAGACAACGTTAAGGTGGGCATGTTGCGGCATTTCGCTTCTGCATGGACTAGCCGCAGTACGAATTAAAGAGAGGAAAGTTTCAAAGAAAGGGGAGCATCTGGCAAGAGGAACTATGAGTCTCTTAAGGTAGCCAAATGCCTCGTCATCCGGCGAAGTTCATTTGCATACTAAAGAAACTCGTAGTGGGAGTAGCTCTGACGACGTTTAGGTGGACATACAGTGGCATATCGGTTCTGTAGGACAGGCCATAGCAAGAATGACAAAGGTCTAAAGAATTGGGAGCAGCCGGCAGGAGTAACTATGACTCTCTTAAGGTAGCCAAATGCCTTGTCACTCTGCGAAATTTATTTGAAATCTCGAGGATATCGTCGTTGGAGTAACTCAGACAACGTTAAGGTGGACATGTTGCAGCCTTTCGCTTCTGCAGGACTGGCCGCAATACGAATTAAAGAGAGGAAGGATCAAAGAAGGGGGAGCAGCTGGCAGCAGTTACTATGACTCTCTTAAGATTGCCAAGTGCCTCGTCACTCTGCGAAATTTATTTGAAAGCTCGTGGATATTGTCGTTGGAGTAACTCAGACAACGTTAAAGTGGACATGTTGCAGTATTTCGCTTCTGCGTGGACTGGCAGCAGTACGAATTAAAGAGAGGAAAGATTCAAAGAAAGAGGAGCAGCTGGCAACAGGAACTATGACTCTCTTAAGGTAGCCAAATGCCTCGTCATCCGGCGAAGTACATTTGCTAACTCGAGAAACTCGTAGTGGGAGTAACTGTGACGTCGCTAAGGTGGACATACAGTGACATATCGGTTCTGTAGGACTGGCCTTAGCAAGAATGATTAAGGCCTAAAGAAATGGGAGCAGCCGGCAGGAGTAACTATGACTCTCTTAAGGTAGCCAAATGCCTTGTCACTCTGCGAAATTTATTTGAAAACTCGAGGATATCATCGGTGGAATAACTCAGACAACGTTGAGGTGGACATGCTGTTGTGATTCGCTTCAGCAGGACTGGCCGCAATACGAATTACAGAAAGGAAAGATTCAAAGAAGGGAGAGCAGCTGGCAGCAGATCTATGACTCTCTTAAGGTAGCCAAATGCCTCGTCACTCTGCGAAACTTATTTGAAAGCTCGTGGATATCGTCGTTGGAGTAACTCAGACAACGTTAAGGTGGACATGTTGCAGTATTTCGCTTCTGAATGGACTGGCAGCAGAACGAATTAAAGAGAGGAAAGATTCAAAGAAAGGGGAGCAGCTGGCAACAGGAACTATGACTCTCTTAAGGTAGCCAATTGCCTCTTCATCCGGCGAAGTACATTTGCTAACTCGAGACACTCGTAGTGGGAGTAACTGTGACGTCGTTAAGGTGGACATACAGTGACATATCGGTTCTGTAGGACTGGCCTTAGCAAGAATGATTAAGGCCTAAAGAAATGGGAGCAGCCGGCAGGAGTAACTATGACTCTCTTAAGGTAGCCAAATGCCTCGTCACTCTGCGAAATATATTTGAAAACTCGAGGATATCGTCGGTGGAGTAACTCAGACAACGTTAAGGTGGACATGTTGCAGCATTTTACTTCTGCATGGACTGGCCGCAGTACGAATTAAAGAGAGGAAAGATTCAAAGAAAGTGGAGCAGCTAGCAAGAGGAACTATGACTCTCTTAAGGTAGCTAAATGCCTCGTTATCCGGCGAAGTACATTTGCTAACTCGAGAAACTCGTAGTGGGAGTAACTGTGACGCCGTTAAGGTGGACATACGGTGGCATATCGGTTCTGTAGGACTGGCCATAGCAAGAATGATAATGGCCTAAAGAAATGAGAGCAGCCGGCAGGAGTAACTATGACTCTCTTAAGGTAGTCAAATGCCTCGGCACTCTGCGAAATTTATTTGAAAACACGAGGATTCGTCGTTGGAGTAACTCAGACAACGTTAAGGTGGACATGTTGCAGCATTTTACTTCTGCATGGACTGGCCGCAGTACGAATTAGAGAGAGGAAAGACCCAAAGACAGTGGGGCAGCTGGCAAGAGGAACTATGACTCTCTTAAGGTAGCCAAATGCCTCGTCATCCGGCGAAGTACATTTGCTAACTCGAGAAACTCGTAGTGGGAGTAACTGTGACGACGTTTAGGTTGACATACAGTGGCACATCGGTTCTGTAGGACTGGCCATATCAAGAATGATAAAGGCCTAAAGAAATGGGAGCAGCTGGCAGGAGTAACCATGACTCTCTTAAGGTAGCCAAATGCCTCGTTATCCGGCGAAGTACATTTGCTAACTCGAGAAACTCGTAGTGGGAGTAACTGTGACGCCGTTGAGGTGGACATACGGTGGCATATCGGTTCTGTAGGACTGGCCATATCAAGTATGTTAAAGGCCTAAAGAAATGGGAGCATCTGGCAGGAGTAACCATGACTCTCTTAAGGTAGCCATATGCATCGTCACCCTGCGATATTTATTTGAAAACTCGAGGTTATCGTCGTTGGAGTAACTCAGACAACGTTAAGGTGGACATGTTGCAGCATTACGCTTCTGCATGGACTGGCTGCAGTACGAATTAAAGAGAGGAAAGGATCAAAGGAAGGGGAGCAGCTGGCGGCAGGAACTATGACTCTCTTTATGTGGCCAAATGCCTCGTCATCCGGCAAAGTACACTTGCTAAGTCAAGAAACTCGTAGTGGGAGTAACTGTGACGACGTTTAGGTGGACATACAGTGGCATATCGGTTCTGTAGGACTGGCCATAGCAAGAATGATAATGGCCTAAAGAAATGAGAGCAGCCGGCAGGAGTAACTATGACTCTCTTAAGGTAGTCAAATGCCTCGTCACTCTGCGAAATTTATTTGAAAACTCGAGGATATCGTCGTTGGAGTAACTCAGACAACGTTAAGGTGGACATGTTGCAGCATTTCACTTCTGCATGGACAGGCCGCAGTGCGAATTAAAGAGAGGAATAATTCAAAGAAATGGGAGCAGCTGGCAAGAGGAACTATGACTCTCTTAAGGTAGCCAAATGGCTCGTTATCCGGCGAAGTACATTTGCTAACTCGAGAAACTCGTAGTGG
This sequence comes from Schistocerca serialis cubense, assembly GCF_023864345.2. Classification (NCBI taxonomy): domain Eukaryota; kingdom Metazoa; phylum Arthropoda; class Insecta; order Orthoptera; family Acrididae; genus Schistocerca; species Schistocerca serialis. Next base: position 49,628,519 of record NC_064643.1, read on the forward strand.
GAGTAACTGTGACGACGTTAAGGTGGACATACGGTGGCATATCGGTTCTGTAGGACTGGCCATATCAAGTATGATAAAGGCCTAAAGAAATGGGAGCAGCTGGCAGGAATAACCATGACTCTCTTAAGGTAGCCAAATGCATCGTCACTCTGCGAAATTTATTTGAAAACTCGAGGATATCGTCGTTGGAGTAACTCAGACGACGTTAAGGTGGACATGTTGCAGCATTTTACTTCTGCATGGACTGGCCGCAGTACGAATTAAAGAGAGGAAAGATTCAAAGAAAGTGGAGCAGCTGGCAAGAGGAACTATGACTCTCTTAAGGTAGCCAAATGTTTCGTCATCCGGCGAAGTACATTTGCTAACTCGAGAAACTCGTAGTGGGAGTAACTGTGAAGACGTTAAGGTGGACATACGGTGGCATATCGGTTCTGTAGGGCTGGCCATATCAAGTAAGATAAGGGCCTAAAGAAATGGGAGCAGCTGGCAGGAATAACCATGACTCTCTTAACGTAGCCAAATGCATCGTCACTCTGCGAAATTTATTTGAAAACTCGAGGATATCGTCGTTGGAGTAACTCAGACAACGTTAAGGTAAACATGTTGCAGCATTTCGCTTCTTCATGGACTGCCCGCAGTACGAATTAAAGAGAGGAAAAATTCAAAGAAAGGGGAGGAGCTGGAAAGAAGAACTATGACTCTCTTAAGGTAGACAAATGCCTCGTCATCCGGCGAAGTACATTTGCTAACTCAAGAAACTCGTAGTGGGAGTAACTGTGACGACGTTAAGGTGGACATACGGTGGCATATCGGTTCTGTAGGACTGGCCATATCAAGTATGATAAAGGCCTAAATAAATGGGAGCAGCTGGCAGGAGTAACCATGACTCTCTTAAGGTAGCCAAATGCATCGTCACTCTGCGATATTTATTTGAAAACTCGAGGATATCGTCGTTGGAGTAACTCAGACAACGTTAAGGTGGACATGTTGCAGCATTACGCTTCTGCATGGACTGGCCGCAGTACGAATTAAAGAGAGGAAAGGATCAAAGGAAGGGGAGCTGCTGGCGGCAGCAACTATGACTCTCTTTATGTGGCCAAATGCCTCGTCATCCGGTGAAGTACACTTGCTAACTCAAGAAACTCGTAGTGGGAGTAACTGTGACGACGTTTAGGTGGACATACAGTGGCATATCGGTTCTGTAGGACTGGCCATAGCAAGAATGATAATGGCCTAAAGAAATGAGAGCAGCCGGCAGGAGTAACTATGACTCTCTTAAGGTAGTCAAATGCCTCGTCACTCTGCGAAATTTATTTTAAAACTCGAGGATATCTTCGTTGGAGTAACTCAGACAACGTTAAGGTGGACATGTTGCAGCATTTCACTTCTGCATGGACTGGCCGCAGTACGAATTAAAGAGAGGAAAGATTCAAAGGAAGGGGAGGAGCTGGCGGCAGGAACTATGACTCTCTTAAGGTAGCCAAATGCCTCGTCATCCGGCGAAGTACACTTGCTAACTCAAGAAACTCGTAGTGGGAGTAACTGTGACGATGTTTAGGTGGACATACAGTGGCATATCGGTTCTGTAGGACTGGCCATAGCAAGAATGATAATGATCATAGTATGAAGGCTTTCACGACTGGATGGAATATCTTCTGGTAAACGTTGCGGGATGTAAGGTCGTGGTCCATGAAACTCTTCAGCTCTCAACGTTTCGTCCAGTGCTTCGCTGGACATCTTCAGAGGGGTGTTTCTCCTCCGGTGATTCTTGCCGACTGACGGGTCGGACGTCTGAGAGCGACTTATGTATCGTAGAAAGTGGGCGTGACCAGAGTTACACGTGATATGCAGAGATAACCTTTGTCAAAGATAAAACTTAACTATCGATCGTTACCTTGTCACGGATAAAGCTGTCTAGCAAATCTGTAGTGCTACTGTCCAAATATCACTAAGTCGCTCTCAGACGTCCGACCCGTCAGTCGGCAAGAATCACCGGAGGAGAAACACCCCTCTGAAGATGTCCAGCGAAGCACTGGACGAAACGTTAGGAGCTGAAGAGTTTCATGGACCACGACCTTACATCCCGCAAGGTTTACCAGAAGATATTTCATCCGGTCGTGAAAGCCTTCATACTATGATCAGAAGACTCTACGGGGAGCAATTTTCAAAATCAGTTAGACGCCTGGAAATTTTACGTAAGAAGAGAGCGCATTTAATTTGTACTTTAACATTTTTGTTGCGTTGTAGGGATTCGTCTACCATACCGAATTTTCTAAAGTTGAAGAGGATGTTCCAGACAGCCCGCGTTCATCGGATATTTTATTATACAGAAGCAGCACTACTTCGAGAGAGGATACATTATACAAGACGAGAGATGGATAATGTTGACCGTAAGTTACTGCAGTTACATTTATTCCTTGCTAGTAAGATACAGAGAGCCCTATGGAATAAAATAGATTGCCTTACATTTCGATCTATGGAAACCATGATGGAAACGACTACTAGAAGGCATAAGAAGAAGTTCGAAAAGTTACAAACTTATGCAGAAACTACAAATAATATAGTGATGTCCGAAACTGTTATTAATAAGTCAGACAGAGTTTTATCTCAAGACGAAATTTCAGTTCTTGCAAAAGGAGGAAACTACTCTATAACACCTCCGAAAGTTCCTGTTGAGGATATTATTGCAAATGTAGAAGCAGGTATACGTACTCTCCCCAAAGAAACTGCAAATGCAATCCGGGTCGAAACCACCAGAGTATTATGCCGCAGTAAACCTCTGGAAAGTAATTTAACCAATGGCGAAAGAAAGGCTCTGAGAGATTTAAATGCAGATGAAGACATAGTGATTGTTCCTGCTGATAAAGGGAATGCTACGGTCGTTTTAAATACAGAAGATTATCAAATCAAAATTTTGAATCTTTTAACGGCAGGGCAATACAAAAAACTTAAGAAAGATGCTACAGCCAGCGTACTACGGAAAACAAATAATTTGATAAAATCGGCCACTTCTATTCAAAAAGAAGAAAAAAGAGCTTTATTGAAGACTGAAGCTATGTGTCCTAGACTCTATGGCCTACCCAAGGTACATAAGAAGGACCTTCCTCTGAGACCGATTGTTAGTGCTATCAATTCTCCTACGTACGAAATAGCAAGATATCTAACAACTCGCTTACAACCATATTTAGGAAAAACGGATTCATATATAAAGGACTCACGTCATTTTATAGAGAAAATTGAAGGTTTAATTCTGACTCCTGAAGATATTTTAGTAAGTTTCGATGTAGTATCTTTATTTACTATGATTCCAGTTAATGAAGTTATGGATTTTATAACGGATATTTTTCCAGAAGATCTGACTGCTCTTTTCAGACACTGTCTTACTTCCAGTCATTTCCAGTGGAATAATGAGTTTTACGAACAACTTAATGGCGTAGCAATGGGTAACCCATTGGGTCCTGCAGTAGCTAATTTCTACATGGAGAAATTCGAACAGTCAGCCTTGGAAAAAGCAGATAAGAAACCATCTCGCTGGTATCGGTATGTAGACGATACATTTGTGGTCTGGCCACATGGTAGAGAAGCCTTAGGCGAACTTTTTGATTACCTTAATAATATAAATCCAAGAATCCAGTTTACCATGGAGAGAGAAAATGATAACAAAATACCGTTTTTGGATGTTTTAGTTATGAGACAGACGGATGGAAGCTTGAAACAACAGATTTTTAGAAAAATAACGCACACAGACAGATACTTACATAAAAACTCTAACCACCATCCAAAACAAAAAAGAGGTGTGATTACAAGTCTCGTTGACAGAGCCAGACGGATTTGCACGCCGGAGTATCTAGACGACGAATTAAAACATCTGAAGCACGCTTTTGAGAAAAATGGCTACTCAAAGAAAGAAGTAAGCAGAATTCTGCACCCAAACAACAAAAAGCTTAAGGACAAGTCCGAAAAACGATGGAAGAATACAGTCTCTCTCCCTTTTATAAAGAAAGTAACGGATCAGATTGGAAAGATTTTAAGTAAACATGATATTAGACCTGTTTTTAGACCAACGAAGAAAATTTGTCATGTTCTTCGGTCTGTAAAAGATAAACGCGCTCCTCTATCAACCTGTGGCGTATATAAAATTCCGTGTACATGTGGTAAAATTTATGTTGGAACAACAAAAAGAAGCGTAAATACACGGTTAAAAGAACACAGAAGTCTTTGCCGATTAGGAAAAACAGATAAATCGGCTGTAGCAGAACACGCTTTTCAGCCAGGAAATCATCAAGTGAAGTTTTCCGAAACAAAAACTTTATCTACGACGACGAACTATTACCCACGGCTTTGTAGAGAAGCAATTGAAATATATAAACATAGGGATAATTTTAATCGGAAAGAAGAGACCATGAAACTTAGTGATATTTGGACAGTAGCACTACAGAATTGCTAGACAGTTTTATCCGTGACAAGGTTACGATCGATAGTTAAGTTTTATATTTGACAAAGGTTATCTCTGCATATCACGTGTAACTCTGGTCACGCCCACTTTCTACGATACATAAGTCGCTCTCAGACGTCCGACCCGTCAGTCGGCAAGAATCACCGGAGGAGAAACACCCCTCTGAAGATGTCCAGCGAAGCACTGGACGAAACGTTAGGAGCTGAAGAGTTTCATGGACCACGACCTTACATCCCGCAAGGTTTACCAGAAGATAAGAATGATAATGGCCTAAAGAAATGAGAGCAGCCGGCAGGAGTAACTATGACTCTCTTAAGGTAGTCAAATGCCTCGTCACTCTGCGAAATTTATTTGAAAACTCGAGGATATCGTCGTTGAAGTAACTCAAACAACGTTAAGGTGGACATGTTGCAGCATTTCGCTTCTGCATGGACTGGCCGCAGTACGAATTAAAGAGAGGAAAGATTCAAAGAAAGTGGAGCAGCTGGCAAGAGGAACTATGACTCTCTTAAGGTAGCCAAATACCTCGTCATCCGGCGAAGTACATTTGCTAACTCAAGAAACTCGTAGTGGAAGTAACTGTGACGACGTTTAGGTTGACATACAGTGGCATATCGGTTCTGTAGGACTGGCCATATCAAGAATGATAAAGGCCTAAAGAAATGGGAGCAGCTGGCAGGAGTAACCATGACTCTCTTAAGGTAGCCAAATGCATCGTCACTCTGCGATATTTATTTGAAAACTCGAGGATATCGTCGTTGGAGTAACTCAGACAACGTTAAGGTAAACATGTTGCAGCATTTCGCTTCTGCATGGACTGGCCGCAGTACAAATTAAGGAGAGGAATAATTCAAAGAAATGGGAGCAGCTGGCAAGAAAAACTATGACTCTCTTAAGGTAGCCAAATGCCTCGTCATCCGGCGAAGTACATTTGTTAACTCAAGAAACTCGTAGTGGGTGTCACTGTGACGACGTTAAGGTGGACATACGGTGGCATATCGGTTCTGTAGGACTGGCCATAGCAAGAAAGATAATGGCCTAAAGAAATGAGAGCAGCCGGCAGGAGTAACAATGACTCTCTTAAGGTAGTCAAATGCCTCGTCACTCTGCGAAATTTATTTGAAAACTCGAGGATATCGTCGTTGGAGTAACTCAGACAACGTTAAGGTGGACATGTTGCAGCATTTCACTTCTGCATGGACGGGCCGCAGTACGAATTAAAGAGAGGAAAGATTCAAAGGAAGGGGAGCAGCTGGCGGCAGGAACTATGACTCTCTCAATGTGGCCAAATGCCTCGTCATCCGGCGAAGTACACTTGCTAACTCAAGAAACTCGTAGTGGGAGTAACTGTGACGACGTTTAGGTTGACATACAGTGGCATATCGGTTCTGTAGGACTGGCCATATCAAGAATGATAAAGGCCTAAAGAAATGGGAGCAGCTGGCAGGAGTAACCATGACTCTCTTAAGGTAGCCAAATGCCTCGTTATCCGGCGAAGTACATTTGCTAACTCGAGAAACTCGTAGTGGGAGTAACTGTGACGCCGTTAAGGTGGACATACGGTGGCATATCGGTTCTGTAGGACTAGCCATATCAAGTATGATAAAGGCCTAAAGAAATGGGAGCATCTGGCAGGAGTAACCATGACTCTCTTAAGGTAGCCAAATGCATCGTCACTCTGCGAAATTTATTTGAAAACTTGAGGATATCGTCGTTGGAGTAACTCAGACAACGTTAAGGTGGACATGTTGCAGCATTTTACTTCTGCATGGACTGGCCGCAGTACGAATTAAAGAGAGGAAAGATTCAAAGAAAGTGGAGCAGCTGGCAAGAGGAACTATGACTCTCTTAAGGTAGCCAAATGTTTCGTCATCCGGCGAAGTACATTTGCTAACTCGAGAAACTCGTAGTGGGAGTAACTGTGAAGACGTTAAGGTGGACATACGGTGGCATATCGGTTCTGTAGGGCTGGCCATATCAAGTAAGATAAGGGCCTAAAGAAATGGGAGCAGCTGGCAGGAATAACCATGACTCTCTTAACGTAGCCAAATGCATCGTCACTCTGCGAAATTTATTTGAAAACTCGAGGATATCGTCGTTGGAGTAACTCAGACAACGTTAAGGTAAACATGTTGCAGCATTTCGCTTCTTCATGGACTGCTCGCAGTACGAATTAAAGAGAGGAAAAATTCAAAGAAAGGGGAGCAGCTGGAAAGAAGAACTATGACTCTCTTAAGGTAGACAAATGCCTCGTCATCCGGCGAAGTACATTTGCTAACTCAAGAAACTCGTAGTGGGAGTAACTGTGACGACGTTAAGGTGGACATACGGTGGCATATCGGTTCTGTAGGACGCCATGTCAAGTATGATAAAGGCCTAAAGAAATGGGAGCAGCTGGAAGGAGTAACCATGACTCTCTTAAGGTAGCCAAATGCATCGTCCCTCTGCCATATTTATTTGAAAACTCGAGGATATCGTCGTTGGAGTAACTCTGACAACGTTAAGGTAAACATGTTGCAGCATTTCGCTTCTGCATGGACTGCCCGCAGTACGAATTAAAGAGAGGAAAAATTCAAAGAAAGTGTAGCAGCTGTCAAGAGGAACTATGACTCTCTTAAGGTAGCTAAATACCTCGTCATCCGGCGAAGTACATTTGCTAACTCAAGAAACTCGTAGTGGAAGTAACTGTGACGACGTTTAGGTTGACATACAGTGGCATATCGGTTCTGTAGGACTGGCCATATCAAGAATGATAAAAGCCTAAAGAAATGGGAGCAGTTGGCAGGAGTAACCATGACTCTCTTAAGGTAGCCAAATGCCTCGTTATCCGGCGAAGTACATTTGCTAACTCGAGAAACTCGTAGTGGGAGTAACTGTGACGCCGTTAAGGTGGACATACGGTGGCATATCGGTTCTGTAGGACTGGCCATATCAAGTATGATAAAGGCCTAAATAAATGGGAGCAGCTGGCAGGAGTAACCATGACTCTCTTAAGGTAGCCAAATGCATCGTCACTCTGCGATATTTATTTGAAAACTCGAGGATATCGTCGTTGGAGTGACTCAGACAACGTTAAGGTGGACATGTTGCAGCTTTACGCTTCTGCATGGACTGGCCGCAGTACGAATTAAAGAGAGGAAAGGATCAAAGGAAGGGGAGCTGCTGGCGGCAGGAACTATGACTCTCTTTATGTGGCCAAATGCCTCGTCATCCGGTGAAGTACACTTGCTAACTCAAGAAACTCGTAGTGGGAGTAACTGTGACGATGTTTAGGTGGACATACAGTGGCATATCGGTTCTGTAGGACTGGCCATAGCAAGAATGATAATGATCATAGTATGAAGGCTTTCACGACTGGATGGAATATCTTCTGGTAAACCTTGCGGGATGTAAGGTCGTGGTCCATGAAACTCTTCAGCTCTCAACGTTTCGTCCAGTGCTTCGCTGGACATCTTCAGAGGGGTGTTTCTCCTCCGGTGATTCTTGCCGACTGACGGGTCGGACGTCTGAGAGCGACTTATGTATCGTAGAAAGTGGGCGTGACCAGAGTTACACGTGATATGCAGAGATAACCTTTGTCAAAGATAAAACTTAACTATCGATCGTTACCTTGTCACGGATAAAACTGTCTAGCAAATCTGTAGTGCTACTGTCCAAATATCACTAAGTCGCTCTCAGACGTCCGACCCGTCAGTCGGCAAGAATCACCGGAGGAGAAACACCCCTCTGAAGATGTCCAGCGAAGCACTGGACGAAACGTTAGGAGCTGAAGAGTTTCATGGACCACGACCTTACATCCCGCAAGGTTTACCAGAAGATATTTCATCCGGTCGTGAAAGCCTTCATACTATGATCAGAAGACTCTACGGGGAGCAATTTTCAAAATCAGTTAGACGCCTGGAAATTTTACGTAAGAAGAGAGCGCATTTAATTTGTACTTTAACATTTTTGTTGCGTTGTAGGGATTCGTCTACCATACCGAATTTTCTAAAGTTGAAGAGGATGTTCCAGACAGCCCGCGTTCATCGGATATTTTATTATACAGAAGCAGCACTACTTCGAGAGAGGATACATTATACAAGACGAGAGATGGATAATGTTGACCGTAAGTTACTGCAGTTACATTTATTCCTTGCTAGTAAGATACAGAGAGCCCTATGGAATAAAATAGATTGCCTTACATTTCGATCTATGGAAACCATGATGGAAACGACTACTAGAAGGCATAAGAAGAAGTTCGAAAAGTTACAAACTTATGCAGAAACTACAAATAATATAGTGATGTCCGAAACTGTTATTAATAAGTCAGACAGAGTTTTATCTCAAGACGAAATTTCAGTTCTTGCAAAAGGAGGAAACTACTCTATAACACCTCCGAAAGTTCCTGTTGAGGATATTATTGCAAATGTAGAAGCAGGTATACGTACTCTCCCCAAAGAAACTGCAAATGCAATCCGGGTCGAAACCACCAGAGTATTATGCCGCAGTAAACCTCTGGAAAGTAATTTAACCAATGGCGAAAGAAAGGCTCTGAGAGATTTAAATGCAGATGAAGACATAGTGATTGTTCCTGCTGATAAAGGGAATGCTACGGTCGTTTTAAATACAGAAGATTATCAAATCAAAATTTTGAATCTTTTAACGGCAGGGCAATACAAAAAACTTAAGAAAGATGCTACAGCCAGCGTACTACGGAAAACAAATAATTTGATAAAATCGGCCACTTCTATTCAAAAAGAAGAAAAAAGAGCTTTATTGAAGACTGAAGCTATGTGTCCTAGACTCTATGGCCTACCCAAGGTACATAAGAAGGACCTTCCTCTGAGACCGATTGTTAGTGCTATCAATTCTCCTACGTACGAAATAGCAAGATATCTAACAACTCGCTTACAACCATATTTAGGAAAAACGGATTCATATGTAAAGGACTCACGTCATTTTATAGAGAAAATTGAAGGTTTAATTCTGACTCCTGAAGATATTTTAGTAAGTTTCGATGTAGTATCTTTATTTACTATGATTCCAGTTAATGAAGTTATGGATTTTATAACGGATATTTTTCCAGAAGATCTGACTGCTCTTTTCAGACACTGTCTTACTTCCAGTCATTTCCAGTGGAATAATGAGTTTTACGAACAACTTAATGGCGTAGCAATGGGTAACCCATTGGGTCCTGCAGTAGCTAATTTCTACATGGAGAAATTCGAACAGTCAGCCTTGGAAAAAGCAGATAAGAAACCATCTCGCTGGTATCGGTATGTAGACGATACATTTGTGGTCTGGCCACATGGTAGAGAAGCCTTAGGCGAACTTTTTGATTACCTTAATAATATAAATCCAAGAATCCAGTTTACCATGGAGAGAGAAAATGATAACAAAATACCGTTTTTGGATGTTTTAGTTATGAGACAGACGGATGGAAGCTTGAAACAACAGATTTTTAGAAAAATAACGCACACAGACAGATACTTACATAAAAACTCTAACCACCATCCAAAACAAAAAAGAGGTGTGATTACAAGTCTCGTTGACAGAGCCAGACGGATTTGCACGCCGGAGTATCTAGACGACGAATTAAAACATCTGAAGCACGCTTTTGAGAAAAATGGCTACTCAAAGAAAGAAGTAAGCAGAATTCTGCACCCAAACAACAAAAAGCTTAAGGACAAGTCCGAAAAACGATGGAAGAATACAGTCTCTCTCCCTTTTATAAAGAAAGTAACGGATCAGATTGGAAAGATTTTAAGTAAACATGATATTAGACCTGTTTTTAGACCAACGAAGAAAATTTGTCATGTTCTTCGGTCTGTAAAAGATAAACGCGCTCCTCTATCAACCTGTGGCGTATATAAAATTCCGTGTACATGTGGTAAAATTTATGTTGGAACAACAAAAAGAAGCGTAAATACACGGTTAAAAGAACACAGAAGTCTTTGCCGATTAGGAAAAACAGATAAATCGGCTGTAGCAGAACACGCTTTTCAGCCAGGAAATCATCAAGTGAAGTTTTCCGAAACAAAAACTTTATCTACGACGACGAACTATTACCCACGGCTTTGTAGAGAAGCAATTGAAATATATAAACATAGGGATAATTTTAATCGGAAAGAAGAGACCATGAAACTTAGTGATATTTGGACAGTAGCACTACAGAATTGCTAGACAGTTTTATCCGTGACAAGGTTACGATCGATAGTTAAGTTTTATATTTGACAAAGGTTATCTCTGCATATCACGTGTAACTCTGGTCACGCCCACTTTCTACGATACATAAGTCGCTCTCAGACGTCCGACCCGTCAGTCGGCAAGAATCACCGGAGGAGAAACACCCCTCTGAAGATGTCCAGCGAAGCACTGGACGAAACGTTAGGAGCTGAAGAGTTTCATGGACCACGACCTTACATCCCGCAAGGTTTACCAGAAGATAAGAATGATAATGGCCTAAAGAAATGAGAGCAGCCGGCAGGAGTAACTATGACTCTCTTAAGGTAGTCAAATGCCTCGTCACTCTGCGAAATTTATTTGAAAACTCGAGGATATCGTCGTTGAAGTAACTCAAACAACGTTAAGGTGGACATGTTGCAGCATTTCGCTTCTGCATGGACTGGCCGCAGTACGAATTAAAGAGAGGAAAGATTCAAAGAAAGTGGAGCAGCTGGCAAGAGGAACTATGACTCTCTTAAGGTAGCCAAATGCCTCGTCATCCGGCGAAGTACATTTGCTAACTCGAGAAACTCGTAGTGGGAGTAACTGTGACGACGTTTAGGTTGACATACAGTGGCACATCGGTTCTGTAGGACTGGCCATATCAAGAATGATAAAGGCCTAAAGAAATGGGAGCAGCTGGCAGGAGTAACCATGACTCTCTTAAGGTAGCCAAATGCCTCGTTATCCGGCGAAGTACATTTGCTAACTCGAGAAACTCGTAGTGGGAGTAACTGTGACGCCGTTAAGGTGGACATACGGTGGCATATCGGTTCTGTAGGACTGCCCTTAGCAAGAATGATTAAGGCCTAAAGAAATGGGAGCAGCCGGCAGAAGAAACTATGACTCTCTTAAGGTAGCCAAATGCCTTGTCACTCTGCGAAATTTATTTGAAATCTCGAGGATATCGTCGTTGGAGTAACTCAGACAACGTTAAGGTGGACATGTTGCAGCCTTTCGCTTCTGCAGGATTGACCGCAATACGAATTAAAGAGAGGAAAGGTCAAAGAAGGTAGAGCAGCTGGCAGCAGTAACTATGACTCTCTTAAGGTAGCCAAATGCCTCGTCACTGCGAAATTTATTTGAAAGCTCGTAAATATCGTCGTTGTAGTAACTCAGACAACGTTAAGGTGGACATGTTGCACTATTTCGCTTCTGCAGGACTGGCCGCAATACGAATTAAAGAGATGAAAGATTCAAAGAAGGGAGAGCAGCTGGCAGCAGTAACTATGACTCTCTTAAGGTAGAAAAATGCCTCGTCACTCTGCGACATTTATTTGAAAACTCGAGGATGTCGCCGTTGGAGTAACTCAGACAACGTTAAGGTGGACATGTTGCAGCATTCCGCTTCTGCATGGACTGGCCGCAGTACGAATTAAAGAGAGGAAAGTTTCAAAGGAAGGGCTAGCAGCTGGCAGCAGGAACTACGACTCTCTTAAGGTAGCCAAATGCGTCATCATCCGGCGAAGAACATTTGCTAACTCAAGAAACTCGTGGTGGGAGTAACTGTGACGACGTTTAGGTGGACATAGAGTGGCATATCTGTTCTGTAGGACTGGCCATAGCAAGAATGATAAAGGCCTAAAGAAATGGGAGCAGCCGGCAGGAGTCACTATGACTCTCTTAAGGCAGCCAAGTGCCTCCTCACTCTGCGAAATTTATTTGAAAACTCGAGGACATCGTCGTTGGAGAAACTCAGACAACGTTAAGGTGGGCATGCTGCGGCATTTCGCTTCTGCATGGACTAGCCGCAGTACGAATTAAAGAGAGGAAAGGATCAAAGAAAGGGGAGCATCTGGCAAGAGGAACTATGAGTCTCTTAAGGTAGCCAAATGCCTCGTCATCCGGCGAAGTACATTTGCATACTAAAGAAACTCGTAGTGGGAGTAACTCTGACGACGTTTAGGTGGACATACAGTGGCATATCGGTTCTGTAGGACAGGCCATAGCAAGAATGACAAAGGTCTAAAGAATTGGGAGCAGCCGGCAGGAGTAACTATGACTCTCTTAAGGTAGCCAAATGCCTTGTCACTCTGCGAAATTTATTTGAAATCTCGAGGATATCGTCGTTGGAGTAACTCAGACAACGTTAAGGTGGACATGTTGCAGCCTTTCGCTTCTGCAGGATTGACCGCAATACGAATTAAAGAGAGGAAAGGTCAAAGAAGGGGGAGCAGCTGGCAGCAGTAACTATGACTCTCTTAAGGTAGCCAAATGCCTCGTCACTCTGCGAACATTATTTGAAAGCTCGTAAATATCGTCGTTGTAGTAACTCAGACAACGTTAAGGTGGACATGTTGCACTATTTCGCTTCTGCAGGACTGGCCGCAATACGAATTAAAGAGATGAAAGATTCAAAGAAGGGAGAGCAGCTGGCAGCAGTAACTATGACTCTCTTAAGGTAGAAAAATGCCTCGTCACTCTGCGACATTTATTTGAAAACTCGAGGATGTCGCCGTTGGAGTAACTCAGACAACGTTAAGGTGGACATGTTGCAGCATTCCGCTTCTGCATGGACTGGCCGCAGTACGAATTAAAGAGAGGAAAGTTTCAAAGGAAGGGCTAGCAGCTGGCAGCAGGAACTACGACTCTCTTAAGGTAGCCAAATGCCTCATCATCCGGCGAAGAACATTTGCTAACTCAAGAAACTCGTGGTGGGAGTAACTGTGACGACGTTTAGGTGGACATAGAGTGGCATATCTGTTCTGTAGGACTGGCCATAGCAAGAATGATAAAGGCCTAAAGAAATGGGAGCAGCCGGCAGGAGTCACTATGACTCTCTTAAGGCAGCCAAGTGCCTCCTCACTCTGCGAAATTTATTTGAAAACTCGAGGACATCGTCGTTGGAGAAACTCAGACAACGTTAAGGTGGGCATGTTGCGGCATTTCGCTTCTGCATGGACTAGCCGCAGTACGAATTAAAGAGAGGAAAGTTTCAAAGAAAGGGGAGCATCTGGCAAGAGGAACTATGAGTCTCTTAAGGTAGCCAAATGCCTCGTCATCCGGCGAAGTTCATTTGCATACTAAAGAAACTCGTAGTGGGAGTAGCTCTGACGACGTTTAGGTGGACATACAGTGGCATATCGGTTCTGTAGGACAGGCCATAGCAAGAATGACAAAGGTCTAAAGAATTGGGAGCAGCCGGCAGGAGTAACTATGACTCTCTTAAGGTAGCCAAATGCCTTGTCACTCTGCGAAATTTATTTGAAATCTCGAGGATATCGTCGTTGGAGTAACTCAGACAACGTTAAGGTGGACATGTTGCAGCCTTTCGCTTCTGCAGGACTGGCCGCAATACGAATTAAAGAGAGGAAGGATCAAAGAAGGGGGAGCAGCTGGCAGCAGTTACTATGACTCTCTTAAGATTGCCAAGTGCCTCGTCACTCTGCGAAATTTATTTGAAAGCTCGTGGATATTGTCGTTGGAGTAACTCAGACAACGTTAAAGTGGACATGTTGCAGTATTTCGCTTCTGCGTGGACTGGCAGCAGTACGAATTAAAGAGAGGAAAGATTCAAAGAAAGAGGAGCAGCTGGCAACAGGAACTATGACTCTCTTAAGGTAGCCAAATGCCTCGTCATCCGGCGAAGTACATTTGCTAACTCGAGAAACTCGTAGTGGGAGTAACTGTGACGTCGCTAAGGTGGACATACAGTGACATATCGGTTCTGTAGGACTGGCCTTAGCAAGAATGATTAAGGCCTAAAGAAATGGGAGCAGCCGGCAGGAGTAACTATGACTCTCTTAAGGTAGCCAAATGCCTTGTCACTCTGCGAAATTTATTTGAAAACTCGAGGATATCATCGGTGGAATAACTCAGACAACGTTGAGGTGGACATGCTGTTGTGATTCGCTTCAGCAGGACTGGCCGCAATACGAATTACAGAAAGGAAAGATTCAAAGAAGGGAGAGCAGCTGGCAGCAGATCTATGACTCTCTTAAGGTAGCCAAATGCCTCGTCACTCTGCGAAACTTATTTGAAAGCTCGTGGATATCGTCGTTGGAGTAACTCAGACAACGTTAAGGTGGACATGTTGCAGTATTTCGCTTCTGAATGGACTGGCAGCAGAACGAATTAAAGAGAGGAAAGATTCAAAGAAAGGGGAGCAGCTGGCAACAGGAACTATGACTCTCTTAAGGTAGCCAATTGCCTCTTCATCCGGCGAAGTACATTTGCTAACTCGAGACACTCGTAGTGGGAGTAACTGTGACGTCGTTAAGGTGGACATACAGTGACATATCGGTTCTGTAGGACTGGCCTTAGCAAGAATGATTAAGGCCTAAAGAAATGGGAGCAGCCGGCAGGAGTAACTATGACTCTCTTAAGGTAGCCAAATGCCTCGTCACTCTGCGAAATATATTTGAAAACTCGAGGATATCGTCGGTGGAGTAACTCAGACAACGTTAAGGTGGACATGTTGCAGCATTTTACTTCTGCATGGACTGGCCGCAGTACGAATTAAAGAGAGGAAAGATTCAAAGAAAGTGGAGCAGCTAGCAAGAGGAACTATGACTCTCTTAAGGTAGCTAAATGCCTCGTTATCCGGCGAAGTACATTTGCTAACTCGAGAAACTCGTAGTGGGAGTAACTGTGACGCCGTTAAGGTGGACATACGGTGGCATATCGGTTCTGTAGGACTGGCCATAGCAAGAATGATAATGGCCTAAAGAAATGAGAGCAGCCGGCAGGAGTAACTATGACTCTCTTAAGGTAGTCAAATGCCTCGGCACTCTGCGAAATTTATTTGAAAACACGAGGATTCGTCGTTGGAGTAACTCAGACAACGTTAAGGTGGACATGTTGCAGCATTTTACTTCTGCATGGACTGGCCGCAGTACGAATTAGAGAGAGGAAAGACCCAAAGACAGTGGGGCAGCTGGCAAGAGGAACTATGACTCTCTTAAGGTAGCCAAATGCCTCGTCATCCGGCGAAGTACATTTGCTAACTCGAGAAACTCGTAGTGGGAGTAACTGTGACGACGTTTAGGTTGACATACAGTGGCACATCGGTTCTGTAGGACTGGCCATATCAAGAATGATAAAGGCCTAAAGAAATGGGAGCAGCTGGCAGGAGTAACCATGACTCTCTTAAGGTAGCCAAATGCCTCGTTATCCGGCGAAGTACATTTGCTAACTCGAGAAACTCGTAGTGGGAGTAACTGTGACGCCGTTGAGGTGGACATACGGTGGCATATCGGTTCTGTAGGACTGGCCATATCAAGTATGATAAAGGCCTAAAGAAATGGGAGCATCTGGCAGGAGTAACCATGACTCTCTTAAGGTAGCCATATGCATCGTCACCCTGCGATATTTATTTGAAAACTCGAGGATATCGTCGTTGGAGTAACTCAGACAACGTTAAGGTGGACATGTTGCAGCATTACGCTTCTGCATGGACTGGCTGCAGTACGAATTAAAGAGAGGAAAGGATCAAAGGAAGGGGAGCAGCTGGCGGCAGGAACTATGACTCTCTTTATGTGGCCAAATGCCTCGTCATCCGGCAAAGTACACTTGCTAAGTCAAGAAACTCGTAGTGGGAGTAACTGTGACGACGTTTAGGTGGACATACAGTGGCATATCGGTTCTGTAGGACTGGCCATAGCAAGAATGATAATGGCCTAAAGAAATGAGAGCAGCCGGCAGGAGTAACTATGACTCTCTTAAGGTAGTCAAATGCCTCGTCACTCTGCGAAATTTATTTGAAAACTCGAGGATATCGTCGTTGGAGTAACTCAGACAACGTTAAGGTGGACATGTTGCAGCATTTCACTTCTGCATGGACAGGCCGCAGTGCGAATTAAAGAGAGGAATAATTCAAAGAAATGGGAGCAGCTGGCAAGAGGAACTATGACTCTCTTAAGGTAGCCAAATGGCTCGTTATCCGGCGAAGTACATTTGCTAACTCGAGAAACTCGTAGTGGGAGTAACTGTGACGACGTTAAGGTGGACATACGGTGGCATATCGGTTCTGTAGGACTGGCCATATCAAGTATGATAAAGGCCTAAAGAAATGGGAGCAGCTGGCAGGAATAACCATGACTCTCTTAAGGTAGCCAAATGCATCGTCACTCTGCGAAATTTATTTGAAAACTCGAGGATATCGTCGTTGGAGTAACTCAGACGACGTTAAGGTGGACATGTTGCAGCATTTTACTTCTGCATGGACTGGCCGCAGTACGAATTAAAGAGAGGAAAGATTCAAAGAAAGTGGAGCAGCTGGCAAGAGGAACTATGACTCTCTTAAGGTAGCCAAATGTTTCGTCATCCGGCGAAGTACATTTGCTAACTCGAGAAACTCGTAGTGGGAGTAACTGTGAAGACGTTAAGGTGGACATACGGTGGCATATCGGTTCTGTAGGGCTGGCCATATCAAGTAAGATAAGGGCCTAAAGAAATGGGAGCAGCTGGCAGGAATAACCATGACTCTCTTAACGTAGCCAAATGCATCGTCACTCTGCGAAATTTATTTGAAAACTCGAGGATATCGTCGTTGGAGTAACTCAGACAACGTTAAGGTAAACATGTTGCAGCATTTCGCTTCTTCATGGACTGCCCGCAGTACGAATTAAAGAGAGGAAAAATTCAAAGAAAGGGGAGGAGCTGGAAAGAAGAACTATGACTCTCTTAAGGTAGACAAATGCCTCGTCATCCGGCGAAGTACATTTGCTAACTCAAGAAACTCGTAGTGGGAGTAACTGTGACGACGTTAAGGTGGACATACGGTGGCATATCGGTTCTGTAGGACTGGCCATATCAAGTATGATAAAGGCCTAAATAAATGGGAGCAGCTGGCAGGAGTAACCATGACTCTCTTAAGGTAGCCAAATGCATCGTCACTCTGCGATATTTATTTGAAAACTCGAGGATATCGTCGTTGGAGTAACTCAGACAACGTTAAGGTGGACATGTTGCAGCATTACGCTTCTGCATGGACTGGCCGCAGTACGAATTAAAGAGAGGAAAGGATCAAAGGAAGGGGAGCTGCTGGCGGCAGCAACTATGACTCTCTTTATGTGGCCAAATGCCTCGTCATCCGGTGAAGTACACTTGCTAACTCAAGAAACTCGTAGTGGGAGTAACTGTGACGACGTTTAGGTGGACATACAGTGGCATATCGGTTCTGTAGGACTGGCCATAGCAAGAATGATAATGGCCTAAAGAAATGAGAGCAGCCGGCAGGAGTAACTATGACTCTCTTAAGGTAGTCAAATGCCTCGTCACTCTGCGAAATTTATTTGAAAACTCGAGGATATCTTCGTTGGAGTAACTCAGACAACGTTAAGGTGGACATGTTGCAGCATTTCACTTCTGCATGGACTGGCCGCAGTACGAATTAAAGAGTGGAAAGATTCAAAGGAAGGGGAGGAGCTGGCGGCAGGAACTATGACTCTCTTAAGGTAGCCAAATGCCTCGTCATCCGGCGAAGTACACTTGCTAACTCAAGAAACTCGTAGTGGGAGTAACTGTGACGATGTTTAGGTGGACATACAGTGGCATATCGGTTCTGTAGGACTGGCCATAGCAAGAATGATAATGATCATAGTATGAAGGCTTTCACGACTGGATGGAATATCTTCTGGTAAACCTTGCGGGATGTAAGGTCGTGGTCCATGAAACTCTTCAGCTCTCAACGTTTCGTCCAGTGCTTCGCTGGACATCTTCAGAGGGGTGTTTCTCCTCCGGTGATTCTTGCCGACTGACGGGTCGGACGTCTGAGAGCGACTTATGTATCGTAGAAAGTGGGCGTGACCAGAGTTACACGTGATATGCAGAGATAACCTTTGTCAAAGATAAAACTTAACTATCGATCGTTACCTTGTCACGGATAAAGCTGTCTAGCAAATCTGTAGTGCTACTGTCCAAATATCACTAAGTCGCTCTCAGACGTCCGACCCGTCAGTCGGCAAGAATCACCGGAGGAGAAACACCCCTCTGAAGATGTCCAGCGAAGCACTGGACGAAACGTTAGGAGCTGAAGAGTTTCATGGACCACGACCTTACATCCCGCAAGGTTTACCAGAAGATATTTCATCTGGTCGTGAAAGCCTTCATACTATGATCAGAAGACTCTACGGGGAGCAATTTTCAAAATCAGTTAGACGCCTGGAAATTTTACGTAAGAAGAGAGCGCATTTAATTTGTACTTTAACATTTTTGTTGCGTTGTAGGGATTCGTCTACCATACCGAATTTTCTAAAGTTGAAGAGGATGTTCCAGACAGCCCGCGTTCATCGGATATTTTATTATACAGAAGCAGCACTACTTCGAGAGAGGATACATTATACAAGACGAGAGATGGATAATGTTGACCGTAAGTTACTGCAGTTACATTTATTCCTTGCTAGTAAGATACAGAGAGCCCTATGGAATAAAATAGATTGCCTTACATTTCGATCTATGGAAACCATGATGGAAACGACTACTAGAAGGCATAAGAAGAAGTTCGAAAAGTTACAAACTTATGCAGAAACTACAAATAATATAGTGATGTCCGAAACTGTTATTAATAAGTCAGACAGAGTTTTATCTCAAGACGAAATTTCAGTTCTTGCAAAAGGAGGAAACTACTCTATAACACCTCCGAAAGTTCCTGTTGAGGATATTATTGCAAATGTAGAAGCAGGTATACGTACTCTCCCCAAAGAAACTGCAAATGCAATCCGGGTCGAAACCACCAGAGTATTATGCCGCAGTAAACCTCTGGAAAGTAATTTAACCAATGGCGAAAGAAAGGCTCTGAGAGATTTAAATGCAGATGAAGACATAGTGATTGTTCCTGCTGATAAAGGGAATGCTACGGTCGTTTTAAATACAGAAGATTATCAAATCAAAATTTTGAATCTTTTAACGGCAGGGCAATACAAAAAACTTAAGAAAGATGCTACAGCCAGCGTACTACGGAAAACAAATAATTTGATAAAATCGGCCACTTCTATTCAAAAAGAAGAAAAAAGAGCTTTATTGAAGACTGAAGCTATGTGTCCTAGACTCTATGGCCTACCCAAGGTACATAAGAAGGACCTTCCTCTGAGACCGATTGTTAGTGCTATCAATTCTCCTACGTACGAAATAGCAAGATATCTAACAACTCGCTTACAACCATATTTAGGAAAAACGGATTCATATATAAAGGACTCACGTCATTTTATAGAGAAAATTGAAGGTTTAATTCTGACTCCTGAAGATATTTTAGTAAGTTTCGATGTAGTATCTTTATTTACTATGATTCCAGTTAATGAAGTTATGGATTTTATAACGGATATTTTTCCAGAAGATCTGACTGCTCTTTTCAGACACTGTCTTACTTCCAGTCATTTCCAGTGGAATAATGAGTTTTACGAACAACTTAATGGCGTAGCAATGGGTAACCCATTGGGTCCTGCAGTAGCTAATTTCTACATGGAGAAATTCGAACAGTCAGCCTTGGAAAAAGCAGATAAGAAACCATCTCGCTGGTATCGGTATGTAGACGATACATTTGTGGTCTGGCCACATGGTAGAGAAGCCTTAGGCGAACTTTTTGATTACCTTAATAATATAAATCCAAGAATCCAGTTTACCATGGAGAGAGAAAATGATAACAAAATACCGTTTTTGGATGTTTTAGTTATGAGACAGACGGATGGAAGCTTGAAACAACAGATTTTTAGAAAAATAACGCACACAGACAGATACTTACATAAAAACTCTAACCACCATCCAAAACAAAAAAGAGGTGTGATTACAAGTCTCGTTGACAGAGCCAGACGGATTTGCACGCCGGAGTATCTAGACGACGAATTAAAACATCTGAAGCACGCTTTTGAGAAAAATGGCTACTCAAAGAAAGAAGTAAGCAGAATTCTGCACCCAAACAACAAAAAGCTTAAGGACAAGTCCGAAAAACGATGGAAGAATACAGTCTCTCTCCCTTTTATAAAGAAAGTAACGGATCAGATTGGAAAGATTTTAAGTAAACATGATATTAGACCTGTTTTTAGACCAACGAAGAAAATTTGTCATGTTCTTCGGTCTGTAAAAGATAAACGCGCTCCTCTATCAACCTGTGGCGTATATAAAATTCCGTGTACATGTGGTAAAATTTATGTTGGAACAACAAAAAGAAGCGTAAATACACGGTTAAAAGAACACAGAAGTCTTTGCCGATTAGGAAAAACAGATAAATCGGCTGTAGCAGAACACGCTTTTCAGCCAGGAAATCATCAAGTGAAGTTTTCCGAAACAAAAACTTTATCTACGACGACGAACTATTACCCACGGCTTTGTAGAGAAGCAATTGAAATATATAAACATAGGGATAATTTTAATCGGAAAGAAGAGACCATGAAACTTAGTGATATTTGGACAGTAGCACTACAGAATTGCTAGACAGTTTTATCCGTGACAAGGTTACGATCGATAGTTAAGTTTTATATTTGACAAAGGTTATCTCTGCATATCACGTGTAACTCTGGTCACGCCCACTTTCTACGATACATAAGTCGCTCTCAGACGTCCGACCCGTCAGTCGGCAAGAATCACCGGAGGAGAAACACCCCTCTGAAGATGTCCAGCGAAGCACTGGACGAAACGTTAGGAGCTGAAGAGTTTCATGGACCACGACCTTACATCCCGCAAGGTTTACCAGAAGATAAGAATGATAATGGCCTAAAGAAATGAGAGCAGCCGGCAGGAGTAACTATGACTCTCTTAAGGTAGTCAAATGCCTCGTCACTCTGCGAAATTTATTTGAAAACTCGAGGATATCGTCGTTGAAGTAACTCAAACAACGTTAAGGTGGACATGTTGCAGCATTTCGCTTCTGCATGGACTGGCCGCAGTACGAATTAAAGAGAGGAAAGATTCAAAGAAAGTGGAGCAGCTGGCAAGAGGAACTATGACTCTCTTAAGGTAGCCAAATACCTCGTCATCCGGCGAAGTACATTTGCTAACTCAAGAAACTCGTAGTGGAAGTAACTGTGACGACGTTTAGGTTGACATACAGTGGCATATCGGTTCTGTAGGACTGGCCATATCAAGAATGATAAAGGCCTAAAGAAATGGGAGCAGCTGGCAGGAGTAACCATGACTCTCTTAAGGTAGCCAAATGCATCGTCACTCTGCGATATTTATTTGAAAACTCGAGGATATCGTCGTTGGAGTAACTCAGACAACGTTAAGGTAAACATGTTGCAGCATTTCGCTTCTGCATGGACTGGCCGCAGTACAAATTAAGGAGAGGAATAATTCAAAGAAATGGGAGCAGCTGGCAAGAAAAACTATGACTCTCTTAAGGTAGCCAAATGCCTCGTCATCCGGCGAAGTACATTTGTTAACTCAAGAAACTCGTAGTGGGTGTCACTGTGACGACGTTAAGGTGGACATACGGTGGCATATCGGTTCTGTAGGACTGGCCATAGCAAGAAAGATAATGGCCTAAAGAAATGAGAGCAGCCGGCAGGAGTAACAATGACTCTCTTAAGGTAGTCAAATGCCTCGTCACTCTGCGAAATTTATTTGAAAACTCGAGGATATCGTCGTTGGAGTAACTCAGACAACGTTAAGGTGGACATGTTGCAGCATTTCACTTCTGCATGGACGGGCCGCAGTACGAATTAAAGAGAGGAAAGATTCAAAGGAAGGGGAGCAGCTGGCGGCAGGAACTATGACTCTCTCAATGTGGCCAAATGCCTCGTCATCCGGCGAAGTACACTTGCTAACTCAAGAAACTCGTAGTGGGAGTAACTGTGACGACGTTTAGGTTGACATACAGTGGCATATCGGTTCTGTAGGACTGGCCATATCAAGAATGATAAAGGCCTAAAGAAATGGGAGCAGCTGGCAGGAGTAACCATGACTCTCTTAAGGTAGCCAAATGCCTCGTTATCCGGCGAAGTACATTTGCTAACTCGAGAAACTCGTAGTGGGAGTAACTGTGACGCCGTTAAGGTGGACATACGGTGGCATATCGGTTCTGTAGGACTAGCCATATCAAGTATGATAAAGGCCTAAAGAAATGGGAGCATCTGGCAGGAGTAACCATGACTCTCTTAAGGTAGCCAAATGCATCGTCACTCTGCGAAATTTATTTGAAAACTCGAGGATATCGTCGTTGGAGTAACTCAGACAACGTTAAGGTGGACATGTTGCAGCATTTTACTTCTGCATGGACTGGCCGCAGTACGAATTAAAGAGAGGAAAGATTCAAAGAAAGTGGAGCAGCTGGCAAGAGGAACTATGACTCTCTTAAGGTAGCCAAATGTTTCGTCATCCGGCGAAGTACATTTGCTAACTCGAGAAACTCGTAGTGGGAGTAACTGTGAAGACGTTAAGGTGGACATACGGTGGCATATCGGTTCTGTAGGGCTGGCCATATCAAGTAAGATAAGGGCCTAAAGAAATGGGAGCAGCTGGCAGGAATAACCATGACTCTCTTAACGTAGCCAAATGCATCGTCACTCTGCGAAATTTATTTGAAAACTCGAGGATATCGTCGTTGGAGTAACTCAGACAACGTTAAGGTAAACATGTTGCAGCATTTCGCTTCTTCATGGACTGCTCGCAGTACGAATTAAAGAGAGGAAAAATTCAAAGAAAGGGGAGCAGCTGGAAAGAAGAACTATGACTCTCTTAAGGTAGACAAATGCCTCGTCATCCGGCGAAGTACATTTGCTAACTCAAGAAACTCGTAGTGGGAGTAACTGTGACGACGTTAAGGTGGACATACGGTGGCATATCGGTTCTGTAGGACGCCATGTCAAGTATGATAAAGGCCTAAAGAAATGGGAGCAGCTGGAAGGAGTAACCATGACTCTCTTAAGGTAGCCAAATGCATCGTCCCTCTGCCATATTTATTTGAAAACTCGAGGATATCGTCGTTGGAGTAACTCCGACAACGTTAAGGTAAACATGTTGCAGCATTTCGCTTCTGCATGGACTGCCCGCAGTACGAATTAAAGAGAGGAAAAATTCAAAGAAAGTGTAGCAGCTGTCAAGAGGAACTATGACTCTCTTAAGGTAGCTAAATACCTCGTCATCCGGCGAAGTACATTTGCTAACTCAAGAAACTCGTAGTGGAAGTAACTGTGACGACGTTTAGGTTGACATACAGTGGCATATCGGTTCTGTAGGACTGGCCATATCAAGAATGATAAAAGCCTAAAGAAATGGGAGCAGTTGGCAGGAGTAACCATGACTCTCTTAAGGTAGCCAAATGCCTCGTTATCCGGCGAAGTACATTTGCTAACTCGAGAAACTCGTAGTGGGAGTAACTGTGACGCCGTTAAGGTGGACATACGGTGGCATATCGGTTCTGTAGGACTGGCCATATCAAGTATGATAAAGGCCTAAATAAATGGGAGCAGCTGGCAGGAGTAACCATGACTCTCTTAAGGTAGCCAAATGCATCGTCACTCTGCGATATTTATTTGAAAACTCGAGGATATCGTCGTTGGAGTGACTCAGACAACGTTAAGGTGGACATGTTGCAGCTTTACGCTTCTGCATGGACTGGCCGCAGTACGAATTAAAGAGAGGAAAGGATCAAAGGAAGGGGAGCTGCTGGCGGCAGGAACTATGACTCTCTTTATGTGGCCAAATGCCTCGTCATCCGGTGAAGTACACTTGCTAACTCAAGAAACTCGTAGTGGGAGTAACTGTGACGATGTTTAGGTGGACATACAGTGGCATATCGGTTCTGTAGGACTGGCCATAGCAAGAATGATAATGATCATAGTATGAAGGCTTTCACGACTGGATGGAATATCTTCTGGTAAACCTTGCGGGATGTAAGGTCGTGGTCCATGAAACTCTTCAGCTCTCAACGTTTCGTCCAGTGCTTCGCTGGACATCTTCAGAGGGGTGTTTCTCCTCCGGTGATTCTTGCCGACTGACGGGTCGGACGTCTGAGAGCGACTTATGTATCGTAGAAAGTGGGCGTGACCAGAGTTACACGTGATATGCAGAGATAACCTTTGTCAAAGATAAAACTTAACTATCGATCGTTACCTTGTCACGGATAAAACTGTCTAGCAAATCTGTAGTGCTACTGTCCAAATATCACTAAGTCGCTCTCAGACGTCCGACCCGTCAGTCGGCAAGAATCACCGGAGGAGAAACACCCCTCTGAAGATGTCCAGCGAAGCACTGGACGAAACGTTAGGAGCTGAAGAGTTTCATGGACCACGACCTTACATCCCGCAAGGTTTACCAGAAGATATTTCATCCGGTCGTGAAAGCCTTCATACTATGATCAGAAGACTCTACGGGGAGCAATTTTCAAAATCAGTTAGACGCCTGGAAATTTTACGTAAGAAGAGAGCGCATTTAATTTGTACTTTAACATTTTTGTTGCGTTGTAGGGATTCGTCTACCATACCGAATTTTCTAAAGTTGAAGAGGATGTTCCAGACAGCCCGCGTTCATCGGATATTTTATTATACAGAAGCAGCACTACTTCGAGAGAGGATACATTATACAAGACGAGAGATGGATAATGTTGACCGTAAGTTACTGCAGTTACATTTATTCCTTGCTAGTAAGATACAGAGAGCCCTATGGAATAAAATAGATTGCCTTACATTTCGATCTATGGAAACCATGATGGAAACGACTACTAGAAGGCATAAGAAGAAGTTCGAAAAGTTACAAACTTATGCAGAAACTACAAATAATATAGTGATGTCCGAAACTGTTATTAATAAGTCAGACAGAGTTTTATCTCAAGACGAAATTTCAATTCTTGCAAAAGGAGGAAACTACTCTATAACACCTCCGAAAGTTCCTGTTGAGGATATTATTGCAAATGTAGAAGCAGGTATACGTACTCTCCCCAAAGAAACTGCAAATGCAATCCGGGTCGAAACCACCAGAGTATTATGCCGCAGTAAACCTCTGGAAAGTAATTTAACCAATGGCGAAAGAAAGGCTCTGAGAGATTTAAATGCAGATGAAGACATAGTGATTGTTCCTGCTGATAAAGGGAATGCTACGGTCGTTTTAAATACAGAAGATTATCAAATCAAAATTTTGAATCTTTTAACGGCAGGGCAATACAAAAAACTTAAGAAAGATGCTACAGCCAGCGTACTACGGAAAACAAATAATTTGATAAAATCGGCCACTTCTATTCAAAAAGAAGAAAAAAGAGCTTTATTGAAGACTGAAGCTATGTGTCCTAGACTCTATGGCCTACCCAAGGTACATAAGAAGGACCTTCCTCTGAGACCGATTGTTAGTGCTATCAATTCTCCTACGTACGAAATAGCAAGATATCTAACAACTCGCTTACAACCATATTTAGGAAAAACGGATTCATATATAAAGGACTCACGTCATTTTATAGAGAAAATTGAAGGTTTAATTCTGACTCCTGAAGATATTTTAGTAAGTTTCGATGTAGTATCTTTATTTACTATGATTCCAGTTAATGAAGTTATGGATTTTATAACGGATATTTTTCCAGAAGATCTGACTGCTCTTTTCAGACACTGTCTTACTTCCAGTCATTTCCAGTGGAATAATGAGTTTTACGAACAACTTAATGGCGTAGCAATGGGTAACCCATTGGGTCCTGCAGTAGCTAATTTCTACATGGAGAAATTCGAACAGTCAGCCTTGGAAAAAGCAGATAAGAAACCATCTCGCTGGTATCGGTATGTAGACGATACATTTGTGGTCTGGCCACATGGTAGAGAAGCCTTAGGCGAACTTTTTGATTACCTTAATAATATAAATCCAAGAATCCAGTTTACCATGGAGAGAGAAAATGATAACAAAATACCGTTTTTGGATGTTTTAGTTATGAGACAGACGGATGGAAGCTTGAAACAACAGATTTTTAGAAAAATAACGCACACAGACAGATACTTACATAAAAACTCTAACCACCATCCAAAACAAAAAAGAGGTGTGATTACAAGTCTCGTTGACAGAGCCAGACGGATTTGCACGCCGGAGTATCTAGACGACGAATTAAAACATCTGAAGCACGCTTTTGAGAAAAATGGCTACTCAAAGAAAGAAGTAAGCAGAATTCTGCACCCAAACAACAAAAAGCTTAAGGACAAGTCCGAAAAACGATGGAAGAATACAGTCTCTCTCCCTTTTATAAAGAAAGTAACGGATCAGATTGGAAAGATTTTAAGTAAACATGATATTAGACCTGTTTTTAGACCAACGAAGAAAATTTGTCATGTTCTTCGGTCTGTAAAAGATAAACGCGCTCCTCTATCAACCTGTGGCGTATATAAAATTCCGTGTACATGTGGTAAAATTTATGTTGGAACAACAAAAAGAAGCGTAAATACACGGTTAAAAGAACACAGAAGTCTTTGCCGATTAGGAAAAACAGATAAATCGGCTGTAGCAGAACACGCTTTTCAGCCAGGAAATCATCAAGTGAAGTTTTCCGAAACAAAAACTTTATCTACGACGACGAACTATTACCCACGGCTTTGTAGAGAAGCAATTGAAATATATAAACATAGGGATAATTTTAATCGGAAGGAAGAGACCATGAAACTTAGTGATATTTGGACAGTAGCACTACAGAATTGCTAGACAGTTTTATCCGTGACAAGGTTACGATCGATAGTTAAGTTTTATCTTTGACAAAGGTTATCTCTGCATATCACGTGTAACTCTGGTCACGCCCACTTTCTACGATACATAAGTCGCTCTCAGACGTCCGACCCGTCAGTCGGCAAGAATCACCGGAGGAGAAACACCCCTCTGAAGATGTCCAGCGAAGCACTGGACGAAACGTTAGGAGCTGAAGAGTTTCATGGACCACGACCTTACATCCCGCAAGGTTTACCAGAAGATAAGAATGATAATGGCCTAA
This sequence comes from Schistocerca serialis cubense, assembly GCF_023864345.2. Lineage (NCBI taxonomy): Eukaryota > Metazoa > Arthropoda > Insecta > Orthoptera > Acrididae > Schistocerca > Schistocerca serialis. The sequence goes on from NC_064643.1 coordinate 49,656,001, forward strand.
AGAAATGAGAGCAGCCGGCAGGAGTAACTATGACTCTCTTAAGGTAGTCAAATGCCTCGTCACTCTGCGAAATTTATTTGAAAACTCGAGGATATCGTCGTTGAAGTAACTCAAACAACGTTAAGGTGGACATGTTGCAGCATTTCGCTTCTGCATGGACTGGCCGCAGTACGAATTAAAGAGAGGAAAGATTCAAAGAAAGTGGAGCAGCTGGCAAGAGGAACTATGACTCTCTTAAGGTAGCCAAATACCTCGTCATCCGGCGAAGTACATTTGCTAACTCAAGAAACTCGTAGTGGAAGTAACTGCGACGACGTTTAGGTTGACATACAGTGGCATATCGGTTCTGTAGGACTGGCCATATCAAGTATGATAAAGGCCTAAAGAAATGGGAGCAGCTGGCAGGAGTAACCATGACTCTCTTAAGGTAGCCAAATGCATCGTCACTCTGCGATATTTATTTGAAAACTCGAGGATATCGTCGTTGGAGTAACTCAGACAACGTTAAGGTAAACATGTTGCAGCATTTCGCTTCTGCATGGACTGGCCGCAGTACAAATTAAGGAGAGGAATAATTCAAAGAAATGGGAGCAGCTGGCAAGAAAAACTATGACTCTCTTAAGGTAGCCAAATGCCTCGTCATCCGGCGAAGTACATTTGTTAACTCAAGAAACTCGTAGTGGGTGTCACTGTGACGACGTTAAGGTGGACATACGGTGGCATATCGGTTCTGTAGGACTGGCCATAGCAAGAAAGATAATGGCCTAAAGAAATGAGAGCAGCCGGAAGGAGTAACAATGACTCTCTTAAGGTAGTCAAATGCCTCGTCACTCTGCGAAATTTATTTGAAAACTCGAGGATATCGTCGTTGGAGTAACTCAGACAACGTTAAGGTGGACATGTTGCAGCATTTCACTTCTGCATGGACGGGCCGCAGTACGAATTAAAGAGAGGAAAGATTCAAAGGAAGGGGAGCAGCTGGCGGCAGGAACTATGACTCTCTCAATGTGGCCAAATGCCTCGTCATCCGGCGAAGTACACTTGCTAACTCAAGAAACTCGTAGTGGGAGTAACTGTGACGACGTTTAGGTTGACATACAGTGGCATATCGGTTCTGTAGGACTGGCCATATCAAGCATGATAAAGGCCTAAAGAAATGGGAGCAGCTGGCAGGAGTAACCATGACTCTCTTAAGGTAGCCAAATGCATCGTCACTCTGCGATATTTATTTGAAAACTCGAGGATATCGTCGTTGGAGTAACTCAGACAACGTTAAGGTGGACATGTTGCAGCATTACGCTTCTGCATGGACTGGCTGCAGTACGAATTAAAGAGAGGAAAGGATCAAAGGAAGGGGAGCAGCTGGCGGCAGGAACTATGACTCTCTTTATGTGGCCAAATGCCTCGTCATCCGGCAAAGTACACTTGCTAACTCAAGAAACTCGTAGTGGGAGTAACTGTGACGACGTTTAGGTGGACATACAGTGGCATATCGGTTCTGTAGGACTGGCCATAGCAAGAATGATAATGGCCTAAAGAAATGAGAGCAGCCGGCAGGAGTAACTATGACTCTCTTAAGGTAGTCAAATGCCTCGTCACTCTGCGAAATTTATTTGAAAACTCGAGGATATCGTCGTTGGAGTAACTCAGACAACGTTAAGGTGGACATGTTGCAGCATTTCACTTCTGCATGGACAGGCCGCAGTGCGAATTAAAGAGAGGAATAATTCAAAGAAATGGGAGCAGCTGGCAAGAGGAACTATGACTCTCTTAAGGTAGCCAAATGGCTCGTTATCCGGCGAAGTACATTTGCTAACTCGAGAAACTCGTAGTGGGAGTAACTGTGACGACGTTAAGGTGGACATACGGTGGCATATCGGTTCTGTAGGACTGGCCATATCAAGTATGATAAAGGCCTAAAGAAATGGGAGCAGCTGGCAGGAATAGCCATGACTCTCTTAAGGTAGCCAAATGCATCGTCACTCTGCGACATTTATTTGAAAACTCGAGGATATCGTCGTTGGAGTAACTCAGACAACGTTAAGGTGGACATGTTGCAGCATTTTACTTCTGCATGGACTGGCCGCAGTACGAATTAAAGAGAGGAAAGATTCAAAGAAAGTGGAGCAGCTGGCAAGAGGAACTATGCCTCTCTTAAGGTAGCCAAATGTTTCGTCATCCGGCGAAGTACATTTGCTAACTCGAGAAACTCGTAGTGGGAGTAACTGTGAAGACGTTAAGGTGGACATACGGTGGCATATCGGTTCTGTAGGGCTGGCCATATCAAGTAAGATAAAGGCCTAAAGAAATGGGAGCAGCTGGCAGGAGTAACCATGACTCTCTTAAGGTAGCCAAATGCATCGTCCCTCTGCCATATTTATTTGAAAACTCGAGGATATCGTCGTTGGAGTAACTCCGACAACGTTAAGGTAAACATGTTGCAGCATTTCGCTTCTGCATGGACTGCCCGCAGTACGAATTAAAGAGAGGAAAAATTCAAAGGAAGTGTAGCAGCTGTCAAGAGGAACTATGACTCTCTTAAGGTAGCCAAATACCTCGTCATCCGGCGAAGTACATTTGCTAACTCAAGAAACTCGTAGTGGAAGTAACTGTGACGACGTTTAGGTTGACATACAGTGGCATATCGGGTCTGTAGGACTGGCCATATCAAACATGATAAAAGCCTAAAGAAATGGGAGCAGCTGGCAGGAGTAACCATGACTCTCTTAAGGTAGCCAAATGCCTCGTTATCCGGCGAAGTACATTTGCTAACTCGAGAAACTCGTAGTGGGAGTAACTGTGACGCCGTTAAGGTGGACATACGGTGGCATATCGGTTCTGTAGGACTGGCCATATCAAGTATGATAAAGGCCTAAATAAATGGGAGCAGCTGGCAGGAGTAACCATGACTCTCTTAAGGTAGCCAAATGCATCGTCACTCTGCGATATTTATTTGAAAACTCGAGGATATCGTCGTTGGAGTAACTCAGACAACGTTAAGGTGGACATGTTGCAGCATTACGCTTCTGCATGGACTGGCCGCAGTACGAATTAAAGAGGGGAAAGGATCAAAGGAAGATGAGCTGCTGGCGGCAGGAACTATGACTCTCTTTATGTGGCCAAATGCCTCGTCATCCGGTGAAGTACACTTGCTAACTCAAGAAACTCGTAGTGGGAGTAACTGTGACGACGTTTAGGTGGACATACAGTGGCATATCGGTTCTGTAGGACTGGCCATAGCAAGAATGATAATGGCCTAAAGAAATGAGAGCAGCCGGCAGGAGTAACTATGACTCTCTTAAGGTAGTCAAATGCCTCGTCACTCTGCGAAATTTATTTGAAAACTCGAGGATATCTTCGTTGGAGTAACTCAGACAACGTTAAGGTGGACATGTTGCAGCATTTCACTTCTGCATGGACTGGCCGCAGTACGAATTAAAGAGAGGAAAGATTCAAAGGAAGGGGAACAGCTGGCGGCAGGAACTATGACTCTCTTAAGGTAGCCAAATGCCTCGTCATCCGGCGAAGTACACTTGCTAACTCAAGAAACTCGTAGTGGGAGTAACTGTGACGATGTTTAGGTGGACATACAGTGGCATATCGGTTCTGTAGGACTGGCCATAGCAAGAATGATAATGATCATAGTATGAAGGCTTTCACGACTGGATGGAATATCTTCTGGTAAACCTTGCGGGATGTAAGGTCGTGGTCCATGAAACTCTTCAGCTCTCAACGTTTCGTCCAGTGCTTCGCTGGACATCTTCAGAGGGGTGTTTCTCCTCCGGTGATTCTTGCCGACTGACGGGTCGGACGTCTGAGAGCGACTTATGTATCGTAGAAAGTGGGCGTGACCAGAGTTACACGTGATATGCAGAGATAACCTTTGTCAAAGATAAAACTTAACTATCGATCGTTACCTTGTCACGGATAAAACTGTCTAGCAAATCTGTAGTGCTACTGTCCAAATATCACTAAGTCGCTCTCAGACGTCCGACCCGTCAGTCGGCAAGAATCACCGGAGGAGAAACACCCCTCTGAAGATGTCCAGCGAAGCACTGGACGAAACGTTAGGAGCTGAAGAGTTTCATGGACCACGACCTTACATCCCGCAAGGTTTACCAGAAGATATTTCATCCGGTCGTGAAAGCCTTCATACTATGATCAGAAGACTCTACGGGGAGCAATTTTCAAAATCAGTTAGACGCCTGGAAATTTTACGTAAGAAGAGAGCGCATTTAATTTGTACTTTAACATTTTTGTTGCGTTGTAGGGATTCGTCTACCATACCGAATTTTCTAAAGTTGAAGAGGATGTTCCAGACAGCCCGCGTTCATCGGATATTTTATTATACAGAAGCAGCACTACTTCGAGAGAGGATACATTATACAAGACGAGAGATGGATAATGTTGACCGTAAGTTACTGCAGTTACATTTATTCCTTGCTAGTAAGATACAGAGAGCCCTATGGAATAAAATAGATTGCCTTACATTTCGATCTATGGAAACCATGATGGAAACGACTACTAGAAGGCATAAGAAGAAGTTCGAAAAGTTACAAACTTATGCAGAAACTACAAATAATATAGTGATGTCCGAAACTGTTATTAATAAGTCAGACAGAGTTTTATCTCAAGACGAAATTTCAGTTCTTGCAAAAGGAGGAAACTACTCTATAACACCTCCGAAAGTTCCTGTTGAGGATATTATTGCAAATGTAGAAGCAGGTATACGTACTCTCCCCAAAGAAACTGCAAATGCAATCCGGGTCGAAACCACCAGAGTATTATGCCGCAGTAAACCTCTGGAAAGTAATTTAACCAATGGCGAAAGAAAGGCTCTGAGAGATTTAAATGCAGATGAAGACATAGTGATTGTTCCTGCTGATAAAGGGAATGCTACGGTCGTTTTAAATACAGAAGATTATCAAATCAAAATTTTGAATCTTTTAACGGCAGGGCAATACAAAAAACTTAAGAAAGATGCTACAGCCAGCGTACTACGGAAAACAAATAATTTGATAAAATCGGCCACTTCTATTCAAAAAGAAGAAAAAAGAGCTTTATTGAAGACTGAAGCTATGTGTCCTAGACTCTATGGCCTACCCAAGGTACATAAGACGGACCTTCCTCTGAGACCGATTGTTAGTGCTATCAATTCTCCTACGTACGAAATAGCAAGATATCTAACAACTCGCTTACAACCATATTTAGGAAAAACGGATTCATATATAAGGGACTCACGTCATTTTATAGAGAAAATTGAAGGTTTAATTCTGACTCCTGAAGATATTTTAGTAAGTTTCGATGTAGTATCTTTATTTACTATGATTCCAGTTAATGAAGTTATGGATTTTATAACGGATATTTTTCCAGAAGATCTGACTGCTCTTTTCAGACACTGTCTTACTTCCAGTCATTTCCAGTGGAATAATGAGTTTTACGAACAACTTAATGGCGTAGCAATGGGTAACCCATTGGGTCCTGCAGTAGCTAATTTCTACATGGAGAAATTCGAACAGTCAGCCTTGGAAAAAGCAGATAAGAAACCATCTCGCTGGTATCGGTATGTAGACGATACATTTGTGGTCTGGCCACATGGTAGAGAAGCCTTAGGCGAACTTTTTGATTACCTTAATAATATAAATCCAAGAATCCAGTTTACCATGGAGAGAGAAAATGATAACAAAATACCGTTTTTGGATGTTTTAGTTATGAGACAGACGGATGGAAGCTTGAAACAACAGATTTTTAGAAAAATAACGCACACAGACAGATACTTACATAAAAACTCTAACCACCATCCAAAACAAAAAAGAGGTGTGATTACAAGTCTCGTTGACAGAGCCAGACGGATTTGCACGCCGGAGTATCTAGACGACGAATTAAAACATCTGAAGCACGCTTTTGAGAAAAATGGCTACTCAAAGAAAGAAGTAAGCAGAATTCTGCACCCAAACAACAAAAAGCTTAAGGACAAGTCCGAAAAACGATGGAAGAATACAGTCTCTCTCCCTTTTATAAAGAAAGTAACGGATCAGATTGGAAAGATTTTAAGTAAACATGATATTAGACCTGTTTTTAGACCAACGAAGAAAATTTGTCATGTTCTTCGGTCTGTAAAAGATAAACGCGCTCCTCTATCAACCTGTGGCGTATATAAAATTCCGTGTACATGTGGTAAAATTTATGTTGGAACAACAAAAAGAAGCGTAAATACACGGTTAAAAGAACACAGAAGTCTTTGCCGATTAGGAAAAACAGATAAATCGGCTGTAGCAGAACACGCTTTTCAGCCAGGAAATCATCAAGTGAAGTTTTCCGAAACAAAAACTTTATCTACGACGACGAACTATTACCCACGGCTTTGTAGAGAAGCAATTGAAATATATAAACATAGGGATAATTTTAATCGGAAGGAAGAGACCATGAAACTTAGTGATATTTGGACAGTAGCACTACAGAATTGCTAGACAGTTTTATCCGTGACAAGGTTACGATCGATAGTTAAGTTTTATCTTTGACAAAGGTTATCTCTGCATATCACGTGTAACTCTGGTCACGCCCACTTTCTACGATACATAAGTCGCTCTCAGACGTCCGACCCGTCAGTCGGCAAGAATCACCGGAGGAGAAACACCCCTCTGAAGATGTCCAGCGAAGCACTGGACGAAACGTTAGGAGCTGAAGAGTTTCATGGACCACGACCTTACATCCCGCAAGGTTTACCAGAAGATAAGAATGATAATGGCCTAAAGAAATGAGAGCAGCCGGCAGGAGTAACTATGACTCTCTTAAGGTAGTCAAATGCCTCGTCACTCTGCGAAATTTATTTGAAAACTCGAGGATATCGTCGTTGAAGTAACTCAAACAACGTTAAGGTGGACATGTTGCAGCATTTCGCTTCTGCATGGACTGGCCGCAGTACGAATTAAAGAGAGGAAAGATTCAAAGAAAGTGGAGCAGCTGGCAAGAGGAACTATGACTCTCTTAAGGTAGCCAAATACCTCGTCATCCGGCGAAGTACATTTGCTAACTCAAGAAACTCGTAGTGGAAGTAACTGTGACGACGTTTAGGTTGACATACAGTGGCATATCGGTTCTGTAGGACTGGCCATATCAAGTATGATAAAGGCCTAAAGAAATGGGAGCAGCTGGCAGGAGTAACCATGACTCTCTTAAGGTAGCCAAATGCATCGTCACTCTGCGATATTTATTTGAAAACTCGAGGATATCGTCGTTGGAGTAACTCAGACAACGTTAAGGTAAACATGTTGCAGCATTTCGCTTCTGCATGGACTGGCCGCAGTACAAATTAAGGAGAGGAATAATTCAAAGAAATGGGAGCAGCTGGCAAGAAAAACTATGACTCTCTTAAGGTAGCCAAATGCCTCGTCATCCGGCGAAGTACATTTGTTAACTCAAGAAACTCGTAGTGGGTGTCACTGTGACGACGTTAAGGTGGACATACGGTGGCATATCGGTTCTGTAGGACTGGCCATAGCAAGAAAGATAATGGCCTAAAGAAATGAGAGCAGCCGGAAGGAGTAACAATGACTCTCTTAAGGTAGTCAAATGCCTCGTCACTCTGCGAAATTTATTTGAAAACTCGAGGATATCGTCGTTGGAGTAACTCAGACAACGTTAAGGTGGACATGTTGCAGCATTTCACTTCTGCATGGACGGGCCGCAGTACGAATTAAAGAGAGGAAAGATTCAAAGGAAGGGGAGCAGCTGGCGGCAGGAACTATGACTCTCTCAATGTGGCCAAATGCCTCGTCATCCGGCGAAGTACACTTGCTAACTCAAGAAACTCGTAGTGGGAGTAACTGTGACGACGTTTAGGTTGACATACAGTGGCATATCGGTTCTGTAGGACTGGCCATATCAAGCATGATAAAGGCCTAAAGAAATGGGAGCAGCTGGCAGGAGTAACCATGACTCTCTTAAGGTAGCCAAATGCATCGTCACTCTGCGATATTTATTTGAAAACTCGAGGATATCGTCGTTGGAGTAACTCAGGCAACGTTAAGGTGGACATGTTGCAGCATTACGCTTCTGCATGGACTGGCTGCAGTACGAATTAAAGAGAGGAAAGGATCAAAGGAAGGGGAGCAGCTGGCGGCAGGAACTATGACTCTCTTTATGTGGCCAAATGCCTCGTCATCCGGCAAAGTACACTTGCTAACTCAAGAAACTCGTAGTGGGAGTAACTGTGACGACGTTTAGGTGGACATACAGTGGCATATCGGTTCTGTAGGACTGGCCATAGCAAGAATGATAATGGCCTAAAGAAATGAGAGCAGCCGGCAGGAGTAACTATGACTCTCTTAAGGTAGTCAAATGCCTCGTCACTCTGCGAAATTTATTTGAAAACTCGAGGATATCGTCGTTGGAGTAACTCAGACAACGTTAAGGTGGACATGTTGCAGCATTTCACTTCTGCATGGACAGGCCGCAGTGCGAATTAAAGAGAGGAATAATTCAAAGAAATGGGAGCAGCTGGCAAGAGGAACTATGACTCTCTTAAGGTAGCCAAATGGCTCGTTATCCGGCGAAGTACATTTGCTAACTCGAGAAACTCGTAGTGGGAGTAACTGTGACGACGTTAAGGTGGACATACGGTGGCATATCGGTTCTGTAGGACTGGCCATATCAAGTATGATAAAGGCCTAAAGAAATGGGAGCAGCTGGCAGGAATAGCCATGACTCTCTTAAGGTAGCCAAATGCATCGTCACTCTGCGACATTTATTTGAAAACTCGAGGATATCGTCGTTGGAGTAACTCAGACAACGTTAAGGTGGACATGTTGCAGCATTTTACTTCTGCATGGACTGGCCGCAGTACGAATTAAAGAGAGGAAAGATTCAAAGAAAGTGGAGCAGCTGGCAAGAGGAACTATGCCTCTCTTAAGGTAGCCAAATGTTTCGTCATCCGGCGAAGTACATTTGCTAACTCGAGAAACTCGTAGTGGGAGTAACTGTGAAGACGTTAAGGTGGACATACGGTGGCATATCGGTTCTGTAGGGCTGGCCATATCAAGTAAGATAAAGGCCTAAAGAAATGGGAGCAGCTGGCAGGAGTAACCATGACTCTCTTAAGGTAGCCAAATGCATCGTCCCTCTGCCATATTTATTTGAAAACTCGAGGATATCGTCGTTGGAGTAACTCCGACAACGTTAAGGTAAACATGTTGCAGCATTTCGCTTCTGCATGGACTGCCCGCAGTACGAATTAAAGAGAGGAAAAATTCAAAGAAAGTGTAGCAGCTGTCAAGAGGAACTATGACTCTCTTAAGGTAGCCAAATACCTCGTCATCCGGCGAAGTACATTTGCTAACTCAAGAAACTCGTAGTGGAAGTAACTGTGACGACGTTTAGGTTGACATACAGTGGCATATCGGGTCTGTAGGACTGGCCATATCAAACCTGATAAAAGCCTAAAGAAATGGGAGCAGCTGGCAGGAGTAACCATGACTCTCTTAAGGTAGCCAAATGCCTCGTTATCCGGCGAAGTACATTTGCTAACTCGAGAAACTCGTAGTGGGAGTAACTGTGACGCCGTTAAGGTGGACATACGGTGGCATATCGGTTCTGTAGGACTGGCCATATCAAGTATGATAAAGGCCTAAATAAATGGGAGCAGCTGGCAGGAGTAACCATGACTCTCTTAAGGTAGCCAAATGCATCGTCACTCTGCGATATTTATTTGAAAACTCGAGGATATCGTCGTTGGAGTAACTCAGACAACGTTAAGGTGGACATGTTGCAGCATTACGCTTCTGCATGGACTGGCCGCAGTACGAATTAAAGAGGGGAAAGGATCAAAGGAAGATGAGCTGCTGGCGGCAGGAACTATGACTCTCTTTATGTGGCCAAATGCCTCGTCATCCGGTGAAGTACACTTGCTAACTCAAGAAACTCGTAGTGGGAGTAACTGTGACGACGTTTAGGTGGACATACAGTGGCATATCGGTTCTGTAGGACTGGCCATAGCAAGAATGATAATGGCCTAAAGAAATGAGAGCAGCCGGCAGGAGTAACTATGACTCTCTTAAGGTAGTCAAATGCCTCGTCACTCTGCGAAATTTATTTGAAAACTCGAGGATATCTTCGTTGGAGTAACTCAGACAACGTTAAGGTGGACATGTTGCAGCATTTCACTTCTGCATGGACTGGCCGCAGTACGAATTAAAGAGAGGAAAGATTCAAAGGAAGGGGAACAGCTGGCGGCAGGAACTATGACTCTCTTAAGGTAGCCAAATGCCTCGTCATCCGGCGAAGTACACTTGCTAACTCAAGAAACTCGTAGTGGGAGTAACTGTGACGATGTTTAGGTGGACATACAGTGGCATATCGGTTCTGTAGGACTGGCCATAGCAAGAATGATAATGATCATAGTATGAAGGCTTTCACGACTGGATGGAATATCTTCTGGTAAACCTTGCGGGATGTAAGGTCGTGGTCCATGAAACTCTTCAGCTCTCAACGTTTCGTCCAGTGCTTCGCTGGACATCTTCAGAGGGGTGTTTCTCCTCCGGTGATTCTTGCCGACTGACGGGTCGGACGTCTGAGAGCGACTTATGTATCGTAGAAAGTGGGCGTGACCAGAGTTACACGTGATATGCAGAGATAACCTTTGTCAAAGATAAAACTTAACTATCGATCGTTACCTTGTCACGGATAAAACTGTCTAGCAAATCTGTAGTGCTACTGTCCAAATATCACTAAGTCGCTCTCAGACGTCCGACCCGTCAGTCGGCAAGAATCACCGGAGGAGAAACACCCCTCTGAAGATGTCCAGCGAAGCACTGGACGAAACGTTAGGAGCTGAAGAGTTTCATGGACCACGACCTTACATCCCGCAAGGTTTACCAGAAGATATTTCATCCGGTCGTGAAAGCCTTCATACTATGATCAGAAGACTCTACGGGGAGCAATTTTCAAAATCAGTTAGACGCCTGGAAATTTTACGTAAGAAGAGAGCGCATTTAATTTGTACTTTAACATTTTTGTTGCGTTGTAGGGATTCGTCTACCATACCGAATTTTCTAAAGTTGAAGAGGATGTTCCAGACAGCCCGCGTTCATCGGATATTTTATTATACAGAAGCAGCACTACTTCGAGAGAGGATACATTATACAAGACGAGAGATGGATAATGTTGACCGTAAGTTACTGCAGTTACATTTATTCCTTGCTAGTAAGATACAGAGAGCCCTATGGAATAAAATAGATTGCCTTACATTTCGATCTATGGAAACCATGATGGAAACGACTACTAGAAGGCATAAGAAGAAGTTCGAAAAGTTACAAACTTATGCAGAAACTACAAATAATATAGTGATGTCCGAAACTGTTATTAATAAGTCAGACAGAGTTTTATCTCAAGACGAAATTTCAGTTCTTGCAAAAGGAGGAAACTACTCTATAACACCTCCGAAAGTTCCTGTTGAGGATATTATTGCAAATGTAGAAGCAGGTATACGTACTCTCCCCAAAGAAACTGCAAATGCAATCCGGGTCGAAACCACCAGAGTATTATGCCGCAGTAAACCTCTGGAAAGTAATTTAACCAATGGCGAAAGAAAGGCTCTGAGAGATTTAAATGCAGATGAAGACATAGTGATTGTTCCTGCTGATAAAGGGAATGCTACGGTCGTTTTAAATACAGAAGATTATCAAATCAAAATTTTGAATCTTTTAACGGCAGGGCAATACAAAAAACTTAAGAAAGATCCTACAGCCAGCGTACTACGGAAAACAAATAATTTGATAAAATCGGCCACTTCTATTCAAAAAGAAGAAAAAAGAGCTTTATTGAAGACTGAAGCTATGTGTCCTAGACTCTATGGCCTACCCAAGGTACATAAGACGGACCTTCCTCTGAGACCGATTGTTAGTGCTATCAATTCTCCTACGTACGAAATAGCAAGATATCTAACAACTCGCTTACAACCATATTTAGGAAAAACGGATTCATATATAAGGGACTCACGTCATTTTATAGAGAAAATTGAAGGTTTAATTCTGACTCCTGAAGATATTTTAGTAAGTTTCGATGTAGTATCTTTATTTACTATGATTCCAGTTAATGAAGTTATGGATTTTATAACGGATATTTTTCCAGAAGATCTGACTGCTCTTTTCAGACACTGTCTTACTTCCAGTCATTTCCAGTGGAATAATGAGTTTTACGAACAACTTAATGGCGTAGCAATGGGTAACCCATTGGGTCCTGCAGTAGCTAATTTCTACATGGAGAAATTCGAACAGTCAGCCTTGGAAAAAGCAGATAAGAAACCATCTCGCTGGTATCGGTATGTAGACGATACATTTGTGGTCTGGCCACATGGTAGAGAAGCCTTAGGCGAACTTTTTGATTACCTTAATAATATAAATCCAAGAATCCAGTTTACCATGGAGAGAGAAAATGATAACAAAATACCGTTTTTGGATGTTTTAGTTATGAGACAGACGGATGGAAGCTTGAAACAACAGATTTTTAGAAAAATAACGCACACAGACAGATACTTACATAAAAACTCTAACCACCATCCAAAACAAAAAAGAGGTGTGATTACAAGTCTCGTTGACAGAGCCAGACGGATTTGCACGCCGGAGTATCTAGACGACGAATTAAAACATCTGAAGCACGCTTTTGAGAAAAATGGCTACTCAAAGAAAGAAGTAAGCAGAATTCTGCACCCAAACAACAAAAAGCTTAAGGACAAGTCCGAAAAACGATGGAAGAATACAGTCTCTCTCCCTTTTATAAAGAAAGTAACGGATCAGATTGGAAAGATTTTAAGTAAACATGATATTAGACCTGTTTTTAGACCAACGAAGAAAATTTGTCATGTTCTTCGGTCTGTAAAAGATAAACGCGCTCCTCTATCAACCTGTGGCGTATATAAAATTCCGTGTACATGTGGTAAAATTTATGTTGGAACAACAAAAAGAAGCGTAACTACACGGTTAAAAGAACACAGAAGTCTTTGCCGATTAGGAAAAACATATAAATCGGCTGTAGCAGAACACGCTTTTCAGCCAGGAAATCATCAAGTGAAGTTTTCCGAAACAAAAACTTTATCTACGACGACGAACTATTACCCACGGCTTTGTAGAGAAGCAATTGAAATATATAAACATAGGGATAATTTTAATCGGAAAGAAGAGACCATGAAACTTAGTGATATTTGGACAGTAGCACTACAGAATTGCTAGACAGTTTTATCCGTGACAAGGTTACGATCGATAGTTAAGTTTTATCTTTGACAAAGGTTATCTCTGCATATCACGTGTAACTCTGGTCACGCCCACTTTCTACGATACATAAGTCGCTCTCAGACGTCCGACCCGTCAGTCGGCAAGAATCACCGGAGGAGAAACACCCCTCTGAAGATGTCCAGCGAAGCACTGGACGAAACGTTAGGAGCTGAAGAGTTTCATGGACCACGACCTTACATCCCGCAAGGTTTACCAGAAGATAAGAATGATAATGGCCTAAAGAAATGAGAGCAGCCGGCAGGAGTAACTATGACTCTCTTAAGGTAGTCAAATGCCTCGTCACTCTGCGAAATTTATTTGAAAACTCGAGGATATAGTCGTTGAAGTAACTCAAACAACGTTAAGGTGGACATGTTGCAGCATTTCGCTTCTGCATGGACTGGCCGCAGTACGAATTAAAGAGAGGAAAGATTCAAAGAAAGTGGAGCAGCTGGCAAGAGGAACTATGACTCTCTTAAGGTAGCCAAATACCTCGTCATCCGGCAAAGTACATTTGCTAACTCAAGAAACTCGTAGTGGAAGTAACTGTGACGACGTTTAGGTTGACATACAGTGGCATATCGGTTCTGTAGGACTGGCCATATCAAGAATGATAAAGGCCTAAAGAAATGGGAGCAGCTGGCAGGAGTAACCATGACTCTCTTAAGGTAGCCAAATGCATCGTCACTCTGCAATATTTGTTTGAAAACTCGAGGATATCGTCGTTGGAGTAACTCAGACAACGTTAAGGTAAACATGTTGCAGCATTTCGCTTCTGCATGGACTGGCTGCAGTACGAATTAAAGAGAGGAAAGGATCAAAGGAAGGGGAGCAGCTGGCGGCAGGAACTATGACTCTCTTTATGTGGCCAAATGCCTCGTCATCCGGCAAAGTACACTTGCTAACTCAAGAAACTCGTAGTGGGAGTAACTGTGACGACGTTTAGGTGGACATACAGTGGCATATCGGTTCTGTAGGACTGGCCATAGCAAGAATGATAATGGCCTAAAGAAATGAGAGCAGCCGGCAGGAGTAACTATGACTCTCTTAAGGTAGTCAAATGCCTCGTCACTCTGCGAAATTTATTTGAAAACTCGAGGATATCGTCGTTGGAGTAACTCAGACAACGTTAAGGTGGACATGTTGCAGCATTTCACTTCTGCATGGACAGGCCGCAGTGCGAATTAAAGAGAGGAATAATTCAAAGAAATGGGAGCAGCTGGCAAGAGGAACTATGACTCTCTTAAGGTAGCCAAATGGCTCGTTATCCGGCGAAGTACATTTGCTAACTCGAGAAACTCGTAGTGGGAGTAACTGTGACGACGTTAAGGTGGACATACGGTGGCATATCGGTTCTGTAGGACTGGCCATATCAAGTATGATAAAGGCCTAAAGAAATGGGTGCAGCTGGCAGGAATAACCATGACTCTCTTAAGGTAGCCAAATGCATCGTCACTCTGCGAAATTTATTTGAAAACTCGAGGATATCGTCGTTGGAGTAACTCAGACAACGTTAAGGTGGACATGTTGCAGCATTTTACTTCTGCATGGACTGGCCGCAGTACGAATTAAAGAGAGGAAAGATTCAAAGAAAGTGGAGCAGCTGGCAAGAGGAACTATGCCTCTCTTAAGGTAGCCAAATGTTTCGTCATCCGGCGAAGTACATTTGCTAACTCGAGAAACTCGTAGTGGGAGTAACTGTGAAGACGTTAAGGTGGACATACGGTGGCATATCGGTTCTGTAGGGCTGGCCATATCAAGTAAGATAAAGGCCTAAAGAAATGGGAGCAGCTGGCAGGAGTAACCATGACTCTCTTAAGGTAGCCAAATGCATCGTCCCTCTGCCATATTTATTTGAAAACTCGAGGATATCGTCGTTGGAGTAACTCCGACAACGTTAAGGTAAACATGTTGCAGCATTTCGCTTCTGCATGGACTGCCCGCAGTACGAATTAAAGAGAGGAAAAATTCAAAGAAAGTGTAGCAGCTGTCAAGAGGAACTATGACTCTCTTAAGGTAGCCAAATACCTCGTCATCCGGCGAAGTACATTTGCTAACTCAAGAAACTCGTAGTGGAAGTAACTGTGACGACGTTTAGGTTGACATACAGTGGCATATCGGGTCTGTAGGACTGGCCATATCAAACATGATAAAAGCCTAAAGAAATGGGAGCAGCTGGCAGGAGTAACCATGACTCTCTTAAGGTAGCCAAATGCCTCGTTATCCGGCGAAGTACATTTGCTAACTCGAGAAACTCGTAGTGGGAGTAACTGTGACGCCGTTAAGGTGGACATACGGTGGCATATCGGTTCTGTAGGACTGGCCATATCAAGTATGATAAAGGCCTAAATAAATGGGAGCAGCTGGCAGGAGTAACCATGACTCTCTTAAGGTAGCCAAATGCATCGTCACTCTGCGATATTTATTTGAAAACTCGAGGATATCGTCGTTGGAGTAACTCAGACAACGTTAAGGTGGACATGTTGCAGCATTACGCTTCTGCATGGACTGGCCGCAGTACGAATTAAAGAGGGGAAAGGATCAAAGGAAGATGAGCTGCTGGCGGCAGGAACTATGACTCTCTTTATGTGGCCAAATGCCTCGTCATCCGGTGAAGTACACTTGCTAACTCAAGAAACTCGTAGTGGGAGTAACTGTGACGACGTTTAGGTGGACATACAGTGGCATATCGGTTCTGTAGGACTGGCCATAGCAAGAATGATAATGGCCTAAAGAAATGAGAGCAGCCGGCAGGAGTAACTATGACTCTCTTAAGGTAGTCAAATGCCTCGTCACTCTGCGAAATTTATTTGAAAACTCGAGGATATCTTCGTTGGAGTAACTCAGACAACGTTAAGGTGGACATGTTGCAGCATTTCACTTCTGCATGGACTGGCCGCAGTACGAATTAAAGAGAGGAAAGATTCAAAGGAAGGGGAACAGCTGGCGGCAGGAACTATGACTCTCTTAAGGTAGCCAAATGCCTCGTCATCCGGCGAAGTACACTTGCTAACTCAAGAAACTCGTAGTGGGAGTAACTGTGACGATGTTTAGGTGGACATACAGTGGCATATCGGTTCTGTAGGACTGGCCATAGCAAGAATGATAATGATCATAGTATGAAGGCTTTCACGACTGGATGGAATATCTTCTGGTAAACCTTGCGGGATGTAAGGTCGTGGTCCATGAAACTCTTCAGCTCTCAACGTTTCGTCCAGTGCTTCGCTGGACATCTTCAGAGGGGTGTTTCTCCTCCGGTGATTCTTGCCGACTGACGGGTCGGACGTCTGAGAGCGACTTATGTATCGTAGAAAGTGGGCGTGACCAGAGTTACACGTGATATGCAGAGATAACCTTTGTCAAAGATAAAACTTAACTATCGATCGTTACCTTGTCACGGATAAAACTGTCTAGCAAATCTGTAGTGCTACTGTCCAAATATCACTAAGTCGCTCTCAGACGTCCGACCCGTCAGTCGGCAAGAATCACCGGAGGAGAAACACCCCTCTGAAGATGTCCAGCGAAGCACTGGACGAAACGTTAGGAGCTGAAGAGTTTCATGGACCACGACCTTACATCCCGCAAGGTTTACCAGAAGATATTTCATCCGGTCGTGAAAGCCTTCATACTATGATCAGAAGACTCTACGGGGAGCAATTTTCAAAATCAGTTAGACGCCTGGAAATTTTACGTAAGAAGAGAGCGCATTTAATTTGTACTTTAACATTTTTGTTGCGTTGTAGGGATTCGTCTACCATACCGAATTTTCTAAAGTTGAAGAGGATGTTCCAGACAGCCCGCGTTCATCGGATATTTTATTATACAGAAGCAGCACTACTTCGAGAGAGGATACATTATACAAGACGAGAGATGGATAATGTTGACCGTAAGTTACTGCAGTTACATTTATTCCTTGCTAGTAAGATACAGAGAGCCCTATGGAATAAAATAGATTGCCTTACATTTCGATCTATGGAAACCATGATGGAAACGACTACTAGAAGGCATAAGAAGAAGTTCGAAAAGTTACAAACTTATGCAGAAACTACAAATAATATAGTGATGTCCGAAACTGTTATTAATAAGTCAGACAGAGTTTTATCTCAAGACGAAATTTCAGTTCTTGCAAAAGGAGGAAACTACTCTATAACACCTCCGAAAGTTCCTGTTGAGGATATTATTGCAAATGTAGAAGCAGGTATACGTACTCTCCCCAAAGAAACTGCAAATGCAATCCGGGTCGAAACCACCAGAGTATTATGCCGCAGTAAACCTCTGGAAAGTAATTTAACCAATGGCGAAAGAAAGGCTCTGAGAGATTTAAATGCAGATGAAGACATAGTGATTGTTCCTGCTGATAAAGGGAATGCTACGGTCGTTTTAAATACAGAAGATTATCAAATCAAAATTTTGAATCTTTTAACGGCAGGGCAATACAAAAAACTTAAGAAAGATGCTACAGCCAGCGTACTACGGAAAACAAATAATTTGATAAAATCGGCCACTTCTATTCAAAAAGAAGAAAAAAGAGCTTTATTGAAGACTGAAGCTATGTGTCCTAGACTCTATGGCCTACCCAAGGTACATAAGACGGACCTTCCTCTGAGACCGATTGTTAGTGCTATCAATTCTCCTACGTACGAAATAGCAAGATATCTAACAACTCGCTTACAACCATATTTAGGAAAAACGGATTCATATATAAGGGACTCACGTCATTTTATAGAGAAAATTGAAGGTTTAATTCTGACTCCTGAAGATATTTTAGTAAGTTTCGATGTAGTATCTTTATTTACTATGATTCCAGTTAATGAAGTTATGGATTTTATAACGGATATTTTTCCAGAAGATCTGACTGCTCTTTTCAGACACTGTCTTACTTCCAGTCATTTCCAGTGGAATAATGAGTTTTACGAACAACTTAATGGCGTAGCAATGGGTAACCCATTGGGTCCTGCAGTAGCTAATTTCTACATGGAGAAATTCGAACAGTCAGCCTTGGAAAAAGCAGATAAGAAACCATCTCGCTGGTATCGGTATGTAGACGATACATTTGTGGTCTGGCCACATGGTAGAGAAGCCTTAGGCGAACTTTTTGATTACCTTAATAATATAAATCCAAGAATCCAGTTTACCATGGAGAGAGAAAATGATAACAAAATACCGTTTTTGGATGTTTTAGTTATGAGACAGACGGATGGAAGCTTGAAACAACAGACTTTTAGAAAAATAACGCACACAGACAGATACTTACATAAAAACTCTAACCACCATCCAAAACAAAAAAGAGGTGTGATTACAAGTCTCGTTGACAGAGCCAGACGGATTTGCACGCCGGAGTATCTAGACGACGAATTAAAACATCTGAAGCACGCTTTTGAGAAAAATGGCTACTCAAAGAAAGAAGTAAGCAGAATTCTGCACCCAAACAACAAAAAGCTTAAGGACAAGTCCGAAAAACGATGGAAGAATACAGTCTCTCTCCCTTTTATAAAGAAAGTAACGGATCAGATTGGAAAGATTTTAAGTAAACATGATATTAGACCTGTTTTTAGACCAACGAAGAAAATTTGTCATGTTCTTCGGTCTGTAAAAGATAAACGCGCTCCTCTATCAACCTGTGGCGTATATAAAATTCCGTGTACATGTGGTAAAATTTATGTTGGAACAACAAAAAGAAGCGTAACTACACGGTTAAAAGAACACAGAAGTCTTTGCCGATTAGGAAAAACATATAAATCGGCTGTAGCAGAACACGCTTTTCAGCCAGGAAATCATCAAGTGAAGTTTTCCGAAACAAAAACTTTATCTACGACGACGAACTATTACCCACGGCTTTGTAGAGAAGCAATTGAAATATATAAACATAGGGATAATTTTAATCGGAAAGAAGAGACCATGAAACTTAGTGATATTTGGACAGTAGCACTACAGAATTGCTAGACAGTTTTATCCGTGACAAGGTTACGATCGATAGTTAAGTTTTATCTTTGACAAAGGTTATCTCTGCATATCACGTGTAACTCTGGTCACGCCCACTTTCTACGATACATAAGTCGCTCTCAGACGTCCGACCCGTCAGTCGGCAAGAATCACCGGAGGAGAAACACCCCTCTGAAGATGTCCAGCGAAGCACTGGACGAAACGTTAGGAGCTGAAGAGTTTCATGGACCACGACCTTACATCCCGCAAGGTTTACCAGAAGATAAGAATGATAATGGCCTAAAGAAATGAGAGCAGCCGGCAGGAGTAACTATGACTCTCTTAAGGTAGTCAAATGCCTCGTCACTCTGCGAAATTTATTTGAAAACTCGAGGATATAGTCGTTGAAGTAACTCAAACAACGTTAAGGTGGACATGTTGCAGCATTTCGCTTCTGCATGGACTGGCCGCAGTACGAATTAAAGAGAGGAATAATTCAAAGAAATGGGAGCAGCTGGCAAGAGGAACTATGACTCTCTTAAGGTAGCCAAATGGCTCGTTATCCGGCGAAGTACATTTGCTAACTCGAGAAACTCGTAGTGGGAGTAACTGTGACGACGTTAAGGTGGACATACGGTGGCATATCGGTTCTGTAGGACTGGCCATATCAAGTATGATAAAGGCCTAAAGAAATGGGAGCAGCTGGCAGGAATAACCATGACTCTCTTAAGGTAGCCAAATGCATCGTCACTCTGCGAAATTTATTTGAAAACTCGAGGATATCGTCGTTGGAGTAACTCAGACAACGTTAAGGTGGACATGTTGCAGCATTTTACTTCTGCATGGACTGGCCGCAGTACGAATTAAAGAGAGGAAAGATTCAAAGAAAGTGGAGCAGCTGGCAAGAGGAACTATGCCTCTCTTAAGGTAGCCAAATGTTTCGTCATCCGGCGAAGTACATTTGCTAACTCGAGAAACTCGTAGTGGGAGTAACTGTGAAGACGTTAAGGTGGACATACGGTGGCATATCGGTTCTGTAGGGCTGGCCATATCAAGTAAGATAAAGGCCTAAAGAAATTTGAGCAGCTGGCAGGAGTAACCATGACTCTCTTAAGGTAGCCAAATGCATCGTCCCTCTGCCATATTTATTTGAAAACTCGAGGATATCGTCGTTGGAGTAACTCCGACAACGTTAAGGTAAACATGTTGCAGCATTTCGCTTCTGCATGGACTGCCCGCAGTACGAATTAAAGAGAGGAAAAATTCAAAGAAAGTGTAGCAGCTGTCAAGAGGAACTATGACTCTCTTAAGGTAGCCAAATACCTCGTCATCCGGCGAAGTACATTTGCTAACTCAAGAAACTCGTAGTGGAAGTAACTGTGACGACGTTTAGGTTGACATACAGTGGCATATCGGGTCTGTAGGACTGGCCATATCAAACATGATAAAAGCCTAAAGAAATGGGAGCAGCTGGCAGGAGTAACCATGACTCTCTTAAGGTAGCCAAATGCATCGTTATCCGGCGAAGTACATTTGCTAACTCGAGAAACTCGTAGTGGGAGTAACTGTGACGCCGTTAAGGTGGACATACGGTGGCATATCGGTTCTGTAGGACTGGCCATATCAAGTATGATAAAGGCCTAAATAAATGGGAGCAGCTGGCAGGAGTAACCATGACTCTCTTAAGGTAGCCAAATGCATCGTCACTCTGCGATATTTATTTGAAAACTCGAGGATATCGTCGTTGGAGTAACTCAGACAACGTTAAGGTGGACATGTTGCAGCATTACGCTTCTGCATGGACTGGCCGCAGTACGAATTAAAGAGGGGAAAGGATCAAAGGAAGATGAGCTGCTGGCGGCAGGAACTATGACTCTCTTTATGTGGCCAAATGCCTCGTCATCCGGTGAAGTACACTTGCTAACTCAAGAAACTCGTAGTGGGAGTAACTGTGACGACGTTTAGGTGGACATACAGTGGCATATCGGTTCTGTAGGACTGGCCATAGCAAGAATGATAATGGCCTAAAGAAATGTGAGCAGCCGGCAGGAGTAACTATGACTCTCTTAAGGTAGTCAAATGCCTCGTCACTCTGCGAAATTTATTTGAAAACTCGAGGATATCTTCGTTGGAGTAACTCAGACAACGTTAAGGTGGACATGTTGCAGCATTTCACTTCTGCATGGACTGGCCGCAGTACGAATTAAAGAGATGAAAGATTCAAAGGAAGGGGAACAGCTGGCGGCAGGAACTATGACTCTCTTAAGGTAGCCAAATGCCTCGTCATCCGGCGAAGTACACTTGCTAACTCAAGAAACTCGTAGTGGGAGTAACTGTGACGATGTTTAGGTGGACATACAGTGGCATATCGGTTCTGTAGGACTGGCCATAGCAAGAATGATAATGATCATAGTATGAAGGCTTTCACGACTGGATGGAATATCTTCTGGTAAACCTTGCGGGATGTAAGGTCGTGGTCCATGAAACTCTTCAGCTCTCAACGTTTCGTCCAGTGCTTCGCTGGACATCTTCAGAGGGGTGTTTCTCCTCCGGTGATTCTTGCCGACTGACGGGTCGGACGTCTGAGAGCGACTTATGTATCGTAGAAAGTGGGCGTGACCAGAGTTACACGTGATATGCAGAGATAACCTTTGTCAAAGATAAAACTTAACTATCGATCGTTACCTTGTCACGGATAAAACTGTCTAGCAAATCTGTAGTGCTACTGTCCAAATATCACTAAGTCGCTCTCAGACGTCCGACCCGTCAGTCGGCAAGAATCACCGGAGGAGAAACACCCCTCTGAAGATGTCCAGCGAAGCACTGGACGAAACGTTAGGAGCTGAAGAGTTTCATGGACCACGACCTTACATCCCGCAAGGTTTACCAGAAGATATTTCATCCGGTCGTGAAAGCCTTCATACTATGATCAGAAGACTCTACGGGGAGCAATTTTCAAAATCAGTTAGACGCCTGGAAATTTTACGTAAGAAGAGAGCGCATTTAATTTGTACTTTAACATTTTTGTTGCGTTGTAGGGATTCGTCTACCATACCGAATTTTCTAAAGTTGAAGAGGATGTTCCAGACAGCCCGCGTTCATCGGATATTTTATTATACAGAAGCAGCACTACTTCGAGAGAGGATACATTATACAAGACGAGAGATGGATAATGTTGACCGTAAGTTACTGCAGTTACATTTATTCCTTGCTAGTAAGATACAGAGAGCCCTATGGAATAAAATAGATTGCCTTACATTTCGATCTATGGAAACCATGATGGAAACGACTACTAGAAGGCATAAGAAGAAGTTCGAAAAGTTACAAACTTATGCAGAAACTACAAATAATATAGTGATGTCCGAAACTGTTATTAATAAGTCAGACAGAGTTTTATCTCAAGACGAAATTTCAGTTCTTGCAAAAGGAGGAAACTACTCTATAACACCTCCGAAAGTTCCTGTTGAGGATATTATTGCAAATGTAGAAGCAGGTATACGTACTCTCCCCAAAGAAACTGCAAATGCAATCCGGGTCGAAACCACCAGAGTATTATGCCGCAGTAAACCTCTGGAAAGTAATTTAACCAATGGCGAAAGAAAGGCTCTGAGAGATTTAAATGCAGATGAAGACATAGTGATTGTTCCTGCTGATAAAGGGAATGCTACGGTCGTTTTAAATACAGAAGATTATCAAATCAAAATTTTGAATCTTTTAACGGCAGGGCAATACAAAAAACTTAAGAAAGATGCTACAGCCAGCGTACTACGGAAAACAAATAATTTGATAAAATCGGCCACTTCTATTCAAAAAGAAGAAAAAAGAGCTTTATTGAAGACTGAAGCTATGTGTCCTAGACTCTATGGCCTACCCAAGGTACATAAGAAGGACCTTCCTCTGAGACCGATTGTTAGTGCTATCAATTCTCCTACGTACGAAATAGCAAGATATCTAACAACTCGCTTACAACCATATTTAGGAAAAACGGATTCATATATAAAGGACTCACGTCATTTTATAGAGAAAATTGAAGGTTTAATTCTGACTCCTGAAGATATTTTAGTAAGTTTCGATGTAGTATCTTTATTTACTATGATTCCAGTCAATGAAGTTATGGATTTTATAACGGATATTTTTCCAGAAGATCTGACTGCTCTTTTCAGACACTGTCTTACTTCCAGTCATTTCCAGTGGAATAATGAGTTTTACGAACAACTTAATGGCGTAGCAATGGGTAACCCATTGGGTCCTGCAGTAGCTAATTTCTACATGGAGAAATTCGAACAGTCAGCCTTGGAAAAAGCAGATAAGAAACCATCTCGCTGGTATCGGTATGTAGACGATACATTTGTGGTCTGGCCACATGGTAGAGAAGCCTTAGGCGAATTTTTTGATTACCTTAATAATATAAATCCAAGAATCCAGTTTACCATGGAGAGAGAAAATGATAACATAATACCGTTTTTGGATGTTTTAGTTATGAGACAGACGGATGGAAGCTTGAAACAACAGATATTTAGAAAAATAACGCACACAGACAGATACTTACATAAAAACTCTAACCACCATCCAAAACAAAAAAGAGGTGTGATTACAAGTCTCGTTGACAGAGCCAGACGGATTTGCACGCCGGAGTATCTAGACGACGAATTAAAACATCTGAAGCACGCTTTTGAGAAAAATGGCTACTCAAAGAAAGAAGTAAGCAGAATTCTGCACCCAAACAACAAAAAGCTTAAGGACAAGTCCGAAAAACGATGGAAGAATACAGTCTCTCTCCCTTTTATAAAGAAAGTAACGGATCAGATTGGAAAGATTTTAAGTAAACATGATATTAGACCTGTTTTTAGACCAACGAAGAAAATTTGTCATGTTCTTCGGTCTGTAAAAGATAAACGCGCTCCTCTATCAACCTGTGGCGTATATAAAATTCCGTGTACATGTGGTAAAATTTATGTTGGAACAACAAAAAGAAGCGTAAATACACGGTTAAAAGAACACAGAAGTCTTTGCCGATTAGGAAAAACAGATAAATCGGCTGTAGCAGAACACGCTTTTCAGCCAGGAAATCATCAAGTGAAGTTTTCCGAAACAAAAACTTTATCTACGACGACTAACTATTACCCACGGCTTTGTAGAGAAGCAATTGAAATATATAAACATAGGGATAATTTTAATCGGAAAGAAGAGACCATGAAACTTAGTGATATTTGGACAGTAGCACTACAGAATTGCTAGACAGTTTTATCCGTGACAAGGTTACGATCGATAGTTAAGTTTTATCTTTGACAAAGGTTATCTCTGCATATCACGTGTAACTCTGGTCACGCCCACTTTCTACGATACATAAGTCGCTCTCAGACGTCCGACCCGTCAGTCGGCAAGAATCACCGGAGGAGAAACACCCCTCTGAAGATGTCCAGCGAAGCACTGGACGAAACGTTAGGAGCTGAAGAGTTTCATGGACCACGACCTTACATCCCGCAAGGTTTACCAGAAGATAAGAATGATAATGGCCTAAAGAAATGAGAGCAGCCGGCAGGAGTAACTATGACTCTCTTAAGGTAGTCAAATGCCTCGTCACTCTGCGAAATTTATTTGAAAACTCGAGGATATAGTCGTTGAAGTAACTCAAACAACGTTAAGGTGGACATGTTGCAGCATTTCGCTTCTGCATGGACTGGCCGCAGTACGAATTAAAGAGAGGAAAGATTCAAAGAAAGTGGAGCAGCTGGCAAGAGGAACTATGACTCTCTTAAGGTAGCCAAATACCTCGTCATCCGGCGAAGTACATTTGCTAACTCAAGAAACTCGTAGTGGAAGTAACTGTGACGACGTTTAGGTTGACATACAGTGGCATATCGGTTCTGTAGGACTGGCCATATCAAGAATGATAAAGGCCTAAAGAAATGGGAGCAGCTGGCAGGAGTAACCATGACTCTCTTAATGTAGCCAAATGCATCGTCACTCTGCGATATTTGTTTGAAAACTCGAGGATATCGTCGTTGGAGTAACTCAGACAACGTTAAGGTAAACATGTTGCAGCATTTCGCTTCTGCATGGACTGGCCGCAGTACAAATTAAGGAGAGGAATAATTCAAAGAAATGGGAGCAGCTGGCAAGAAAAACTATGACTCTCTTAAGGTAGCCAAATGCCTCGTCATCCGGCGAAGTACATTTGTTAACTCAAGAAACTCGTAGTGGGTGTCACTGTGACGACGTTAAGGTGGACATACGGTGTCATATCGGTTCTGTAGGACTGGCCATAGCAAGAAAGATAATGGCCTAAAGAAATGAGAGCAGCCGGCAGGAGTAACAATGACTCTCTTAAGGTAGTCAAATGCCTCGTCACTCTGCGAAATTTATTTGAAAACTCGAGGATATCGTCGTTGGAGTAACTCAGACAACGTTAAGGTGGACATGTTGCAGCATTTCACTTCTGCATGGACGGGCCGCAGTACGAATTAAAGAGAGGAAAGATTCAAAGGAAGGGGAGCAGCTGGCGGCAGGAACTATGACTCTCTCAATGTGGCCAAATGCCTCGTCATCCGGCGAAGTACACTTGCTAACTCAAGAAACTCGTAGTGGGAGTAACTGTGACGACGTTTAGGTTGACATACAGTGGCATATCGGTTCTGTAGGACTGGCCATATCAAGAATGATAAAGGCCTAAAGAAATGGGAGCAGCTGGCAGGAGTAACCATGACTCTCTTAAGGTAGCCAAATGCCTCGTTATCCGGCGAAGTACATTTGCTAACTCGAGAAACTCGTAGTGGGAGTAACTGTGACGCCGTTAAGGTGGACATACGGTGGCATATCGGTTCTGTAGGACTGGCCATATCAAGTATGATAAAGGCCTAAAGAAATGGGAGCATCTGGCAGGAGTAACCATGACTCTCTTAAGGTAGCCAAATGCATCGTCACTCTGCGATATTTATTTGAAAACTCGAGGATATCATCGTTGGAGTAACTCGGCCAACGTTAAGGTGGACATGTTGCAGCATTACGCTTCTGCATGGACTGGCTGCAGTACGAATTAAAGAGAGGAAAGATTCAAAGGAAGGGGAGCAGCTGGCGGCAGGAACTATGACTCTCTTTATGTGGCCAAATGCCTCGTCATCCGGCAAAGTACACTTGCTAACTCAAGAAACTCGTAGTGGGAGTAACTGTGACGACGTTTAGGTGGACATACAGTGGCATATCGGTTCTGTAGGACTAGCCATAGCAAGAATGATAATGGCCTAAAGAAATGAGAGCAGCCGGCAGGAGTAACTATGACTCTCTTAAGGTAGTCAAATGCCTCGTCACTCTGCGAAATTTATTTGAAAACTCGAGGATATCTTCGTTGGAGTAACTCAGACAACGTTAAGGTGGACATGTTGCAGCATTTCACTTCTGCATGGACAGGCCGCAGTGCGAATTAAAGAGAGGAATAATTCAAAGAAATGGGAGCAGCTGGCAAGAGGAACTATGACTCTCTTAAGGTAGCCAAATGGCTCGTTATCCGGCGAAGTACATTTGCTAACTCGAGAAACTCGTAGTGGGAGTAACTGTGACGACGTTAAGGTGGACATACGGTGGCATATCGGTTCTGTAGGACTGGCCATATCAAGTATGATAAAGGCCTAAAGAAATGGGAGCAGCTGGCAGGAATAACCATGACTCTCTTAAGGTAGCCAAATGCATCGTCACTCTGCGAAATTTATTTGAAAACTCGAGGATATCGTCGTTGGAGTAACTCAGACAACGTTAAGGTGGACATGTTGCAGCATTTTACTTCTGCATGGACTGGCCGCAGTACGAATTAAAGAGAGGAAAGTTTCAAAGAAAGTGGAGCAGCTGGCAAGAGGAACTATGCCTCTCTTAAGGTAGCCAAATGTTTCGTCATCCGGCGAAGTACATTTGCTAACTCGAGAAACTCGTAGTGGGAGTAACTGTGAAGACGTTAAGGTGGACATACGGTGGCATAACGGTTCTGTAGGGCTGGCCATATCAAGTAAGATAAAGGCCTAAAGAAATGGGAGCAGCTGGCAGGAATAACCATGACTCTCTTAACGTAGCCAAATGCATCGTCACTCTGCCAAATTTATTTGAAAACTCGAGGATATCGTCGTTGGAGTAACTCAGACAACGTTAAGGTAAACATGTTGTAGCATTTCGCTTCTTCATGGACTGCCCGCAGTACGAATTAAAGAGAGGAAAAATTCAAAGAAAGGGGAGCAGCTGGAAAGAAGAACTATGACTCTCTTAAGGTAGACAAATGCCTCGTCATCCGGCGAAGTACATTTGCTAACTCAAGAAACTGGTAGTGGGAGTAATTGTGACGACGTTAAGGTGGACATACGGTGGCATATCGGTTCTGTAGGACGCCATATCAAGTATGATAAAGGCCTAAAGAAATGGGAGCAGCTGGAAGGAGTAACCATGACTCTCTTAAGGTAGCCAAATGCATCGTCCCTCTGCCATATTTATTTGAAAACTCGAGGATATCGTCGTTGGAGTAACTCCGACAACGTTAAGGTAAACATGTTGCAGCATTTCGCTTCTGCATGGACTGCCCGCAGTACGAATTAAAGAGAGGAAAAATTCAAAGAAAGTGTAGCAGCTGTCAAGAGGAACTATGACTCTCTTAAGGTAGCCAAATACCTCGTCATCCGGCGAAGTACATTTGCTAACTCAAGAAACTCGTAGTGGAAGAAACTGTGACGACGTTTAGGTTGACATACAGTGGCATATCGGGTCTGTAGGACTGGCCATATCAAGAATGATAAAAGCCTAAAGAAATGGGAGCAGCTGGCAGGAGTAACCATGACTCTCTTAAGGTAGCCAAATGCCTCGTTATCCGGCGAAGTACATTTGCTAACTCGAGAAACTCGTAGTGGGAGTAACTGTGACGCCGTTAAGGTGGACATACGGTGGCATATCGGTTCTGTAGGACTGGCCATATCAAGTATGATAAAGGCCTAAATAAATGGGAGCAGCTGGCAGGAGTAACCATGACTCTCTTAAGGTAGCCAAATGCATCGTCACTCTGCGATATTTATTTGAAAACTCGAGGATATCGTCGTTGGAGTAACTCAGACAACGTTAAGGTGGACATGTTGCAGCATTACGCTTCTGCATGGACTGGCCGCAGTACGAATTAAAGAGAGGAAAGGATTAAAGGAAGGGGAGCTGCTGGCGGCAGGAAATATGACTCTCTTTATGTGGCCAAATGCCTCGTCATCCGGTGAAGTACACTTGCAAACTCAAGAAACTCGTAGTGGGAGTAACTGTGACGACGTTTAGGTGGACATACAGTGGCATATCGGTTCTGTAGGACTGGCCATATCAAGAATGATAAAGGCCTAAATAAATGGGAGCAGCTGGCAGGAGTAACCATGACTCTCTTAAGGTAGCCAAATGCATCGTCACTCTGCGAAATTTATTTGAAAACTCGAGGATATCGTCGTTGGAGTAACTCAGACAACGTTAAGGTAAACATGTTGCAGCATTTCGCTTCTTCATGGACTGCCCGCAGTACGAATTAAAGAGAGGAAAAATTCAAAGAAAGGGGAGGAGCTGGAAAGAAGAACTATGACTCTCTTAAGGTAGACAAATGCCTCGTCATCCGGCGAAGTACATTTGCTAACTCAAGAAACTCGTAGTGGGAGTAACTGTGACGACGTTAAGGTGGACATACGGTGGCATATCGGTTCTGTAGGACTGGCCATATCAAGTATGATAAAGGCCTAAATAAATGGGAGCAGCTGGCAGGAGTAACCATGACTCTCTTAAGGTAGCCAAATGCATCGTCACTCTGCGATATTTATTTGAAAACTCGAGGATATCGTCGTTGGAGTAACTCAGACAACGTTAAGGTGGACATGTTGCAGCATTACGCTTCTGCATGGACTGGCCGCAGTACGAATTAAAGAGAGGAAAGGATCAAAGGAAGGGGAGCTGCTGGCGGCAGGAACTATGACTCTCTTTATGTGGCCAAATGCCACGTCATCCGGTGAAGTACACTTGCTAACTCAAGAAACTCGTAGTGGGAGTAACTGTGACGACGTTTAGGTGGACATACAGTGGCATATCGGTTCTGTAGGACTGGCCATAGCAAGAATGATAATGGCCTAAAGAAATGAGAGCAGCCGGCAGGAGTAACTATGACTCTCTTAAGGTAGTCAAATGCCTCGTCACTCTGCGAAATTTATTTGAAAACTCGAGGATATCTTCGTTGGAGTAACTCAGACAACGTTAAGGTGGACATGTTGCAGCATTTCACTTCTGCATGGACTGGCCGCAGTACGAATTAAAGAGAGGAAAGATTCAAAGGAAGGGGAGCAGCTGGCGGCAGGAACTATGACTCTCTTAAGGTAGCCAAATGCCTCGTCATCCGGCGAAGTACACTTGCTAACTCAAGAAACTCGTAGTGGGAGTAACTGTGACGATGTTTAGGTGGACATACAGTGGCATATCGGTTCTGTAGGACTGGCCATAGCAAGAATGATAATGATCATAGTATGAAGGCTTTCACGACTGGATGGAATATCTTCTGGTAAACCTTGCGGGATGTAAGGTCGTGGTCCATGAAACTCTTCAGCTCTCAACGTTTCGTCCAGTGCTTCGCTGGACATCTTCAGAGGGGTGTTTATCCTCCGGTGATTCTTGCCGACTGACGGGTCGGACGTCTGAGAGCGACTTATGTATCGTAGAAAGTGGGCGTGACCAGAGTTACACGTGATATGCAGAGATAACCTTTGTCAAAGATAAAACTTAACTATCGATCGTAACCTTGTCACGGATAAAACTGTCTAGCAAATCTGTAGTGCTACTGTCCAAATATCACTAAGTCGCTCTCAGACGTCCGACCCGTCAGTCGGCAAGAATCACCGGAGGAGAAGCACCCCTCTGAAGATGTCCAGCGAAGCACTGGACGAAACGTTAGGAGCTGAAGAGTTTCATGGACCACGACCTTACATCCCGCAAGGTTTACCAGAAGATATTTCATCCGGTCGTGAAAGCCTTCATACTATGATCAGAAGACTCTACGGGGAGCAATTTTCAAAATCAGTTAGACGCCTGGAAATTTTACGTAAGAAGAGAGCGCATTTAATTTGTACTTTAACATTTTTGTTGCGTTGTAGGGATTCGTCTACCATACCGAATTTTCTAAAGATGAAGAGGATGTTCCAGACAGCCCGCGTTCATCGGATATTTTATTATACAGAAGCAGCACTACTTCGAGAGAGGATACATTATACAAGACGAGAGATGGATAATGTTGACCGTAAGTTACTGCAGTTACATTTATTCCTTGCTAGTAAGATACAGAGAGCCCTATGGAATAAAATAGATTGCCTTACATTTCGATCTATGGAAACCATGATGGAAACGACTACTAGAAGGCATAAGAAGAAGTTCGAAAAGTTACAAACTTATGCAGAAACTACAAATAATATAGTGATGTCCGAAACTGTTATTAATAAGTCAGACAGAGTTTTATCTCAAGACGAAATTTCAGTTCTTGCAAAAGGAGGAAACTACTCTATAACACCTCCGAAAGTTCCTGTTGAGGATATTATTGCAAATGTAGAAGCAGGTATACGTACTCTCCCCAAAGAAACTGCAAATGCAATCCGGGTCGAAACCACCAGAGTATTATGCCGCAGTAAACCTCTGGAAAGTAATTTAACCAATGGCGAAAGAAAGGCTCTGAGAGATTTAAATGCAGATGAAGACATAGTGATTGTTCCTGCTGATAAAGGGAATGCTACGGTCGTTTTAAATACAGAAGATTATCAAATCAAAATTTTGAATCTTTTAACGGCAGGGCAATACAAAAAACTTAAGAAAGATGCTACAGCCAGCGTACTACGGAAAACAAATAATTTGATAAAATCGGCCACTTCTATTCAAAAAGAAGAAAAAAGAGCTTTATTGAAGACTGAAGCTATGTGTCCTAGACTCTATGGCCTACCCAAGGTACATAAGAAGGACCTTCCTCTGAGACCGATTGTTAGTGCTATCAATTCTCCTACGTACGAAATAGCAAGATATCTAACAACTCGCTTACAACCATATTTAGGAAAAACGGATTCATATATAAAGGACTCACGTCATTTTATAGAGAAAATTGAAGGTTTAATTCTGACTCCTGAAGATATTTTAGTAAGTTTCGATGTAGTATCTTTATTTACTATGATTCCAGTTAATGAAGTTATGGATTTTATAACGGATATTTTTCCAGAAGATCTGACTGCTCTTTTCAGACACTGTCTTACTTCCAGTCATGTCCAGTGGAATAATGAGTTTTACGAACAACTTAATGGCGTAGCAATGGGTAACCCATTGGGTCCTGCAGTAGCTAATTTCTACATGGAGAAATTCGAACAGTCAGCCTTGGAAAAAGCAGATAAGAAACCATCTCGCTGGTATCGGTATGTAGACGATACATTTGTGGTCTGGCCACATGGTAGAGAAGCCTTAGGCGAACTTTTTGATTACCTTAATAATATAAATCCAAGAATCCAGTTTACCATGGAGAGAGAAAATGATAACAAAATACCGTTTTTGGATGTTTTAGTTATGAGACAGACGGATGGAAGCTTGAAACAACAGATTTTTAGAAAAATAACGCACACAGACAGATACTTACATAAAAACTCTAACCACCATCCAAAACAAAAAAGAGGTGTGATTACAAGTCTCGTTGACAGAGCCAGACGGATTTGCACGCCGGAGTATCTAGACGACGAATTAAAACATCTGAAGCACGCTTTTGAGAAAAATGGCTACTCAAAGAAAGAAGTAAGCAGAATTCTGCACCCAAACAACAAAAAGCTTAAGGACAAGTCCGAAAAACGATGGAAGAATACAGTCTCTCTCCCTTTTATAAAGAAAGTAACGGATCAGATTGGAAAGATTTTAAGTAAACATGATATTAGACCTGTTTTTAGACCAACGAAGAAAATTTGTCATGTTCTTCGGTCTGTAAAAGATAAACGCGCTCCTCTATCAACCTGTGGCGTATATAAAATTCCGTGTACATGTGGTAAAATTTATGTTGGAACAACAAAAAGAAGCGTAAATACACGGTTAAAAGAACACAGAAGTCTTTGCCGATTAGGAAAAACAGATAAATCGGCTGTAGCAGAACACGCTTTTCAGCCAGGAAATCATCAAGTGAAGTTTTCCGAAACAAAAACTTTATCTACGACGACGAACTATTACCCACGGCTTTGTAGAGAAGCAATTGAAATATATAAACATAGGGATAATTTTAATCGGAAAGAAGAGACCATGAAACTTAGTGATATTTGGACAGTAGCACTACAGAATTGCTAGACAGTTTTATCCGTGACAAGGTTACGATCGATAGTTAAGTTTTATCTTTGACAAAGGTTATCTCTGCATATCACGTGTAACTCTGGTCACGCCCACTTTCTACGATACATAAGTCGCTCTCAGACGTCCGACCCGTCAGTCGGCAAGAATCACCGGAGGAGAAACACCCCTCTGAAGATGTCCAGCGAAGCACTGGACGAAACGTTAGGAGCTGAAGAGTTTCATGGACCACGACCTTACATCCCGCAAGGTTTACCAGAAGATAAGAATGATAATGGCCTAAAGAAATGAGAGCAGCCGGCAGGAGTAACTATGACTCTCTTAAGGTAGTCAAATGCCTCGTCACTCTGCGAAATTTATTTGAAAACTCGAGGATATCGTCGTTGAAGTAACTCAAACAACGTTAAGGTGGACATGTTGCAGCATTTCGCTTCTGCATGGACTGGCCGCAGTACGAATTAAAGAGAGGAAAGATTCAAAGAAAGTGGAGCAGCTGGCAAGAGGAACTATGACTCTCTTAAGGTAGCCAAATACCTCGTCATCCGGCGAAGTACATTTGCTAACTCAAGAAACTCGTAGTGGAAGTAACTGTGACGACGTTTAGGTTGACATACAGTGGCATATCGGTTCTGTAGGACTGGCCATATCAAGTATGATAAAGGCCTAAAGAAATGGGAGCAGCTGGCAGGAGTAACCATGACTCTCTTAAGGTAGCCAAATGCATCGTCAATCTGCGATATTTATTTGAAAACTCGAGGATATCGTCGTTGGAGTAACTCAGACAACGTTAAGGTAAACATGTTGCAGCATTTCGCTTCTGCATGGACTGGCCGCAGTACAAATTAAGGAGAGGAATAATTCAAAGAAATGGGAGCAGCTGGCAAGAAAAACTATGACTCTCTTAAGGTAGCCAAATGCCTCGTCATCCGGCGAAGTACATTTGTTAACTCAAGAAACTCGTAGTGGGTGTCACTGTGACGACGTTAAGGTGGACATACGGTGGCATATCGGTTCTGTAGGACTGGCCATAGCAAGAAAGATAATGGCCTAAAGAAATGAGAGCAGCCGGCAGGAGTAACAATGACTCTCTTAAGGTAGTCAAATGCCTCGTCACTCTGCGAAATTTATTTGAAAACTCGAGGATATCGTCGTTGGAGTAACTCAGACAACGTTAAGGTGGACATGTTGCAGCATTTCACTTCTGCATGGACGGGCCGCAGTACGAATTAAAGAGAGGAAAGATTCAAAGGAAGGGGAGCAGCTGGCGGCAGGAACTATGACTCTCTCAATGTGGCCAAATGCCTCGTCATCCGGCGAAGTACACTTGCTAACTCAAGAAACTCGTAGTGGGAGTAACTGTGACGACGTTTAGGTTGACATACAGTGGCATATCGGTTCTGTAGGACTGGCCATAGCAAGAAAGATAATGGCCTAAAGAAATGAGAGCAGCCGGCAGGAGTAACTATGACTCTCTTAAGGTAGTCAAATGCCTCGTCACTCTGCGAAATTTATTTGAAAACTCGAGGATATCGTCGTTGGAGTAACTCAGACAACGTTAAGGTGGACATGTTGCAGCATTTCACTTCTGCATGGACTGGCCGCAGTACGAATTAAAGAGAGGAAAGATTGAAAGAAAGTGGAGCAGCTGGCAAGAGGAACTATGACTCTCTTAAGGTAGCCAAATGCCTCGTCATCCGGCGAAGTACATTTGCTAACTCGAGAAACTCGTAGTGGGGGTAACTGTGACGACGTTAAGGTGGACATACGGTGGCATATCGGTTCTGTAGGACTGGCCATATCAAGAATGATAAAGGCCTAAAGAAATGGGAGCAGCTGGCAGGAGTAACCATGACTCTCTTAAGGTAGCCAAATGCCTCGTCACTCTGCGAAATTTATTTGAAAATCGAGGATATCGTCGATGGAGTAACTCAGACAACGTTAAGGTTTACATGTTGCAGCATTTCGCTTCTGCATTGACTGGCCGCAGTACGAATTAAAGAGAGGAAAGATTCAAAGGAAGGGGAGCAGCTGGCAGCAGGAACTATGACTCTCTTAAGAGAGCCAAATGCCTCGTCATCCGGCGAAGTACATTTGTTAACTCAAGAAACTCGTAGTGGGTGTCACTGTGACGACGTTAAGGTGGACATACGGTGGCATATCGGTTCTGTAGGACTGGCCATATCAAGTATGATAAAGGCCTAAAGAAATGGGAGCAGCTGGCAGGAGTAACCATGACTCTCTTAAGATAGCCAAATGCATCGTCACTCTGCGAAATTTATTTGAAAACTCTAGGATATCGTCGTTGGAGTAACTCAGACAACGTTAAGGTGGACACGTTGCAACATTACGCTTCTGCATGGACTGGCCGCAGTACGAATTAAAGAGAGGAAAGATTCAAAGGAAGGGGAGCAGCTGGCGGCAGGAACTATGACTCTCTTAATGTGGCCAAAAGCCTCATCAGGCGAAGTACACTTGCTAACTCAAGAAACTCGTAGTGGGAGTAACTGTGACGACGTTTAGGTGGACATACAGTGGCATATCGGTTCTGTAGGACTGGCCATAGCAAGAATGATAATGGCCTAAAGAAATGAGAGCATTCGGCAGGAGTAACTATGACTCTCTTAAAGTAGTCAAATGCCTTGTCACTCTGCGAAATTTATTTGAACACTCGAGGATATCGTCGTTGGAGTAACTCAGACAACGTTAAGGTGGACATGTTGCAGCATTTCACTTCTGCATGGACGGGCCGCAGTACGAATTAAAGAGAGGAAAGATTCAAAGGAAGGGGAGCAGCTGGCGGCAGGAACTATGACTCACTCAATGTGGCCAAATGCCTCGTCATCCGGCGAAGTACACTTGCTAACTCAAGAAACTCGTAGTGGGAGTAACTGTGACGACGCTTAGGTGGACATACAGTGGCATATCGGCTCTGTAGGACTGGCCATAGCAAGAAAGATAATGGCCTAAAGAAATGAGAGCAGCCGGCAGGAGTAACTATGACTCTCTTAAGGTAGTCAAATGCCTCGTCACTCTGCGAAATTTATTTGAAAACTCGAGGATATCGTCGTTGGAGTAACTCAGACAACGTTAAGGTGGACATGTTGCAGCATTTCACTTCTGCATGGACTGGCCGCAGTACGAATTAAAGAGAGGAAAGATTGAAAGAAAGTGGAGCAGCTGGCAAGAGGAACTATGACTCTCTTAAGGTAGCCAAATGCCTCGTCATCCGGCGAAGTACATTTGCTAACTCGAGAAACTCGTAGTGGGGGTAACTGTGACGACGTTAAGGTGGACATACGGTGGCATATCGGTTCTGTAGGACTGGCCATATCAAGAATGATAAAGGCCTAAAGAAATGGGAGCAGCTGGCAGGAGTAACTATGACTCTCTTAAGGTAGCCAAATGCCTCGTCACTCTGCGAAATTTATTTGAAAATCGAGGATATCGTCGATGGAGTAACTCAGACAACGTTAAGGTTTACATGTTGCAGCATTTCGCTTCTGCATTGACTGGCCGCAGTACGAATTAAAGAGAGGAAAGATTCAAAGGAAGGGGAGCAGCTGGCAGCAGGAACTATGACTCTCTTAAGAGAGCCAAATGCCTCGTCATCCGGCGAAGTACATTTGTTAACTCAAGAAACTCGTAGTGGGTGTCACTGTGACGACGTTAAGGTGGACATACGGTGGCATATCGGTTCTGTAGGACTGGCCATATCAAGTATGATAAAGGCCTAAAGAAATGGGAGCAGCTGGCAGGAGTAACCATGACTCTCTTAAGATAGCCAAATGCATCGTCACTCTGCGAAATTTATTTGAAAACTCGAGGATATCGTCGTTGGAGTAACTCAGACAACGTTAAGGTGGACACGTTGCAACATTACGCTTCTGCATGGACTGGCCGCAGTACGAATTAAAGAGAGGAAAGATTCAAAGGAAGGGGAGCAGCTGGCGGCAGGGACTATGACTCTCTTAATGTGGCCAAAAGCCTCATCAGGCGAAGTACACTTGCTAACTCAAGAAACTCGTAGTGGGAGTAACTGTGACGACGTTTAGGTGGACATACAGTGGCATATCGGTTCTGTAGGACTGGCCATAGCAAGAATGATAATGGCCTAAAGAAATGAGAGCATTCGGCAGGAGTAACTATGACTCTTTTAAAGTAGTCAAATGCCTTGTCACTCTGCGAAATTTATTTGAACACTCGAGGATATCGTCGTTGGAGTAACTCAGACAACGTTAAGGTGGACATGTTGCAGCATTTCACTTCTGCATGGACGGGCCGCAGTACGAATTAAAGAGAGGAAAGATTCAAAGGAAGGGGAGCAGCTGGCGGCAGGAACTATGACTCACTCAATGAGGCCAAATGCCTCGTCATCCGGCGAAGTACACTTGCTAACTCAAGAAACTCGTAGTGGGAGTAACTGTGACGACGTTTAGGTGGACATACAGTGGCATATCGGCTCTGTAGGACTGGCCATAGCAAGAAAGATAATGGCCTAAAGAAATGAGAGCAGCCGGCAGGAGTAACTATGACTCTCTTAAGGTAGTCAAATGCCTCGTCACTCTGCGAAATTTATTTGAAAACTCGAGGATATCGTCGTTGGAGTAACTCAGACAACGTTAAGGTGGACATGTTGCAGCATTTCACTTCTGCATGGACTGGCCGCAGTACGAATTAAAGAGAGGAAAGATTGAAAGAAAGTGGAGCAGCTGGCAAGAGGAACTATGACTCTCTTAAGGTAGCCAAATGCCTCGTCATCCGGCGAAGTACATTTGCTAACTCGAGAAACTCGTAGTGGGGGTAACTGTGACGACGTTAAGGTGGACATACGGTGGCATATCGGTTCTGTAGGACTGACCATATCAAGTATGATAAAGGCCTAAAGAAATGGGAGCAGCTGGCAGGAGTAACCATGACTCTCTTAAGGTAGCCAAATGCATCGTCACTCTGCGATATTTATTTGAAAACTCGAGGATATCGTCGTTGGAGTAACTCAGACAACGTTAAGGTAAACATGTTGCAGCATTTCGCTTCTGCATGGACTGGCCGCAGTACAAATTAAGGAGAGGAATAATTCAAAGAAATGGGAGCAGCTGGCAAGAAAAACTATGACTCTCTTAAGGTAGCCAAATGCCTCGTCATCCGGCGAAGTACATTTGTTAACTCAAGAAACTCGTAGTGGGTGTCACTGTGACGACGTTAAGGTGGACATACGGTGGCATATCGGTTCTGTAGGACTGGCCATAGCAAGAAAGATAATGGCCTAAAGAAATGAGAGCAGCCGGCAGGAGTAACAATGACTCTCTTAAGGTAGTCAAATGCCTCGTCACTCTGCGAAATTTATTTGAAAACTCGAGGATATCGTCGTTGGAGTAACTCAGACAACGTTAAGGTGGACATGTTGCAGCATTTCACTTCTGCATGTACGGGCCGCAGTACGAATTAAAGAGAGGAAAGATTCAAAGGAAGGGGAGCAGCTGGCGGCAGGAACTATGACTCTCTCAATGTGGCCAAATGCCTCGTCATCCGGCGAAGTACACTTGCTAACTCAAGAAACTCGTAGTGGGAGTAACTGTGACGACGTTTAGGTGGACATACAGTGGCATATCGGTTCTGTAGGACTGGCCATAGCAAGAAAGATAATGGCCTAAAGAAATGAGAGCAGCCGGCAGGAGTAACTATGACTCTCTTAAGGTAGTCAAATGCCTCGTCACTCTGCGAAATTTATTTGAAAACTCGAGGATATCGTCGTTGGAGTAACTCAGACAACGTTAAGGTGGACATGTTGCAGCATTTCACTTCTGCATGGACTGGACGCAGTACGAATTAAAGAGAGGAAAGATTGAAAGAAAGTGGAGCAGGTGGCAAGAGGAACTATGACTCTCTTAAGGTAGCCAAATGCCTCGTCATCCGGCGAAGTACATTTGCTAACTCGAGAAACTCGTAGTGGGGGTAACTGTGACGACGTTAAGGTGGACATACGGTGGCATATCGGTTCTGTAGGACTGGCCATATCAAGAATGATAAAGGCCTAAAGAAATGGGAGCAGCTGGCAGGAGTAACTATGACTCTCTTAAGGTAGCCAAATGCCTCGTCACTCTGCGAAATTTATTTGAAAATCGAGGATATCGTCGATGGAGTAACTCAGACAACGTTAAGGTTTACATGTTGCAGCATTTCGCTTCTGCATTGACTGGCCGCAGTACGAATTAAAGAGAGGAAAGATTCAAAGGAAGGGGAGCAGCTGGCAGCAGGAACTATGACTCTCTTAAGAGAGCCAAATGCCTCGTCATCCGGCGAAGTACATTTGTTAACTCAAGAAACTCGTAGTGGGTGTCACTGTGACGACGTTAAGGTGGACATACGGTGGCATATCGGTTCTGTAGGACAGGCCATATCAAGTATGATAAAGGCCTAAAGAAATGGGAGCAGCTGGCAGGAGTAACCATGACTCTCTTAAGATAGCCAAATGCATCGTCACTCTGCGAAATTTATTTGAAAACTCTAGGATATCGTCGTTGGAGTAACTCAGACAACGTTAAGGTGGACACGTTGCAACATTACGCTTCTGCATGGACTGGCCGCAGTACGAATTAAAGAGAGGAAAGATTCAAAGGAAGGGGAGCAGCTGGCGGCAGGGACTATGACTCTCTTAATGTGGCCAAAAGCCTCATCAGGCGAAGTACACTTGCTAACTCAAGAAACTCGTAGTGGGAGTAACTGTGACGACGTTTAGGTGGACATACAGTGGCATATCGGTTCTGTAGGACTGGCCATAGCAAGAATGATAATGGCCTAAAGAAATGAGAGCATTCGGCAGGAGTAACTATGACTCTCTTAAAGTAGTCAAATGCCTTGTCACTCTGCGAAATTTATTTGAACACTCGAGGATATCGTCGTTGGAGTAACTCAGACAACGTTAAGGTGGACATGTTGCAGCATTTCACTTCTGCATGGACGGGCCGCAGTACGAATTAAAGAGAGGAAAGATTCAAAGGAAGGGGAGCAGCTGGCGGCAGGAACTATGACTCACTCAATGAGGCCAAATGCCTCGTCATCCGGCGAAGTACACTTGCTAACTCAAGAAACTCGTAGTGGGAGTAACTGTGACGACGTTTAGGTGGACATACAGTGGCATATCGGCTCTGTAGGACTGGCCATAGCAAGAAAGATAATGGCCTAAAGAAATGAGAGCAGCCGGCAGGAGTAACTATGACTCTCTTAAGGTAGTCAAATGCCTCGTCACTCTGCGAAATTTATTTGAAAACTCGAGGATATCGTCGTTGGAGTAACTCAGACAACGTTAAGGTGGACATGTTGCAGCATTTCACTTCTGCATGGACTGGCCGCAGTACGAATTAAAGAGAGGAAAGATTGAAAGAAAGTGGAGCAGCTGGCAAGAGGAACTATGACTCTCTTAAGGTAGCCAAATGCCTCGTCATCCGGCGAAGTACATTTGCTAACTCGAGAAACTCGTAGTGGGGGTAACTGTGACGACGTTAAGGTGGACATACGGTGGCATATCGGTTCTGTAGGACTGACCATATCAAGTATGATAAAGGCCTAAAGAAATGGGAGCAGCTGGCAGGAGTAACCATGACTCTCTTAAGGTAGCCAAATGCATCGTCACTCTGCGATATTTATTTGAAAACTCGAGGATATCGTCGTTGGAGTAACTCAGACAACGTTAAGGTAAACATGTTGCAGCATTTCGCTTCTGCATGGACTGGCCGCAGTACAAATTAAGGAGAGGAATAATTCAAAGAAATGGGAGCAGCTGGCAAGAAAAACTATGACTCTCTTAAGGTAGCCAAATGCCTCGTCATCCGGCGAAGTACATTTGTTAACTCAAGAAACTCGTAGTGGGTGTCACTGTGACGACGTTAAGGTGGACATACGGTGGCATATCGGTTCTGTAGGACTGGCCATAGCAAGAAAGATAATGGCCTAAAGAAATGAGAGCAGCCGGCAGGAGTAACAATGACTCTCTTAAGGTAGTCAAATGCCTCGTCACTCTGCGAAATTTATTTGAAAACTCGAGGATATCGTCGTTGGAGTAACTCAGACAACGTTAAGGTGGACATGTTGCAGCATTTCACTTCTGCATGTACGGGCCGCAGTACGAATTAAAGAGAGGAAAGATTCAAAGGAAGGGGAGCAGGTGGCGGCAGGAACTATGACTCTCTCAACGTGGCCAAATGCCTCGTCATCCGGCGAAGTACACTTGCTAACTCAAGAAACTCGTAGTGGGAGTAACTGTGACGACGTTTAGGTGGACATACAGTGGCATATCGGTTCTGTAGGACTGGCCATAGCAAGAAAGATAATGGCCTAAAGAAATGAGAGCAGCCGGCAGGAGTAACTATGACATCCCCCGGGATGGGATGTTGGAAAACACCTTCATCTTGGACACTGCTCTCACCGACGCAGTCCGCTCCTGTCGCTCTGTTTTTGTGGCATCGATCGACGTCTCTAAAGCGTTCGATTCGGTGGACCATGCCGCCCTCCGCCCCGTGCTGAGGGCTCATGGCCTGCCGGATTGCTTTATTGAGTACGTCGAGAGGTGTTACGAGGGTAGCACGACGGTGATAGCGGGCGGCGCCGACGTGGGCGTGCCCCTGCAGCCGGCTAGGGGTGTGCGTCAGGGTGACCCCCTCTCCCCCCTCCTTTTCAATTTTGCGGTGGACTATGTTTTGAGTCAACTTCCCTCCCACATCGGAGCTCGGATCCTTGGTCGCAGAGTTAACGCTGCGGCCTTCGCAGATGACGTCCTGCTTTTTGCATCGACCGCGAGGGGATTGCAGTCCCTCATCGACGCAGCCGTCGCAGCCCTCGCCCATCTGGGGCTGCAGATCAACGCCCGGAAGTGTTTCACCCTCGCCTTAGTCGCGTCTGGGCGCGACAAGAAGGTGAAGGTCGACGCCGACGTTACCTTCAAAGCGGGCAACGCCACCGTGCCCGCCCTACGTGTGGGTGAAACCTTCCGGTACCTGGGACTGCAATTCTCCACCGCTGGTCGCTGCGTTTTCAACCCACGACGCCACCTGGTGGAGCAGCTGGACGTCATCTCCCGAGCTCCGCTCAAGCCGCAACAGCGCCTCCACGCCCTCACCACCGTACTTCTGCCTGGCCTGTACCATGGGCTGGCCCTCAGCCGCACCCGAGTGGGTGCGTTGAAAGCGGCAGATGTGACCATCCGTGCCGCCGTCAGGAGATGGTTCCGCCTTCCGGCGGACACTCCCCTGGGCTACTTCCACGCTCCTGTAGCCCAGGGAGGCCTCGGCATCCCATCATGCCGATGGATGGGGCCAACACTTCGCCGGTCCCGTCTCCTGGCGCTGAAGAGGATTGGGCCAGCCGCCGACGGTGCAGGCCGGGACGAGGTGCAGCGTGAGATTGAGGCGCTGGAGCGGCATCTTATGTGGGAGGGCCACCTCCTCAAATCGTCGACGCAGGTTGGAGAGATGTGGGCCGCGCGCCTGCACGTTGCCTTTGACGGTGCGGCGCTGTCATCTTCCGCCGCCGTCAAGGGGCAACACCAGTGGGTCGCTGACACCAGTCGCCTGCTATCTGGGCGTAACTTCATCGACGCTCTCCGCGCCCGCATCAACGCCTTCCCCACGAAGGCACGGCGCAGTCGCGGGCGGGAGGCGGACACCAGATGCCGCGCGGGCTGCCAGGCCGTAGAGACCGCCAACCACGTGTTACAGGCTTGCTTCAGGACGCACGGGTCCCGGGTTAAGCGGCATGACGCGATCGTGCGCTATGTCGCCCGTGGACTCGCGCAGAGGGGCTTCAACGTCTCTGTGGAGCCCCACCTCCGCACACCTGAGGGAATCCGCAAGCCTGACGTGGTGGCGGTTAAAGACGGCATCGCCCGCGTCATCGACGCCCAGGTAGTCGGAGACCATCTCCGGCTCGACTGGTGTCACTCCGAGAAAGCGGCCTACTACAACACGCCGTCCATCAGGCGTGCCATCTCCAACCTGCACCGTGACGTTGAGGAGGTTACAGTGTCCACCGCGACATTGAATTGGAGGGGTGTATGGTCTCCAGCGTCGGCCGGAGATCTCTCCGCACTTGGATTTAGACCCCGAGAACTGGCGGTGCTTAGCACGAGAGTACTGCAAAGCTGCTGCACGAGCTATCGCATTTTCGAGTATATGACGGCGCACAGTCCGATGGAGCGAGCCGGCGTCGGATAGGATGCTGGTTATTTTCTTCGCCTTGACTCCTGGGGCCTATCCACAGGAGGAATAAACCGTCTTTGTTCTTCCTTCTTTATGTCTTTAATTTTGTGTTTTTGTTGTTCTTCCGCACTAATATATATGTATATGTGTATGTTAGTTTTATACCTTTATCTTGTGGTACCGCCCTGTAAGTCCCCACCTCGGTGGCGGACATGGCGTCAAACACCTGCCACGCATTATATATGTATATGTATATATTTTTGTGTTATTCAAGTAATTGAATAAAGACGGCTGTTGAGTAGTCAAATGCCTCGTCACTCTGCGAAATTTATTTGAAAACTCGAGGATATCGTCGTTGGAGTAACTCAGACAACGTTAAGGTGGACATGTTGCAGCATTTCACTTCTGCATGGACTGGCCGCAGTACGAATTAAAGAGAGGAAAGATTGAAAGAAAGTGGAGCAGGTGGCAAGAGGAACTATGACTCTCTTAAGGTAGCCAAATGCCTCGTCATCCGGCGAAGTACATTTGCTAACTCGAGAAACTCGTAGTGGGGGTAACTGTGACGACGTTAAGGTGGACATACGGTGGCATATCGGTTCTGTAGGACTGGCCATATCAAGAATGATAAAGGCCTAAAGAAATGGGAGCAGCTGGCATGAGTAACTATGACTCTCTTAAGGTAGCCAAATGCCTCGTCACTCTGCGAAATTTATTTGAAAATCGAGGATATCGTCGATGGAGTAACTCAGACAACGTTAAGGTTTACATGTTGCAGCATTTCGCTTCTGCATTGACTGGCCGCAGTACGAATTAAAGAGAGGAAAGATTCAAAGGAAGGGGAGCAGCTGGCAGCAGGAACTATGACTCTCTTAAGAGAGCCAAATGCCTCTTCATCCGGCGAAGTACATTTGTTAACTCAAGAAACTCGTAGTGGGTGTCACTGTGACGACGTTAAGGTGGACATACGGTGGCATATCGGTTCTGTAGGACTGGCCATATCAAGTATGATAAAGGCCTAAAGAAATGGGAGCAGCTGGCAGGAGTAACCATGACTCTCTTAAGATAGCCAAATGCATCGTCACTCTGCGAAATTTATTTGAAAACTCTAGGATATCGTCGTTGGAGTAACTCAGACAACGTTAAGGTGGACACGTTGCAACATTACGCTTCTGCATGGACTGGCCGCAGTACGAATTAAAGAGAGGAAAGATTCAAAGGAAGGGGAGCAGCTGGCGGCAGGAACTATGACTCTCTTAATGTGGCCAAAAGCCTCATCAGGCGAAGTACACTTGCTAACTCAAGAAACTCGTAGTGGGAGTAACTGTGACGACGTTTAGGTGGACATACAGTGGCATATCGGTTCTGTAGGACTGGCCATAGCAAGAATGATAATGGCCTAAAGAAATGAGAGCATTCGGCAGGAGTAACTATGACTCTCTTAAAGTAGTCAAATGCCTTGTCACTCTGCGAAATTTATTTGAACACTCGAGGATATCGTCGTTGGAGTAACTCAGACAACGTTAAGGTGGACATGTTGCAGCATTTCACTTCTGCATGGACGGGCCGCAGTACGAATTAAAGAGAGGAAAGATTCAAAGGAAGGCGAGCAGCTGGCGGCAGGAACTATGACTCACTCAATGAGGCCAAATGCCTCGTCATCCGGCGAAGTACACTTGCTAACCCAAGAAACTCGTAGTGGGAGTAACTGTGACGACGTTTAGGTGGACATACAGTGGCATATCGGCTCTGTAGGACTGGCCATAGCAAGAAAGATAATGGCCTAAAGAAATGAGAGCAGCCGGCAGGAGTAACTATGACTCTCTTAAGGTAGTCAAATGCCTCGTCACTCTGCGAAATTTATTTGAAAACTCGAGGATATCGTCGTTGGAGTAACTCAGACAACGTTAAGGTGGACATGTTGCAGCATTTCACTTCTGCATGGACTGGCCGCAGTACGAATTAAAGAGAGGAAAGATTGAAAGAAAGTGGAGCAGCTGGCAAGAGGAACTATGACTCTCTTAAGGTAGCCAAATGCCTCGTCATCCGGCGAAGTACATTTGCTAACTCGAGAAACTCGTAGTGGGGGTAACTGTGACGACGTTAAGGTGGACATACGGTGGCATATCGGTTCTGTAGGACTGACCATATCAAGTATGATAAAGGCCTAAAGAAATGGGAGCAGCTGGCAGGAGTAACCATGACTCTCTTAAGGTAGCCAAATGCATCGTCACTCTGCGAAATTTATTTGAAAACTCGAGGATATCGTCGTTGGAGTAACTCAGACAAC
This sequence comes from Schistocerca serialis cubense, assembly GCF_023864345.2. NCBI lineage: Eukaryota > Metazoa > Arthropoda > Insecta > Orthoptera > Acrididae > Schistocerca > Schistocerca serialis. Next base: position 49,700,997 of record NC_064643.1, read on the forward strand.
GTTAAGGTAAACATGTTGCAGCATTTCGCTTCTGCATGGACTGGCCGCAGTACAAATTAAGGAGAGGAATAATTCAAAGAAATGGGAGCAGCTGGCAAGAAAAACTATGACTCCCTTAAGGTAGCCAAATGCCTCGTCATCCGGCGAAGTACATTTGTAAACTCAAGAAACTCGTGGTGGGTGTCACTGTGACGACGTTAAGGTGGACATACGGTGGCATATCGGTTCTGTAGGACTGGCCATAGCAAGAAAGATAATGGCCTAAAGAAATGAGAGCAGCCGGCAGGAGTAACAATGACTCTCTTAAGGTAGTCAAATGCCTCGTCACTCTGCGAAATTTATTTGAAAACTCGAGGATATCGTCGTTGGAGTAACTCAGACAACGTTAAGGTGGACATGTTGCAGCATTTCACTTCTGCATGTACGGGCCGCAGTACGAATTAAAGAGAGGAAAGATTCAAAGGAAGGGGAGCAGCTGGCGGCAGGAACTATGACTCTCTCAATGTGGCCAAATGCCTCGTCATCCGGCGAAGTACACTTGCTAACTCAAGAAACTCGTAGTGGGAGTAACTGTGACGACGTTTAGGTGGACATACAGTGGCATATCGGTTCTGTAGGACTGGCCATAGCAAGAAAGATAATGGCCTAAAGAAATGAGAGCAGCCGGCAGGAGTAACTATGACTCTCTTAAGGTAGTCAAATGCCTCGTCACTCTGCGAAATTTATTTGAAAACTCGAGGATATCGTCGTTGGAGTAACTCAGACAACGTTAAGGTGGACATGTTGCAGCATTTCACTTCTGCATGGACTGGCCGCAGTACGAATTAAAGAGAGGAAAGATTGAAAGAAAGTGGAGCAGGTGGCAAGAGGAACTATGACTCTCTTAAGGTAGCCAAATGCCTCGTCATCCGGCGAAGTACATTTGCTAACTCGAGAAACTCGTAGTGGGGGTAACTGTGACGACGTTAAGGTGGACATACGGTGGCATATCGGTTCTGTAGGACTGGCCATATCAAGAATGATAAAGGCCTAAAGAAATGGGAGCAGCTGGCAGGAGTAACTATGACTCTCTTAAGGTAGCCAAATGCCTCGTCACTCTGCGAAATTTATTTGAAAATCGAGGATATCGTCGATGGAGTAACTCAGACAACGTTAAGGTTTACATGTTGCAGCATTTCGCTTCTGCATTGACTGGCCGCAGTACGAATTAAAGAGAGGAAAGATTCAAAGGAAGGGGAGCAGCTGGCAGCAGGAACTATGACTCTCTTAAGAGAGCCAAATGCCTCGTCATCCGGCGAAGTACATTTGTTAACTCAAGAAACTCGCAGTGGGTGTCACTGTGACGACGTTAAGGTGGACATACGGTGGCATATCGGTTCTGTAGGACTGGCCATATCAAGTATGATAAAGGCCTAAAGAAATGGGAGCAGCTGGCAGGAGTAACCATGACTCTCTTAAGATAGCCAAATGCATCGTCACTCTGCGAAATTTATTTGAAAACTCTAGGATATCGTCGTTGGAGTAACTCAGACAACGTTAAGGTGGACACGTTGCAGCATTACGCTTCTGCATGGACTGGCCGCAGTACGAATTAAAGAGAGGAAAGATTCAAAGGAAGGGGAGCAGCTGGCGGCAGGAACTATGACTCTCTTAATGTGGCCAAAAGCCTCATCAGGCGAAGTACACTTGCTAACTCAAGAAACTCGTAGTGGGAGTAACTGTGACGACGTTTAGGTGGACATACAGTGGCATATCGGTTCTGTAGGACTGGCCATAGCAAGAATGATAATGGCCTAAAGAAATGAGAGCATTCGGCAGGAGTAACTATGACTCTCTTAAAGTAGTCAAATGCCTTGTCACTCTGCGAAATTTATTTGAACACTCGAGGATATCGTCGTTGGAGTAACTCAGACAACGTTAAGGTGGACATGTTGCAGCATTTCACTTCTGCATGGACGGGCCGCAGTACGAATTAAAGAGAGGAAAGATTCAAAGGAAGGGGAGCAGCTGGCGGCAGGAACTATGACTCTCTCAATGTGGCCAAATGCCTCGTCATCCGGCGAAGTACACTTGCTAACTCAAGAAACTCGTAGTGGGAGTAACTGTGACGACGTTTAGGTGGACATACAGTGGCATATCGGTTCTGTAGGACTGGCCATAGCAAGAAAGATAATGGCCTAAAGAAATGAGAGCAGCCGGCAGGAGTAACTATGACTCTCTTAAGGTAGTCAAATGCCTCGTCACTCTGCGAAATTTATTTGAAAACTCGAGGATATCGTCGTTGGAGTAACTCAGACAACGTTAAGGTGGACATGTTGCAGCATTTCACTTCTGCATGGACTGGCCGCAGTACGAATTAAAGAGAGGAAAGATTGAAAGAAAGTGGAGCAGCTGGCAAGAGGAACTATGACTCTCTTAAGGTAGCCAAATGCCTCGTCATCCGGCGAAGTACATTTGCTAACTCGAGAAACTCGTAGTGGGGGTAACTGTGACGACGTTAAGGTGGACGTACGGTGGCATATCGGTTCTGTAGGACTGGCCATATCAAGAATGATAAAGGCCTAAAGAAATGGGAGCAGCTGGCAGGAGTAACTATGACTCTCTTAAGGTAGCCAAATGCCTCGTCACTCTGCGAAATTTATTTGAAAATCGAGGATATCGTCGATGGAGTAACTCAGACAACGTTAAGGTTTACATGTTGCAGCATTTCGCTTCTGCATTGACTGGCCGCAGTACGAATTAAAGAGAGGAAAGATTCAAAGGAAGGGGAGCAGCTGGCAGCAGGAACTATGACTCTCTTAAGAGAGCCAAATGCCTCGTCATCCGGCGAAGTACATTTGTTAACTCAAGAAACTCGTAGTGGGTGTCACTGTGACGACGTTAAGGTGGACATACGGTGGCATATCGGTTCTGTAGGACTGGCCATATCAAGTATGATAAAGGCCTAAAGAAATGGGAGCAGCTGGCAGGAGTAACCATGACTCTCTTAAGATAGCCAAATGCATCGTCACTCTGCGAAATTTATTTGAAAACTCTAGGATATCGTCGTTGGAGTAACTCAGACAACGTTAAGGTGGACACGTTGCAGCATTACGCTTCTGCATGGACTGGCCGCAGTACGAATTAAAGAGAGGAAAGATTCAAAGGAAGGGAAGCAGCTGGCGGCAGGAACTATGACTCTCTTAATGTGGCCAAAAGCCTCATCAGGCGAAGTACACTTGCTAACTCAAGAAACTCGTAGTGGGAGTAACTGTGACGACGTTTAGGTGGACATACAGTGGCATATCGGTTCTGTAGGACTGGCCATAGCAAGAATGATAATGGCCTAAAGAAATGAGAGCATTCGGCAGGAGTAACTATGACTCTCTTAAAGTAGTCAAATGCCTTGTCACTCTGCGAAATTTATTTGAACACTTGAGGATATCGTCGTTGGAGTAACTCAGACAACGGTAAGGTGGACATGTTGCAGCATTTCACTTCTGCATGGACGGGCCACAGTACGAATTAAAGAGAGGAAAGATTCAAAGGAAGGGGAGCAGCTGGCGGCAGGAACTATGACTCACTCAATGTGGCCAAATGCCTCGTCATCCGGCGAAGTACACTTGCTAACTCAAGAAACTCGTAGTGGGAGTAACTGTGACGACGTTTAGGTGGACATACAGTGGCATATCGGTTCTGTAGGACTGGCCATAGCAAGAAAGATAATGGCCTAAAGAAATGAGAGCAGCCGGCAGGAGTAACTATGACTCTCTTAAGGTAGTCAAATGCCTCGTCACTCTGCGAAATTTATTTGAAAACTCGAGGATATCGTCGTTGGAGTAACTCAGACAACGTTAAGGTGGACATGTTGCAGCATTTCACTTCTGCATGGACTGGCCGCAGTACGAATTAAAGAGAGGAAAGATTGAAAGAAAGTGGAGCAGCTGGCAAGAGGAACTATGACTCTCTTAAGGTAGCCAAATGCCTCGTCATCCGGCGAAGTACATTTGCTAACTCGAGAAACTCGTAGTGGGGGTAACTGTGACGACGTTAAGGTGGACATACGGTGGCATATCGGTTCTGTAGGACTGACCATATCAAGTATGATAAAGGCCTAAAGAAATGGGAGCAGCTGGCAGGAGTAACCATGACTCTCTTAAGGTAGCCAAATGCATCGTCACTCTGCGATATTTATTTGAAAACTCGAGGATATCGTCGTTGGAGTAACTCAGACAACGTTAAGGTAAACATGTTGCAGCATTTCGCTTCTGCATGGACTGGCCGCAGTACAAATTAAGGAGAGGAATAATTCAAAGAAATGGGAGCAGCTGGCAAGAAAAACTATGACTCTCTTAAGGTAGCCAAATGCCTCGTCATCCGGCGAAGTACATTTGTTAACTCAAGAAACTCGTAGTGGGTGTCACTGTGACGACGTTAAGGTGGACATACGGTGGCATATCGGTTCTGTAGGACTGGCCATAGCAAGAAAGATAATGGCCTAAAGAAATGAGAGCAGCCGGCAGGAGTAACAACGACTCTCTTAAGGTAGTCAAATGCCTCGTCACTCTGCGAAATTTATTTGAAAACTCGAGGATATCGTCGTTGGAGTAACTCAGACAACGTTAAGGTGGACATGTTGCAGCATTTCACTTCTGCATGGACGGGCCGCAGTACGAATTAAAGAGAGGAAAGATTCAAAGGAAGGGGAGCAGCTGGCGGCAGGAACTATGACTCTCTCAATGTGGCCAAATGCCTCGTCATCCGGCGAAGTACACTTGCTAACTCAAGAAACTCGTAGTGGGAGTAACTGTGACGACGTTTAGGTGGACATACAGTGGCATATCGGTTCTGTAGGACTGGCCATAGCAAGAAAGATAATGGCCTAAAGAAATGAGAGCAGCCGGCAGGAGTAACTATGACTCTCTTAAGGTAGTCAAATGCCTCGTCACTCTGCGAAATTTAGTTGAAAACTCGAGGATATCGTCGTTGGAGTAACTCAGACAACGTTAAGGTGGACATGTTGCAGCATTTCACTTCTGCATGGACTGGCCGCAGTACGAATTAAAGAGAGGAAAGATTGAAAGAAAGTGGAGCAGCTGGCAAGAGGAACTATGACTCTCTTAAGGTAGCCAAATGCCTCGTCATCCGGCGAAGTACATTTGCTAACTCGAGAAACTCGTAGTGGGGGTAACTGTGACGACGTTAAGGTGGACGTACGGTGGCATATCGGTTCTGTAGGACTGGCCATATCAAGAATGATAAAGGCCTAAAGAAATGGGAGCAGCTGGCAGGAGTAACTATGACTCTCTTAAGGTAGCCAAATGCCTCGTCACTCTGCGAAATTTATTTGAAAATCGAGGATATCGTCGATGGAGTAACTCAGACAACGTTAAGGTTTACATGTTGCAGCATTTCGCTTCTGCATTGACTGGCCGCAGTACGAATTAAAGAGAGGAAAGATTCAAAGGAAGGGGAGCAGCTGGCAGCAGGAACTATGACTCTCTTAAGAGAGCCAAATGCCTCGTCATCCGGCGAAGTACATTTGTTAACTCAAGAAACTCGTAGTGGGTGTCACTGTGACGACGTTAAGGTGGACATACGGTGGCATATCGGTTCTGTAGGACTGGCCATATCAAGTATGATAAAGGCCTAAAGAAATGGGAGGAGCTGGCAGGAGTAACCATGACTCTCTTAAGATAGCCAAATGCATCGTCACTCTGCGAAATTTATTTGAAAACTCTAGGATATCGTCGTTGGAGTAACTCAGACAACGTTAAGGTGGACACGTTGCAGCATTACGCTTCTGCATGGACTGGCCGCAGTACGAATTAAAGAGAGGAAAGATTCAAAGGAAGGGGAGCAGCTGGCGGCAGGAACTATGACTCTCTTAATGTGGCCAAAAGCCTCATCAGGCGAAGTACACTTGCTAACTCAAGAAACTCGTAGTGGGAGTAACTGTGACGACGTTTAGGTGGACATACAGTGGCATATCGGTTCTGTAGGACTGGCCATAGCAAGAATGATAATGGCCTAAAGAAATGAGAGCATTCGGCAGGAGTAACTATGACTCTCTTAAGATAGCCAAATGCATTGTCACTCTGCGAAATTTATTTGAAAACTCTAGGATATCGTCGTTGGAGTAACTCAGACAACGTTAAGGTGGACACGTTGCAGCATTACGCTTCTGCATGGACTGGCCGCAGTACGAATTAAAGAGAGGAAAGATTCAAAGGAAGGGGAGCAGCTGGCGGCAGGAACTATGACTCTCTTAATGTGGCCAAAAGCCTCATCAGGCGAAGTACACTTGCTAACTCAAAAAACTCGTAGTGGGAGTAACTGTGACGACGTTTAGGTGGACATACAGTGGCATATCGGTTCTGTAGGACTGGCCATAGCAAGAAAGATAATGGCCTAAAGAAATGAGAGCAGCCGGCAGGAGTAACTATGACTCTCTTAAGGTAGTCAAATGCCTCGTCACTCTGCGAAATTTATTTGAAAACTGGAGGATATCGTCGTTGGAGTATCTCAGACAACGTTAAGGTGGACATGTTGCAGCATTTCACTTCTGCATGGACGGGCCGCAGTACGAATTAAAGAGAGGAAAGATTCAAAGGAAGGGGAGCAGCTGGCGGCAGGAACTATGACTCTCTCAATGTGGCCAAATGCCTCGTCATCCGGCGAAGTACACTTGCTAACTCAAGAAACTCGTAGTGGGAGTAACTGTGACGACGTTTAGGTGGACATACAGTGGCATATCGGTTCTGTAGGACTGGCCATAGCAAGAAAGATAATGGCCTAAAGAAATGAGAGCAGCCGGCAGGAGTAACTATGACTCTCTTAAGGTAGTCAAATGCCTCGTCACTCTGCGAAATTTATTTGAAAACTCGAGGATATCGTCGTTGGAGTAACTCAGACAACGTTAAGGTGGACATGTTGCAGCATTTCACTTCTGCATGGACTGGCCGCAGTACGAATTAAAGAGAGGAAAGATTGAAAGAAAGTGAGCAGCTGGCAAGAGGAACTATGATCTCTTAAGGTAGCCAAATGCCTCGTCATCCGGCGAAGTACATTTGCTAACTCGAGAAACTCGTAGTGGGGGTAACTGTGACGACGTTAAGGTGGACATACTTTGGCATATCGGTTCTGTAGGACTGGCCATATCAAGAATGATAAAGGCCTAAAGAAATGGGAGCAGCTGGCAGGAGTAACCATGACTCTCTTAAGGTAGCCAAATGCCTCGTCACTCTGCGAAATTTATTTGAAAATCGAGGATATCGTCGATGGAGTAACTCAGACAACGTTAAGGTTTACATGTTGCAGCATTTCGCTTCTGCATTGACTGGCCGCAGTACGAATTAAAGAGAGGAAAGATTCAAAGGAAGGGGAGCAGCTGGCAGCAGGAACTATGACTCTCTTAAGAGAGCCAAATGCCTCGTCATCCGGCGAAGTACATTTGTTAACTCAAGAAACTCGTAGTGGGTGTCACTGTGACGACGTTAAGGTGGACATACGGTGGCATATCGGTTCTGTAGGACTGGCCATATCAAGTATGATAAAGGCCTAAAGAAATGGGAGGAGCTGGCAGGAGTAACCATGACTCTCTTAAGATAGCCAAATGCATCGTCACTCTGCGAAATTTATTTGAAAACTCTAGGATATCGTCGTTGGAGTAACTCAGACAACGTTAAGGTGGACACGTTGCAGCATTACGCTTCTGCATGGACTGGCCGCAGTACGAATTAAAGAGAGGAAAGATTCAAAGGAAGGGGAGCAGCTGGCGGCAGGAACTATGACTCTCTTAATGTGGCCAAAAGCCTCATCAGGCGAAGTACACTTGCTAACTCAAGAAACTCGTAGTGGGAGTAACTGTGACGACGTTTAGGTGGACATACAGTGGCATATCGGTTCTGTAGGACTGGCCATAGCAAGAATGATAATAGCGTAAAGAAATGAGAGCATTCGGCAGGAGTAACTATGACTCTCTTAAGGTAGTCAAATGCCTCGTCACTCTGCGAAATTTATTTGAACACTCGAAAATATCGTCGTTGGAGTAACTCAGACAACGTTAAGGTGGACATGTTGCAGCATTTCACTTCTGCATGGACGGGCCGCAGTACGAATTAAAGAGAGGAAAGATTCAAAGGAAGGGGAGCAGCTGGCAGCAGGAACTATGACTCTCTTAAGAGAGCCAAATGCCTCGTCATCCGGCGAAGTACATTTGTTAACTCAAGAAACTCGTAGTGGGTGTCACTGTGACGACGTTAAGGTGGACATACGGTGGCATATCGGTTCTGTAGGACTGGCCATATCAAGTATGATAAAGGCCTAAAGAAATGGGAGCAGCTGGCAGGAGTAACCATGACTCTCTTAAGATAGCCAAATGCATCGTCACTCTGCGAAATTTATTTGAAAACTCTAGGATATCGTCGTTGGAGTAACTCAGACAACGTTAAGGTGGACACGTTGCAGCATTACGCTTCTGCATGGACTGGCCGCAGTACGAATTAAAGAGAGGAAAGATTCAAAGGAAGGGGAGCAGCTGGCGGCAGGAACTATGACTCTCTTAATGTGGCCAAAAGCCTCATCAGGCGAAGTACACTTGCTAACTCAAGAAACTCGTAGTGGGAGTAACTGTGACGACGTTTAGGTGGACATACAGTGGCATATCGGTTCTGTAGGACTGGCCATAGCAAGAATGATAATGGCCTAAAGAAATGAGAGCATTCGGCAGGAGTAACTATGACTCTCTTAAGATAGCCAAATGCATTGTCACTCTGCGAAATTTATTTGAAAACTCTAGGATATCGTCGTTGGAGTAACTCAGACAACGTTAAGGTGGACACGTTGCAGCATTACGCTTCTGCATGGACTGGCCGCAGTACGAATTAAAGAGAGGAAAGATTCAAAGGAAGGGGAGCAGCTGGCGGCAGGAACTATGACTCTCTTAATGTGGCCAAAAGCCTCATCAGGCGAAGTACACTTGCTAACTCAAAAAACTCGTAGTGGGAGTAACTGTGACGACGTTTAGGTGGACATACAGTGGCATATCGGTTCTGTAGGACTGGCCATAGCAAGAAAGATAATGGCCTAAAGAAATGAGAGCAGCCGGCAGGAGTAACTATGACTCTCTTAAGGTAGTCAAATGCCTCGTCACTCTGCGAAATTTATTTGAAAACTGGAGGATATCGTCGTTGGAGTAACTCAGACAACGTTAAGGTGGACATGTTGCAGCATTTCACTTCTGCATGGACTGGCCGCAGTACGAATTAAAGAGAGGAAAGATTGAAAGAAAGTGGAGCAGCTGGCAAGAGGAACTATGACTCTCTTAAGGTAGCCAAATGCCTCGTCACTCTGCGAAATTTATTTGAAAATCGAGGATATCGTCGTTGGAGTAACTCAGACAACGTTAAGGTGGACATGTTGCAGAATTTCACTTCTGCATGGACGGGCCGCAGTACGAATTAAAGAGAGGAAAGATTCAAAGGAAGGGGAGCAGCTGGCGGCAGGAACTATGACTCTCTCAATGTGGCCAAATGCCTCGTCATCCGGCGAAGTACACTTGCTAACTCAAGAAACTCGTAGTGGGAGTAACTGTGACGACGTTTAGGTGGACATACAGTGGCATATCGGTTCTGTAGGACTGGCCATAGCAAGAAAGATAATGGCCTAAAGAAATGAGAGCAGCCGGCAGGAGTAACTATGACTCTCTTAAGGTAGTCAAATGCCTCGTCACTCTGCGAAATTTATTTGAAAACTCGAGGATATCGTCGTTGGAGTAACTCAGACAACGTTAAGGTGGACATGTTGCAGCATTTCACTTCTGCATGGACTGGCCGCAGTACGAATTAAAGAGAGGAAAGATTGAAAGAAAGTGAGCAGCTGGCAAGAGGAACTATGATCTCTTAAGGTAGCCAAATGCCTCGTCATCCGGCGAAGTACATTTGCTAACTCGAGAAACTCGTAGTGGGGGTAACTGTGACGACGTTAAGGTGGACATACTTTGGCATATCGGTTCTGTAGGACTGGCCATATCAAGAATGATAAAGGCCTAAAGAAATGGGAGCAGCTGGCAGGAGTAACCATGACTCTCTTAAGGTAGCCAAATGCCTCGTCACTCTGCGAAATTTATTTGAAAATCGAGGATATCGTCGATGGAGTAACTCAGACAACGTTAAGGTTTACATGTTGCAGCATTTCGCTTCTGCATTGACTGGCCGCAGTACGAATTAAAGAGAGGAAAGATTCAAAGGAAGGGGAGCAGCTGGCAGCAGGAACTATGACTCTCTTAAGAGAGCCAAATGCCTCGTCATCCGGCGAAGTACATTTGTTAACTCAAGAAACTCGTAGTGGGTGTCACTGTGACGACGTTACGGTGGACATACAGTGGCATATCGGTTCTGAAGGACTGGCCATAGCAAGAAAGATAATGGCCTAAAGAAATGAGAGCAGCCGGCAGGAGTAAACATGACTCTCTTAAGGTAGTCAAATGCCTCGTCACTCTGCGAAATTTATTTGAAAACTCTAGGATATCGTCGTTGGAGTAACTCAGACAACGTTAAGGTGGACACGTTGCAGCATTACGCTTCTGCATGGACTGGCCGCAGTACGAATTAAAGAGAGGAAAGATTCAAAGGAAGGGGAGCAGCTGGCGGCAGGAACTATGACTCTCTTAATGTGGCCAAAAGCCTCATCAGGCGAAGTACACTTGCTAACTCAAGAAACTCGTAGTGGGAGTAACTGTGACGACGTTTAGGTGGACATACAGTGGCATATCGGTTCTGTAGGACTGGCCATAGCAAGAATGATAATGGCGTAAAGAAATGAGAGCATTCGGCAGGAGTAACTATGACTCTCTTAAGGTAGTCAAATGCCTCGTCACTCTGCGAAATTTATTTGAACACTCGAGGATATCGTCGTTGGAGTAACTCAGACAACGTTAAGGTGGACATGTTGCAGCATTTCACTTCTGCATGGACGGGCCGCAGTACGAATTAAAGAGAGGAAAGATTCAAAGGAAGGGGAGCAGCTGGCGGCAGGAACTATGACTCTCTCAATGTGGCCAAATGCCTCGTCATCCGGCGAAGTACACTTGCTAACTCAAGAAACTCGTAGTGGGAGTAACTGTGACGACGTTTAGGTGGACATACAGTGGCATATCGGTTCTGTAGGACTGGCCATATCAAGTATGATAAAGGCCTAAAGAAATGGGAGCAGCTGGCAGGAGTAACCATGACTCTCTTAAGGTAGCCAAATGCATCGTCACTCTGCGATATTTATTTGAAAACTCGAGGATATCGTCGTTGGAGTAACTCAGACAACGTTAAGGTAAACATGTTGCAGCATTTCGCTTCTGCATGGACTGGCCGCAGTACAAATTAAGGAGAGGAATAATTCAAAGAGATGGGAGCAGCTGGCAAGAAAAACTATGACTCTCTTAAGATAGCCAAATGCCTCGCCATCCGGCGATGTACATTTGCTAACTCGAGAAACTCGTAGTGGGAGTAACTGTGACGACGTTAAAGTGGACATACGGTGGCATATCGGTTCTGTAGGACTGGCCATATCAAGAATGATAAAGGCCTAAAGAAATGGGAGCAGCTGGCAGGAGTAAACATGACTCTCTTAAGGTAGACAAATGCCTCGTCACTCTGCGAAATTTATTTGAAAACTCGAGGATATCGCCATTGGAGTAACTCAGACAACGTTAAGGTAAACATGTTGCAGCATTTCGCTTCCGCATGGACTGGCCGCAGTACGAATTAAAGAGAGGAAAGATTCAAAGAAAGGGGAGCAGCTGGCAAGAGGAACTATGACACTCTTAAGGTAGCCAAATGCCTCGTAATCCGGCGAAATACATTTGCTAACTCGAGAAACACGTAGTGGGAGTAACTGTGACGACGTTAAGGTGGACATACGGTGGCATATCGGTTCTGTAGGACTGGCCATATCAAGTATGATAAAGTCCTAAAGAAATGGGAGCAGCTGGAAGGAGTAACCATGACTCTCTTAAGGTAACCAAATGTATCGTCACTCTGCGATATTTATCTGAAAACTCGAGGATATCGTCGTTGGAGTAACTCAGACAACGTTAAGGTGGACATGTTGTAGCATTTCGCTTTTGCATGAACTGGCCGAAGTACGAATTAAAGAGAGGAAAGATTCAAAGAAAGTGGGGCAGCTGGCAAGAGGAACTATGACTCTCTTAAGGTAGCGAAATGCCTCGCCATCCGGCGAAGTACATTTGCTAACTCGAGATACTCGTAGTGGGAGTAACTGTGACGACGTTAAGGTGGACATACGGTCGCATATCGGTTCTGTAGGACTGGCCATATCAAGAATGATAAAGGCCTAAAGAAATGGGAGCAGCTGGCAGGAGTAAACATGACTCTCTTAAGGTACACAAATGCTTCGTCACTCTGCGAAATTTATTTGAAAACTCGAGGATATCGTCATTGGAGTAACTCAGACAACGTTAAGGTAAACATGTTGCAGCATTTCGCTTCCGCATGGACTGGCCGCAGTACGAATTAAAGAGAGGAACGATTCAAAGGAAGGGGAGCAGCTGGCGGCAGGAACTATAACTCTCATAAGGTAGCCAAATGCCTCGCCATCCGGCGATGTACATTTGCTAACTCGAGAAACTCGTAGTGGGAGTAACTGTGACGACGTTAAAGTGGACATACGGTGGCATATCGGTTCTGTAGGACTGGCCATATCAAGAATGATAAAGGCCTAAAGAAATGGGAGCAGCTGGCAGGAGTAAACATGACGCTCTTAAGGTAGACAAATGCCTCGTCACTCTGCGAAATTTATTTGAAAACTCGAGGATATCGTCGTTGGAGTAACTCAGACAACGTTAAGGTGGACATGTTGCAGCATTTCGCTTCTGCATGGACTGGCCGCAGTACGAATTAAAGAGAGGAAAGATTCAAAGAAAGGGAAGCAGCTGGCAAGAGGAACTATGACTCTCTTATGGTAGCCAAATGCCTCGTAATCCGGCGAAGTACATTTGCTAACTCGAGAAACTCGTAGTGGGTGTAACTGTGACGACGTTTAGGTGGACATACGGTGGCATATCGGTTCTGTAGGACTGGCCATAGCAAGAATGATAATGGCCTAAAGAAATGAGAGCAGCCGGCAGGAGTAACTATGACTCTCTTAAGGTAGTCAAGTGCCTCGTCACTCTGCCAAATTTATTTGAAAACTCGAGGATATCGTCGTTGGAGTAACTCAGACAACGTTAAGGTGGACATGTTGTAGCATTTCGCTTCTGCATGGACTAGCCGAAGTACGAATTAAAGAGAGGAAAGATTCAAAGAAAGTGGATCTGCTGGCAAGAGGAACTATGACTCTCTTAAGGTAGCCAAATGCCTCGCCATCCGGCGAAGTACATTTGCTAACTCGAGAAACTCGTAGTGGGAGTAACTGTGACGACGTTAAGGTGGACATAGGGTGGCATATCGGTTCTGTAGGACTGGCCATATCAAGAATGATAAAGGCCTAAAGAAATGGGAGCAGCTGGCAGGAGTAAACATGACTCTCTTAAAGTAGACAAATGCCTCGTCACACTGCGAAATTTATTTGAAAACTCGAGGATATCGTCGTTGGAGTAACTCAGACAACGTTAAGGTGGACATGTTGCAGCATTTCGCTTCTGCATGGACTTGCCGCAGTACGAATTAAAGAGAGGAACGATTCAAAGGAAGGGGAGCAGCTGGCGGCAGGAACTATAACTCTCTTAATGTGGCCAAATGCCTCGTCATCCGGCGAAGTACACTTGCTAACTCAAGAAACTCGTAGTGGGAGTAACTGTGACGACGTTTAGGTGGACGAACAGTGGCATATCGGTTCCGTAGGACTGGCCATAGCAAGAATGATAATGGCCTAAAGAAATGAGAGCAACCGGCAGGAGTAACTATGACTCTCTTAAGGTAGTCAAATGCCTCGTCACTCTGCGAAATTTATTTGAAAACTCGAGGATATCGTCGTTGGAGTAACTCAGACAACGTTAAGGTGGACATGTTGCAGCATTTCACTTCTGCATGGACTGGCCGCAGTACGAATTAAAGAGAGGAAAGATTGAAAGAAAGTGGAGCAGCTGGCAAGAGGAACTATGACTCTCTTAAGGTAGCCAAATGCCTCGTCACTCTGCGAAATTTATTTGAAAATCGAGGATATCGTCGTTGGAGTAACTCAGACAACGTTAAGGTGGACATGTTGCAGCATTTCACTTCTGCATGGACGGGCCGCAGTACGAATTAAAGAGAGGAAAGATTCAAAGGAAGGGGAGCAGCTGGCGGCAGGAACTATGACTCTCTCAATGTGGCCAAATGCCTCGTCATCCGGCGAAGTACACTTGCTAACTCAAGAAACTCGTAGTGGGAGTAACTGTGACGACGTTTAGGTGGACATACAGTGGCATATCGGTTCTGTAGGACTGGCCATAGCAAGAAAGATAATGGCCTAAAGAAATGAGAGCAGCCGGCAGGAGTAACTATGACTCTCTTAAGGTAGTCAAATGCCTCGTCACTCTGCGAAATTTATTTGAAAACACGAGGATATCGTCGTTGGAGTAACTCAGACAACGTTAAGGTGGACATGTTGCAGCATTTCACTTCTGCATGGACTGGCCGCAGTACGAATTAAAGAGAGGAAAGATTGAAAGAAAGTGAGCAGCTGGCAAGAGGAACTATGATCTCTTAAGGTAGCCAAATGCCTCGTCATCCGGCGAAGTACATTTGCTAACTCGAGAAACTCGTAGTGGGGGTAACTGTGACGACGTTAAGGTGGACATACGGTGGCATATCGGTTCTGTAGGACTGGCCATATCAAGAATGATAAAGGCCTAAAGAAATGGGAGCAGCTGGCAGGAGTAACCATGACTCTCTTAAGGTAGCCAAATGCCTCGTCACTCTGCGAAATTTATTTGAAAATCGAGGATATCGTCGATGGAGTAACTCAGACAACGTTAAGGTGGACACGTTGCAGCATTACGCTTCTGCATGGACTGGCCGCAGTACGAATTAAAGAGAGGAAAGATTCAAAGGAAGGGGAGCAGCTGGCAGCAGGAACTATGACTCTCTTAAGAGAGCCAAATGCCTCGTCATCCGGCGAAGTACATTTGTTAACTCAAGAAACTCGTAGTGGGTGTCACTGTGACGACGTTAAGGTGGACATACGGTGGCATATCGGTTCTGTAGGACTGGCCATATCAAGTATGATAAAGGCCTAAAGAAATGGGATGAGCTGGCAGGAGTAACCATGACTCTCTTAAGATAGCCAAATGCATCGTCACTCTGCGAAATTTATTTGAAAACTCTAGGATATCGTCGTTGGAGTAAGTCAGACAACGTTAAGGTGGACACGTTGCAGCATTACGCTTCTGCATGGACTGGCCGCAGTACGAATTAAAGAGAGGAAAGATTCAAAGGAAGGGGAGCAGCTGGCGGCAGGAACTATGACTCTCTTAATGTGGCCAAAAGCCTCATCAGGCGAAGTACACTTGCTAACTCAATAAACTCGTAGTGGGAGTAACTGTGACGACGTTTAGGTGGACATACAGTGGCATATCGGTTCTGTAGGACTGGCCATAGCAAGAATGATAATGGCGTAAAGAAATGAGAGCATTCGGCAGGAGTAACTATGACTCTCTTAAGGTAGTCAAATGCCTCGTCACTCTGCGAAATTTATTTGAACACTCGAGGATATCGTCGTTGGAGTAACTCAGACAACGTTAAGGTGGACATGTTGCAGCATTTCACTTCTGCATGGACGGGCCGCAGTACGAATTAAAGAGAGGAAAGATTCAAAGGAAGGGGAGCAGCTGGCGGCAGGAACTATGACTCTCTCAATGTGGCCAAATGCCTCGTCATCCGGCGAAGTACACTTGCTAACTCAAGAAACTCGTAGTGGGAGTAACTGTGACGACGTTTAGGTGGACATACAGTGGCATATCGGTTCTGTAGGACTGGCCATATCAAGTATGATAAAGGCCTAAAGAAATGGGAGCAGCTGGCAGGAGTAACCATGACTCTCTTAAGGTAGCCAAATGCATCGTCACTCTGCGATATTTATTTGAAAACGCGAGGATATCGTCGTTGGAGTAACTCAGACAACGTTAAGGTAAACATGTTGCAGCATTTCGCTTCTGCATGGACTGGCCGCAGTACAAATTAAAGAGAGGAAAGATTCAAAGGAAGGGGAGCAGCTGGCAGCAGGAACTATGACTCTCTTAAGAGAGCCAAATGCCTCGTCATCCGGCGAAGTACATTTGTTAACTCAAGAAACTCGTAGTGGGTGTCACTGTGACGACGTTAAGGTGGACATACGGTGGCATATCGGTTCTGTAGGACTGGCCATAGCAAGAAAGATAATGGCCTAAAGAAATGAGAGCAGCCGGCAGGAGTAACTATGACTCTCTTAAGGTAGTCAAATGCCTCGTCACTCTGCGAAATTTATTTGAAAACTCGAGGATATCGTCGTTGGAGTAACTCAGACAACGTTAAGGTGGACATGTTGCAGCATTTCGCTTCTGCATGGACTGGCCGCAGTACGGATTAAAGAGAGGAAAGATTCAAAGAAAGTGGAGCAGCTGGAAAGAGGAACTATGACTCTCTTAAGGTAGCCAAATGCCTCGCCATCCGGCGATGTACATTTGCTAACTCGAGAAACTCGTAGTGGGAGTAACTGTGACGACGTTAAAGTGGACATACGGTGGCATATCGGTTCTGTAGGACTGGCCATATCAAGAATGATAAAGGCCTAAAGAAATGGGAGCAGCTGGCAGGAGTAAACATGACTCTCTTAAGGTAGACAAATGCCTCGTCACTCTGCGAAATTTATTTGAAAACTCGAGGATATCGTCATTGGAGTAACTCAGACAACGTTAAGGTAAACATGTTGCAGCATTTCGCTTCCGCATGGACTGGCCGCAGTACGAATTAAAGAGAGGAAAGATTCAAAGAAAGGGGAGCAGCTGGCAAGAGGAACTATGACACTCTTAAGGTAGCCAAATGCCTCGTAATCCGGCGAAATACATTTGCTAACTCGAGAAACACGTAGTGGGAGTAACTGTGACGACGTTAAGGTGGACATACGGTGGCATATCGGTTCTGTAGGACTGGCCATATCAAGTATGATAAAGTCCTAAAGAAATGGGAGCAGCTGGAAGGAGTAACCATGACTCTCTTAAGGTAACCAAATGTATCGTCACTCTGCGATATTTATCTGAAAACTCGAGGATATCGTCGTTGGAGTAACTCAGACAACGTTAAGGTGGACATGTTGTAGCATTTCGCTTTTGCATGAACTGGCCGAAGTACGAATTAAAGAGAGGAAAGATTCAAAGAAAGTGGGGCAGCTGGCAAGAGGAACTATGACTCTCTTAAGGTAGCGAAATGCCTCGCCATCCGGCGAAGTACATTTGCTAACTCGAGATACTCGTAGTGGGAGTAACTGTGACGACGTTAAGGTGGACATACGGTCGCATATCGGTTCTGTAGGACTGGCCATATCAAGAATGATAAAGGCCTAAAGAAATGGGAGCAGCTGGCAGGAGTAAACATGACTCTCTTAAGGTACACAAATGCTTCGTCACTCTGCGAAATTTATTTGAAAACTCGAGGATATCGTCATTGGAGTAACTCAGACAACGTTAAGGTAAACATGTTGCAGCATTTCGCTTCCGCATGGACTGGCCGCAGTACGAATTAAAGAGAGGAACGATTCAAAGGAAGGGGAGCAGCTGGCGGCAGGAACTATAACTCTCTTAAGGTAGCCAAATGCCTCGCCATCCGGCGATGTACATTTGCTAACTCGAGAAACTCGTAGTGGGAGTAACTGTGACGACGTTAAAGTGGACATACGGTGGCATATCGGTTCTGTAGGACTGGCCATATCAAGAATGATAAAGGCCTAAAGAAATGGGAGCAGCTGGCAGGAGTAAACATGACGCTCTTAAGGTAGACAAATGCCTCGTCACTCTGCGAAATTTATTTGAAAACTCGAGGATATCGTCGTTGGAGTAACTCAGACAACGTTAAGGTGGACATGTTGCAGCATTTCGCTTCTGCATGGACTGGCCGCAGTACGAATTAAAGAGAGGAAAGATTCAAAGAAAGGGAAGCAGCTGGCAAGAGGAACTATGACTCTCTTAAGGTAGCCAAATGCCTCGTAATCCGGCGAAGTACATTTGCTAACTCGAGAAACTCGTAGTGGGTGTAACTGTGACGACGTTTAGGTGGACATACGGTGGCATATCGGTTCTGTAGGACTGGCCATAGCAAGAATGATAATGGCCTAAAGAAATGAGAGCAGCCGGCAGGAGTAACTATGACTCTCTTAAGGTAGTCAAGTTCCTCGTCACTCTGCCAAATTTATTTGAAAACTCGAGGATATCGTCGTTGGAGTAACTCAGACAACGTTAAGGTGGACATGTTGTAGCATTTCGCTTCTGCATGGACTAGCCGAAGTACGAATTAAAGAGAGGAAAGATTCAAAGAAAGTGGATCTGCTGGCAAGAGGAACTATGACTCTCTTAAGGTAGCCAAATGCCTCGCCATCCGGCGAAGTACATCTGCTAACTCGAGTAACTCGTAGTGGGAGTAACTGTGACGACGTTAAGGTGGACATAGGGTGGCATATCGGTTCTGTAGGACTGGCCATATCAAGAATGATAAAGGCCTAAAGAAATGGGAGCAGCTGGCAGGAGTAAACATGACTCTCTTAAAGTAGACAAATGCCTCGTCACACTGCGAAATTTATTTGAAAACTCGAGGATATCGTCGTTGGAATAACTCAGACAACGTTAAGGTGGACATGTTGCAGCATTTCGCTTCTGCATGGACTGGCCGCAGTACGAATTAAAGAGAGGAACGATTCAAAGGAAGGGGAGCAGCTGGCGGCAGGAACTATAACTCTCTTAATGTGGCCAAATGCCTCGTCATCCGGCGAAGTACACTTGCTAACTCAAGAAACTCGTAGTGGGAGTAACTGTGACGACGTTTAGGTGGACGAACAGTGGCATATCGGTTCCGTAGGACTGGCCATAGCAAGAATGATAATGGCCTAAAGAAATGAGAGCAGCCGGCAGGAGTAACTATGACTCTCTTAAGGTAGTCAAATGCCTCGTCACTCTGCGAAATTTATTTGAAAACTCGAGGATATCGTCGTTGGAGTAACTCAGACAACGTTAAGGTGGACATGTTGCAGCATTTCGCTTCTGCATGGACTGGCCGCAGTATGGATTAAAGAGAGGAAAGATTCAAAGAAAGTGGAGCAGCTGGAAAGAGGAACTATGACTCTCTTAAGGTAGCCAAATGCCTCGCCATCCGGCGATGTACATTTGCTAACTCGAGAAACTCGTAGTGGGAGTAACTGTGACGACGTTAAAGTGGACATACGGTGGCATATCGGTTCTGTAGGACTGGCCATATCAAGAATGATAAAGGCCTAAAGAAATGGGAGCAGCTGGCAGGAGTAAACATGACTCTCTTAAGGTAGACAAATCCCTCGTCACTCTGCGAAATTTATTTGAAAACTCGAGGATATCGTCATTGGAGTAACTCAGACAACGTTAAGGTAAACATGTTGCAGCATTTCGCTTCCGCATGGACTGGCCGCAGTACGAATTAAAGAGAGGAAAGATTCAAAGAAAGGGGAGCAGCTGGCAAGAGGAACTATGACACTCTTAAGGTAGCCAAATGCCTCGTAATCCGGCGAAGTACATTTGCTAACTCGAGAAACACTTAGTGGGAGTAACTGTGACGACGTTAAGGTGGACATACGGTGGCATATCGGTTCTGTAGGACTGGCCATATCAAGTATGATAAAGGCCTAAAGAAATGGGAGCAGCTGGCAGGAGTAACCATGACTCTCTTAAGGTAGCCAAATGCATCGTCACTCTGCGATATTTATTTGAAACCTCGAGGATATCGTCGTTGGAGTAACTCAGACAACGTTAAGGTGGACATGTTGCAGCATTACGCTTCTGCATGGACTGGCCGCAGTACGAATTAAAGAGAGGAAAGATTCAAAGGAAGGGGAGCAGCTGGCGGCAGGAACTACGACTCTCTTAATGTGGCCAAATGCCTCGTCATCCGGCGAAGTACACTTGCTAACTCAAGAAACTCGTAGTGGGAGTAACTGTGCCGACGTTTAGGTGGACATACAGTGGCATATCGGTTCTGTAGGACTGGCCATAGCAAGAATGATAATGGCCTAAAGAAATGAGAGCAGCCGGCAGGAGTAACTATGACTCTCTTAAGGTAGTCAAATGCCTCGTCACTCTGCGAAATTTATTTGAAAACTCGAGGATATCGTCGTTGGAGTAACTCAGACAACGTTAAGGTGGACATGTTGCAGCATTTCGCTTCTGCATGGACTGGCCGCAGTACGGATTAAAGAGAGGAAAGATTCAAAGAAAGTGGAGCAGCTGGAAAGAGGAACTATGACTCTCTTAAGGTAGCCAAATGCCTCGCCATCCGGCGATGTACATTTGCTAACTCGAGAAACTCGTAGTGGGAGTAACTGTGACGACGTTAAAGTGGACATACGGTGGCATATCGGTTCCGTAGGACTGGCCATAGCAAGAATGATAATGGCCTAAAGAAATGAGAGCAGCCGGCAGGAGTAACTATGACTCTCTTAAGGTAGTCAAATGCCTCGTCACTCTGCGAAATTTATTTGAAAACTCCAGGATATCGTCGTTGGAGTAACTCAGACAACGTTAAGGTGGACATGTTGCAGCATTTCGCTTCTGCATGGACTGGCCGCAGTACGGATTAAAGAGAGGAAAGATTCAAAGAAAGTGGAGCAGCTGGAAAGAGGAACTATGACTCTCTTAAGGTAGCCAAATGCCTCGCCATCCGGCGATGTACATTTGCTAACTCGAGAAACTCGTAGTGGGAGTAACTGTGACGACGTTAAAGTGGACATACGGTGGCATATCGGTTCTGTAGGACTGGCCATATCAAGAATGATAAAGGCCTAAAGAAATGGGAGCAGCTGGCAGGAGTAAACATGACTCTCTTAAGGTAGACAAATGCCTCGTCACTCTGCGAAATTTATTTGAAAACTCGAGGATATCGTCATTGGAGTAACTCAGACAACGTTAAGGTAAACATGTTGCAGCATTTCGCTTCCGCATGGACTGGCCACAGTACGAATTAAAGAGAGGAAAGATTCAAAGAAAGGGGAGCAGCTGGCAAGAGGAACTATGACACTCTTAAGGTAGCCAAATGCCTCGTAATCCGGCGAAGTACATTTGCTAACTCGAGAAACACGTAGTGGGAGTAACTGTGACGACGTTAAGGTGGACATACGGTGGCATATCGGTTCTGTAGGACTGGCCATATCAAGTATGATAAAGGCCTAAAGAAATGGGAGCAGCTGGCAGGAGTAACCATGACTCTCTTAAGGTAGCCAAATGCATCGTCACTCTGCGATATTTATTTGAAACCTCGAGGATATCGTCGTTGGAGTAACTCAGACAACGTTAAGGTGGACATGTTGCAGCATTACGCTTCTGCATGGACTGGCCGCAGTACGAATTAAAGTGAGGAAAGATTCAAAGGAAGGGGTGCAGCTGGCGGCAGGAACTATGACTCTCTTTATGTGGCCAAATGCCTCGTCATCCGGCGAAGTACACTTGCTAACTCAAGAAACTCGTAGTGGGAGTAACTGTGACGACGTTTAGGTGGACATACAGTGGCATATCGGTTCTGTAGGACTGGCCATAGCAAGAATGATAATGGCCTAAAGAAATGAGAGCAGCCGGCAGGAGTAACTATGACTCTCTTAAGGTAGTCAAATGCCTCGTCACTCTGCGAAATTTATTTGAAAACTCGAGGATATCGTCGTTGGAGTAACTCAGACAACGTTAAGGTGGACATGTTGCAGCATTTCGCTTCTGCATGGACTGGCCGCAGTACGGATTAAAGAGAGGAAAGATTCAAAGAAAGTGGAGCAGCTGGAAAGAGGAACTATGACTCTCTTAAGGTAGCCAAATGCCTCGCCATCCGGCGATGTACATTTGCTAACTCGAGAAACTCGTAGTGGGAGTAACTGTGACGACGTTAAAGTGGACATACGGTGGCATATCGGTTCTGTAGGACTGACCATATCAAGTATGATAAAGGCCTAAAGAAATGGGAGCAGCTGGCAAGAGTAACCATGACTCTCTTAAGGTAGACAAATGCCTCGTCACACTGCGAAATTTATTTGAAAACTCGAGGATATCGTCGTTGGAGTAACTCAGACAACGTTAAGGTGGACATGTTGCAGCATTTCGCTTCTGCATGGACTGGCCGCAGTACGAATTAAAGAGAGGAACGATTCAAAGGAAGGGGAGCAGCTGGCGGCAGGAACTATAACTCTCTTAATGTGGCCAAATGCCTCGTCATCCGGCGAAGTACACTTGCTAACTCAAGAAACTCGTAGTGGGAGTAACTGTGACGACGTTTAGGTGGACGAACAGTGGCATATCGGTTCCGTAGGACTGGCCATAGCAAGAATGATAATGGCCTAAAGAAATGAGAGCAGCCGGCAGGAGTAACTATGACTCTCTTAAGGTAGTCAAGTGCCTCGTCACTCTGCCAAATTTATTTGAAAACTCGAGGATACCGTCGTTGGAGTAACTCAGACAACGTTAAGGTGGACATGTTGCAGCATTTCACTTCTGCATGGACTGGCCGCAGTACGAATTAAAGAGAGGAAAGATTGAAAAAAGTGGAGCAGCTGGAAAGAGGAACTATGACTCTCTTAAGGTAGCCAAATGCCTCGCCATCCGGCGATGTACATTTGCTAACTCGAGAAACTCGTAGTGGGAGTAACTGTGACGACGTTAAAGTGGACATACGGTGGCATATCGGTTCTGTAGGACTGGCCATATCAAGAATGATAAAGGCCTAAAGAAATGGGAGCAGCTGGCAGGAGTAAACATGACTCTCTTAAGGTAGACAAATGCCTCGTCACTCTGCGAAATTAATTTGAAAACTCGAGGATATCGTCATTGGAGTAACTCAGACAACGTTAAGGTAAACATGTTGCAGCATTTCGCTTCCGCATGGACTGGCCGCAGTACGAATTAAAGAGAGGAAAGATTCAAAGAAAGGGGAGCAGCTGGCAAGAGGAACTATGACACTCTTAAGGTAGCCAAATGCCTCGTAATCCGGCGAAGTACATTTGCTAACTCGAGAAACACGTAGTGGGAGTAACTGTGACGACGTTAAGGTGGACATACGGTGGCATATCGGTTCTGTAAGACTAGCCATATCAAGTATGATAAAGGCCTAAAGAAATGGGAGCAGCTGGCAGGAGTAACCATGACTCTCTTAAGGTAGCCAAATGCATCGTCACTCTGCGATATTTATTTGAAACCTCGAGGATATCGTCGTTGGAGTAACTCAGACAACGTTAAGGTGGACATGTTGCAGCATTACGCTTCTGCATGGACTGGCAGCAGTACGAATTAAAGAGAGGAAAGATTCAAAGGAAGGGGAGCAGCTGGCGGCAGGAACTATGACTCTCTTAATGTGGCCAAATGCCTCGTCATCCGGCGAAGTACACTTGCTAACTCAAGAAACTCGTAGTGGGAGTAACTGTGACGACGTTTAGGTGGACATACAGTGGCATATCGGTTCTGTAGGACTGGCCATAGCAAGAATGATAATGGCCTAAAGAAATGAGAGCAGCCGGCAGGAGTAACTATGACTCTCTTAAGGTAGTCAAATGCCTCGTCACTCTGCGAAATTTATTTGAAAACTCGAGGATATCGTCGTTGGAGTAACTCAGACAACGTTAAGGTGGACATGTTGCAGCATTTCGCTTCTGCATGGACTGGCCGCAGTACGGATTAAAGAGAGGAAAGATTCAAAGAAAGTGGAGCAGCTGGAAAGAGGAACTATGACTCTCTTAAGGTAGCCAAATGCCTCGCCATCCGCCGATGTACATTTGCTAACTCGAGAAACTCGTAGTGGGAGTAACTGTGACGACGTTAAAGTGGACATACGGTGGCATATCGGTTCTGTAGGACTGGCCATATCAAGAATGATAAAGGCCTAAAGAAATGGGAGCAGCTGGCAGGAGTAAACATGACTCTCTTAAGGTAGACAAATGCCTCATCACTCTGCGAAATTTATTTGAAAACTCGACGATATCGTCATTGGAGTAACTCAGACAACGTTAAGGTAAACATGTTGCAGCATTTCGCTTCCGCATGGACTGGCCGCAGTACGAATTAAAGAGAGGAAAGATTCAAAGAAAGGGGAGCAGCTGGCAAGAGGAACTATGACACTCTTAAGGTAGCCAAATGCCTCGTAATCCGGCGAAGTACATTTGCTAACTCGAGAAACACGTAGTGGGAGTAACTGTGACGACGTTAAGGTGGACATACGGTGGCATATCGGTTCTGTAGGACTGGCCATATCAAGTATGATAAAGGCCTAAAGAAATGGGAGCAGCTGGCAGGAGTAACCATGACTCTCTTAAGGTAGCCAAATGCATCGTCACTCTGCGATATTTATTTGAAACCTCGAGGATATCGTCGTTGGAGTAACTCAGACAACGTTAAGGTGGACATGTTGCAGCTTTACGCTTCTGCATGGACTGGCCGCAGTACGAATTAAAGAGAGGAAAGATTCAAAGGAAGGGGAGCAGCTGGCGGCAGGAACTATGACTCTCTTAATGTGGCCAAATGCCTCGTCATCCGGCAAAGTACACTTGCTAACTCAAGAAACTCGTAGTGGGAGTAACTGTGACGACGTTTAGGTGGACATACAGTGGCATATCGGTTCTGTAGGACTGGCCATAGCAAGAATGATAATGGCCTAAAGAAATGAGAGCAGACGGCAGGAGTAACTATGACTCTCTTAAGGTAGTCAAATGCCTCGTCACTCTGCGAAATTTATTTGAAAACTCGAGGATATCGTCGTTGGAGTAACTCAGACAACGTTAAGGTGGACATGTTGCAGCATTTCGCTTCTGCATGGACTGGCCGCAGTACGGATTAAAGAGAGGAAAGATTCAAAGAAAGTGGAGCAGCTGGAAAGAGGAACTATGACTCTCTTAAGGTAGCCAAATGCCTCGCCATCCGGCGATGTACATTTGCTAACTCGAGAAACTCGTAGTGGGAGTAACTGTGACGACGTTAAAGTGGACATACGGTGGCATATCGGTTCTGTAGGACTGGCCATATCAAGAATGATAAAGGCCTAAAGAAATGGGAGCAGCTGGCAGGAGTAAACATGACTCTCTTAAGGTAGACAAATGCCTCGTCACTCTGCGAAATTTATTTTAAAACTCGAGGATATCGTCATTGGAGTAACTCAGACAACGTTAAGGTAAACATGTTGCAGCATTTCGCTTCCGCATGGACTGGCCGCAGTACGAATTAAAGAGAGGAAAGATTCAAAGAAAGGGGAGCAGCTGGCAAGAGGAACTATGACACTCTTAAGGTAGCCAAATGCCTCGTAATCCGGCGAAGTACATTTGCTAACTCGAGAAACACGTAGTGGGAGTAACTGTGACGACGTTAAGGTGGACATACGGTGGCATATCGGTTCTGTAGGACTGGCCATATCAAGTATGATAGAGGCCTAAAGAAATGGGAGCAGCTGGCAGGAGTAACCATGACTCTCTTAAGGTAGCCAAATGCATCGTCACTCTGCGATATTTATTTGAAACCTCGAGGATATCGTCGTTGGAGTAACTCAGACAACGTTAAGGTGGACATGTTGCAGCATTACGCTTCTGCATGGACTGGCCGCAGTACGAATTAAAGAGAGGAAAGATTCAAAGGAAGGGGAGCAGCTGGCGGCAGGAACTATGACTCTCTTAATGTGGCCAAATGCCTCGTCATCCGGCGAAGTACACTTGCTAACTCAAGAAACTCGTAGTGGGAGTAACTGTGACGACGTTTAGGTGGACATACAGTGGCATATCGGTTCTGTAGGACTGGCCATAGCAAGAATGGTAATGGCCTAAAGAAATGAGAGCAGCCGGCAGGAGTAACTATGACTCTCTTAAGGTAGTCAAATGCCTCGTCACTCTGCGAAATTTATTTGAAAACTCGAGGATATCGTCGTTGGAGTAACTCAGACAACGTTAAGGTGGACATGTTGCAGCATTTCGCTTCTGCATGGACTGGCCGCAGTACGGATTAAAGAGAGGAAAGATTCAAAGAAAGTGGAGCAGCTGGAAAGAGGAACTATGACTCTCTTAAGGTAGCCAAATGCCTCGCCATCCGGCGATGTACATTTGCTAACTCGAGAAACTCGTAGTGGGAGTAACTGTGACGACGTTAAAGTGGACATACGGTGGCATATCGGTTCTGTAGGACTGACCATATCAAGTATGATAAAGGCCTAAAGAAATGGGAGCAGCTGGCAGGAGTAACCATGACTCTCTTAAGGTAGACAAATGCCTCGTCACTCTGCGAAATTTATTTGAAAACTCGAGGATATCGTCGTTGGAGTAACTCAGACAACGTTAAGGTGGACATGTTGCAGCATTTCGCTTCTGCATGGACTGGCCGCAGTACGGATTAAAGAGAGGAAAGATTCAAAGAAAGTGGAGCAGCTGGAAAGAGGAACTATGACTCTCTTAAGGTAGCCAAATGCCTCGCCATCCGGCGATGTACATTTGCTAACTCGAGAAACTCGTAGTGGGAGTAACTGTGACGACGTTAAAGTGGACATACGGTGGCATATCGGTTCTGTAGGACTGGCCATATCAAGAATGATAAAGGCCTAAAGAAATGGGAGCAGCTGGCAGGAGTAAACATGACTCTCTTAAGGTAGACAAATGCCTCGTCACTCTGCGAAATTTATTTGAAAACTCGAGGATATCGTCATTGGAGTAACTCAGACAACGTTAAGGTAAACATGTTGCAGCATTTCGCTTCCGCATGGACTGGCCGCAGTACGAATTAAAGAGAGGAAAGATTCAAAGAAAGGGGAGCAGCTGGCAAGAGGAACTATGACACTCTTAAGGTAGCCAAATGCCTCGTAATCCGGCGAAGTACATTTGCTAACTCGAGAAACACGTAGTGGGAGTAACTGTGACGACGTTAAGGTGGACATACGGTGGCATATCGGTTCTGTAGGACTGGCCATATCAAGTATGATAAAGGCCTAAAGAAATGGGAGCAGCTGGCAGGAGTAACCATGACTCTCTTAAGGTAGCCAAATGCATCGTCACTCTGCGATATTAATTTGAAACCTCGAGGATATCGTCGTTGGAGTAACTCAGACAACGTTAAGGTGGACATGTTGCAGCATTACGCTTCTGCATGGACTGGCCGCAGTACGAATTAAAGAGAGGAAAGATTCAAAGGAAGGGGAGCAGCTGGCGGCAGGAACTATGACTCTCTTAATGTGGCCAAATGCCTCGTCATCCGGCGAAGTACACTTGCTAACTCAAGAAACTCGTAGTGGGAGTAACTGTGACGACGTTTAGGTGGACATACAGTGGCATATCGGTTCTGTAGGACTGGCCATAGCAAGAATGATAATGGCCTAAAGAAATGAGAGCAGCCGGCAGGAGTAACTATGACTCTCTTAAGGTAGTCAAATGCCTCGTCACTCTGCGAAATTTATTTGAAAACTCGAGGATATCGTCGTTGGAGTAACTCAGACAACGTTAAGGTGGACATGTTGCAGCATTTCGCTTCTGCATGGACTGGCCGCAGTACGGATTAAAGAGAGGAAAGATTCAAAGAAAGTGGAGCAGCTGGAAAGAGGAACTATGACTCTCTTAAGGTAGCCAAATGCCTCGCCATCCGGCGATGTACATTTGCTAACTCGAGAAACTCGTAGTGGGAGTAACTGTGACGACGTTAAAGTGGACATACGGTGGCATATCGGTTCTGTAGGACTGGCCATATCAAGAATGATAAAGGCCTAAAGAAATGGGAGCAGCTGGCAGGAGTAAACATGACACTCTTAAGGTAGACAAATGCCTCGTCACTCTGCGAAATTTATTTGAAAACTCGAGGATATCGTCATTGGAGTAACTCAGACAACGTTAAGGTAAACATGTTGCAGCATTTCGCTTCCGCATGGACTGGCCGCAGTACGAATTAAAGAGAGGAAAGATTCAAAGAAAGGGGAGCAGCTGGCAAGAGGAACTATGACACTCTTAAGGTAGCCAAATGCCTCGTAATCCGGCGAAGTACATTTGCTAACTCGAGAAACACGTAGTGGGAGTAACTGTGACGACGTTAAGGTGGACATACGGTGGCATATCGGTTCTGTAGGACTGGCCATATCAAGTATGATAAAGGCCTAAAGAAATGGTAGCAGCTGGCAGGAGTAACCATGACTCTCTTAAGGTAGCCAAATGCATCGTCACTCTGCGATATTTATTTGAAACCTCGAGGATATCGTCGTTGGAGTAACTCAGACAACGTTAAGGTGGACATGTTGCAGCATTACGCTTCTGCATGGACTGGCCGCAGTACGAATTAAAGAGAGGAAAGATTCAAAGGAAGGGGAGCAGCTGGCGGCAGGAACTATGACTCTCTTAATGTGGCCAAATGCCTCGTCATCCGGCGAAGTACACTTGCTAACTCAAGAAACTCGTAGTGGGAGTAACTGTGACGACGTTTAGGTGGACATACAGTGGCATATCGGTTCTGTAGGACTGGCCATAGCAAGAATGATAATGGCCTAAAGAAATGAGAGCAGCCGGCAGGAGTAACTATGACTCTCTTAAGGTAGTCAAATGCCTCGTCACTCTGCGAAATTTATTTGAAAACTCGAGGATATCGTCGTTGGAGTAACTCAGACAACGTTAAGGTGGACATGTTGCAGCATTTCGCTTCTGCATAGACTGGCCGCTGTACGGATTAAAGAGAGGAAAGATTCAAAGAAAGTGGAGCAGCTGGAAAGAGGAACTATGACTCTCTTAAGGTAGCCAAATGCCTCGCCATCCGGCGATGTACATTTGCTAACTCGAGAAACTCGTAGTGGGAGTAACTGTGACGACGTTAAAGTGGACATACGGTGGCATATCGGTTCTGTAGGACTGACCATATCAAGTATGATAAAGGCCTAAAGAAATGGGAGCAGCTGGCAGGAGTAACCATGACTCTCTTAAGGTAGACAAATGCCTCGTCACTCTGCGAAATTTATTTGAAAACTCGAGGATATCGTCGTTGGAGTAACTCAGACAACGTTAAGGTGGACATGTTGCAGCATTTCGCTTCTGCATGGACTGGCCGCAGTACGGATTAAAGAGAGGAAAGATTCAAAGAAAGTGGAGCAGCTGGAAAGAGGAACTATGACTCTCTTAAGGTAGCCAAATGCCTCGCCATCCGGCGATGTACATTTGCTAACTCGAGAAACTCGTAGTGGGAGTAACTGTGACGACGTTAAAGTGGACATACGGTGGCATATCGGTTCTGTAGGACTGGCCATATCAAGAATGATAAAGGCCTAAAGAAATGGGAGCAGCTGGCAGGAGTAAACATGACTCTCTTAAGGTAGACAAATGCCTCGTCACTCTGCGAAATTTATTTGAAAACTCGAGGATATCGTCATTGGAGTAACTCAGACAACGTTAAGGTAAACATGTTGCAGCATTTCGCTTCCGCATGGACTGGCCGCAGTACGAATTAAAGAGAGGAAAGATTCAAAGAAAGGGGAGCAGCTGGCAAGAGGAACTATGACACTCTTAAGGTAGCCAAATGCCTCGTAATCCGGCGAAGTACATTTGCTAACTCGAGAAACACGTAGTGGGAGTAACTGTGACGACGTTAAGGTGGACATACGGTGGCATATCGGTTCTGTAGGACTGGCCATATCAAGTATGATAAAGGCCTAAAGAAATGGGAGCAGCTGGCAGGTGTAACCATGACTCTCTTAAGGTAGCCAAATGCATCGTCACTCTGCGATATTAATTTGAAACCTCGAGGATATCGTCGTTGGAGTAACTCAGACAACGTTAAGGTGGACATGTTGCAGCATTACGCTTCTGCATGGACTGGCCGCAGTACGAATTAAAGAGAGGAAAGATTCAAAGGAAGGGGAGCAGCTGGCGGCAGGAACTATGACTCTCTTAATGTGGCCAAATGCCTCGTCATCCGGCGAAGTACACTTGCTAACTCAAGGAACTCGTAGTGGGAGTAACTGTGACGACGTTTAGGTGGACATACAGTGGCATATCGGTTCTGTAGGACTGGCCATAGCAAGAATGATAATGGCCTAAAGAAATGAGAGCAGCCGGCAGGAGTAACTATGACTCTCTTAAGGTAGTCAAATGCCTCGTCACTCTGCGAAATTTATTTGAAAACTCGAGGATATCGTCGTTGGAGTAACTCAGACAACGTTAAGGTGGACATGTTGCAGCATTTCGCTTCTGCATGGACTGGCCGCAGTACGGATTAAAGAGAGGAAAGATTCAAAGAAAGTGGAGCAGCTGGAAAGAGGAACTATGACTCTCTTAAGGTAGCCAAATGCCTCGCCATCCGGCGATGTACATTTGCTAACTCGAGAAACTCGTAGTGGGAGTAACTGTGACGACGTTAAAGTGGACATACGGTGGCATATCGGTTCTGTAGGACTGGCCATATCAAGAATGATAAAGGCCTAAAGAAATGGGAGCAGCTGGCAGGAGTAAACATGACTCTCTTAAGGTAGACAAATGCCTCGTCACTCTGCGAAATTTATTTGAAAACTCGAGGATATCGTCATTGGAGTAACTCAGACAACGTTAAGGTAAACATGTTGCAGCATTTCGCTTCCGCATGGACTGGCCGCAGTACGAATTAAAGAGAGGAAAGGTTCAAAGAAAGGGGAGCAGCTGGCAAGAGGAACTATGACACTCTTAAGGTAGCCAAATGCCTCGTAATCCGGCGAAGTACATTTGCTAACTCGAGAAACACGTAGTGGGAGTAACTGTGACGACGTTAAGGTGGACATACGGTGGCATATCGGTTCTGTAGGACTGGCCATATCAAGTATGATAAAGGCCTAAAGAAATGGGAGCAGCTGGCAGGAGTAACCATGACTCTCTTAAGGTAGCCAAATGCATCGTCACTCTGCGATATTTATTTGAAACCTCGAGGATATCGTCGTTGGAGTAACTCAGACAACGTTAAGGTGGACATGTTGCAGCATTACGCTTCTGCATGGACTGGCCGCAGTACGAATTAAAGAGAGGAAAGATTCAAAGGAAGGGGAGCAGCTGGCGGCAGGAACTATGACTCTCTTAATGTGGCCAAATGCCTCGTCATCCGGCGAAGTACACTTGCTAACTCAAGAAACTCGTAGTGGGAGTAACTGTGACGACGTTTAGGTGGACATACAGTGGCATATCGGTTCTGTAGGACTGGCCATAGCAAGAATGATAATGGCCTAAAGAAATGAGAGCAGCCGGCAGGAGTAACTATGACTCTCTTAAGGTAGTCAAATGCCTCGTCACTCTGCGAAATTTATTTGAAAACTCGAGGATATCGTCGTTGGAGTAACTCAGACAACGTTAAGGTGGACATGTTGCAGCATTTCGCTTCTGCATGGACTGGCCGCTGTACGGATTAAAGAGAGGAAAGATTCAAAGAAAGTGGAGCAGCTGGAAAGAGGAACTATGACTCTCTTAAGGTAGCCAAATGCCTCGCCATCCGGCGATGTACATTTGCTAACTCGAGAAACTCGTAGTGGGAGTAACTGTGACGACGTTAAAGTGGACATACGGTGGCATATCGGTTCTGTAGGACTGACCATATCAAGTATGATAAAGGCCTAAAGAAATGGGAGCAGCTGGCAGGAGTAACCATGACTCTCTTAAGGTAGACAAATGCCTCGTCACTCTGCGAAATTTATTTGAAAACTCGAGGATATCGTCGTTGGAGTAACTCAGACAACGTTAAGGTGGACATGTTGCAGCATTTCGCTTCTGCATGGACTGGCCGCAGTACGGATTAAAGAGAGGAAAGATTCAAAGAAAGTGGAGCAGCTGGAAAGAGGAACTATGACTCTCTTAAGGTAGCCAAATGCCTCGCCATCCGGCGATGTACATTTGCTAACTCGAGAAACTCGTAGTGGGAGTAACTGTGACGACGTTAAAGTGGACATACGGTGGCATATCGGTTCTGTAGGACTGGCCATATCAAGAATGATAAAGGCCTAAAGAAATGGGAGCAGCTGGCAGGAGTAAACATGACTCTCTTAAGGTAGACAAATGCCTCGTCACTCTGCGAAATTTATTTGAAAACTCGAGGATATCGTCATTGGAGTAACTCAGACAACGTTAAGGTAAACATGTTGCAGCATTTCGCTTCCGCATGGACTGGCCGCAGTACGAATTAAAGAGAGGAAAGATTCAAAGAAAGGGGAGCAGCTGGCAAGAGGAACTATGACACTCTTAAGGTAGCCAAATGCCTCGTAATCCGGCGAAGTACATTTGCTAACTCGAGAAACACGTAGTGGGAGTAACTGTGACGACGTTAAGGTGGACATACGGTGGCATATCGGTTCTGTAGGACTGGCCATATCAAGTATGATAAAGGCCTAAAGAAATGGGAGCAGCTGGCAGGAGTAACCATGACTCTCTTAAGGTAGCCAAATGCATCGTCACTCTGCGATATTTATTTGAAACCTCGAGGATATCGTCGTTGGAGTAACTCAGACAACGTTAAGGTGGACATGTTGCAGCATTACGCTTCTGCATGGACTGGCCGCAGTACGAATTAAAGAGAGGAAAGATTCAAAGGAAGGGGAGCAGCTGGCGGCAGGAACTATGACTCTCTTAATGTGGCCAAATGCCTCGTCATCCGGCGAAGTACACTTGCTAACTCAAGAAACTCGTAGTGGGAGTAACTGTGACGACGTTTAGGTGGACATACAGTGGCATATCGGTTCTGTAGGACTGGCCATAGCAAGAATGATAATGGCCTAAAGAAATGAGAGCAGCCGGCAGGAGTAACTATGACTCTCTTAAGGTAGTCAAATGCCTCGTCACTCTGCGAAATTTATTTGAAAACTCGAGGATATCGTCGTTGGAGTAACTCAGACAACGTTAAGGTGGACATGTTGCAGCATTTCGCTTCTGCATGGACTGGCCGCAGTACGGATTAAAGAGAGGAAAGATTCAAAGAAAGTGGAGCAGCTGGAAAGAGGAACTATGACTCTCTTAAGGTAGCCAAATGCCTCGCCATCCGGCGATGTACATTTGCTAACTCGAGAAACTCGTAGTGCGAGTAACTGTGACGACGTTAAAGTGGACATACGGTGGCATATCGGTTCTGTAGGACTGGCCATATCAAGAATGATAAAGGCCTAAAGAAATGGGAGCAGCTGGCAGGAGTAAACATGACTCTCTTAAGGTAGACAAATGCCTCGTCACTCTGCGAAATTTATTTGAAAACTCGAGGATATCGTCATTGGAGTAACTCAGACAACGTTAAGGTAAACATGTTGCAGCATTTCGCTTCCGCATGGACTGGCCGCAGTACGAATTAAAGAGAGGAAAGATTCAAAGAAAGGGGAGCAGCTGGCAAGAGGAACTATGACACTCTTAAGGTAGCCAAATGCCTCGTAATCCGGCGAAGTACATTTGCTAACTCGAGAAACACGTAGTGGGAGTAACTGTGACGACGTTAAGGTGGACATACGGTGGCATATCGGTTCTGTAGGACTGGCCATATCAAGTATGATAAAGGCCTAAAGAAATGGGAGCAGCTGGCAGGAGTAACCATGACTCTCTTAAGGTAGCCAAATGCATCGTCACTCTGCGATATTTATTTGAAACCTCGAGGATATCGTCGTTGGAGTAACTCAGACAACGTTAAGGTGGACATGTTGCAGCATTACGCTTCTGCATGGACTGGCCGCAGTACGAATTAAAGAGAGGAAAGATTCAAAGGAAGGGGAGCAGCTGGCGGCAGGAACTATGACTCTCTTAATGTGGCCAAATGCCTCGTCATCCGGCGAAGTACACTTGCTAACTCAAGAAACTCGTAGTGGGAGTAACTGTGACGACGTTTAGGTGGACATACAGTGGCATATCGGTTCTGTAGGACTGGCCATAGCAAGAATGATAATGGCCTAAAGAAATGAGAGCAGCCGGCAGGAGTAACTATGACTCTCTTAAGGTAGTCAAATGCCTCGTCACTCTGCGAAATTTATTTGAAAACTCGAGGATATCGTCGTTGGAGTAACTCAGACAACGTTAAGGTGGACATGTTGCAGCATTTCGCTTCTGCATGGACTGGCCGCAGTACGGATTAAAGAGAGGAAAGATTCAAAGAAAGTGGAGCAGCTGGAAAGAGGAACGATGACTCTCTTAAGGTAGCCAAATGCCTCGCCATCCGGCGATGTACATTTGCTAACTCGAGAAACTCGTAGTGGGAGTAACTGTGACGACGTTAAAGTGGACATACGGTGGCATATCGGTTCTGTAGGACTGACCATATCAAGTATGATAAAGGCCTAAAGAAATGGTAGCAGCTGGCAGGAGTAACCATGACTCTCTTAAGGTAGACAAATGCCTCGTCACACTGCGAAATTTATTTGAAAACTCGAGGATATCGTCGTTGGAGTAACTCAGACAACGTTAAGGTGGACATGTTGCAGCATTTCGCTTCTGCATGGACTGGCCGCAGTACGGATTAAAGAGAGGAAAGATTCAAAGAAAGTGGAGCAGCTGGAAAGAGGAACTATGACTCTCTTAAGGTAGCCAAATGCCTCGCCATCCGGCGATGTACATTTGCTAACTCGAGAAACTCGTAGTGGGAGTAACTGTGACGACGTTAAAGTGGACATACGGTGGCATATCGGTTCTGTAGGACTGGCCATATCAAGAATGATAAAGGCCTAAAGAAATGGGAGCAGCTGGCAGGAGTAAACATGACTCTCTTAAGGTAGACAAATGCCTCGTCACTCTGCGAAATTTATTTGAAAACTCGAGGATATCGTCATTGGAGTAACTCAGACAACGTTAAGGTAAACATGTTGCAGCATTTCGCTTCCGCATGGACTGGCCGCAGTACGAATTAAAGAGAGGAAAGATTCAAAGAAAGGGGAGCAGCTGGCAAGAGGAACTATGACACTCTTAAGGTAGCCAAATGCCTCGTAATCCGGCGAAGTACATTTGCTAACTCGAGAAACACGTAGTGGGAGTAACTGTGACGACGTTAAGGTGGACATACGGTGGCATATCGGTTCTGTAGGACTGGCCATATCAAGTATGATAAAGGCCTAAAGAAATGGGAGCAGCTGGCAGGAGTAACCATGACTCTCTTAAGGTAGCCAAATGCATCGTCACTCTGCGATATTTATTTGAAACCTCGAGGATATCGTCGTTGGAGTAACTCAGACAACGTTAAGGTGGACATGTTGCAGCATTACGCTTCTGCATGGACTGGCCGCAGTACGAATTAAAGAGAGGAAAGATTCAAAGGAAGGGGAGCAGCTGGCGGCAGGAACTATGACTCTCTTAATGTGGCCAAATGCCTCGTCATCCGGCGAAGTACATTTGCTAACTCGAGAAACACGTAGTGGGAGTAACTGTGACGACGTTAAGGTGGACATACGGTGGCATATCGGTTCTGTAGGACTGGCCATATCAAGTATGATAAAGGCCTAAAGAAATGGGAGCAGCTGGCAGGAGTAACCATGACTCTCTTAAGGTAGCCAAATGCATCGTCACTCTGCGATATTTATTTGAAACCTCGAGGATATCGTCGTTGGAGTAACTCAGACAACGTTAAGGTGGACATGTTGCAGCATTACGCTTCTGCATGGACTGGCCGCAGTACGAATTAAAGAGAGGAAAGATTCAAAGGAAGGGGAGCAGCTGGCGGCAGGAACTATGACTCTCTTAATGTGGCCAAATGCCTCGTCATCCGGCGAAGTACACTTGCTAACTCAAGAAACTCGTAGTGGGAGTAACTGTGACGACGTTTAGGTGGACATACAGTGGCATATCGGTTCTGTAGGACTGGCCATAGCAAGAATGATAATGGCCTAAAGAAATGAGAGCAGCCGGCAGGAGTAACTATGACTCTCTTAAGGTAGTCAAATGCCTCGTCACTCTGCGAAATTTATTTGAAAACTCGAGGATATCGTCGTTGGAGTAACTCAGACAACGTTAAGGTGGACATGTTGCAGCATTTCGCTTCTGCATGGAATGGCCGCAGTACGGATTAAAGAGAGGAAAGATTCAAAGAAAGTGGAGCAGCTGGAAAGAGGAACGATGACTCTCTTAAGGTAGCCAAATGCCTCGCCATCCGGCGATGTACATTTGCTAACTCGAGAAACTCGTAGTGGGAGTAACTGTGACGACGTTAAAGTGGACATACGGTGGCATATCGGTTCTGTAGGACTGACCATATCAAGTATGATAAAGGCCTAAAGAAATGGTAGCAGCTGGCAGGAGTAACCATGACTCTCTTAAGGTAGACAAATGCCTCGTCACACTGCGAAATTTATTTGAAAACTCGAGGATATCGTCGTTGGAGTAACTCAGACAACGTTAAGGTGGACATGTTGCAGCATTTCGCTTCTGCATGGACTGGCCGCAGTACGGATTAAAGAGAGGAAAGATTCAAAGAAAGTGGAGCAGCTGGAAAGAGGAACTATGACTCTCTTAAGGTAGCCAAATGCCTCGCCATCCGGCGATGTACATTTGCTAACTCGAGAAACTCGTAGTGGGAGTAACTGTGACGACGTTAAAGTGGACATACGGTGGCATATCGGTTCTGTAGGACTGGCCATATCAAGAATGATAAAGGCCTAAAGAAATGGGAGCAGCTGGCAGGAGTAAACATGACTCTCTTAAGGTAGACAAATGCCTCGTCACTCTGCGAAATTTATTTGAAAACTCGAGGATATCGTCATTGGAGTAACTCAGACAACGTTAAGGTAAACATGTTGCAGCATTTCGCTTCCGCATGGACTGGCCGCAGTACGGATTAAAGAGAGGAAAGATTCAAAGAAAGTGGAGCAGCTGGAAAGAGGAACGATGACTCTCTTAAGGTAGCCAAATGCCTCGCCATCCGGCGATGTACATTTGCTAACTCGAGAAACTCGTAGTGGGAGTAACTGTGACGACGTTAAAGTGGACATACGGTGGCATATCGGTTCTGTAGGACTGACCATATCAAGTATGATAAAGGCCTAAAGAAATGGTAGCAGCTGGCAGGAGTAACCATGACTCTCTTAAGGTAGACAAATGCCTCGTCACACTGCGAAATTTATTTGAAAACTCGAGGATATCGTCGTTGGAGTAACTCAGACAACGTTAAGGTGGACATGTTGCAGCATTTCGCTTCTGCATGGACTGGCCGCAGTACGGATTAAAGAGAGGAAAGATTCAAAGAAAGTGGAGCAGCTGGAAAGAGGAACTATGACTCTCTTAAGGTAGCCAAATGCCTCGCCATCCGGC
The DNA here is from genome assembly GCF_023864345.2 of Schistocerca serialis cubense. NCBI lineage: Eukaryota > Metazoa > Arthropoda > Insecta > Orthoptera > Acrididae > Schistocerca > Schistocerca serialis. Next base: position 49,738,356 of record NC_064643.1, read on the forward strand.
GATGTACATTTGCTAACTCGAGAAACTCGTAGTGGGAGTAACTGTGACGACGTTAAAGTGGACATACGGTGGCATATCGGTTCTGTAGGACTGGCCATATCAAGAATGATAAAGGCCTAAAGAAATGGGAGCAGCTGGCAGGAGTAAACATGACTCTCTTAAGGTAGACAAATGCCTCGTCACTCTGCGAAATTTATTTGAAAACTCGAGGATATCGTCATTGGAGTAACTCAGACAACGTTAAGGTAAACATGTTGCAGCATTTCGCTTCCGCATGGACTGGCCGCAGTACGAATTAAAGAGAGGAAAGATTCAAAGAAAGGGGAGCAGCTGGCAAGAGGAACTATGACACTCTTAAGGTAGCCAAATGCCTCGTAATCCGGCGAAGTACATTTGCTAACTCGAGAAACACGTAGTGGGAGTAACTGTGACGACGTTAAGGTGGACATACGGTGGCATATCGGTTCTGTAGGACTGGCCATATCAAGTATGATAAAGGCCTAAAGAAATGGGAGCAGCTGGCAGGAGTAACCATGACTCTCTTAAGGTAGCCAAATGCATCGTCACTCTGCGATATTTATTTGAAACCTCGAGGATATCGTCGTTGGAGTAACTCAGACAACGTTAAGGTGGACATGTTGCAGCATTACGCTTCTGCATGGACTGGCCGCAGTACGAATTAAAGAGAGGAAAGATTCAAAGGAAGGGGAGCAGCTGGCGGCAGGAACTATGACTCTCTTAATGTGGCCAAATGCCTCGTCATCCGGCGAAGTACATTTGCTAACTCGAGAAACACGTAGTGGGAGTAAGTGTGACGACGTTAAGGTGGACATACGGTGGCATATCGGTTCTGTAGGACTGGCCATATCAAGTATGATAAAGGCCTAAAGAAATGGGAGCAGCTGGCAGGAGTAACCATGACTCTCTTAAGGAAGCCAAATGCATCGTCACTCTGCGATATTTATTTGAAACCTCGAGGATATCGTCGTTGGAGTAACTCAGACAACGTTAAGGTGGACATGTTGCAGCATTACGCTTCTGCATGGACTGGCCGCAGTACGAATTAAAGAGAGGAAAGATTCAAAGGAAGGGGAGCAGCTGGCGGCAGGAACTATGACTCTCTTAATGTGGCCAAATGCCTCGTCATCCGGCGAAGTACACTTGCTAACTCAAGAAACTCGTAGTGGGAGTAACTGTGACGACGTTTAGGTGGACATACAGTGGCATATCGGTTCTGTAGGACTGGCCATAGCAAGAATGATAATGGCCTAAAGAAATGAGAGCAGCCGGCAGGAGTAACTATGACTCTCTTAAGGTAGTCAAATGCCTCGTCACTCTGCGAAATTTATTTGAAAACTCGAGGATATCGTCGTTGGAGTAACTCAGACAACGTTAAGGTGGACATGTTGCAGCATTTCGCTTCTGCATGGACTGGCCGCAGTACGGATTAAAGAGAGGAAAGATTCAAAGAAAGTGGAGCAGCTGGAAAGAGGAACGATGACTCTCTTAAGGTAGCCAAATGCCTCGCCATCCGGCGATGTACATTTGCTAACTCGAGAAACTCGTAGTGGGAGTAACTGTGACGACGTTAAAGTGGACATACGGTGGCATATCGGTTCTGTAGGACTG